>NC_045639.1:56123182-56748182 GCF_009829145.1 Chiroxiphia lanceolata
AATCTTGGGGTGGTCTTGTGCTGCAGGGCGAGGAGTTGGACTTTGATGACCCTTGTGGATCCCTTCCAGCTGAGGAAATACTGTATTGCTTGTTGGAAGAAACAGATTGCTGAATGACTTTGTTTTCTTTATGTATTCCTTTTAAGTCTTAGGTTATATATTAAAAGAGTTTAAGCATTTCACAGAATCACAGAATCATTTAGGTTGGAAAAGATCATCAAGTCCAAACTTTGACCAATCACCACCTTGTCAATTAGACCATAACACTAAGTGCCACATCCAGTCATTTATTAAACATCTCCAAGAATGGTGACTCCACCACATCTCTGGGCAGTCCATTCCTAGGCTTGACAACCCTTTCTGTGAAGAAATGTTTCCTGATGTCCAATCTGAATCTCCCTTGGTGCAACTTGAGACTATATCCTCTTGTCTTGTCGCTAGTTGCCTGAGAGAAGAGGTTGAGCCTCACTGGGCTACAGTTTCTTCACATAGTTGTAGAAGGTCTCCTTTTCTCCAGGTTAAACAACTCCAACTCTCACAGCCACTGCTCACATGACTTACTCTCTAGACCCTCCAGCAGCTCTTCTGCCCTTCTCTGGGCACACTTCAGCACTTCCATGTCTTGAAGTGCAGAGCCTGGAACTGAACACCTACTTGAAATGTGACCTCACCAGTGCCAAGTACAGGGGGAAAATCACTTCCCTGGTCCTGTTGGCCACACTATTGTTGATACAAGCCAGGATGCCATTGGCCTTCTTGTTCAGCTAGCTGTTGACCAGCACTCCCAGGTCCTTTTCTGACAGGCAGCTTCCCAGCCACTCTTCTATAAGCCTGTAGTGCTGCATGGGATTGTTATGACCCAAGGGCATGACCCAGCACTTCACCTTACAGTGGGCATTATTAGCAAGTTTCAGCTAACTGAGCTAGTCTCAGGGTCATGTTGAACCTCATGCACTTGGTCTCAGCCCATCAATTCAGCCTGTCCAGATCTCTTTGCAGAGCCTTTCTGCCCTCCAGCAGATTAACATTCCCACCCAACTGTCATCTCTGAACTTACTGAAGATTCACTCAATATGCTTGTCCAGATCATCAGTAAGGATTTTGATCAGGATTGGCCCCAATACTGAGCCTTGGAGAACTCCACTAATTACTGGCTGCTAACTAGCGCCATTCATCTGCACTCTCTGGGCCCGGCCATTCAGCCAGCTTTTGACCCAGAGAAGAGTGCACCTGTTTAAGCCATGGGATGCCAGTTTTTCCAGGAGAATGCTACGGGAGTCAGTATCAAAGGCTTTACTGAAGTCAAATTTCATCCTAATTTTCCTAAGAGGTCTTATGTAAATGTTACGTGGTCTCTTGGTGTACATTTTGTTGTTTATTTGATGTTAATTTTTAAAGGAATTTCAGCCATTACTACTTCACTTCAAAAGGCCTTTTCTGCCTCATCTGCATCATCTCTCAGAAAACTTGAAATATATCGGTCTTGCATTCACCCATTAAGTGGGTTTTTTTTCTAAGTGCTTCTGTACTTTGACATTATTATTCTCTTTCAGGCTTCCTGTTCCTGAGGTGTTTCAATGATGTTGGCACCAGCCTTCTTTTTCTGGTATCACTGGAGATCCTTTTTCATTTTCTCACATGGGTACACCTTTGGTTTTCTGAAGAATATATTCTTAACTGAATAGACTTCATTTCACCTTTCTTCTAAAGCTGAGCACTTTTTTAACTTTCCTTGTCTTTTTGTTAGGATTGTATAGATTTTTTCTGAGACACCAATACATATGTGCTTTAACACCTCCATGCTGACTACGTAGATTTCACTAATTTAACTGTACCTTATAATTTTTTCTTAGAAAGTTCGTTCATTTTTCATTATGTTCTTTTTTGGAAAAACTAATACAGAGCATATTTTGACTTTTGTTGCTTCAGTAAGAAGGTTAAATATAAATATGTCATAGTCATGGACACATTGATAATAAAATTTTGAACTGAGCTCTGCACTTGACTCATTTCTTTCTTTCCTTATAAATTTACCAGTGAGAATATAATACTGTTTCATTTCATGTGTCTTAAAATGTATTTTTCCTATTATGTCTTAATGATTCCATGATAATTTAACTGTCTGTGTCTCTCTCCGCGCAGCTGAATACTCCTTTTATTCCTTTTCTTTCTGTCCTGATGTGATTTCCCTTAGTATGTTTTAGCCACTTTCATTCTCCTGGCTGGCTGATTTATTGTACTGATCTTGTACCATGTTTTATTTATTCTCTTTGGGATTTAAACCCATAGAGATTTTTTGTTTTCCAGTAAGACAAAAGACATGTTCATCTGCCTGACTCCAGGATTTAGTAAAATGACACCTCTACCAAGAATAGGGACCTACTTGGCCTGAAACATTCTCCTCTTTATTTCATATCTGTTAAGAATATCTGACTTCCTGGTTATAGCTATCTTCTCCTCTCATTGGCAACTTGCAATCAAAATGCTGGAATATCTAAGAAACGGAAAGATTGTCGATGTGTTGGCATATATTCATTCTGCATGCTCTCTACAATCCTTGCAATCCTGAAATGTGAAATCCTGAGATACTATTAATATGAAGACTAGATAAGGTTTAAGACCACTTTTTTTTCAAATTCTAAAGAAACAAAAGAGCATTTCCTTTGAAATAGAAAGCATTCTTAAATAACTATTGTCTTTTGTTTATTTTCTAATAAAGCAATTTGGCACAAGAAAAGGTCATGTTTTCAACAGTACTAGATAGCAGCTTTGTCTCATAACTCAGAAAAACATTAAAAAATAAGAACACTGCAGTGTTAAGTTTTGGAGCATGTAAATAGCAATGATGTATGCCATAGTGCAAGGTGAAAATACTAGTATAAAATATGAATATGGTAAAAAAGTGTACACAAATCCCCATAATTTTCCAACATTGAAATGCTATGATAGAAAAATAAACGATACATTTTTAATATAGAATATTCTTCCAAAAAGACTTCTATGATAGGAAGTTACTTTAAACAATGCCTCTTGAATAACTTTATCAATGACTGAGTAAAATTCATCCTGATCCAAGAGTCTTAGTCCCATTTTTATTGTCCTCTCAGGCTGCTATAAGCTCATGGCAATCTTGTCTACAGAACAATTAGAAGACTGTTCTCAGTGGGAATTATTTGACCAGGTCCACAAATTGAGAAAACTGCCATTCATGAGAAGGCACACCACTTGGAATAATTTAGACTAAGGTGAACCACAATACAATTTTTTTTCAGCCTAAAGGATGAAGAATAAAAAAATGTGTGCTGTATGGGAACACAATAAAATTGTCACTCAAGGAATGCTGGAAATATTAATTAAATATATCAAGAGTGGGCAAGGATTGATTTAGAGAGCGCACTATCCCCAGTGTATGACATGGGTCCATATGAACTAATTCAGAAATTGTACACTTACAAGGACGTTTTAGAAGCCTCAAACAGACTGAAACAGAAGTATCTAAATGAGTTAAGATAGTCCCCAAAGCACTGGAAACAAACACAAATCACTTGAGTTGTTCACTGGTCTCAGCATCTTTTTTTGATTTGGTGAAGAAACCTTTCAAAATAGGAAGTGTGTGAAAAGTATTAGAATAGGTCTGCAGTGCAGATCTCTCTTTATATTTTTCATCCTACATCTGCAAAAGAAAAAAAAAAGAAAAAAATAACACATTTTATAAAGTGTAATTGTGGTGTAATTTGAATGCCAGAAAGCTAGTGGCTAAGTGAGATGTTTGTTTCAGTTGTCCCAGCTGTATGTTGCCAATGTAGACTTTAGTTTAATTGCAGGCATTCTTTGAACTAAATCATTATCTGTCTTTGTCATTCAAAGATGATAGAACATTAAAATAGATGCAAGATTCAGCACTATTTAGACAGATCTGAAAACATTTTAAAAGTATGTATTCTGTAGTCTTTAGATCACAGAATTTTATGCATTTTCTAGAAAGACCTTTCAGATCAAAATATAAGCCAAATTACCCATAAGATATTGTAAGCTGGTAGAGGAAAAGAGGATAAGCCTTCTTGTTTCCACATTTGCCTGAAATTGGAAATATTATAGAGATGTTTAATTATTGCCATTTCATCAGGCTGAGTCTTCATTCAGTGAATGGAACAGAGATCATGAGATATCAAATAGGGGGAAATCCAAAGGTCCTCAAAAAGATGTGATAAAGTGATTATGATGTGTTACTCGGCACTTTAGGAGAGTCATATATATAACAAAAATATTCTCTAATGATCAAGAATGATCAAACTCAAAATTAAGGGAACTATATTTTGGCACCCTATGAAAAAATTAAAGCTCCTTTGTGTAGCTTATAATACAAGTATAACATACCACAGAATTGTTTGAATTTCATTGTGTGTCAGACAAATTTAAAATTATCGGATACCTCCCCAACTTCTTTCCCTTTCTTCTGAGTCAGTAGTATAGTTTCTGTAGCAGAAATTATATTCTGCTTAATATTCTTTTCCCCAGCTTCCTTGCTACATATGTATTTACTCTCCATTGCAGGAGCAGCTAAAGGACGCAGTGTGTGCAGGGACACAGCTGAAGACAGTAGAATCACTCTGTAGCTGAGAAAGGTGCAGGGCAGCAGGTCACAAATGCTGTGAGCAGTAAGTGGATTCGTTTGGTGATCATGGCATTTACACTGAAGCTGTGCATCACTCTGGCTTAGTGGTTCTAACATATTGCTCCTCATTGTACCTGACTGTTGATTTAAGTAAGTTTCCTCTGTTGCTGGAACTTTGCCTCAAACCATTTTCCTTCTTAAAAATCAGAAGAAAAAAAATCTGTTTCCCTGGAGTGGATCATTCTTCATCTAACTCACCTGCAGATTAAAATATAAGGCAGCTCTTCATAACATTTTAGAGTCAAGATATGTTAAAATAAATTTTGTCATAAAGGAGGACCACTGCCACATTTACCATCAACCCTCTTTGTAAGACTGTGCGGTAGAGGTAGGTGAAGGTGTGAGAAAGGTATTCCCCTTTTCATATAACCACAGTCACTGTCTTATAGTCACAATTAAGATCGTATCCATTATCACTTGGCAATATAATTTATAGCAACTACACTTGGGTGGAAATGTTTATGCTTTGCTCCAGAAATTTACTGGATATCTTCATAGCACATCATAGGTTTTAAATCATGTTATTTAGAAGATGTTTGTGTGGTAGGATTCTAAGGATGACCTAATTAAGAGTTTCTAATTGTATCTAGGGATGCTTTTCATTGAGATTGCTTTTTCTATAGCTATCTGATACTGGGTGCAATCTGTTTCATTGCAAATAGTGATCAGCCTGTTTGTACAGTACTAGTCATGTTAGACCTGATCTGATTGGAGACAAGAGGTGCTCTCATCATATGAATAGTAATTCGCTTTATGAGCCTCAAGAACAAGTGATTTTAAAAGTACTAGTGATTTCTCCACAGTTAGGATAGGCATAAGATCTGCCAACTAAAGCAGGGAAGTCCGGTCTACCTAACTGCTCACTGTGTCAGAACAATTTCCCAAGAGGTTTCTGCAGAGCAATCTAAAAGAAGAAATGCAACCCAGACTGCTACTCCACGGAACACTTGTCCCAGTGCACTCCTCCTGGACTCAACCCAACTTTGCTGTTTAGACTGATATGCCAAGCCCATCTGGTTTCACTAAGTTCCTCTAGGTTTTACAAGGCTCCAGCCACATTCTTTGGCTCCAGTTTGCAGAATGTGCTTCCAGAGCAGAGGATCTCTGTCTGCTATCACTTTTTGGAAATGGATCTCTAGCTATAAAAACAACACTGAGTCCCCTAAGGGTACCTCAATATTCTTAAAAAGCTTAGCTAGGTTCTTTCTTGGGTCCTGACACCTGGTATTGAGGCCAGAGTAGATAGTCTCAGCCCTCTAGATATAACCTAAAACTCTATGGGAAGGACCATATGCTCTTTATTCCTCCAGTAGCTGGGACTCCAAATTGTGCGAGGGCATATTATCTGAAGAAAGGAGATGCAAACTGTTCGAGAGACTTCTAAGACAACATCTCTTCAGTTTAGATAACACAGAAAATAGTTGGAGCAAACCCATTAAGTATCTGCCAACTGCTTTTTCATTCATTGTTCTCATTTGCTGGGATAGGAACAAACTTTTAAAAAATAGTAGTAGTTAGTAGTACATACACTTTTTTTTTTTTAAAAAAAAGGAGTAATGTCTCTTACCCTCCAGATTAGGATCTTTGCTTTACATAGCTTCCTCTCTGTTCCCTGAAGGCAACATCCCTTTGCACATCTGGGCCAGCAATCAGCAGACCTCTTATTACTCAGGACACATTCTCCAAAGAATTCAGCTGTTGTGTTTTCAGACACTTAGTACAGTTATCTGCCTTTTTTTGTGGGGATTTTTTTTTTGGTTTTGTTGTTGTGGTGGTGGTGGTGGTTTTTTTTCTGTCTAGGGACCTCTTTTATTCTCTAGCATGAGCTCCCTGCAGTGGGCCTAGAGGAAATTGCTTTTGCTGGGGATGCTGTCATTGTACTTCTGTGTTTGGGTAAGATATACTCATGTGCTGTTGACCACCAGCCAGTGTTCTGGAAGACTTTACTGTGCCTAATTTATAAGTACTTTAGTATTTTATTGATCATACCTATGACACGTTTGGGATAAAGAAAATTTATTTTCCCAAAAAACATATATACATGTCTTATATTTATATTACATTTATTTATTAAATACACATTTTGTGCAAATTACTGACTGCAACAGAACTCAGAAAATTTTAGGTAATATGGGAAGAAAAGAGGCATTACTATTTGAATCTTTGTAGCTAAAATTTCAGTTAAATTTGAATTTCTGTGACAGACAGGTTTTAATTTCCCTCTCAAATATTTGCTTTCTCCCATGACATAACAAGTAACTTCATTTTGTTCCCCCCTTTTTTTATGTTGAATATCAAATCGAGTTTGAAGCCTTTCCTGATTTCCTAAAAACATCTCTATATACTTGGAAAATTATACTTTTTTTCCCACTAAATCAATAATATCAAGAACAATAAGAACTATATGGACACGTAGTTGGAAAGGTCTGTCTAAAATAGGAAGTAGATTAAAATATTTTGTGCTGAGGATGTAATTTGCAGCCTAGATCCATTTCAGGATTTGCACTAAAGAGTCACATAGATGAAATCAAGGATCAACCCTTCCAAGAAACAGATTAAGAGCCATGGGTGGTTCTCAAAACATTTTAGAGTAACCTTGTCCTTGGCTGCCCTCATAATACAATAGAAAACATCACTCTTTTCACTTTTTAACATGCTACCTTTCATTAATACAGTACACAAAACCCAACAAGTGGAACATTCTTTATCTAACTTCCATAGATGAGAGATTTTGGTTTTTTTCTGATATGTTTATAATATATTTGAGTTCATAGACAGATCAAATAGTGCCTAACCCTGTCTTGCCAGATAACCCAAACCAGAGATCAAATATATTTCCTAAAAAGAACTAAGCTTCCAGGGAAATAAGCAGTTTCAAAATTATGCATAATATTGCATTCAAAAATATATCAAAGGAAGATTGTCAGACTGCAGTGTCAAATACTCTCTATCTATTGATTCCTGTAGAAAGACCAGGAAGATTCTGATTCTACTGGACATGCAAGATCACAACAGTGGTTACAGCATGAGGAGCATCATAGGAGACACCTGAAAATGTGTTTAAGGTCCTAGAATTTTAGTAAGATCTGCAAATATGAGGGAAAAAGTGAAACCATTTGTCCAGTTTTAATCACTTTGGTTAGGTTTTCTTTGATGTGAATATTATATAGTATACAGACGTATTAGCTACATTATATCTTTCTACAAGATCCTCATTCCAGCCAGTGTACAGAAAGCATAATACTCTCTTAGCCAACATTTTTCAGCATCTTTCTACTCACTGTTCAGTGTGTACTCCTGCAGGTTATCTACTGCACACATCTCTATTCCTAATGTTAATTTTTCTACAGTGCTTAACACTGATATATATGAGTGCTTCATAAACAGTTCCTTTGTCGTCACAACACCTCCGTGAGAGCATTGCCTCTTTTTTTTACACACAGAGGACTGAGACACAGAGAGATAAAAGCCAAAAGCATACATAATTGTAGAGTGACTAATCTGAAATGTTTCTAACGTAATAACTTGCATCGTAAGGTGTGACATAGGAGTTGATTAAAGTGAAACACAGCTTTAGTTACAAAAAAAGCACTTGGCATTTCTGCAAAGCAGATCCTAAGGCAGAGACATAGTAAGAAGTCAAGCAAAAAGAGTATCTAATCTTCTGGGGACACAGGAACACTTGGGCTGTACTTTGGCACTGTAGCAAAATCCTTCTTTCCCTCCTTGCTTCAGCATCCTGGCCGCTCTGGGGCAGCAGTAGGGGAACATGATCTGGAAGGAAATTATGACACATTCAAACCAGGCACCTTTCTGGACAACCTGAGCATTCATGACAGCAGGGAGTAGAGTGAATGTTATTCATCCCGTTTAACATCAGTGACTCACTATGAAACCTTTGTGTAAGATAGTCATAATATTCCTTGCAATGCAAAGGCAAATTTGCAGAGTACATATCACAGTTTCTTAACAGGGCCCTGGACATAACACCTTGGGTGCCCAAAAAACATGGCTGGAAATGACTGGAAATTGTGGAGGCAATTATCAGATAATTTTTGGTTGTTTAATGTTGCATTCTGAAACCTTAATTTTCATTCACTAGAATAAATTTACATGAAGCTATAAGTAAAGTATAAAAATTGATTGTACTGGACTCCTTCACTAGAACAGTTAAGAAAGGGTGGAAATTGAAAGGTTTTATTATAAAGTGTTTAAACTAATGGCCGTTGTTTCCCTCGATCTGCACATGTTGGGGAAGAATGTTCAGATTTGCTTACAGGAATCCTTAAGAGCTTACATCCTCTCACTTATGCACAGCAAGTGGTGCCAATGATGTACATTAAATTTAGCAAGAACATCCCAATTAAGGAAAACGACCTTCAGAGCAATTGTGAAAAGAATACTGAAATGCTTTGAAAAGGAAAGAATGAAAAAAAGACCTTAGTTTTCCAACAGTCAAATTTGGGCCTGCTCTGTAATATTTTTATTTCTACAGCAATAGGAAAATATTTATGTTTTTCATTTTCAGTCCAAGAAACTCATGCTGAAAATGTTATCATAGAGAAATAGGCTATTTGGTGCATGATCACCTGTCATTTTACAAGATTAAGAGTACCAAAAACATAATTACAGGAAAAGGAGAAGCAAAACCTTGTATAAGTGCTCAAGGCCAAAATTGTTTGTGCATCTGATTCGTGAGAGTCACAGTGTCACCCGTGCTACCTTTGAAAACCCCAGCCTATGTCTGTGCATACAAAATACTTTCTGTATTCAGACATGTATTAGTTCTGTTCAAACACTCTGTTTTTTTGCTGTACTTTACATCATTTCAAGTGATTTTTTAAAATCCCACCTGCCTTACTGAGGGTTGCCAGCTGTAGTTCAGAATTCACCCATAAAAGCTGTTTTGAAGCGGCGAAAGACAAGAAGAGAGCAGTATGCAGATAAGCTCGGCATCCGGCAGGCAGGCTGGGGGAAGGTCATTTGCTGTCGAGTGCTAGGGACAGGAAAATGCCAAACCCACAAAGGGATGCTGCTGCGGACTGCGGGAGGACAGGAGTCACTAGGTGGCAGAAGCGCTCCTTCTGCTGCTTCTCCTACCCCTACGGGTGGTGTGGGCTGTAATTAGGTCAGTGTATGGTAAAGTAGGACTGAGTGATAAATAAAGTAGGTTTTCTCTCCTAGTACACACTGCAGCTTAATTTTGTTTCATTTTAGGTGGTGTTACAAGGTGGATTAAAACTTTTAAAGGGAAAAAAAAAAGGTCCTCTTGCCAAACTAAATGAAATTCAAACCCACTGAGGAGTAACAGCAGAAAAGGAGAGAAAAAAAAGGAAAGATGACTCCTCTCTGGTGACATTGATATTCTGTTCAGAAGAACACTGAGAAGGGGGAGGGCTGTGCAGAGATGTGTGTTAAATCTCAAATCCAAACAGGCAAAATGTGCAGTTTTGCCAACTCTGGTGCAAAGCTATAACATGCACTTTTTCCTTGAGGTATTTTTGTAATTTTGCTAAGAAAAAGGCAGTTTCAGTCAGCAAAACATAACTGATTTCCCCTTCCAGAGGCTGGAGTAATGTATCTCACTACTGAGGTGGTACTGAAGGTCAGAGATGAGATAACATCTCCTGCACCACTTAATCTCCATCTAACTGGGAGCCACATTACCCCAGAGCTCAATGTCGGCTCATGGAAAGGAAGGTACAAGTTGTCAGAACAATTATTACAGAATGTGCTTAATAAGATTCAGAAAGCTGTTCTTTCTGGGTTAAATCATGTTAAGGACTTGATACTATTTCCACTGAAGTCAATGCAAACCTCCCTTTGATTTCACTAAGATCAGATTTTGTCCTCAGTGCAGCATCTGACTTCCTGAAAGACATGACAGAGAAGGATTTTTTTTCAGGAAGAGGAAGACAGAGAACCGGAGCTATCCTCTTCCTCTCTAGGCTTTTCATCCCTAAACATTCAGGGAGAAAAAAAATTTGCTTAAAACAGAAGATGACCTGGCTGAAAGGAACTGACACAAAAATATCCAGAAAATAAACAACAATGTATGTGCTAAAACATGATTTAGGCAGAATCTGAAATTTTGCTTACATCTAAAATGGTGATGCTTAAATATGATATTGTAGAGGTATGCTAAGATCAAGAACTCTGAAAGCTCAGATAACTCCTGTGTTCAGTTCTCCAGGTGCTTACTGGTACTGTTTTGGTTTGGGGGCTCAGGTAAACAAGTTTTGCCTAAAACCCAGTGGGAATTTAAGATAGGTACAGTGCTGCAGAAAGTCCTAATGCATTCAATTTATTTAAATATGGACAATTTACATTTACAGGATCCAATCCTAACAATGTACTTTTGTTTAGGTTTTAAACGTGGTAAGGGGTTGTGTCTCTAGCCACTTAATATAATATCCTAGTTATGGGTAACCAAAGTGAGAGGATAATTTTAGTGGCATCAGTTTAAGATTAAGTGTGTATGAAGATTTTTGGTATATGTCAGTTCTGGCCAGCGAGAGCTGCTGGAACCAAGTCTGTTCTGAATTGGGACAGTGATTCCCCTGAAGACTACTTCTCATCTTCTCTTTATAGCCACTCCTGAAGTAGCTTCCTTGGGTCTCTAAGGTATCACATGGCTTTTGACCAAATGAAGATTTTTTTATATTTTTTTATCTGCAGATAAGTAGGTTGGATATTCTTGGCCTAACAGTTTGCAAATCCACTTGGAAAATAGAAGCCATAAATCCCACCTTAAAGTGGGTGTGATACCAACTTTTATACAGAGTTTTGCTTTTGATTCCATTTCTACAGAGCCTTTGTAGGGATTAGCCTAAAGTTTAGGGCATTTGAGTGAGGAAAATCTCAACCCTCTTTCCAGCTTTTGTTACCCAAACCGGAGCAGGTCTCTGAGGTTCCAGGTGAATTCAACAACTAAGGTGCTCTGTAAATGGTGGGCACAGGTCTTTTAAATCATCTGGTTTCTGAAAGCAATGCAGTGAACTGTTGTCTTTGCAAGGGTACATGAAAGTAAACATTTTATGGACTCAGGTTTCCTTTGTTCAAGTGAAGCATGGGAGCTGAGATTTCCCTTGCTTAGTGTTTTTTCAATGATACTTAGTAATTTGGGAGAGATCACATTGCACTGCATACTGCGTAAGTCCTTGTGTATACTAAATTGGATATCAGTGCCTGAGAAACGTTGCTGTCTTTCCTTTTATAGATGCTGAAGTCCTGTATTGGACCTAGGGCTATAACTTTGTTGTTTATTACAGTTAATGAATTTAAGTAGGACACCAACTACATTAGCATATAGATGCTGCTGTGAATTTCAGAGGTTTGGATAAGTTTCAAAGAACAGGGAAAAGTCCAGCATAGTCCTGGCATCCATAACACCATTCTTTCTTAGATATGGGTGCATATTCTATGGTGGGAATCATAGTTATCACAGCACAAAGATGCTGTGAACCCAGGTTAATATTAGACACATCATTCAGACCCTCAGGTGGAGACAGCTATGAAAGAGTGTTAAAATAGTGCCCTCACTCAGTCTCATCATCTTTATTTCTCATGTACTTGGTACTACACGAGTATAAACTATAACTACCTGTCTCAGAGAAAATCAAACTAAAGACATAGTGCAGACATACAGAGTTTCTCTAAGATGTTACCAAATTGGTTTCATTTTTGTGTGTCTCACTATAAAACATCTAGTAGCATCACAGCAAAAAACTTCATTGCCTAAAGATTTTGTCAGGTATAGGAAAGATCAATTTCACCAGTGTCATTACAGTTTTCCATCTCCAGCAACAGCTGATATTACCATTGACTTAATCTAAAAATTGCAGTTCTTGTGTTTGATCTGGAAATCATAAAAAGATAGTTGACTACTTTGAATACTTTAGTCAACCTTTATACTTGCTTGAAAATGAGCTATGTTGAAGACTAGGTTCCTTCCAAAAGGTCTGGTTTTACCACCAGCTCAAGAAGCATAATAAAGGTAAAAGATGGTGGTGATAATAGATATGGCTAGCGGACTCTTGTCTACATGTGGTCTCTCACTGACAACAACACCAGAACCAGAGAATCATCAAAATTTCTTTCTTAGAAATCCTCAGTGTAAACAAGATCTGACTGTGGATTTAGAATGCTAAACTTATTATTTGACAAGTTAGATCCCAAAAGGATTATTTTTTTACTACTAAGATGGAATCTGATGTAGAATGAGGGTTGGATTTTTTTTCCCCTTGGTATTTTTAGCTGCTCTTGAAAACATTTTGTTGAATAGTAGGAGTGGTTGGTACATTTCCAATTTGGAACTGCTTAGCTCATGAGTTCATAAAATAACTGCTAAAACTGAAAAGTACTGCAGCAGCACAGAAGAAAAAAAAAAAAAGATAAAGAAAACTCTGCAGGCTTATAAACACATTATTTTCTCAGATGTCAAAAACACATGGACAGAAAAAAATTTTGGTTTTACTTTTAAACAAAATGAATACATTTTAGTTCTTTCACTTGAAGAGTGTTATAGAGTTTAGAATTTCTATTTTACAGTTGTGTTATGTGGAGCGCACAGTGCTATGTTACAAAATCAATGGTACAAAATAAGATACATTTAGCTTCATTATCTCAAGTATTTTCCTGTAAGAATAAAATCTTTGTGGTAAAAGAAGAATTTGTGTATTCAGTGCTCTGCTTCCTTGTGAGAATCAACTCAAAACAGATATGCCTAATCTTTTAGGCAGTGCTAGCCAGAGTCTGTGATGGGACCATGTTTGTGTCTTATGCTGTAACTTCTCAGCAATTTGTCATTTCCTTGCCTCATGATCTGGCATACACATGTGCATGCCAGACATATCATGAGTACATATACAACACCTTTCCTCTCATATTTTCCAAATCCACGAATGTCCACATTATCATATGACCAGCAGTGTGTATACCCACCACTTCCATTGTCATTGCCAGATATGTAGGCTTATGGCAGAGTAAAACTCTGAAAATTACATGCAACAGGGAGCAAGCACCAGCTTACATGCCAAAGCTGTTCTGCTCCTGCCTCAAGATGCACAGATGTCTATTTCTATCCTAGAAAAACAGTTCAGTGCACAAACATTTTGGAATGGCATCATGTTCTAACTGTCACATCAGTTTAAGCAGAGGTATTAGTTTCCGTTTGTAGAACAAATGGACTTTTCTGATAAAAGATACAACTACTTGATTTCAAAATCAATTTTATTGTGTGCTGAACAGGTGAATATTGGTCTACTCATTCATGAACTACTGCAGGGGAATGAGATGGTTTGTTCAGTGGAGATATCAAGCTGTGGTGAACAGGTTGCTGCAGTTTTAGTGATAAACTTAATTGGCGTCCAGTGACAATAAAATAACAGAGGACACTGCAGGTCAAACTTCAACTCCATCAGCAGAGCCCTGTGGGGAAGCTTCCAGAGTACCTGCTGCACTATTGTTCCCTCTATTCATTACTATCAGCATCTATCCTTCTGACAAACACTAGGCTTTTTCTTTTAAACCAAAAAAAACTCACCAGGGGTTCTACATGCCAGGATGGTGTAATAAACTATTTGCATAAGAAAGAGAATAGTTTCAAAATACCTCCTTGAAAAGCAAGCAGTTGAATTTTTCTGTTTAATGATAAAGTCTCATGTCACACTCTGTACCTCATTGTGTGTCTCCTATAAAATCATTTGATTAGAAAAGCAGAGGATAATTGGCATGACAAAAACAAGGACACAAGAAGTGAGGCATTATGTGCTGTTTCCACAAATATTACTGCTAATTGTGTCAATTAAATTATCTAATTAGTCTGCAGTAAATCACTTGAACACACACTAGCACAAATTCAAAGCATATGTTTCTACTGAGAAACTAATAGTTCCTAAAGGGTCAGAGTTTAGGAAAAGCCATCAGACATGGCAAGAGCAAAGCAAAACTCTGATTAGAATTTTGATAATAATCGAACATACCTAAGTATTATACAGGTAATCCTGCTGCCTGGGAAGTGATCTGATAATAAGCTTTGCGTGTGGCATGCCAAAATTAGTTCTGGACATATCCTGACCATTTTAGAAAACAACTCAAGGCCATGGCTTTATCACAGCAGGGCTGAACTCACATTAAAAAACTTTTGTGAAAGGCAGGCCATGTGTGCTGGCCTGTGCTCCACAAGTTTTGAGCAGGGCATGCTGACCTGCAACTTCCTGCATAGACAGACCAGTAGAGGTGAAAGCTGCACTAGCCAATTAAATGCTTCTAGAACTACTATCTCATCCACTGAGACCACCTATCAGGGAACAGCCCATACCCAAACCATTAACGCCTCTTACAGCCCCAGTAAGCATGCCCCCCAGCTAGAGTGCCTGCTAGGAACTCTCACTGGCCCATGCTCGCTCCCAAATATGCCCAGGAGTTGTTTAGGTCAGTGATAGTTCACACAGGCTAAAACTAGCTTGGCCTCTTCTGTCACTTGGACAGGTCAGGTAGTCCATTTTATCCTCTGTGTGATGCACTTACAGGGTCACCACCATTTTTATAGGGAGAGCATAAGTAGATTGCAGCCATTGGAATCATAGGTTTGACTAAGAACCAAGTTCTCCAGACTGAATCCTTCATCTGTATATGATCTTTAGCTGTAGCTATAAATAGAAGCCTTTAGTTATTGCCCCTCTTATGCTCTTCCTACGCACACGCATTCCTCAAACTGTCAGGCCAATAATCAACTTCATTATCAAGATGTCACCTTAATCTTTGACAACATCCCTAGTAAGATGCATTGCCATGTGTGAGGAATGAGAATGGACTTAAAAGACTAAGGGCAATCAAAAAGTTACTTTCCGATGTTTGTTACTTTCTAGAAACAGTTCTTTCCAATCATCAGTATAACATATATAATAAAAAAGGAGTGTCCAAAGAGTAGTTAGCTACAGACTTTTTGGGGAAGTCCGTGTTTGGAGGAAGCTTCTGGAGGAGGCTGTCGTTTTTCATGTGTCACTATTTGATGTCATGGTTCATTGATGTTTCATTTGTCACATTTCATATGTTTAACAAGAATTAAATTCTTGTTTGGCTGTGATGTGATGTGATGTAATAAAACTGCCTGAAAAACACGAGCATACACATATGTTTTAAAGCTGACCAAATGAACCCT
Source organism: Chiroxiphia lanceolata (assembly GCF_009829145.1). Classification (NCBI taxonomy): domain Eukaryota; kingdom Metazoa; phylum Chordata; class Aves; order Passeriformes; family Pipridae; genus Chiroxiphia; species Chiroxiphia lanceolata. The sequence continues at coordinate 56,139,022 of NC_045639.1, forward strand.
TTTATCTGTAAAAGTGTCTGAGTATATGATTTACTGTTTTTGAATACAGCTAAATTTTAATATAAGCATGTCTGAATATAAACTCAGAAGCTGAATCTACATTGGATACTATTTAGATGGTATCAAATGGCATTTGAGAGGAATTTATAAGTGAAAAAGTGGAATATGAGTGCAATTCAGATTCCTCAATCACAAATTAATTTTTTAATCAAATTTTGAAGCTGCAAAAATGTCCTCAGTAACCTTAGACCAAGTGTGAAAGAAAATTGCCAAAACCTGTGATTTGTAAAGCCATTTTCAGCACTGAAAGAAAGTTTTGGATAACAAGAACGTTTGTCGTCCGTTCAATCCACTCTCCACCAAAAATAGTTACATACCCACAGTTCAGAGAGCTTCTTACTTTCTTCATAACTGAAATTACTTCCTCATTTAGCATCTTCAGTGAATGCACTAAAATTTTGGAATCAAATTTAATCAGTAGAAAGAGATATTTACAGCCTATAGAGATCCGCAGCAATTTTGTGAATTGTGCAAGGGATTTCTGCCATTTTTCCAGAAACCTATAATGTATGTGTAAGTACCTCTGGCTATAAGTACAGGAGGCTACTTCACAAAAAATATCAGGGTCTAAACTAAGTGTTAACTTCTTTTTATCTAAATGTCATAAATTTATATAAACTTGACAATGTTCGGGTTTTAGGACAAGTTACTTTTTCTTTCTAACTGAAGATATTATAGTATTTAATGACACAGTTGTTCAGGAACAAGGGTTGATTAAAACAGTATTTATGTATGGGTTTCCAAGGATTGTGTGTGTCTTGTAGAAAGAAAGAATAATACTTCAATATCTGTAATACCAGGGAAACACCTTACACCTTCAGCACGGTCTGAATAGTAACAGTGATGCTTTGTTTCCTTCTCAGTTATGTCATTATAGTAAAGCTTAGTTTTTCATTTATTATTTTTTACCTTGTCTTGGGAATCTGTAATTGTACCAAACTAAAAGTGCATGCATCTTGATTGCCTAGAACAATTATGAAAGTAGATGTTTTAAGGATGAGTCAATTCTGAGAGTGTCAGTTTTAGAAAGCAAGCCAAAATTTTATTAGATTGACTAGCTTATCTGCATGCTGGCCAGGCAAAAGAAGAGATAGCCTTGGCACAATGCTTGGAACCACAGCCTGGCAATATTTTTGTTTTCTGCTATATCCTCCTCTAGTTAACACCTGCTAAACTGCATCTGAAAGACTGGTCCAGTTTTGGGTGCTCTGGTAAAGGAAAGACATTTATAAGCTGAAGCAAGGTTTGCCGAGAAGGTTGGGGCTGGAGCACTCAGCTGTTGAGGAGAGGATGAGGGACCAGGAGTGGTTCAGCCTTGGGCAGAGACAGATTCAAAAGGACCTAACAACAACTCCCAGCACCTGCGTGAGGGTTGGGAGGGAGAGTCAGCAAGAAGACAGTGTTGAACTCTTCACAGTGGGGCTGGGTGGGAGGATAAAAGACAACATACAGGAGCTGAACAATCGGGCTTGACTGGATGTCAGAAAACACTTTTTTTCACCACGAGGCTAGTCAAGGAGTGGAACAGACTTTGCATTTCCCAGCCTCAGGGGTGTCCAAAATGTAATTGGGTGAAGTCCTGAGCTACCTGAGCAGCTGACCCTGCTTTGAGTAGAAGATTGGAATTGCTCAAGGTCACTTTCAACCTGAATGATTCTGTGGCCCTGTGATTCTATAACTGCAAATAAAAATAATTTACATATATTTATATGCCAGAAATTGTCCAGGAGAGCACTTTAATTTAATAACTACCAGTTGGCTCATCATTCCTAACAGCTTAGGAGTTTTGCGCAATATAGAATCATAGAATCATTTAGACTGGAAAAGACCTCTAAGATCATGGAGTTCAACTGTTAACCTAGCATTACCAAGTCCACCACTAAACCATGTCCCTAATATATTGCAACGTGGACCACTGTTCATAGGAAATAACGACCTCTTGGAAAAAAAAAAAGACACCACTGTACCATACTAGGGCAACGTAATGACAAACGAAAGGATATGCATTTTATACTGTGATATCTTGGTGGAACATATGTTACCAGCAAAGCAAAGATAGTTTAAGCCTTGATGTAGTTGACTACCTTTGATGCTACAATTAATTTGGGCTGGGCCAGCTGCCTCATAATTAGAAATAAGTCTTTGCTTTGCCAGACCTTAGATTTTATATTATTGCAAAAATACTTCTTGTGCCAATAAACACGGCTAGTGTTTTAGGGTAACTTTCCACTGAGGGGTAGGAAGACATTTCCTTCTCTACTAGTTTCTCAAATGCATAGATAATTGTTTTTCACTGTGCATTGAGCTATTTCAACAATGGTCATATTTCTCTTGCACTGTGAGAAACTGGTGTCATACCTCCAAAGCATGGGTGATCCGAGCAAAACCATAAATGAAGTTACACCTGGGTTTTGGGACTATTCTACCTGTCCTCATCCAATAGTGCTCTTTCCCTTCTCACAAAGAAGCTGCCAAACACATGGGTTTCTGCACCTCCCACAGGAAGGTCTGGTGGGTAGAAGGTAATACTTCACTGTTTCTGTAGCATTTGTTGATTCAAAATTTTTTCTAATTTGAAAAAGCGATGGAGCTGTATTCATCTTGCAGACCATGACAGGATCACACTACTTACCTTTGTAAGAAAATCTCATTGTACATATGAAAAACAAGTATCTGGACTAAAAATTACATAAGCTTATATAGGCTTTCCCTTTCATTCTCAATTCTTCTTCATCATAGGAACTCAGTTAATAGATTCCTAAGTAATTCTGGTATTGAGTGCAAAAGAGGGTTACTGAAAACAGATAAGCCTCGGTATCACAGGCAAATGCACTTTTGTCTTTTAGACTCAGAAGAACAACACCTACAAATCTTGCATAGTTGTGATGCTATGCAGAAATCTCCTTAAACACAGCTGAATGGCATGTAGCTTAAAGTAGAATAACATCAATGTCAGTAAAGGCAGCAAAAGGAAGCCATGGTATAGAAGAAGAAACAGGTCTTGATTTTTCTTCTGAGACTGACTTTTTCCTCTTTTGTATGGTTTTGAGATATTGAATGTCCCTGGTACACGACCATTATCAGGTACATCCTGAATTCATTTTGCCTTTCTATTTTATTTAAAGGTAGATGTCATTGATTTTATTGATTACTCTTCTTCACAGACGGTGCAGATGTTCTAATGAAACTGAGCACAAGTGTTACAGTCTTTTAAAATTTCTTATTTATTTTATAACTACTGGCCTGTATAATTGAGAAATAATTAGGTATTCATGTAAAGGAATTCCACAAAGCAAGCTCAAATACAGTCATAAATATACATACAGGATTTTTATTCATCTTGGAAGGAAACAAATAGCCTTGCCGTGATGGATTTAATTTATTCATAATAATTATCAGAAATTGGAATATGATGAAGAATTTTCCAAATGCAACACGTTGCAAGAATTGCACTATTTTTAAAATGAAATTGCTGGCATGTTTGAACAAAGGAATTTTTTAATAGCAACTAAGAAATATTTACTTAGAAAAATATTGCTTTTCATGAAGATCAGGAAAGGATATTTGTACACCATAAGCCACAGAAATGTATCCATTTTCTGAGAAGAAACAGCTTTGTTTACTGGGAACACTTGCTTAATATAGACCAAGGGATTATGTTGCCTTTATTTACCAATTAGCATAAAGGTTGCAAATTTACATGGATGACCAAAGTTTCCCTCCATGTGCTGAAATTTCTCCTTTATAGCTGGAAGAAATCCTGATTATGAAGAAAATATATGTTTCAGAAAATGCCTAAAAATATACAGGAAAAGTTTAGAACTATATACCACACAAAATTATTCCGGACAAAAGTTGTCTGCCTAAATTGCACTTAGTACTGGATTTTCTTAGGGAAGAGCCATCCAAAGGGCTGCCTTCGAAGCCAACGATAAGTAGCCATTGATCACAAGAGGCGCAAAAGTAGCTTATTGCATCTATGTGTGTTTTCTTATGCGTGTTTATGTGCTGCATTTCACAGTTTGCTTTGCCATCATTCAGGACTATTTCCTTTCTTTCACTGGATTTTGCAGAAGGTTTGGAAGGTCCTTGGCAGCTTCTTCCTAGATGCATGATCTAATGAAGTTATGCCTACATGTGAGTATCGTTTACTGCTTCTGGCCTCAGAATTCTATGTGCAAGTCAATATATGCTTTGGAAAATTACGGGAAGGATAGTGGTAGGACAAGAACTATTTGACATTACTTAAAAAAATTGTTCCATTCTCAAAGAGCTGGTAGTCCAAATGTAGTAGAGAAATACAAAAGGTGGATAAGCAGGAAAGAAAAGGAAGATGACCATTATTAGATGGGACTAATGTTGTGGGATGTTAAGGTGACTTTCTTCCTCGGCAATAGCTAAACATTTCATAGACAAACATGAATTATAGTATCTCCATTGTCCTCTAAAGTCTGGAAAATCTAGGAAAGAGGAGTTATTGTTAAGATCTTTTAAATTCAGTATTACATAAATTTTTCTTTGTAAGTTGTATTATTATGAAGTTCGGTGACATATGAAGCAAAATTAAGAAACAAGAGAGAAAATGTTTAAGCAACAAGTACAGAGAATGATGAAATTATTAACAGGGAAAGGAAAAAGGAGATCTGTGGGATACCTAAGGAGAACACTATGGAGAAACAGGTGGGAATAAAACACTTTTTGTGGCTGGAGCTCACTGGACTATGTCCCTCTTCAATTGTGTTACCTAAGAATTATTTCTGGAGCAGGATTTACAATGCCTCAGTCACCGTGTGCGGTTTTGAGCACCACAATGTAAGAAAGATATTAAGCTCTTAGAGAGCATCCAAAGGAGGGCAAAGAAGATGGTGAAGGGCCTTAAGGGGAAGCTGTATAAGAAGCAGCTGAGGTCACTTGGTCTGTTCAGCCTGGAGAAGAAGAGACCGAGGAGAGACCTCATTGCAGTTACAACTTCCTTGTGAAGGGAAGAGGAGGGGTAGACACTGATCTCTTCTCTGTGGTGATCAATAACAGAACCTGAGGGAATGGCCTGAAGTTGTGTCAGAGGAGATGTAAGTTCGATATTAGAAAGAGGTTCTTCACCCAGAGGGTGGTTGGGTGCTGGAACAGGCTCCCCAGGGAAGTAGTTCAAGAAGCGTTTGGATGATGCTCTCAGGCACATGGTGTAACTCTTGGGGATGGTCCTGTGTAGGGCCAGGAGATGGACTTGATGATCCTTGTGAATCCCTTCCAACTCAGCGTATTCTGTGATTCTGTGGTGTTATCTAGTATGTGACAACTCCAGCTCCCAGGGAGTTTGCAAGAATCAGTGACAAAACAGGATGTTGCGCACCTATAATAATTGTACCAATACTGAATATAATGAGGATATGTCATTACTCCTGACTGTATTACAGGTTTGGGGTGACACACTTGTGTTCAAGGCCTATTGCATTGTACTCAGGTAACTTCTGCCTATGGCATATTTAGGGCACAGTGAAAAGCTGCATGTTGGAAAGCAGATATAGTGGGTGCCAATGTTGGTAGGAGACACAGCTGTAGCTTTCCCACTTATTAGGCTGAAAATGTATCCTGTACTGTATTGCTTTGGGTTTTGTCAGCACACACAGTGTGCATTTTTGATACAACACAGGCTGATCTAACCAGACACAATGTGACTCATGTAACAAATGACACTGAAAAGAGATTTGCTTCTTTAATGGATAAAAACAGGCAACTCCTTTAATAACAGCATTTGCAGCTGCCCTTTCATATTTGAGATAACTATGGTTATTAATAAGTACTTGACACTACATCCATATTGAATTTCTGTTTATTTTTTCATTCATAAACCATAAGCATCACCAACACGATGTTTTGGAGATATTTGCAAGCTTCACAGAACATCACATGTAGATCATACTCTGCCTACTGGGACCTACTGAAACATCACAGCTGCTTTCAGACATGCAGTTCTACCTTGTCCATTTTGTTCTCAGTAATAGCAGCATATTGTAGACACGCGCAGCCATTAGAATCAGAAATAATATTCTGCTTACTGGAAAAAAATGCTTATGTAGTTCTTTTTGTGCAAAGGAAAAGAATGCCCTGATCTAGTCAATACGTTTCTCTGGCATCAACTGTTTTAGTTCCAGACCTGGAACTACAAAATCCAGTGCTGAACTGTGCTTATTGGACTACTGTTGCCAATCCAACCACCCGCAGAGTCAGCGTTTCTCCTTCTGCAGAGTAAGTATGATCACACTACTGGAAATGAGAAGGAGTTGCTCTCCTAGCTGTTCCCAATTGTGGTGATTGGGAAAACATTCTGCAGTGGCCCAGAAACAAATGAATATCCTTGACAACACCTCATATAAAGAAAGCTACTTTTAGATTTGCTTACTCTCAGACAAAACTCTCAGTGCCTGTAAGCTTTGAGAGAAACAGGGGGCTACAGTCTCCATCTGTGAGCCATCCAGCCGCTATTGTTGGACAGAGCCAAGAGCTTAAGGAATACTTATTATGCATAGAAGCTTAATAGGAGACAGTAAGAGAAAAAAAGGAGAAAAAAAATTATGGCAGTTGACTCATGCACTGTTCCAGCTCCCAGGAGTTTGCTGCTAGTACAATGCATCCAGCTGAAGGTACACTGAGTACAGCTTGCACCTTGCAGTAAGCATCCTGCCCAGCTCTCCCATGAGAGAGATGTTCTCCTGCTTAGCCTAGAGGCTGCATTTTGCAGATGTTGTCCAGGGCCACACAAATAAGGACGGTTTTATTAATCTGATAAATTATACCGGAAAGAGAGGATAGAAACCATTAATTTTTTCTTCTTGTCCAGGAGAAACTGATGCTTGGTTGCTTTTAACCTTCTGTCTGGCAAATTTGGGAAACTTCTGAATTTTAGCAGGGTCTTGGATGTCTGATTCTGAAAGGAAAGATTGCCCTAGTATGTGGAGAATTTCAAAAGGCAGTTCTTGATTTTAGAATCAGGTACAGTTATAGGTGACTTATATTTTCATTTTATGGAAATTTATCATCCGTAAAAGTGGGCTTAATAAGTCAACACAGTCCTTATACACAAACAGTTTGTTGACACCTTTTTTGTAACACACACATCCAAAACCCACACAAGCCAAACATGCGGTAAGGTATAAACAACATTTCGCTATGAGCTTCAGTGCTTCTTTCTGCATCTTCTGCTATTAGCTCTGGTGCCATGCCATACACCTTCTTCCAGTTACTCAAATACTTCAGATATGACCTGGTATTCAGAATACATTAAGATATTCACTGTTATAATCAGTCTTATTATTTGTATTTGCAAAGTGATAATGTTCCTATAAACTAGTGAGAGGAAAATGCTGTGTTTGAGGAGGAAAAAGCTTCAGATTTGATATTGAGTTCTGTGTGGTTGAACAGCCTCTTGAAACAGTCATAGTACCTTCAGTCACTTGAGGCACATTGTCCCAGTTAAAGGGACATGCTGGGGTGCTGGGGGAAAAAACATTGTTTTGGGTAGAATGTGGGCTGCTCCCATACACTTTTTCCCTGAGGACAATTCATGCATTAACTGTATGATAAAACTCCAACAGAACATGCAAAGGTCATATTTAATGGACTGAAAAATCCTCAAGGAATGTAAATGATTGGGACTAGAGAAATAGGATTAAAAGTCGCTGATGTTTGTAAATAGCCTTGGAGAGCTGTCCGGGCAAGAGGAGGAACTACATGTTGAGACTTGGGTGATGTTTAGTCCTGAACTTGTCCAGCACTACAGGAATTGAATAAGTGGTGGAGAACATATACATAAAGGAAATATGCATGCAGTGAAAATAGCTGTGTTTCCAAATGTACATCCTATGAACCAGAACATTTCTTATTCATTGAACTTCTAGTTGGAAAATATTGTAAGGCAATAACATTTTGTTGCCCAGTTGCAAATCACGTTACTGTGCCCACAAAGATCAGAGTTTGAAGCCAGTTTGGAAGTCACTTAGGTATCATCATTTATCCTGTTCCCAGTATCTGGTAGCAAAGTTCTTGAGCCCTTTAAAACATTTTTGTTGTGTTTACAGTTTAAAAGTTTCCACTGTAGTTTATGCTTCCCAGTTTTAGATGTTTCTTTGTTAAGGATGGTGGATTTGGTTGCATTCTCACCAAAGAGTACATATATAAGCCTGCATTTGGAGCAAATCTGATGGTGTCAAAAAGAGTATCTATTTGGTCGTCCAGGCATAGTATGTTCCTATTTGCTTAAAATATACTGTCTGGATCTACTTTCTGTAACAGATCCATCTATTCAAAATATGTAGCCACAGGTTATGTTTCTGGTTGGAAGATGCATGTGCACAAATTTTACAGCTATTTCAGAAGTGACAAAATCACTGCAGAAAAGTTACAATAACTGGACAACACAGTTACTTGACTGAAGTTTAGCATATATTTTCAGCCAACATTTTGTTTACATTACATGAGGTTAAAGCATATAGTTGTCATCTACTTACACTGCTTTTTAGAGAAAAGTCACTTGGTATTAGACCAGCAAAGACTGAACTGTGAAATGATATAAATGTAACACTGCTCAGAATTCAAAAAGAAAAATTGAAATATGTGAGAAACTACCATGACTTTTAGCCATTCATGCTTTTGCACATGCACTTCTACAGACGAATGAATGTAGTGCTCAGGCTAGTTTTCCCTCTCTCAGCTGTTTGCATCACAGCAATCACAGTATCTAGGTGCCAGTTTTGACAAAATTTCACTGGGAAAGAAACAGTTATTATAGGTTTCATTGTGAAATAACTGGTTACGTGTCAGCAGCTGCTGCACAGAACTACAAGTACGTCAGTGAGTACAGAATGAGTGTTAGAGAGATTTGGATACACATCACTGAGTCCTGGAGAGACTGCAGGCACTGTAGAAGATTGTACTGTATTCCTATTCTGCAAAAGACTTTCCCAAGAAAATACCCATAGAGAGCTCCTGAAAGGGTAGAGTTCAATACAAAGAAAACCAGAACCCTAGTATACTTTTGTGTCTTTCAGAATACATGTGAATTAAATATACCTCGTTCAATTAGCTTTGAAAGGTGTTATGGGTTTTATAATTGATTTCATTATTCTAAGAAAGGCTCAAATTGAGATGACAACATTGAATTGGCAGAGATAACTAGTGATAGTAATAGGCTGATGAAGCAATTAGTATCTTGGTGGATTTATATACAACAGCAGTTGCATTATACTGCAGCTACCACTAGTGTAATCTTGGATAGTGTAGTCATTTGCTAAAGTAGGTACTTCTTTTTGATCTTATGAAAATTGATCATTAAATCAATTTCCAGGTAGTACATACCACAGTACTCTCAAGTATAATCTGTATGAGCGTGTATATTTTCAGTAGGACCTTTGTACTTTAATTGAGCCCTGGTAAATTCAGGCTTCTACAATTTCACTACTCATAAATATATTAGGAAAGTAAGATCTACATTTCTCCTTCATGTGATATGCAGAGAATATTATCTACTGTCATAATAAGTTATGCAAGTGTGTCTCTCTTTAAGATCCAAACCTCTTTCTTCTGATGGACTCATTGGGGAAATGTTTCTTTTTTCCATATATTTCTTCAAAATGTAGTATTTAATTCTTCTAATAAAATATACACATGTACTGACATGAAGTGCATACAAAGAAAAGGAAAAAGTTTGTATTCTTATCCGAGTCTTCACCTGTATATGCAGAATGCCATCCTCTCTGTGGCTGTTTTCCTCAAGAGCATTTTAATTCACTATTTTCTGTCATAGGCTGTTTTTCTGAGTGAAAAAAATCACAAGCCAATAAAGTTTAAAGCAAAACTTCCACAGATAATTTGAAAAGTCCGAGGAACAACAGCAGCAAAGATGTTCATGGTCTAGACTACCCATGCAGCCAGGGCACATATTAAGATCTTAGTAATCAAGAAGTCTGACTACTGAAGCCCTGGCTGTATTCAGCTATTCCTGTGAAAACTATGATATTCTGAGTAGTTTGGGGTTGCTTATCAATTACTATGTGTAGCTTTTCACCTTCCTGATTATTTAGAGCTTTTAAAAACAAATGACTGGGTCAAAATGAAATGTGTCTTTGGGGGTTTTGTGGTTCTGTTTTTGTATATGTTAAGAGTAATTTTGAATGGAATGTTCATTCAAAACAGTCAAAAAACATTCTTTATCTACCATTAATGTCCCTACGGTTTTGCATACTTATACTGTTGATACTCATACTCATAAAAGGACATTTAGAGAAGTTTAGGCTTTCATAAATACCAAAAAAAAAAAAAAAAAAAAAAAAAGAGAAAAAAAGTATTAAAACAGCATAGAGGAAAAGTTAGCTTTAACTATAATTTTCCCTTCTATCCACTTCAAATGTAGTTTCATTTTAAGTTTTGGGCACATGTTGGGGTCATTTCTTATTTTATCAAAACAGTTTTCCCATCTTAATTAAAATCAGTGGACTATGCAATTCTGTTAGATTGCAGGAAAGGAGAGTTTGTTAATTTACATTTAAATAAAACTGATTTTCTGAACTTTTGATATAGTTGTATTTTTAATATCTTGTGCTTCCATATTATTTATAAGTGGTACCACTAGAATTATGGGGAGTCTTGGCTCACGTTTCTGGAATTCTTCAGTAATAGTAGTGTGTTTGTAGCTGTGGTAGTCGAAGAACAGAGTCAGGGTAAAACGTAGAGGTGGAGGTAATATTTTTTTATTTATTAAATCTATTGGTATGACAGGAAGAAGAGGTAATTTGAAGAAGTTTTCTCAAAACATTGTCCATTTTTTCCACCTATTCCTTTTAGTCTAACTGAAAATATTATTCATTACAGTTAAGAATATAATAAATCTGTTGTGGTGTCTTGAGTGGCAACTTTCCTGCTTTGATATTTTATGATCATCTCAATTTGAAATTTGACTTCCTATTGATTGACAGATTCCAGAGTTTTCAATAACTGAAGAGACCAGGGCATTTTTTATCTTTTTTTCTTTAGTTTTTCATTTGCCTTTTTTTCACCTTTCATTTTTCTTTCTTTTCTTCACTATTTGTTTTCTAGTCTTACCTCTAGACTTTTAGTTTTCTTTGAAGGCTTCAACACTTACAATTAAGTAGTGAGGGCATTCAAATGGGTGTAGTCAGAGACTCTTTCTAGTACAAATGAAGCACTAAAGTACTTCAATTAATACCTGAACTATGTGTAATTAGCAGGAATTGTCTGCAGTACAAAAAGATATAAAACATACTTGCCACACTGATACACTATGTTTGAGGTGTGCAGAGATGCACAAGAAAATTTTCTTATTTTAGTATTCAAGCAGAAATGACTGTGAGAACAAATGTCCTTAATGATTTTCTATGTAATAGTTCTTTTTACATGGAAACCTGAAGGGGCTTCCTCAGGTTTAATTTTCTGCTGTGATATGTCCCAAAACCTTCATTCTTATAGTCCTTTTGAACCTAGCAAAGTTTCATGCTGAATAATGCTTAAGTTAGTTTGCAGCTTATAATGTATGTTTGTGGTTTTAGCATTAACAGGGACTGGAAATGCTTCACAGATCTGAAGGTAATGTTTTTGAGGATGCTTCTAGCTTAGATTCAGTTGCTATCACTGGATGTAGAACTACAAGGAAACAATTTTTCATCCAGTAAAAAGAGAAGGATATTGGAATATTTTCTAACTGAATTGTAATAGAAACTAAACAAAGTTTATTTGTCAAAATCTAAGTAATTCTGAAATATTTTATTCCATACTGCCTATTATCAACGGTTATACCACAGTTTCTAAGCTAAAATTCTTTCAAAAGCTAGCAAATCAGATTTCCTCTTTGAAACTGTCAAAGAGAACTTTTTGACAATTTCAAAACAAATATTTGTATAACAGAAAATAATTCAAACTGACCTTTCTTGAGGGCTATCAGCTCTTTTACCTGATGTCTTGGAGTATTTGTCCAGCAATGAAGAATGTAGGTATTTTTTGGTTTTCATAGAAATCCAAGTCAACTGCACACTTCTGTAGTTTGTGTTATGGCAAGAGCCTGTCAGACTTGCTGATGAATTTCTTCGGACTAATTCTCTGGACAAATATATAGGAATTTTGCTTGTCCAGTTTGTCAAATTAATATTGCCAGTTGGTGACAACATATACAAGATTTGTTAATGTTACTGGAAGTGCCTTTACTTTTCCATTCACATCATCTTTTGAAGCAATTAACCAATCTAGGGGAGCTGGTTGCTTGATTTTCCTATTGTTTGCAGTCAATATGACTCTGAAGTCAGGTAGTAAAAAACCAGACAATGAGTGCTTCATTTAACACTATCAACATCAATTATACATGAGTTCCGTTTACCCAGAAAGCTGAATGCTCAGACTTGATCTTAAACTCTAATCCCAAGAGAACAGGAGTCATTCTGCTGGGGATAATGATGTTCTATATAAAGCAACAAAGTTTTACCTGTATTTTCCTAATGCTATATTGTACAAATTTAAATATCACTCAGGTTCAGGGAGGTTTTTCCACCATATGGAAACACTTGAGGCTGTGCTTAGATACTTAGACTCTCAATATTATGTCTTATATTTAATTGGCAATTCCCACTAGCTTAGTGGCAGTTCTGCATCTAAATCTTCTTGTATCATTCCCAGGCAATGTCTCATGAAAGATTATATGGAAAAGAAAAGAAAAGAAAAGAAAAGAAAAGAAAAGAAAAGAAAAGAAAAGAAAAGAAAAGAAAAGAAAAGAAAAGAAAAGAAAAGAAAAGAAAAGAAAAAAAGAAAAGAAAAGAAAAGAAAAGAAAAGAAAAGAAAAGAAAAGAAAAGAAAAGAAAAGAAAAGAAAAGAAAGAAAAGAAAAGAAAAGAAAAGAAAAGAAAAGAAAAGAAAAAAAAAAGAAAAGAAAAGAAAGGAGAGGAAAGGAAAGGAAAGGAAAGAAAAGAAAAGAAAAGAAAAGAAGAGAAAAGAAAAGAAAAGAAAAGAAAAGAAAAGAAAAGAAAAGAAAAGAAAAGAAAAGAAAAGAAAAGAAAGAAAAGAAAAGAAAAGAAAAAGAAAGAAAAAAGAAAAGAAAAGAAAAGAAAAGAAAAGAAAAGAAAAGAAAAGAAAAGAAAAGAAAAGAAAGAAAAGAAAAGAAAAGAAAAGAAAAGAAAAGAAAAGAAAAGAAAAGAAAAGAAAAGAAAAAAAGAAAAGAAAAGAAAAAAGAAAAGAGGAAAAAATAAAATAAAATAAAATAAAATAAAATAACAGAAAAGAAAAGAAAGAAAGAATGAACCAAAAAAAAAAAAAAAAAGGAAGGGGGAAAAAAAGACTTTATAATTGAAACCTCTTTCTCTGAGAAAAAAAAAAGCAGAAGAAAAAATCTAACTTATTTATTTTGATGCAAAAATGGGAATGGCTCTGTTTTAAACATTTTCAGACAGAAATCTAAAACTTAGGGGTTTTTTTGAAGTTACTAAACCATTACAGATGCAGCTACCCATACCCAAGATAAATTTGGTTATAACTTTTGAGGCTGTGAGAGTTAATTAGGAAAGGTTGATTTTCTCTTTCTCTGCAAATAGCTTATAGTCAATTCAAATTTTTTCAGCTTGAAATTTACCAGAACATTGTGTCATGCCCATTTGCCAATTGATTTAATTATGCTCTGCGATAGGGCTCACCAATAAAACAAGGTGTGAGGTACTGTTATTGCAATAAGCTTGGAAAATTCAGAGACAAATACAATGTACTTTAAGTTTCTAGTCCCCACACCCTCATGGCCTATTAATATTGGATATAACCTCTTGACAAATGTATTGTCTTAAAGAGTTTGTTCCAGTGGATGTAATATTGGGTAGTGTCATACAAAGTTAATGTTTATTTATTAAAAGAATTCTACCTTAAAATGTACCTACCACATTTGTGTGTTGGACCTGTATAGGTATCTAACATCCAGATGAACCAATCTGCTCATTCATGTACACAATACAAACATTTTTGCTCCTTTCAGTAGGTTTCATACAGATACTGTGAATAATTTTTTCTAGCTAGACGTTTTTCTTTATTCATTAAATGTTGAGTATATGGGAGTTTAAAAATACTTTCCATTTCTCACTGAGAATAAATTTTGGGTGAGGTGAGTAAACTCTCAGTGTTCCTGAAAGTATATTTCAAAAAGGGGAGTGCAAAGCATGGCAGAACAGCAAAGGTAGGAGCAGAGGCAAGGTGAAGCAAAGTAAAAGAGAAACCTTTGAAGTTTATTTATAATTGTAAGAGAATAAATGAATAAGGTTGAAAATAGATAAATAAATTTTCTTCCCAGCTACACAGGAAAGTATTGACAATGCACTATAGATGCTTATGTCAAACATACTTCATTTTCCTTTGTCAAATTTAATCAATCATTTGTCAGTATCTGGGATGTTGCATTCATAAATGCATACTGAATAAAGATACATTCACTATACTCAAGAATACCATATATCAAAATGCACCTACCTAGCATGTTTAGCAAAAATCATCAAAGCCATGTCCTTCAACTGGAAGGACGTGACAAATATTAAAAATGTACCAAGACAAAAATAAAAATACTTGACTTGCAACTAACAAAACATTATCCCCAAAATGTCCTGTGTCATCAGGATAAGAATTCACATCGTTTCTGAAGGTGTGAGTTCTGATCTTGCAGAGGCCTAAGTAGCAACCTCAGAAGTCCCACTGGGTAGTGAGCTAGAACTGATTGTAGTTGAATGAACACTTTAATTAGAAGTTACAGAGAAACATGGCTGTCATAAGAACGTAAGAACTATATCTATCACTGTTTCTGTCTTCATACAGCTAGTCAGTACAAATGAGGTCCACTTAAGGAGGAAGGTATCCAAACTTGAGTTAGGATCCAGACCCTTGTGAAGACTTATATACCCCCTTTAAAATGTACAAGAGAAATTATACCTTAGGAATGGAAAGATCAGGCTACTCAGTAGGAGGTATACCTGGACTCTCCTAGGTGAAACAGCCCTAAGAAGAAATGTCTGAGACTTTCATCCCTTCAGTTCCCGGAGCAAAAGTTACTTTCTGAGTTTAACCCAGTTCTCTGGGTTAAAACTTATTGGAAATGTAGGAAAAAATGGAATTCCTCCACTTTAGAATGAAAAGCCAAGTCAGGGTTGATTCTATTACATAAATGAAAAAGCAAAGAATAGATTGTTTATACAGGGCAAGTTTCTCTTCTCATTGATTCTTGTTGGTGCTGGGAATAGGCGATTAAAGCAATCAGAGATAAATCCCAGGGCAGAGACCAGAGACTTGCCCCTTCTAGGGCGCTCTCTCTCTATCCTACCCCGATCCTCCTCTCCTTTGCTGGCAATCACTTTCCCACACACCCCAGTCCATCCAAGAGTGGCAGAAGGGATGACGTAGTCTGATTTAGGGCTTGATGAAAGGCAAAACACATAGAAGAGCTGTGACCATTTGGTTGCCATAACAGTTGGTAATTAGACAATGTCTTTTACTATATCTGTAGGACCCATGCAACCATCATCCTCCAAGCATTCTTTTTAAGAGAGGGCCTGTTATGTATAAAACATTAAAATGACTCTACCTTTAGTTGAAAAATATGTACATATAAAATTACGTATTTCTACTCTGTGATAGAAAATAAAATCTTGAGCAATGTTTCAAGTGTTCAGCTACTGGGGTGCAGAATGCTTATTTGATGGCAAAAAAATCACTACTTTTATTACAACCTTGACAAACAGCTAAAAATGAGGGGATTTTTAGGGTTTCATGTTCCGACCAAAGAATCAGTTTAAGGGCATCTGTAGATGTTTTAGTTATTTCTTGTTGATAAATCTAGCAATGCAAATAATTTAGTAATATGTTGTGTTTCTCTCCTTCTCCTTTCTGTTCTACTAATTCCTCTCCCCTTCAAACTTATGTGACGTTTAATGAGTATTATAACTACATTTTTGTTGACTAATACAACTATCACTCGCTACAGCTTACTGTAGTTTTCAGGTGTGCTCCTTTTACAAGTATGAGAGAACACAACAGAATGTTGAATGGTAATGTTAAAGCACACACACTGTCTTTCACACGTGGGTCTTTGTCACCGTTTATAAAAGGTGTGCTGGGTTTTCTGAAATGTTTATTAAATTTCACTGTAGTAGAAGATACTCATGAGTACTTACTGATTCAGGGAATAATTTTAAATATGTTTTAATTGAAATTTAAAACTGAAACAATTTGGTTTTGTAATTCTGAAGAAAACGGGCAAAGCGAATCATTGTAACACACTTCTTTTGGTCTCTACAAAGAAAGGAATGACATTGTAAGAGAATATCTGTATTAAAATGTAACACTTACTTGTTAAAAGGAACAGAAAAAATACCAATATTCACTCTCAACATCATATCATATTGAGAAAGAATATCATGTTGAGAACAAAGAAGCTGTTTTTTCTTAAATAGCTCTTTTTCTTCCCCCCAAATGGCTCTCTTATAGTTATTTATTCTTTTTAGTTCAGAAAAAAGAAAATGTTCAAGAAAATTCTTCCATGACAGAAAATACTGAATTCCACTTTTTAGTCATACTAATGTAAAAGACACACCATTATTCAAGTCAATCATAAAAGTTTTTCATGTAGCCTTTTAAGTTTTCTACTTGAAATTAAATTTATAATAATTTACTATCAATACAGCAATAACATGTCATTCTTTTTATTGAAAGTTTAATTCAATCTTGCAGAAAACATTAGGAACTGAAAATCTGGGATTTTCAGGGGTGGGTTGATTTGCTGTGGGGTTTTTTGCTTGTTTGGTTTAGTTTGGGGTTTTTTTTGTTTGTTTGTTTTGTTTGTTTTTTTATTTTATTTTATTTTATTTTTTGTTTTTGTTTTGTTTTGTTTTCCAAGAGCATATGTTAAGCTGAATCATATAAATTCAGTCAAGATGCACTGTTCTATATATTGCTCTGAAGTACAATAGTGTAACACATGATCTTTTCACAGGCATGAAATTCCTGCATTGTGTTTTGTGTGGACTGCTATAGTGTCCATCAGCTCTTTTTCAGCTGAAGTGTGATTTTTACTCTCAGGGAAGAAAACAGGAAGGTTAAAATAAACAAATAGATCAAGATGAATAGATTGTACAGCCAAGTGCCAAGAGAAAAGAAGGGATTACAGTTTCTGTGCTTTTGAAAGTTACTAGATTACAGGGGACTGGCAAAACAGAATAATCATTTGCATAGGTATCTGACATATGATTATGCCTCAGATGATTTATGTAAGGCCTTGACAGGCTACAGTGATAAGCATGCTAGAAATACGATAGATGGATGAATGGACGGTACTCAGTGAGGGGAATGTGAATTGGAAAGTCAATATCAATTTGAAAATCAATCAGAAAGAATAAGACTGCTCAGTTTGTGTGCACAAAATACTGGGCTAAGGGCTGTCTATAGAGGCAAGGTGGAGATTTCCGAAACTTACAGAAAATATTTTCTGAGACACATTCAAATGTCTGCAGTAAAACATGTGCCATTCATAGTTTATGGCTCAGAAAATCACAATCTTTCTATATCAGAACCTTCTCTCTCACTGCAGGAGCCTGCCCTGTCTCTCTAGGATTAGAGGAGACTCTTTTCCCTTTCAGCAACCTGATAAGGGCAGGGTGGCTGTAACACCCTGACCTCTGGCTGAGAACCCCATCGTAACCCAATTCTTCAGATAGCTGTTTTGGTGGAGACACTTGGCTGCCCTCATCTCCAAGCCACTTTGAAATCCTTAGTAAGACAAAAAAACCCCATTGTTTTTATTAAAAAAAAATTCAAAACATGTGAAGCACTCTCAAAAAACTGCATGTATTTATACAGAAAACTACTTAAGGGCAATCCTTGTCACTGTTTTTGTACAGCCTTGTACAATAGAACTACACTGACTGAAGCATTCAAGAATACCTTTGATAGAGTGCATCCAAAATATATTAGAGAGTATTGGGGTTAAAAGTAAAGAGCTCTAAACTTAGGAAATGCCAGAATTAATTCTGATAATGCTTAATTTAGTGTATAGAACATTTGTTCATTAAACACTGCACTGTTTTTGACCATCTCCTGGATCTTTCATTGCTTGGAAAAGCTTATGAGAAACAGCTCAGGCTTTCATTCCTCTCCCTTTGTTCAGGGTTTGACACTATGCTTTGTTTACTGCATACCACTTAATTGAGCCTCTGAATACAGAATTATTAATTTTCTCATGCATTTTTCCATGACGCTGCTATAGTATTTGAGTGTATCAAAGGAATAATTTATTCATCTTCTTGGTATTTTTGTGACATGACATATGATCATTCCCATTTAATAGACAAGGAGGTAAGATCCATGTATACTTTTCTCCAAAAGATTGCTGTCATTTTGAATGTCCAACTCAAGATGACCTGATTTGTTTTACAACTCGCATCGCAGCATTATTTATCCAAAGCACAACTTGTGTACAATTCAATAACAGAGGTAGGAACACAGTATTTCCGAGAAACAGATAAGAAATCTTTGTGGACACTAAAAATAAAACAAGCATTTGAAAACCAAGTTCTAGGTGACTTATATCTAACAGGATGTTAGGTCATTCTCATGGATATGGGGATAAATTAATTTCTGCTAGGCAGTTCTAGCTGTCTAAACCATAAATCATACTTTCTTTTCCTAGAATTATTTTGCTTCATGTTTACGCAATAAGTAGGGGAAGAATTCCTATGAGAAAGCCCTATTCAAAGCAATTCTAGCATATTGAAGGGAACAGAGGTATAACTCTTAGGCTGAGGAGAAGAAGATGAGAAAATGAAAAAGTACAAATACTGTACTTGCAAGAGGAGCTTCATGAGCTTCAGGATGCAGCTAAAAGAATGATAAAAAATGAAATTATAAGCTTCCAAGGTCCATTATGTTTGTTGTCATAAATGGTAAGTAAAGAGAACTGGAATGACAAGCATGCAGAAAGAAGCTACTTTCACAGACACTCACAAAAGCAGAAGCCTTCTTTCTCTTGCTGTAAAAACAAGGGATGCATTCTTCACATTTTTAGTATGGAAAACATGCCTCTCACCACTCCATATCTCCTGAACATGCATCTAGTAGTGTTTGTATGCTAAAATGAAATCTCCTTCCCAGGAAATTTTCAGTATTAAACACCTTTCCTGTTACAATTATCATTAGCTTACTGTCTAAACAATGTTTCTGGTATTCTTTGCATGTTAAAGAGCAGATATGCACAGGTCTGTGACATGTATTTATTGCAGTGGTAAAAATGTACAAAGAGTAACTGGGTGCTCTGTGGATCACAACTTTATTTTACTTTCTGTTCAGTAAGCCAGATATAGCCCCAAGCTGAGCAAGAGGAGAAAGTAAGGAGTTGATCAGACAGCTCAAATTATAACATTCACTATGAAGCTAACATGATATAGGGAGGTATTGTTCAAGGTTGCTTAGGACCTCTCTCCTTGGTAGATAGAAATTCTCATCTGGAGTCCCAGTTTTAAGATGCATTTTCCATCTTGATTTCATCTACTCTTTGTATTTCATATGTTTTCTTAAATCAAAATATTCCCAAAAAAGTTTCCAAATGGAAATACCATACATCTCTAAATGTCATCTTATTTTCATCTATCTTTCCAGACTGCTTTGGAGTATGATTTGAGTTATATCAGTATTATACCATTCCAGATGCATAACTGTTTCACCAAAGACACTGTAATTTCTACTGAGGGATTATGTCTAATGAGATCACCAGAATCACTTCTACCTTTTATAATTTTAAATCAAGTTGCCAATATTTACAGTTTCCCAAGCTTCAATTTTTACTGTAGGTACTAAAACTTCAAAAGTGATTACTTAAAGACTGCAAACAGTGTTGATGTAGTTGGTACTATAAATTACAGGTGGGCTATGCTAAACCTGTAAGCATAGATAATAAATCCATAGGCCCTAAGAGGGATCTTGCTTGTTTGAGTGCTAGTCACTTCCTCTAAAGACATAACACCCCACCTACTATGCTGGATATTCTTCAAAGTTGCCTAGGGGCATGAAATTTTATGGGAGATGGTTTACAAAATCCTTAGATGTATTTGAAAAGTCTGAACCATTTTTTACTCCTGCAGAGTTCAAATATTCATTATTTCAGTAAGGTATTAAGGCTCTGCTCTCCTAAGTTTGTAAAGCATCTAACTTGAGCAATCATGCTCACTAGTTGAAAGTACTAAAATTCCTATGTTAAATAATATATACAACACAGAATATGGGCCTGTTACCTTCCTGCCTCTAGGTTATATTTCCCCAGACCATCTAAAAGTACTCTTTCTAATACAACCCCCGAAAGGTATTTTAACAGCTATAATCAAAAAGATACTTTCTTTAATTAATACATGTGCATAATCTCAAAAATGAGTTAGTTGCTGCTTTCATTAGTCTAATTTTTTTTCTGGTCATAGTGAACACTGACTATGCAATTTTCCAATTAAAATTACAATTCTGTGACTGTAATTGAAGCTTTATCTACTGCTCCATCAATTCAGTACAGAAAAAGATCTGAATGTAACAGCTTGATTACAATTTCCTAAATACCCATCAAGGTTATATAGTCTATTCTAAATATATATTCACAAAACCTATGTAAAGGGAATTTCTTATTTTTAAACAAAATGTAAACCAATTACTCAGCAGCACATGTACAATACCTCTCAAAAACAAAACCCATTTTCCATCTTTAGAATTTGTATCTCAGATCAGCCTCTGAAACATACTGGAGAGGTCAGTCCATGTCAAATTTTCCCCCTTTTTTTTCTCAGTTGATAATACATTGACAAAAAGGGTAAAATTGCTTAGTTTTCCAAAAACATAAATTTTGTTAATAAATCCATCTTATACCATTTTTTTACTATTTTCCTTATTTTTTCTCCTCAAATTTACTAACACTTGGAAAAATATTCAAACATTTAGATTTTTGACAAAATTGGGAGTTGTTGAGCCCTTGCACTTAGGTCTTTATCATTTGGTGCACTATGTAACAGAGAAACCAGAGTACAAATAGCTCTTCAAGGCCTATGTCATGTCATAAAGCTGAAATAAGCTCTTTGTTGCTTAGGGTTCTCAGCCCAAAATAACCGTTTATTTATTTGTTATTTTGCACATAAACTTACAAAAGCAGGAAAACATCTTTCTCTGCCTGTAACAGCTGTAATGTCTTTTTGGGGCTTTCATGAGAAATAACACCTTTAGGTGACCTTGGGAACTGCACTGTAGAGGAAAAAAGTTGATATTTTATGTTATTGGTGGTACTAGTGTTTTGATCCTTTCAGCATTCAAGACCTTCTGACAGACACTGTAAATACATAATTTTTTAAAGAATATGAAAATATGTAAGGAATTAGAAGAAGATAGATTGTGAGAGAAATGTGAATGAAAATAAGGAGTTTTTGAAAAGAATTAGTTAGCATGCAAAAATTATGGTTCCATAATCATGAAGAACAATGTTTTGTAGAAGTTCATTAGTGAAACAGGGCAAGACAGGAGACAGAAATAGAAACAAAAAAGAATACATATGATTATTTTATTTGATGTATCTAAGATACTATATTTACATAAATATGATTTTATCTATACATAGATTTCTCATAAATATGGAAAACATACATGAGAACAGAAAATAGCCAGGATAGTAATAAGTAGAATGGATGAAATTTTGAAAACTGATAAAGAAACATAAGGACACTAGAATAAATTTTTGGCTGAGAGAACCACATAAGAGCAATATCTAGCAAGCTAGATATGACAAAATTATTATTAGTAGTCATTCAGTAAATGAAAAAGAGAATATATTCATTAAGTACCCCTGCTTAGTATACTAACCAAGAAAATGAAATGTGAAAAATGAAGTATAAACTAGCTCTGTAGTGACTGAGAAAAATGTCAGGCACTGTCTATTATGAATTCACAAAGAGCCAAGTGGGGAAAGGGAGAGAGACTATGGTTCCAAACTCAGGAAAACAGTGATACTGAAACAAGATACTGTTGAAAAACTGAGACTCCCTGTTGTTCCCAGAGATTCTTCCAGAGTAACTTAAAACTGCTGTCTTACACAAGTCCAAGTTAAATTCTCATCTTTGTGGCAGCAACAGAGCCTGGTTCCTGCTGAGAGAAACTGATGCCTGTGTCTTGTCTCCCTATGAGGTAGTGACTTCATTTCTCAGAAAAAAAAATTGAGAGTATATTTTACATTTTAGGATATAAAAGTAGTGGAAAATCACAGCACTACATGCTGCTAAACTTCAAGCATCATCTACCATGAATAAATATATTCAATTAAGATAATATTCAAGAGTCCTCAAAATTTGGCTGAGGAAAAGTCTGCTCCTCTGATGTTCTTTTTAATAAATCTCCAAATATGAAAATTCTGGCAGCTTGAAGAACTGTTAATCTCCATAGTCAGTAGCTGGTAAGCCTTATATCAGTCCTAAGCAATAATGAAATGCTGGTATAAATTCAATGATAAGAAATTTAGTGATAAGAAATACATTAATGGCAGCCAAAATAATCTTATATAACTTAGATTCTAATGTCTAATGAATAACAAATTTGGCTAGAAAAGGTAAAAGAGAAGATATTGTATATCCAGACCGTGATAGGCATATGATGTAGTGTGACCCAGAACTCTGATTAACACTACACCAATATCAACAATCACATAAGAAATTTATCCAACAGATGGATCTGAAGAGACTATGTGTCAATGGAGAAGGAGCACTGAGTATGTGTTTCCGGTGGAACTACATAGGAATTAGATTATTGGATATCCAACTTTTATGCAGTGTACTTAGCAGTCATTTAGAAATAACAGGAATCATGGATAAAACTGGTGGATGTTGAACAGATTGGAGCAACGAGTAATAAAGAGGAAGATGGTAGAATGAGGCTGATGGATAATTTCTAATAAAATGGGATCACTTACACACAGCTAGATTCAATGGAATCAAATAAGAAGTCAAATGTTTTCTAGCAGCAGCACTGGAAATTTATGTGGAAGACAGATCTGTACAATAAAAATCAAGATTCCAGAAGGGAAACAAGAGCCATAGTGGACAAATAACTCAATGTCTCCTGTCAGTGAGATAGTGTGGCAAAAAGACTAATAGGAAAAGCAGAAGCGAGACACTGAATTTCTCTCTATTATAAAGTTTAGAGAGGTTCAATATCGGAATGCCATTCACAGTTCTTTATGTTCGTAATGCTGTAAAATTGAACCTTCTGCACAGATTCAGCAAAGTGCCACAAAAACCCCTGTGATGGGTGGACTCCTTAAAGCTTTTGCAAAGGAGGTGTAAGTGCTTGTAAGATAAGATTGAGATATGAGCTGATTACAGTGTAGCTGTATTACCGTGGGAAGAAAATATCAGGGATCAACAGGTTCTTTAAAAGGTGAAGACATTTGGTTTTGTTATATCCAGAGCCATACCTAGAAGCTGAAACTAGCCAAATTCAAATGAGAAACAAGGCAAAATATTTAATAGTTGGCATAGGAATCACAGTTACAGATAGATTCCAAATAGGAATCTTCTTACTAAAATAAGCTCTTTCTTGGTCCAGTTCCATCTATTTTTTCCTTTCTCCCTCATTTTTTCCTTGAAATGTTCCATATGGGCAGATATTAATGTTTTTCCATCCTATTGAAATAATAGAAAGCAAGTTACCTAAAAAGCCAACTAAAACTAATCTTTAAGGTTAACCACTGCAACTCAGATATTGGAGTTCATGGTGACAAAATCAACAAGCAGTTTTAAACATACTGAAAGAAATCAGCATGTAAATTCTGAACAGAATTATGCAAGAAGATTAATACTTAATAGATGATTTAGGAAAATAAGAAGATAACAATATCAGGGTTTTATTATTTCTATTTCTGTTGAATTATAAGACGAAACTGCATTTCTATGGCACTATGAATTGTTTTAAAGCTGCTTCAGGAAATCCTCATTTTGAAGCTCCACACTGCACATTCTGACATTCTCTATCAAACCCACTCTCAAACCTGGTCCATTCCTTAATGCAAACCTTAACCCTAAATGTAGACTGAACCGTATACAAGCCCGAACAAAGTGTTCCACAACGAAGTTCTCTGCATCTTACACTTTTTTTTCATAATCTCTTTTTACAGCTTCACTCCAGATGCATCTGTTTTTTTTCTCTCTCAATCCTAACCTAACTAACCTTAGGGTATCCGAAAGCAAAGTCAAGGTGACAAAAAGTAACTCCTGAGCATTCCTCATAGTTAAACAGACATTTTCATATTTCAAAACATTGCTCATAGACTTAGGGGATTATTTTTACTATTGCTGCTTTAGATCAACAGCCCTACATATCCTCAGGAAAAATCTGGATTTATTATCGCTCTGCTTAGAGAATATGATCAGGATTTGCAACACATTGTGACAGTCTTTTTCCATTCTTAGAAGTGGCAATCACACAGATCGATCAGCGTCATATCTTGTGAATGTTTAATCTCAGGTTACAAATCCATACTGAAACATTAACTGTGACTTTATGCAGAAGAGTAGTCACTAAAAGTGACTCTTGAAAACAATATCATCACATGCCCTAGCATAGCATTTGTTGCCAATCAGACAGATAATTCTTATTCAAGTGTTTACTAGTAAACATATAGAAATCTTCTCTATTTGGAGAAATTATCATAGAATCACAGAATATGCTGAGTTGGAAGCAACCCATAAGGATCATCCAACTCCTGCCTCTGTGCAGGACACCTAAAGAATCACACCATGTACCTGAAAGCATTGTCCAAATGCTTCTTGAACTCAGGCAGGCTTGGTGCTGTGACTACTTCCCTGGGGATCCTGTTTCAGTGTTCAACAACCCTTTGGGTGAAAAACCTTTTCTGATATCTAACCTAAACCTCCCCTAACTCAGCATTATGCCATTTCTTCAAGTCCTGTCACTGGTCATAAGAGTGAGGAGTGCCCTTTGGCTTCCCCTTGAGAGGATGTTGAAGATCACAGAGAAGTCTCCCCCCAGGTTTCCTCTTCTCCAGGCTGAACAGACCAAGTGACCTCAGCTGTTCCTCATAAGGCTTCCCCTCCAGACCCTTCACCACTTTTGCAGCCCTCCTTTGGATGGTCTCTAATAGCTTAATGTCTTTTTTTTATGGTGGGGCCCAAAACTGCACACAGGACTTGAGGTGAGGCCGCCCCAGTGCAGAGCAGAGCAAGACAATCACCTCCCTCGACCAGCTGGTGATGCTTTGCCTGATGCCCCCCAGGACGCAGTTGGCCCTCCTGGCTACCACAGCACTGCTGACTCATATTCAACTTGTTGTTGACCAGGACTCCCAGGTCCCTTTCCTCAGTGGTGCTCTACACCCTCTTGTTCCCTATTCTGTAAACACAACTGAGGTTTCCCCTTCCCAGGTGCAGATTCTGGCACTTGCCCTCATTAAACTTCATACAATTGGTGATTACTCAGTCATGTAATCTGTCTGCAAGGTCTCTCTGCTCTCGAGGGAGTCTACAGCCTCTCTCAATTTAGTGTCATGGGCAAACTTACTTAGTATTCCTTCAAGTCCTTCATCCAAGTCATTTATCAAGATGTTGAAGAGCACTGGTCCAAGGATAGAGCCCTGTGGAATTCCACTAGTGACAGGTCGCCAATCTGATGTTACCCCATTCAGTATAGCTCTTTGTGCCTGACTGTGAGCCAGTTGCTTACCCATCTCATAATACAGTTACTTAGTTGCATGGTGGATGTTTTTTCTGTGACACTGTGAGAAAAGACTACATGTACTGGCTTTTCCTGACCAGCTAGGTGAGTACCCTGTCATAGAAGGAAATCAGTACTTCCCCCTCATGAAACCGTGCTGGCTGTGACCGATGACTGTGTTGTCCCCCAGGTGCTTTTCAATACCACCTAGAATAACCTTTTCCATGATCTTATGCAGCACTGAAGTTAGACTGACAGGCCTGTATTTTCCAGGGTCGTCCTTCTTGCCCTTCTTGAAAATCAGTACAACACTAGCCAGCTTCCAGTCAGCTGGGACCTCTCTTCTTCTGAGACCTTATCTTCTGAAAAACTTAAGTTCTCGTATATATTTTACTCTTACCTTTAAACAATGACTCCTCAGAAATCGCTGGCAACAGTAAAGATAGCAGTGCTTTTTATGAGAGCAAAGTCAGACCAGTGTCAGGTAAAGAAGGCTGAAGAATTTTCCAACAAAATTTATCCACACTGAGTCTTTTTACCAAAGTCTTCCAATTTCAGTCTTTAGCTGGAGATGTTATCTTACATTCCATATGTAATTTCTGCTTATAGTGAGTCTATTATCTCAAGAATTTTGTGATGAGAGAAATTAGACTTCTTGGAAACTGAAGCTACAGAACTCAGATCCTCATCTAATTCATGAATAGAAACCACATGTGTTTCTTTCCTACATATTACTCAATATTAGCAACTTTTCTGTGGTCCAGTGTGCCTTTTCTCTGTGGTTTTGGTTTGAGGTTTTTTCAAGCCTGTGACATGTATGATTTCTGAGGTCTTCAGAATAGGATGCACCTTGAAAACATCAGAATTTTAGAGACACAAAAAGACCATCTTCCTGTCTTATTTTTATCATGAATTGCGTTTGAAAACCGCTCTTGAAAATTTGCAGAGAAAAAATTATCACTAGAAGCCCATAATGATTTTTTCATCTGCAAGGATGGTGTTTTATGTTTTTTTCTTTTTTTTTTTTTTTACTTTGCATGCTGTTGAATCCATTCTTCCTAGAAAATGTATGCTGGCTTTCTCCCATTTAGTGTCTGTTATCTTACATTTTTTGTCCTATGTTTGACATGATGAGCAGCAATTGAATGAGGCATAATTATAAAGGATTCTATGCCTGTTGTTTAAAATAGGATTATTTGCATAACAATGTATCCTGGAGAAGTAGAAACCAAGAACTAGGGCAAGCCTGAGCTTAAACAGGCTGCTGCTTGGTGTCTACTTTAGGATGAACTCAATCACTCTTCATGTCTGACACACATAAAGATCAGAGGCATCATTCACTTGACAGCAATATTTGATGTGGTGAGGACAGAGATGACACAGGATTTAAGAGAGTTTCATAGCTCTGTGATTGTGGGATTTTGATGGTTGTTGGGATACCACGGAGTGCCTCTGTTGGCACTAGATGACAATACTTAAGCAACTGAGCTGACCCCTAGATCTCCATTAATTCCATTAACTGAAGTTCAGTCACTTACTACATGTGTGGATACTTATCAAAAGGTGCCTACATTTAGGAGTCTTATTTTGGAAATGAATACCAATTCAAATCACTGCTGCAATAAAGTCACCAGTCTGTTTAGATTAAATGTGCAAAAGGCGAAACATTTTTGATACAAACACATTTCTTCAGAGTCCCAAAATGTATGGAGTCAGAGACAGGAGTAGACAGGAGATTAACTGTCTGAACTTTATCCGTAGGTGAAGTCTCATCCAGGTCTTGCAGTCCTGAGACTGAGCTCCTAATGAAAAAGGACACTCCATGGAATATGCTGGCCTGATGCTGTCAAGGCCCAAGTGAGCATTCACAAATGGATATTTTGGAGGAAAAATCCCTCCCTGTTTAGGAAGAGGTCAGACATGTGATGTAGAAGGTACACCTTGATGTTAGTATTCCCACCAACAAAGAGTAAGTCTTTGCTTCTATAACGGTACTACAATGTTTTAGGGAAATTCTTGTCCCCCTCCTCCTAAAAAAAAAAATATTCACCCAATTTTCTTCTGAGAAATTACAGACTCAATGCTTGCAGTTTGACACAACATTATCAAAAACAGCTTTACAGTGACAGGTTTTAAAGAAATATAACTACATAGCCACCAGTACATACATGTATTTCATAAAAAGAGTGAAATACATTAAAAGCTATTGGGAAATGGAATGTGAAAGAGAATTTCATTTTTATAAATCTCATTCTAAAGTCACTATATAAGAGGAACCAATTTAGTTCTAGAGCACAATTGTCTATTTCATGTTTCTTGAAATATCAACTCATGGAGTTGTGAATTTGTGAAAATGACCACTACCTTTGAATCAGTATCATACCCATTAGAAAAACAGCAGAGTGGTCAGAACTGTCTACTAACTAAGCTGTCATTATTGAAGAGAATGGCTTGGAAAGCCTTCTAGCAGTTGTAACACTGCAATTGCTGAAAGAAAAGGCTATAAAACATACTGTGATTGTTTAAGACTCAGACCTGAATTGGGAGACACACAAAACATCAAGATATCAGAGAAATTGTGCTTGAGGCTTACAATACTGTGCATTTAATAGTGTCTTCTTTAGGCTTAATAATTTTAAAAGAATTATTTAGATGTATAACAGATCAATTAGTAGAAATCTAGCCGAAAATCAAGGTTTACACTGGGAAAATGTACACACGTATTTAAAAAAAATTCAAATAAAATACAGCTACTTTTGTGCATGCAAATTTCAGAATAATTAAACAATAATAATGAACACTTTTGTGAATACTTTATACATTAGAACATTTTAGTGTTTGCAAACCCTCCTTTTTGAAATTTTGTCCTTCTAGAACGGATTTTAAAGTGAATATAAGAATTTGACAAAACAAGTTTAAATAGTAGTGAAGACAGCATAACAATTTTAGGTAACTGTCCTCAATTCAAGATTCACTGGAAATAAATGTAAATTTTGCATGTAATGCAAATGTAAACTTGTCACTTTTTTTAGCAAGATCACAATGAACAGAATCAAATATATATTTTACCGCGTTAAAACTAGAAAAGGCAGAAGAAGCTCTGAGCTTTATGTTCAGAGTAGAGAGAAACAAAGGATGCGACATATTAGTTGTTCAGCAAATGTTTCTAGTTTAACTACCTAGCACTGTAAGCACACAAAAGCAAAATGACTTGGGATGTCAGATTGTGGAAGTAGCATTTCTGAGGAATCATTAGTCAGGTCAGCTGCATTTTTATTAAAATATTAGCTTGAATACATCTGTGAAAACTATAAAATAAAGTTAATATTCTGGAAGCTCTAAAAAAACCCCCACCTATTGTCTAGTTTCTAGTAATTTAAGAATACCAGCATAAGAAACAGATGGCAAAATAGCTCAATATCCTTTGGAAAATCTTCCATTACTGTTAAAAGCTACACCTGCTGAAATGTGTGATCTTACTTGAAATGTAGAAAAGCATTAATACGAATGTACAGCAGTCTGGTTATATCTCTTAATTGGTATACCCTAGTGGAAACAAACATGCTAATTAAGCGATCATGCTGATTATAAGAGCCTGATAGGAATACACAGTGCTAGGAGATATTAATTTCTGTTTCAGCAATGGCTTTAAACATAATCATAGTAAGATGATTGAAATATTTATATTGTAGAGCACAGAATAGGCATGAAGGGAAAAGGATTGAAGAAGAGATATTTGTGACAAAGAACAAAGTTACAGCTTCAATTTCCTCTATAGAGTATTGTGGACAATACCAGTCACTTTCATTTGACTAGGTTTTTCATTTTTCTACTCATTAGACAATGAAATTCATTACATTCAATGTATTTTCTGAACTCATTTGGTTTAACGCTTTACTTCAATCCATGTGCCAATCTAGAAATTGGTTTCAAAGGTCTTGTTCATAGAGCCTACTGCAACATTAATCTGGAATGCTTGGTTCAAATTCATCTTGTGCTCCTTTGGGGGTATGAAATATCATTCAGTGAAGTTTGTCTCCATACTCAAAATATGCTCCGGTCACACCGAAAACCATTCTTCGGTTTTAGAAGGCTGATACTGTCAGGCTCAAAGAAGCTGGTGGGTACAGCCAAATAAGAGGGCATCACAGCTTCCAGATCCCTGGCCATTAAACATAGCAGATTCAGGTAAAAAAATCATGGTTTAAATCCTTGAAACTTTCTGATCTATTTGTGACTCCAAAGAGAGAGAGGTAAAAAGAAAGAAAATTCATTTGGAAGTAGACATTGGGGATAGAAGACAAAGGGTTCTGTGACTTCCGAAGGAAAGGCTTTATTGTGGAATTAAAGACTATTTCCTCTAGTCAAATCTGACAAGGGCTAACAGCAACAAGTGTTGTCCTTAACTGAAATGTATACTTTTATTTGAACCATACCGTTGAGGACAACAAGAGCAACATTTATTTGACCCTTACAATGACAGGTCTGGATATACTGAATAGACAACAAAAGACTACAAGAAAACACAAATGCTGTCAAAGTACCATATAGCATAAGGGAAAAGGAGTGGAACAGAAGATTACTTCACATGATGTGTTAGGAACAGCATTTGGAGATATCTTTGTTTCAAGAAGAAAAGGAAAAAGAGTAAAACGAAACATATCATTACTACAAATTTTTAATTAAGAGCCTATTAAATCCAGTATTTTGTAGGAAGTTGAACGTAGTACCACAAATTCAGTCTTAAACTTACACAGAACCAAGAGAAAGAGGAAGATTCTGCAATATTGTTAACAATATTAATCACCTGGTATTAAAAAAATTCTATCAGCTAGCACAGCATAACATTTCTGATAACAGTTTTATTCCTTTTTATAAGTAGAGGAAAATAAGGACAGATCTGCTTAGCCTTTTCTCTGTTATGTGTCAACAAATAATAAAATAACTGTATTTATATCTAAAATGTCACAAAACATTAGCATATTAGCACAATAGAATTGCTCATTATCTGGCATAAAATATACCCTTTTCTTTTTTACAAGTAAAATTAATAGAATAAGGTTGTAAGAATCCTAACACCTTTCTGGTGCCAGTTCAGTTGCACTCTGAATTTACAGGGCTTTAAACTGTGTACCTCAACCCTCACCTCAATGCATTCCTGAACTGCAGGAAATCCACTCAGTGCAGCTAGAGCTTTTGAGAATCTTCTGGAAACTGCTTCTTTAGGATTTTGGGCATAATTTGCTATAAAATGAAATCTGAGTCTTTATATTTATATCTAATTTCTCCGATATTTCTATATAATTTAATGGATGTGGAAATATATGAAAATACAAATAGAATTTTAGTCTTTAGATACCAGGATTGGCTTATATAATATAATACAGCATACATGAAATTACAGAGATATGGGATTACTCTCTACTTGAGTAAAAGGGTAAAAAAATCTCTGAGCACAAAATAGTTGCTGAATTGCCAGAATTAGAGATACTCTTGGAAGAAAAATACCAAACCAAAAAACCGTCCTTGTTGCCCTTGTTTTGTAACTGTATATAATACCTGAAGAACTCCATAGTAGCTCTGAGGTTCCTTTTCTGAACTTCAGGTGTGGCTCTCCCTGTCAATTTTTTGCAGGTTTTCCATAAAAATTATTCAGAACACTGAGCGATCAGTCCTTTGTCTTTCATAACATGATCTGTGAATCCTTGACCTTACAGCATACATAGGTATTAATACGCTTGTGCATTTGTCTCTCTCTAAATATGCATATTCACATACACATGGATGTGTCTATATAGGCATATGAATATATAGGAAGTTGAAGCTCTGAGAAGTTAATGAATATATGATACCTAAAATTTAAGAGTACTAAGACAAACGGTGCAGGAAAGAAAAAGTTCTACAAGTGCATCTGTGCTGGAGACTTGTGAGTTTCATTCCAGTCCATTGCAATGTAAAATGTCTGACTCTTTCAGCATACATAAAAGACAGGATTTACAATAAAAGCACCACAGACCTTTGATACATATGTGGGAAGCAGGACAACAGGGCACTTGCTATAATAAGAAAACTAGTTGAAGAGATTCCTTGTACAGCTGAGTGACGGTATCAGAATTTTCAGTGTTCAGATGTAATTAGAAAACAGCTGTGAAGGAAAATCAATTGTTCCTGGTCGTCAGTGCCTTATTTTCCAGAAGTAGAATAAAGAATGCAATATGACATCTTTGAAAAGAGCAAGTAATTGTTTCTCCTTTGTTTAATGTTTTAAGATTTGTCCATTTATTTCTTCTAGTTATCCTTTATTTGCTTCAGGACTACTCTTAAAATTCTTCAATTTTCTGATTTATATTGAAGTCCTGTCTAGTTGTAAAAATCTCTTTCACAGAGTTCTTTAAGGTTATGATTTGTGATTCACAAAGGAAAAGTTGAACAAATGCTTATAAATTAGTCTGTGATGGTTTCATAACAGAAGTCTTGCTAAATGAAAAAAGTTGAAACCCATCAATGAAATTTCAGACTTATTAATATTAATAAGTATTTGACCCATCAGAAGGCTTAACCTTTCAGATTCTTTGTCCATATCTTTGAAGTGCTTTTGAGGTACACCTGTGTTCTAATATGCTCATTTTCTTTTTGTTGACATTTCCATGAAAAGAGTAGGAGTTGAAGAGTACCATGTCCTTCACATGGTCCACTTAACAGATTGTAGAAAGAACCTCTGCAATCCAAATAATGAGATCAAATTTCAATTCTAGCAGGAAAATATGAGTTTTAAGCTATTATCATTTGTATTATATCAATGTTGTTAATATTGATTTAATCTTACACAGTGACAGAAATTGAAATGCCAGGAATGATAGCTTTGCTGAACTGTTTTGAACATGTAAAATAGTGTGGTGTTCTATTAAATCACCCTCAATTCATTTGTTTATCTTGTGCTGCACTGTAAATTTAATCTCTCATTACATGATTTGGATCCTAATTTACAGAGGATTCCAGGCGGGAAAGCAAAGCGTATGTATTTGCAGCATGCAAGGATGTATTGCAGGAACCTACACAGCTATTCAGGAAAAAAAAAGACAACCCTGTTCTCATTGTGTGTTTGTATAGCGCTTAGCCCAGAGAGGACCTGATCAATAATTTGAATCCTGAGGAACTACTTCCATGTAGCTGACTATTGAGACAACCATTTTAACAGGTCCTTGGCAGCCATTCTGGAGCAATTCTGTGCCTGCTGTACTGTGCTGCTGTTGAAGAGGCTTCTGCTCTGGCAGGGGTGGTAGCTGTTGTCACCTGAGCACTGGTTTTTGATGTTAACATCCAGCTGCAAGCTGTAAAACTGTGAGCTGTGAGCTGTGAGCTGTGCTCACCTCTGGAGGGTAAGCTGAGGCACAGACTCTTGCAGCAAGTGTATCTTAGCTACAATTTTAACCTTTCCTCCTCAGTCGTCAGGTCTGGTGTACAACCTGAGGGCTGGACTTCTGCCTTCAGCCCATAAGTTAGGTGCTAAGGCCACAGACCTGGACATGTATTTTGTCACTGTTCTTAAATAAGGTTGTTCATTTAATGGTTGTAAACAAGATTCTGCTAAATACAGATACTTTGAAAGAGATCTTCAACTGCAAAGGTGCTAAAAACACCTCGCAAAATAATAATAAGGAGCTGCAGCTCCCATATTTCTTTTTCAAAAAAGCAGACTTCACAACTTCCAAATGAATCTGACAGAAAATTTCCTAGTCACAGCTTTGGGCTTCATATAGGAAATATTGTAACAGTATTCATTTAAATGGAATATATTCCTTCAGAATTGTGGGGTAGCAAAATCTAGAGTTTAGGATCCAGACAAAACCGTAAAAAACATTAGTGAGGACAAATATACTGTCATCCATAAGTTTCTACCTAGGAGTTTTAAGAGATTATCTTTCCTTGGTAGGATGCATAGAAATCAATGCAATATGTCTGAAGCATGATCTATTCATTCACTCACAGTAGTGGCACTGACTTGAGAGACAGCATTAAAACTGGTAGCTTTTTGGATAAAAGCTCTATTTGTCTACTTACAGCAATTTTACATTGCTGGTCATTCTGTAATTGTGATGAAATTCCTCCTAGGTTACACCAATATAGATGAAATTAAAATAAAGGTCAAATGGCTTCACAGATTGAGTAATTTATTTCCTAGTGGCAGCTTCAGCTCAGATCAGGAAGACAGAGGCCAAAGGTTGCATCATCCAGCACATCAGCTACCTCTCTTAAATGCATCTGATGATTTCAATCCTGTTCCCAGGACTGATAATAAGTCTTGTTCCTGTTTCCTGACAATAAGCAAGCAAATAAACAAGTTGATAAATAAAGAAGTGCCATCACAACTGTCAGTCTTGCTTAGAAGTCTCTATAAAGGGGTCAAATAGTAAGGCTGAGGGCTGAAGAGACACAGAGAACAAGCTATTTTGCCTTTTAAGCAGTTTCTGAAGATGAGTGTGGTTTTTGAGGCAGCAGCATGGCAGGGAAGGTGGTGGAACTAGCCACAATTCTGCCTCTATGATCAACGAGCTTTTAGGAACATTGAATTTGCATATCAAATTTTTTGAGACTGAAAACTGAGCAGAAAGAATTTCTACAAATGATTGAAAAGAACTATTTGAAACGTTTAGTATGAGATTAGTGAATTGTTTACCTGATTGGAAAACTATGGACTAGTGTGAAGATTAAAAACCCAGAGACAGCATAATTTGTGAGAATGGTGGCTTTGGAAGTATGAACAGTTGATGAGCAGTGGCAGAAAGTGCCTCTCATCTGCTGAATTTGAAAGAGAACTTATTAAGGCAGTGTTTTGCAAATTAAGAAAAAAATCCTATAGAATAAATTTGCAACAGAAGGTAAGAAAGAAGAAACACTATCCTGGTGGCTTGCAATGAGAGGTGCAAAAAAGGGAAAGGGCTCAAGCAGGTATGATACAGGATGAAGCATTTAGAATTACAAAAGCAGAAAAGGGAAGATCTAGGAAACAACAGAAAAAAAATCACCTGTATACATGAAAGTTTGGATGGGTTAAATTAAAGGAAGGTTATTGAGCCACACAAAGATTTTAAATGAAATGCAGGATCTCAGCGTTAACATCTTCCTTCATCCTTACATTCCACAGCACTGCTTTATTTCCAACATTAGCACAGATAATGCATCTAACTAAAAAGATGTGCTGTTCTTTGTCATACAATTAGTAGTGTAGGGGCAGGGATGCTAACGGCTGAGCAAAAAAACTTGAAAAATAATGACATTCCAGGACAGAGATCCAGCCCCAAAATTCTTCATATTCACCCGTGCTAACTCTTCCTTCTAGCTGTGTGTTTTCAACCTCTGAGCCTTTTGCAGGTGACAGCATTAAGATTCCAGAAGGCACAGGGGGGGCATTGAAATTCCCTGCAAGCTTTGAATCTCTCTCCATTGATCGGTGTGTCGGTCCACGATGCAGTCATGCACAGATGTTACACAACAAGCAGCAGGTTGCAGAGCTCTAAAAATATTTGGATTTAATTGAAAAAGAAAAGGTAAATGTGTTAAGCCCTTTATTTAATACCTCAGCTTCTTCTCTGGCATAAAGCAGAGGCTGTTGTAGCTAGAAAGTGGCTTATTCTTTTTGGAGACTACAATTGATTCACATAGAATTTGAAAGGGGAAAAAAAAGGAACAGAAAACATGGCATCTGAAAAATAGTGTAGACAGAAGAAGAAGGGGGAAAGCAGACACTTGAGAAATTTTTCAAGCATGATTCTTTGTCTTCTTGAACTCTGATTTAAAGGTTGCTTAGCAACGGTGGCAGTAACAGCTGGGACACCCTTGATCTTGTTGTGTAAACTATTAAAAATAGGTGATGGAAAGTAGCACCATGGAAACAATGACAATTCTGAAGCAGGTGTCTGCAGTGCTGCTTTTCAGTTTAATGACAGAGGTGTAAATTACAAAATTTATTTCTCCCTTTAATGGGAATTTTTAAAAAGGAAAGAATCTTTATATTCCCAAAATTAAATAAGACGGAAGATAATGTTATCCCATTCTGTGGCACTGACTTCTGATTATTGCTTTATTTGGTTTCTTGCCAGAACCTTTAGAGGATCTTCATTTCCAGAGACTGAGGTCATTTTGCTCCAGTGAATTCCTGAAACAGTCCTTCAGCAAGGGTCATAACTGGTATTTACTGTATTAACCTCAGCTATGAAAGGATCATAACCTTGATTTCAGTTAGACAATTTAGCTAAAGCCTCACCCAGAATTACTATTATTAAAAGCATCATCTGAAAATGCTTACCGTATATGGGGCCAATAATCACAGCTAGGATAAATATAAAAAACATAGACAATGGAATCAGCAACACTCATTCTGAAAACATTTAGAGACCCAGGGTCAAGTTTTTCTTAATATGACTAGTAAATCTGGAGCATGCAAAAGAGGACCAATTCTCAGAAAGAGTAATTGTCTGCCCTTTAAAACAGCCTCCTTTTAAGGCTCTTAAATTCAATGTGCATCTTAAAAATGTGGGACGGTATCTTTTATTAGGCTAAGAATACTGAGTGTGAATAAAACACTGCAGTGCTAGTGAGATTTTTATCCATTGTTAACTTTAAATATTACAAAAGAAAAATTATTCTAACCCATGGCATAGTTGTATTTTACATTTTTTAATTTTTTATTTTTTCGTAATGAGAGGTAAACAGAGTCAAATATTCAGAAAAGACTCAGAGGTCTATGTCATTTTGACATCTCTGTCCTTATTGTATCTTGGATGTACTTGCGTTCTGATTGACTAATAATCACCAATTGCACAATTGAAACAAAGAACTATACGGAAAAAGAGAATAAAGAATTGTCTATCTGCCTAATAAAACTAGGTATGAACCTAAATAACAACTCTTAGGGTTATTCTGACTGACTGAAGCAACTCCATCTCTTTACTACAATATCTTTGAAGAATTCCACTTAATTTCATAATGCTGCTTATGAAGTTGAAAACTATTCTCTCTTCTGAGGATCTTTCCTGCTGAAGCAAGTGCATTGCTGAAGCAGTATCTTCTATCAGTCTTGCTTTTGCTTATATTGGAAGAAATTAGGTACTAGAACGCATAATTTTGGTGTTATGTTGTAGTGCGCCGTACAATTTCTAGAAGATATCCCACACTGAGGTAGGACAGAGCTGATACGAAATTTCTTCTCAAGGAATTAACTTCTTTTGCAACCTGGATGTAAAGTAAATTGTGGGTATAAACCTTATACTTTTCAGTTTACAGCAAATTTGGTAGAAACCTTTACTGGTATCTTGCTTGGATGGGCAAATGTAAATTACCATAGAATGGTTTGGGTTAGAGGGGAACTTAAAGATCATCTAGTTCCAACCCTCCTGTCATGGACAGGGATGCCACACAATTGGATCAGGTTGCCTAGGGTATAGGGTAGCATGAAAGTTAGACTGTTTCTTCTAATCTAATTTAGTCTTACATACTTTCATACATTCTTAGACAAAAGAATATCACACACACAGAGGCACATTCAAATAGTCAAAATGACACTAGAGTGTATTTGAAAGAACATAGGAGTATTAAACCTTTCTGCTCAGCACCCATTTCTATTTTTTGCTCAGCACCCAAGGCTCTTCTATATTGTGCAGGAATGATGTACTATCCAAGTAGATAGACTTGTCTTCCTGACCTCCATGAATTAAACTAAGTGCCAGAACTGACTTTCATGGAAGTCTATTCTTGCCAATAATTTAATAGGATCTATTCTGCAATAGTCTAGTAACATTGAACTATTTATTTTTCTCAAATTATTTTGTGAAATAATGTATTTGATTTCATTTGTCCTGCCCTGTATGGGAAGTAGCCTGTCCTCCTCTACAATTTCAGTGTTCTGTCATTTGAATCTTATTGGTAGCAGCCAATTCAGAAAGGAAGCCACACTAAAAAGTTTGATTGGGGAATTTAAGTAATGGGACTTAATTTGTGGCATATCCAAAGGTTGGACTGACATCTACCAGATGGAGGAGTAAAAAAGAGACTTCTCATTTTTAACCCTAGTATTACTCTACTTTATAAAATCATCTGAAGTCAATGGAACCTAAGGAATAAACCAGTATAATTGACCATAATATCTCTTGATTGGCTATAATATTTTAATCTCTTACAGATTAAGAAAGCTTTTCAAAAGCTATATCTGGTACTGAGAAAGTGTCATGGAAATTATTAAATATTTTCTTAAAATATTTTGGAGGGAATAAAACTTACCACACATGTCAATCTATATCTTCAAGCATCTATTATACCAAAGCATTCCTTGAGTTATGCCAAGAAATATGTCAGTTTAAAGGCTTTATAATATCAAGCTGTTACAAGTTGCCTTTTACTATTTCCTAATGTCCAACATTTTTTGAGATTCCCGGTTTTCTGTATGCATAGATATATTTTACTCTAACAATCAGAGCCATTAAGGTAGGATATCAGAGGCAATGAACTGCATTTTATAGGATGATTATCAGTTAGGAAAACATTTTAGCACTGCATCACTAGCATACCAAAGCACTAGAAATTTCTAAGTATGAAGGAGTAGGTGTCTAAACTTTTCTTTAGTAAAGGAAAGTTTTCAACTGACATTTTCTCACAAATATGTCTTTTTCATTGGAGGACTTTGAGGAATAAATCCAGGGGAGAAATAATCTCAGTGTTTCTACAATTAGCTAAATTTTTTTAAAATTATTTTCTACTTTTTGCTAATGTTATGATTTTCTGGGGATTGCTAATCTAGACATAATTTTCCATAGCTTTTTATATGTCTCTAAAAACCTGCTTTCTTCCTTTTTCCTTACTTGCCACTTGCATAGAAAGCCTATGTACTTAGGAGTCAAAAATTTTCTGGGGTCAGTCCAAGATTAGTAATGAAACCTCACGGGAATTTATGACCAACATGGATTTACTGTAGTCTCTATCAATCCCTTCTAAGCACAAGGTATACCTGGCTTCTTCTCTAACAAACATACTAAAAAATCCTACCACAACAACACACTTCGTTGAACAAGGTTTTCTTTATTTGAAGGATCTTAGGAGAACAACTAAAGCTACAGAAGTCCATCACATTGCTCAATGTACTGCTGCAATGGTCTGTGATATTCAGTAAGGCAGTGAAATCCAGGGCTACCTGTTGGGGCTGAAACGCACTCTAATTGATCATCTTGTCTGGCAGAAGAGCTGCCTGGAGGCTTTTCACGTGGATTCTGAGATTACAAACTTTAGCCTAGCTATTCTCTTCTGTGTTTGTATAAGATGAAGGATTATTTCTTTGATTTAACAGGAACCCCCTGAAGCTGCCCTCTGAAAATGAATAAAACCAAAATAGTCACAGTATATGTGCTATTACAGATCTTCCTATATGGCTCTTCCACTTTGGTAGTGATGTCGTCAACCATCCTTTTACCTCTCTTGTTAAACTGATCACTCAGGTGGAACAGAATGGTAATGAGGAGTCTTAGGAAGCACACTAGTCATCTTGTCATCCAAAAAAACCCGTACCTTCACCTGATCCCACAGAGTAGAGTGGGAAGTAAGGGGAAAGGGGCTGCTCTGGGCCCCAGAGTGTTAGAGAAGACTGCAGGGCTGATCTGCTGTATTAGGGAGGATTCGAACATACTGAAATCTTGAAACCATGACACCATTGGAAGCTCAACAAAACTGATATTTATTACCAAGAGGTGGCCAACAAAACAAAGAAACCCAAAAGAGAGGAAGAAGGAGAGTAATAAGCCCCCAGCATGACCTCCCCAGTTATGCAGCTGCTACCCATAAAGTTATCTTACTGACCTAGAAATGCCTATAATTACCAATAGCAGAAGCTGCATCCTTGGAATGTCAGTAAGTTCACAAATTGGCAGGCGTCCCCGCCAAAAGGCAACATTGTCCTTGATGTGAAGCTAGCTTTCCTCCAAGAAAGGGCTATCTACTTTTTATACAATTAACTGAGTGACCTCAACCTGGGCCGGTGTGGTCAGCACTGCCCAACCAGAGGCCCTCAGTCCTACCCCCTTGGTTATGTAAGTGCATCTCTTCTGTGCACGCATGGCTTTCCCCGCGCCTGCGTACTGCACTCAGGGGGGTCTTTTTGAAATGAGTCTAGGGGTTTCCTTCATCATCATAGTCTTCAAGTTCTCCTTCAAGTGACCTTGGAGAATGATTAGCCAATCAGAGAACACCAATTAAATATAGGTTATACAAGAACTCCCCTCAAGGACAAAGTTCCCTTTTTATCAGTGCTTGTTTTCTCATAATTTGGCAGGGAAAGAACAAAACTTTTACAGGTGGTGGGGCTGAACACAGACCAAAAATATCAGCGTAATTAACCCCTGATACACCTGCCTTTGAACATTGTTGTCTCAGGTATCTGTGGGATTTGGAAGTCAACCTAGAGTTGTGGGACAGACTGGGGACCAAACCCCAGCCAAGGCTTGAATGGCATCTCCATGCCGCAAGGAGAGTACCTGAAGAGGACTCAAGTAGGGCTGGTCCAGTGACACTTGTGAGTAGACTCAGGGCCCTGATGCCTTTTTCCTCTGTCAGGTGAGAAATTTCTCATCCACATTTCAGTCCCTATCCTCTACTCCCTCTTTTCCAGCTTCTCTTTGTATATTTGCTCAATTCAGCGTTTTCAGAATTTTTTTGTGAGTCTGTTTTCTGTACATGCTAGCAAGTAAACATATGGAGCAACCCAAAAAGCCCATCCCCTTGCTGATTTCAATGCCTGCTGGGCAGTATAATGAACTACCAAACAAACTGTTTGCCAGCAATATTTTGAGATTAATGCTTCAAAAAATTAAGCTTAAGAACAGTAATAAAAGACTTGAAAACTGGACTAACAGTATTCCATGCTTCTCAGATGAGATGTATTTTATTCTTGCTATGCCTTGACAAGAATCTTCCCATCAGGACTGCAGTTTATAATGTAGAAATTAATCAGATGTTCAAGATAATTAAAAACACATTTCTAAGTGCTGTTGGGAAAGAGAGACATGGAATGAAGGGACAAGTTCTTAAATGGGCTTACAGACAATGATTTTACAGTTCAGTTCCCCTGAGCATTCCCATTTAAATGAATCTTAAAGTTACTTTCAATCTCTTTGCAGATTTACAGTATCAGCAAAACAATTATGGACACTTTTCTCAAATGAAATGCACACTAAAAGATTTGGAGTTTTGTAGTGTTTTTTTTTTTTTTTTATTCCGAGTGGCAGCACTTAAAATAGTGGTAAGGGGGAAAACAGAATATTTTATTCAGAAAGAAAAGAAAAGCATAGAGGAAAATAAGAGAGCTTCATGTGAAGGTACTGAGCACCTAGATGCAAACATGTACAGTAGAAAGTCCTTTTCAAGAGGGATACTTGGACTACTAACCTAACAGCAATCCTGTCAGAAGGTCTCCAGAAATATATCTGTGACCTGGAGCCCATGAGCATGTGAAGTGTCCAAGAGACCTTTGACAAAATGGCAACCCCTTCACATTTGCACAAGCTGCAGAAATGTTGGATCTACTAAGTGGGTTGCCTGAGAACTTCACCTCATCCAAAAGATAAGAGGCATTTCCTTTGCTCTCTCCTTCTCTTATGTGTCTTCCCAGTGGAAGAAGCTGTCAGAAATGTTAGAAGGATTTGTTTCCAAAATCCTTCCAAAGATTCATGTGACTATTTTAGAAAAAAAAATCTACCCCTTGATAGTTTTTCACTGTGAAGATTATGCCTTTTCAGTGCTCTGAAATCAAAATCTATGCCTTTGTGATTAGCCCAAGAAAGGAAAAAGAAGTGAGATCTTTCAAACCTAGAGGAGTAGTTTATGCTTCTAGTAACATTATGCAATTTTGTCCATATGTTACATATTTATTGAAAAGACTGTTTATTTGTCTGCTTAGGTATTTTTTATTATTATTAATTTTATTTTTAGAATATCTTGCTCTTTTAAAGTCTCACTGTCTCTTCTGGCACTGGAACTACATAATACTGAATATGTGTGACACCAAATTAATTTCCATAGCAGAGGATTAGGCTATTACAAACATGGGATTAGGCCCACTCAAAGGATCAAAGCAAAAAGAGAAGTGAGATGTGAAGAATATTTTTTTTTGCCAAGCAAACAAATATCCAGGATAATAGAGCAAAAAAAGAAAGCAACTGCCCAAGTGAATTTTTATAATTTAACCTGAACTCCCGATCCATAAGAATATTGGATTTCATCTGATACATCTTTTACCCGTAGAAAAATTCTGAGTTGTTTGTTTTCTTTTGTTTTCCACTGCTGCAGTGTTATTCATACAGAAGCCAATATAGAATCTGAAACAATATCCTGAGGCCATTTTCATACAATTTAGCATCTTGTATTCATGTGCATCAGTGAACAGATACACTTCCCATTCACGTTGCTAAGTTATTGCAGTACATTTGTGGTTGATTTTTCCATTGATGCTAGAGCAGTGTGTAATTAGCAGTGAATAACTTATTCCATGAATTCAACCTCATTTTCCTCTTTGTGAAATTTCCACAAATAGATAAAAACATATTGCTTATTCCATTTCACTGTAAAATGAAGAGAATCTTTCTGTTTAAAACTCTACAGCTTTGTATTACTCTGCAATTACTCAGTAATTGAATTTGGATATTAAACTGTTGTTTGATGACATGATTTTTTCACCTGATTGACATAAATTTTTATCATTTAATTAAAAAAGTGTTACATTTTAAGATGAGAGATTCATCTGATACAAAACTGATATAAATTTGTTGCATATAAGAGATGCTTTGTGAAGTGAAGAGAAAAAACTTAAGTAACATATTATGTGTAGAGACACTCTGGACAAAACAGAAAATTATAAGAGAAATAAAGCCCTCTGGGTCCAAAAAACCTACCATATTTCTCTTCAAGGAAATGTTTAGATATATCCTCCATCTTCCTTAAGTGGTCATGCTTTCCTTCTTAATGGAATAAGAGGTTCAGTAATCTTTGGTTCTTGAAAAGCCAAAGAGCTCTAATTTATTCAGAAAAGCTAGAAGGAGAAACATGATTTTCAAATTTTTTTCCCGTTTATTTCCTTTGTTAAGCTGCACCAAATACTGTCTTTGTTGTCCAAAGAATGATCAGTTTTGCTTTCACTTTTGAACATGATATGTTAATCTAAATGGAACAATATCTCATTTCATAGGAAATTTCCATAGAAGGTCTGAAAATGTATGTGTTTAAATGTATTCTTTATGATCCATACGTTAAGTACTGCATTCCTTGAAGATGAATGAAGATGCCTGTCACACACTCAGTGAAAGCAAATTTAATGATTAATCAATTTTAACTACCCTTCAATTTTCTGTCTAGTTGGAGGCATCATTTCCAAATACATTTAAGTACTCTATGTTTAGCTGGTGGATATTAGGATGAGGGAGGCTTCTCTTAGGGACGGTAGGGTAAACAACAGAAGTGTTTATGCTGACTTTGGTAGGTTTACGGGATTCTGTCAACAGAATGTGATTCTGTTTGCATCAGTTCCTTGCAAGTGACCATGCATGTGTGGAAAATTATATTTGAAAATAGTAATGATGTGATATGTACCACACAGTATTCACTTAAGAATTTAGAGTACTCATTGCCATCAATGATTAGATAAAAGGAAAGTGAATGAAGAGCAAATGTAATTTGTCATTTGTCAAGACTGAGCCCTGATCCCTAAAATGAGCAAAATATCTCCCCATTTACCTGCAAATTTGCTAAATAAAACTTGCCTTTGAGTTAACTTTGCAAATCAGACTTCCATACTGTGAGTAAATGAAAAGTAGGTAGATAGTAAGAATGCATGACTGACAGAACTACCAGTAAATCTAATTGCATATGGAACTTGAAGATCTCACTGGAGAATGCTGTACACTCTAGGCTGCAAAGTGTGGAGAGCTTAAAACTTTTTAAAAAATTAAATAAATAAAAGGAGAAAAAAACCCAAGAGTGAGTGAGAGCATTTTCTTGCCAGGCATATTTATCCAAGCTCACAGCTCAAGATTAATCCACAAGGGCATAGAGACAGAAGATTAACAAACTAAAGACAGTCTTCATTCCTTGCTGAATTTTATTCTTACTTTGAAGCTACTATGGACATATTATGTATGTCCATAATATTGCATTCTGACAAGCACAAGACGTCGTTCATGAAACAGATGTCCAGCACATTTGTATCATCTTTGTAGTGGCACATACATACAGTTGTACAATGAAAGCTATATTCTCACAGAAGATGCAGAGGAATTTATCATATGTGAGTAAGATAAAAAAAAAAAATCCCACTTGACTTGTTTTCAAGCAGCACTAGAATTAAGGCTATATTTACACTGAGGAGGGTATAGAAATTTTGATGGAACATAATATTCAAAAGGGGTTATGAAACAGCAAGATAAATTCCTCACTTAAATTTGAAATATTCAGGAATCATACAAATTATTGGAGCTCTAAATATGCACTACAGGATAAGAACAGAAAATTTAAAATTTAGCAGGTGTTAAACTCTGGTCTTAAAATATAAGAGAAATTCAGTCAGTCAGATAGCAGAAATGTGTTTTGAAGATATTCATATAGCCTGACACTGCACATCAAAAATTTAGCTGAATAAAATTAAATATCGATGTGGGCATATGGACAACTAAAGGGTTCAAAGTACAACACAACG
Organism: Chiroxiphia lanceolata; assembly: GCF_009829145.1. Lineage (NCBI taxonomy): Eukaryota > Metazoa > Chordata > Aves > Passeriformes > Pipridae > Chiroxiphia > Chiroxiphia lanceolata. Next base: position 56,183,557 of record NC_045639.1, read on the forward strand.
TATCAAAGAATTTGCTGCAAACCTGAAATTATTTGCTTAGTGCTAATATTGCACTGGTGGATTCCCAGTTATCCAAGTTCTTTTTTGTTTGTTTTCCTTAATATTCTAGGGTTAAAAGTACTTAAAAAATATTTTTATTTGAAATAAAATTAAAATTATAGTCTACAGAAAGCATCTCATGTACATTGCCGAAAGAGATATGAAGTGGGCTCTGAATTGAACTAAGACTTAAGAAAAGTGATGGGAGGGAAAAATTTACATAAGTAATGCAATAACTTGAACATGGTAAAGAAGGAATAATTTTCTACTCATTCATGAAATCAGAAATACCAAAAGGAAGGCATTGATTCTGGTGATGGAAAACGCACAAAAATAATAAGACCCAGATGACTTAAAGGACTATATAGATTAAGGTGACTTCCATGTGTTTGATCACAGAAAAAGATTTCTGGAAAATGAACATATACAGAAACATCAGAATGTAGGTCTTGAGTCTGTGCTGGACAAGACTTCTACCCTGTACTGCTTTTCAAAATTCATCACAGCAAGATTACTGTCATATGCAATGTATTATTCTTGTCCTCACACAGCTATTCTGGGGCAGTTTATATTTAGTTCGACAATGTCCTAGAAAATCAAGAAATTTTGGAAGTGAAACAGCTTAACACAGATCTTCTCAACATGACATATAGGTGGTCCCTTCCTTGAGTGCCTTCTCATTTAAACTGTGTCATGCAAAAGCAAAGAGAATTTGTGTTTTAATCTGGAAAGGAGATTCAGGGCTGAATGAAACATCCAGATGTTTGTGTATGATAGTTTCTTCAATGAAAATGCAAAATTTATCCAAGGTGCAAGACATATAGGTGAAGTTAGGATCAAGAAGGGATAAAAGTTTCTGCTAAGTCAGTGGAAGCAGAATTTCACACCATACAGTGCCTGTCTCTCTCTCACAGAACAGTGATGAGCAAATGCTTATGAAGACCAAATATCCAAATATTAACTGTTATGAAAGTAAACTGCACACGAACAACACACAAATCAGGTATCAGAAGGACAGTACCTTTTTTTTTTTTGAATACTTATAATCTTTAAAGAAATGCAATACTGTATTCAAGACACTTACTGCTTTTGGAGGAGTAAACATATAAGAAAGATATTCTCTTTTTCTGCCCCAGATGTTGAAGAGAACTAAGGAAACCCTTGTGCTGGTTTTGGCTGGGATAGAGTTAATTTTCTTCGGAGTAATTAGTATGAGGCTAAGTTTTGGAACTGTGCTGAAAACTATGTTGATATTTCAGGGATGTTTTTGTTACTGCTGAGCAGCACTTGCACAGTGTCAAGGCCTTTTCTGCTTCTTACACCACCCCACCAGCAAGGAGGCTGGGAGACCACAAGAAGCTGGGAGGGAACACAGCTGATCCCAACTGATCAAAGGGATATCCCACATCATATGGTGTCATGCTCAACATATAAAGCTGGAGGAAGAAGAAGGAAGGGGTGTTTTTCTCCTTAAGTGACTACTGCATGTGATGGAGGCCTGCTTCATTTTGCTTTTTGCTTGCATACATGGCTTTTGCTTTCACTATTGAGTTGTCTTTATCTCAACTCACAAGTTTTCTCACTTTTATTCTTCTGATTTTCTTCTCCATCTCACCAGGGGAGAGCAAGTGAGTGGCTGTGTGAGGCTAAGTTGAAGCTAGGGTTAAATAACGACAGACCCTTAGATAAAAAGCATTTATTACTATTATCTGGAATAAATCCCATAAAAACTCTGAAATTATTTCCAATCTAAGCACTGTAAAGCTTCCTAATTCAGTGGAAACAGAAGCCAAATGATGGTGATGTATTTAGGCTGATATGTGTTGGTCTGAACATCAAATGTTCTTCCCAGTCTTTGGAACTGCATTGTCAGAGCACATGCTATTTAACATTGTCCCTGAATCAGAAGCAGGTGGCCAAACAATGTTTGTCTATACCCCAATGAGAATTTTAGTATCTCATTTCTTGAGGTACTAAGTGAGAGCATAGCATTATTTCATTGCCTCACATGAACTGAGTACATAGTACTGAATTACCAGTATTTTTGTTATACCAGTACCACTTCTTTGAGCCACGTGCACATATAAATGGACTTTACCATTCATAAGATTTATATTTAGGACTGGGATTGTCTCTACCAGTACATCTGGCTTGTGCAGCATCATTTCATTTCATCTTCTTTTCAACTTCAGGATCTCATGCAATATTTCTTAATTACTGTAACAAAGTGGCTCCCTGCAAGAAAGTGACAAAAGTACATTCTACCAGGAGACAGAAGGTAACCTTTACCAGTGTTGTTCTTGGAATACTCTGTACACTGAGCATCTGATAATTTTCTTGGCCACGTACTTTACAGTCTTCTGACAGCTTCTGATTTTCATGTCAGACCAGAGCAAAAAGTCTATTATTGTGGCTTAGAACCAGCACAGGAGGTACTGTAATAAAAAAAATATATGTGAGGAAGAAAGAAAGTGCAAATAAAACATAGTGCTGTGAGTTAGACAACACGGTGATTCAATATGAGTAAAAATGGTCCTTACCTAAACATGTAAGGCACAAGATCTTTCTTGTTTCAGGCTTTGCGTAACCTTTACTACACTGTTCTTTTTGCTGCTGTTTTATTTTTTTTCTATAATTTTTTCTTTTTCTTCTGAAAGTAAATAAGTGCACTGGCATTTAGCCCTAAGGCTGTCCAAATTCTACCCAGTTAATGAGAAGCAAATACTTTGACTCATTTTTATAGAAGCCTGAACATATGCAAATCCCTTAGGCATTGCAAAGACAGGAAAGGTTCTAACCCACTTTTTAAAAAATTCTGCATGTATGATGGGTACACAGAGAGGTAACTTTGGTGTCAAAACTTCTGGTGATAGCATTACCTGCAGATCTGAAGGACACCTGCTCTTCAAGTTACTTCTTCATTTAGAGAGAGCATTTTGGAAGGTTGCTCCATACATGGTCAAAATGTTAGATACATTTTAGGTGTCACCATCTGGGCAAGGTGTTAGGTCTGTGAATTCAGTTCAAGGGTCTCTTCAAAATATTCTTCTAACCTTCTCTCTATATTATTTTTAGATTGCTTAAATAATTTTTAACTTTTTCCTGACCACCCTGTCAATTCCCTCACAATGTTTTAGAAGAGACTGTCAAACTCACTCACCTGTCAATAATGAGACTGTCACTTAACAACAACAGCAACAACAACATGTGGGAGAGAAATAGTTCACCGTCAGACAAAAAGTATAGTGGTCGTAACTATTATCTGCCTGTATTGCATTATGCATAAAAAAAACGTTGTGCACAACAGAAGGTTTCTTAAGGATGCCAGCAGTTAGAGACTTGAACTTGTGCCTGCAAATTAAATCTACAAAAGACAAAGAAAGTTCAGTATTTATACACTGGCTATGCCAACGAAGTTTTGGACATTAGGGAAATGAATTCTAAATGAAATTATTGAGGAAAGCAGAGACAAGTTTCTTAGGAACTGGATTAATTCTGGGACTTAAGGATAAAATTCTGAAATTTGTCCATCTTCTTTCTGTCAGCATCTTCCTAGGTGTCTGATCACCTGTACACCCAAAGGCAAACTGAACTTCACTGCCTGTACCTGAACTGGGGTGCCTATGCTGACTGGTATGTTTTCTCAGATAGGTACTGACTCTTTTGAGGTTTCCCAACTTCCATTTTGTCTGGACACAAACAACCTTAGTTCAGAAACTGGATAGCCATGTAGCCTTTAACTTTACAATTTTTTAAGAGGGAAAAGTTGCATTTCTTTCAAGGGTGCTGACACTGGGATGTGGGAAAAGGCCTGAAGGAAGCTAACCACTATCTTACTGTGCACGGATAATAAAGATAATTTATGCTTACCATTCTCTTGGTATTGCACACAAGGATAACCCAAAGATATCTGAGGAATTCTAGAGAAGCAATTCTCTGTGATGCTTTGACTGCCTGAATCCCTAAATCTAACTGCAGGTTCTAGTTCAGCTCAAGCCTTTGATGCCTGTCACTTTTTGAATTAATATATCACATTGGAGATCCTCAGAAGAAACCTAAAGAAAGTGAATTTGAGAAGAGATTGAGAAGAACCAATATATTTGGTTCTTATCATAACATCAATATCAGAGTCTGTGCAAACCAAGAACGACAACACTGTCAAATGTGTTCCATCTCCTTGAGAATTTCACATACCAGACCACCACAATCCCACCGTAGTGTCTGGAAAAAGTAAGTGATGCATTTCACAGCAGCAGTGGTCATGGATAACTTCCCAAGTTGAATTACTGTGTCAAGTGTTCTAGATCCTTGGCCTGTCAAAGACCAGTTTTCAGGTTGGCATGTCCAGGTAGTGAGTTCTATGGAAAAAAGAGTGGATGGACAGAGAGCTTCCTGCTCTGATAAACCATTGGGCCCTTTTTGATAAATTCTGATACAACTGACAGTTCAACATAAAATAAGCATACAAAAACCTATGGAGTGGGAATCTTAAAACTCTGTAACTTTCTGCAGCAGAGCTAGATATCAGAGGTAATTTTCAGTGTGATGATTACCCTAGTTCACCATTTTTCTTTCTAAAGAAGGAAAAGAATTAGAGACACAGACAAAGAATTTAACACTCCTACAAGAGTAAGATTTCTCTTGCGCTGGTAGTGGTAAATGGGTAGTGTTGTTCTTCCCAAAATACATGTGAATCAGATGCAGGATGACAAGAAAACACAGCAGTAAAATTAATTAAAGAAACAGAAAGATAACATACACAGTAATGAAAAGAGGAAATAGAAAAAATAAAAAAAGACCAAAACCCAGAAAAACTCTGCTTAGTAAAGATCTCTGACAGAAAGTACTTAATTTCCTAATTTTGTACTGCCTGCAAAATTGTTTCAGAAGGAAAAACTTCCCAAAGCAAGATACTAGTCAAAAAACCCCCCAAAAAACCAATCAACCAACTAACAAAAAAACCCCAACAACCAAAAAAATAAACCAACCCCCCCCAAAAAAAAACCAACAACCAACCACCACCACTACCACCACCAACAAACACCCAGTGCATTGAATAATTTAGCAATATTTTTTCAGGGTAGTTCCTTGCATATGTGATGACACCATACATATTGCAAAATAGCGACCAATTTAAATTACTGCATTTAGCTATGTCTTAAAACCTCACATGTTTTCACTAAGGCTGAAAAAAGCAATTTTTAATTGCATTTTCCTACATCATTAACATATTGTCATTTAAAAAATGATTATCAAGCAACAATGATAAAAAATTTCTTTGGAAATGAGAATATCATGTTCTTTTTAAGTAAAAGGTAGGTGCCAGGGTTTCAGAGGGGTGTATGCATTTAATACAGCTAAGGAAATGTTTTATGAAGAAATTTTCAAGAAGAGTCAAATAAAAGATGTTATTAATGAAGTGAAAGTTGTGTTTAAAAAATAAGAAGATTTGGAGAATACGTTCATGAAAGCTAATGTCAGCTAAACCTGTCATTGCAAACATTCTAGAATTGTTTTTAAAATATATCAGTCCAAGAATGCTCTTATTTCAAAATAGAAATATTTTATTTAGCAGCAACTAAAAGGCTTGATAAATCAAAGCTAGTGAAAATTCCTCAAAGACAATTGAATAATATTTCTGTCCTAAAAATATTGGTGGTGTCCCACCACTAAATGTTAATGGTGTCCCACCATTAAATATTTTTATAAGCCAAAGTGCTCCACTTTGAATAATTTACTCATTCTTTTAAAAGCTAGAGAACACACATGACACTGTACTTATTAAACAGAATGCCGAACATGAACAATTAACCAGATAAAGCAGCACTGACACTTTGAACACTGTCATCTGTCGAGTCTTCTGGAAATGCCACAGGATTAACTGATGAGATTTGAGTTCATTGTCACAAGAAAGAGAAGGATGTATCACTTAATTCCAAGAGAAAAAACTCTGCTGACCTCATGCTCAAGGTCCATATTCCAATGATTTTCTCTTTAGTACCAACAAGTGTCATTATTTGGGACTTTCACCTTATTAATAAGGGGATAAGCCTGCAAGATTCTGAACACTACTGTGTGATACTAAGAACTCTGAATTTTAAATGCAGTTGAAGGAAAACTTCAACTTTCAGTATCACTTTCTAAACGAAAAATGCATGTTAACCATTCAGATTTCTGTACTCATGGTCAGAAACTGGTATACACTGTTTATACACTGTGCTTGTGCTCACTCAGAGGAAGACCACAGCTGAGTGGTTTGATTTCCTTCATTTAACAATGACTACTAAAGACAACTAGAGCGTAGCATGTTGCAATATCAGCTTGCACCTAACTGGGTAGGCACAGTATTTTCGTTCACTGTCTGTGCTGTATCTGACAACCTTTTGAGTGTTCAATGTACATTTCAATCCCGGCAATACAGTAAAATGATGAGATTAAATCTGACAAGTGAGGAATTTTTTTCAAGGAAAAAGTGTCTGCAGACAAAATTTGAGTTCAGAAAATAATCATGAAGTCTGTTTCAAGTATCTCCTCCATAAACAGTAAGAAAAGCACTCTAAATAACTGTGAATTTTATAATAGTTACAGAAAAAAATCTATCTTTTTATATATTAGGTGTTTGTAGTCTTAAGAGTGCTATTTAGAATAGGACCAATTGCACCTGTCAGTCTCAAAGAGTGCCAAAACAATATGCAGTATTTCTTCCTTAAATTATTTTAAACTCTTTCTTGTACTGCACACACTTTTGAGGGTTTTCCAAACACTAAAGTGAAAACAAACATACAGTAACTGGTAATAGGGTATTTTTACGACTCAAAATACAAAGTCCCTGTTCAAAGTTAGAAATATGAAAAAAATGTCCAACCTGAAGTTGATCTGTACAGGTTTACTATTTTTAATTTTTTAATTTGGAACTACTATGATAAAAGAGATTTCATAAGACAAAACTATCTTATGGAGTCACGTATCGCTTATTTGTGTTATGTTTTATATAGCAATTGTTTTAAAACTTTGACTAATAGTTTTTCTTCTATTAGGATAAGGCTTCAATATTGACCTATTTAAGTAATATTGATTGGAAACTTTTCAGGAAACTAGTGAAAGCAATGAAGTGTAAGCAATGCAAAGCAGAAATTTGTTTCCCAGGAAGAAAGTAGAAATCAATGGCCATTGATCATAGGCATAGAAAGTTGATTAGCACCTAGTAGTTAATAATCTCTGTTTTGGATAATAATAAATGCCTGAACTAATTCCTTAAACTGAATTATGATGGATTAGGGATAAGAAGAAGGAGAATCATAATCAGTTTGAAATTAATCCACACACAGAGACTAAGTGACATTTCTGATACAAGCAATTTCTGATAATATTCTGTTCAGGGACAAAATTTTAGAGAGTAATTTAAAACACCCACTCTACCTGAGCCTAAGACATGGAGTATTAGTCCTCTAGGAGACTCAATATTTGAACTAAACTTGAAAAGGGTATAAACTTGAAAGAGGTATACGTTAAATGAAAAATTGCTTCAGGATCTTTGATGCATATTCTATGGATCTAGGATTTTAAAAAGTCTGTCTTCCTGAGAGACACTTTTTACCAAGGCCTGTAGTGACAGGACAAGGGACTATGGTTTTAAATGTAAAGAGGTTAGATTTAGATTGGACATAAGGAAGACATTTTTTATGATAAGCAGTTGCCCAGAGAAATTCTGGATGCCTCATTCCTGGAAGTGTTCAAGGTTAGATTGGGTGAGGTTTTGAACAATCTGGTCCAGTAAAAGATGTTCCTGCCCATGGCAGGGTGTTTGGAATAGGTGATCTCTAAAGGTCCTTTTGGACCCAAATCTTTCTGCGATTCTATTATTCTATGAAATTTTTTTGCTGTCTCTGCTTATTTCTGTGATTTCTTCTCTAATGTTCTCATGAAAAATTGGATAACAGCTTTTATCTAAGATACACAGTTTAGATCTAAACACATTCAAGATCATGAAGAACTTAACTTCAAGGAGACTGGGGCCATGTAATGTACATTATGCAGTCTTTCTATTGAAATGACACTATATATAAACTTTTATAAAAATAGATCAAAGGATGTAAGCTATGTAAACAGATTAAATTTTTTTGCTTTTAGATATAAAATTGTTTTAGCAGGACTGTCGTGTAGCCTGACCCTCCATTTGAAAAGGGCTTGGGCTAAATTTGATTTAAATTAAAAACAAGCAAACAAAACCAAAACAGAAAAGGATGAAAGTTCAAGGGCAAGGCATAACTATGTTTCTATCTGGAATGATTTAACAACTGCTAGCAGGCTTGCTGCAATAGATAGATTTTTCAAGCTTTAGTCTAGGGTTTTCAACACTTACCCATCTCCCACATTCAATTGCTTTCTGTGAGACAAGGGAACGTGTCTCTGACAGCACTTTTTGATTTAATTTTATACTGTTGGGCAACAGCATATCAGCCATAGTGCACCCCTGGTGGATTTGTACAAGCTGGGGGATATAGCAATATCCTATTGGATTTTCTGCTATCATAGGCAGGATGCCAGACACAACAGGGAGAATTAATTATTAACAGTACTGCAATCTTTCCAACGTAGCTTCAAGGCACTATTTTGTTTGCTCTCACTGGTGGTGATCATTTCTCAACTGTTCCATGTATAATGAACTGCATATGCTTCTCAGATTTCAGAGCTTAATCTAGCAGGTTATCTGTTGTAGCCACAAACCCTGTCATTCCTTCAGTATCCAGGTCTGTGATTTCATCTACAAACCTCTCTGGTGTGGCAGTGACATGTACAGGATTTCAGTAAAGAGCATGCTCAGGCATATCCATGGCCATGGGGCGCTGGACAAATTCATGGAGTTTGGCTACTGGGAGACTTTATGTTCATATATTTCAAAATAACTAGCTAAATTTTATACTCTAACTATTGGAGAAAAGTATGGATACATAGTATGTACTCATTCACAGGCGATGACTTCCATTGCTTCAAGAAGGAGGTGACAATTCTCTTTTAAGTCTACAGATGCCTTAAAAGTTGAGTTATTGTGAAGCCCAAAGGCATATCTGAAAAACTTTTTTTTACTCTGAAAATTGCCCTTTCCAGTGTCTTCAAAATTCAGCGCTGTAGTGCTTTTTTCTACAGTCAAGAGCATCTGCTTAGTATACTATGTAAACAATTAAAACTCACAAATCTTTGTCAATATATATGATGGTCTTTGTATGTTGAGGAATGCATATACTGTACATATTGCAGTCCTAAATCAGACTACGAGTAGGCTGAAGAAAATTAAGTGTGAAAATGAAGAAAAAGATTACGAAGGAGATTTTCAAGATAACCATAAAATCAGCAAACACCGGTATTTTTTCACTAGAAGAAATATATACTGAACCAATGCAAAATGAGGTTAAAGCTATTTGTTTTTTTAGTATTTACATAACACCAATTATTAATGTGGCCAAATAGGCAAAAAAAGTGGCGAACAATTTTCTTTTAAGTGCCCAAGGTAGGGCTTTAACTCTTCCTATTATAAGGAGTTTTTAGTTTAAGCCTATGTTCAAGAACAAACAGAGAGCTGTGTAGGTCATTTCTTGTCAGAAGCAGTTAAAATTTTCAAAACATGAACATTTCAAAAGATGTTCACTTAGGAAAAATACTGCATTAAAAATATATTTTCATTTTAGAAATATATTTTCACTTTAGAAAAAATATTGCTTAGCATTGAAAAACTTTTTTATTTGAGCATTTAGATAAGATAAATTTTATTTGTGATTAATCTTAGAAGTGATTTATCTGTTTATTTTATATGTATCCTTAAAATATAATTATTCAAATAATAAAAAAATCATTTCAAAACAAAGCAATGCTTAAGCATGAGATGGAACACTGTGAAACAAAATTCAAAAAATTTAATCAAAACTTCCCACAGATAGTAAGATGATATGACATCAATGGATTGGTATTTTCAAGAGGAAAACCATCATATATCAAAAATACTTTTCATCTTCTCTTGAGACTCTTATGAGACTATCTCAAAGATTAACCTGTTTCATTAGATTAATGGTAATATTCAGGTGTTTTCAAAGAAAGGCTGGAGGCACATCTTCACAGAAGAAACACAAGGAGAATTTTTTTCATGTGCCATTTTTCAATTTTTTCTGCTTGTGTATAATAGGGTAATGAGATACATATTTTGGATTCTAGATTCAAACCTCTACTATTTGAAAAGTGCTATAATGGACTCTGCTTTCTTATTTAAAGTTAATAGCAGAGAAGTTCAAATGCAGTACTTAGTATGAACTAGATTACATTTTTAACAATATTGAATTAAATTCTTGCCCTAATTTATCAGAAATTTTAGTCGTGAATTTTGCTTACTTATTTAGAATAAAACTAAAAATGTTTATGGACTGTTATTTACAAATTACTTTTAAAATCATGGGTTTATGCATATTGATACATATGGTGAGTGAAGCAGATAACCAAATTTGGGTTTCAAAGTCACTTTGAGAGATGTAATAAAATAATGTGGTGCCACAATGGTCTATATAGCCTTCTATAATCAGAATATGATAAGGTGTTAGGCTTTTGTTATTTTCAAATATCTAATTACATCTAATAACATCTAAGGTTAAAAGATGAAAAGAAAGAACAAGTGAAAAGTAACAATAAAGATATTTAGTAGTCAAATCCCTGTGTTCCCTTCACCCAAGGTATGATTTAAAATCTTTATATCTTACCCTCTGCATAGCTTCTGTTACATAAAACAGAATGCTGTGGCATGGGAAACTGTAACTTCAGGTCTCAAAAATTCTGGCTGAATACATTTTATGTATTCATCAGATAATCAAGGATGCAGTTTATAGATGACATAAGGAAAACAAACAAAAAATCTAAAAATTTGTTTAGCTAAAGAAATTTGCTGCAAGTACTCACCTGCTCTTTTGGAGGTTGCTCTTTGGTAGGCAACATCTGAAATCATCATCTTCAGGAGGATAGAATTTTTTTTTTTAATTTTTTTTTAATTGTTAATTCTGAAATAGCTAGTATTGCTACAATACATGCAATGTTAGTTTGAGTTCATGTCTAGCTTGATGACAAAATAGCTCCTACCTCGTAAAAAGTTTGACAAAAATAAACTTATCCAGAGCACTTAAACTGCACTTCTGGCTAGGATTCCAGATGTTGATTGCAATATCTACTTTTCACCAAATGCAACAGATAGTGTTTACGTCATCTATGTAACTTCATTTTTCAGCCAGTAATTCTTTTCTTTCATCCTTGTTTTGTAACCTCTTTTGAATTGCTTAGAACTTTTAGGACAATGAATGAGAGAAATCATACACTACTCTGTTTGGCAAAATATAAACATTCTGGGAGATGTCAGATTAATTTTTTTCAAATATAATTGTCATTTCTGCAAAAAATATTCTATTTTTCCAAATAAGAACAATATATACCAAAAATATTTTGCAGCAGTACTGCAAAGGCCGATTATATTTTTAGAACACAGTAGAGCTTTTGAAGGAAAGTGCCTTGGTATTTGCTGAGTAAAAGCAATGAATGGCCTTATTTTCACTTACATGTTTGTTGAACAAGCTTTGAAGATTATCATGTGGTTTTACACTCGACTCACTAGTCTATTCATTTATTTTCATGGAACAAGCTCCAGAGAGCAATAGAGAAAAAAAGTCAAATGCATGAGCAATACTATCTGTTCTCAAATATCCATAGAAAAAGAAATGGAAATCATAACTATTCACTGTGTTAAATAACATCCTTTTACTGTCTAACATTTATTTTGAATGTTAGAATCCAAATACCATGTAACAATAAAGACCCTTACAGTAAAATATCTTTCAGCACAGGGGGCTTATGTAGCTAGCTTCCATCCATTATGTGTACATTTCCAATTTGTTTAGTACAAGAGTATAATTAAGGAGAAATACAGAAGAATAGAAACAGTTCAGTTTTGTCAGAAATGTGTACAAATACAGCATGATACCAGAGAGTAAAGACGACAGTATTAAAAAAGAAAGGGCAAAGCATTTAAGAAAAAGAAAACTTTTTTTGCAAGAGAACGCAATTGAAGCAGGAGCAAAACAGGTGAATAACTCACTTGTATATGGCCCTGTTAAAGATAATCAGAATAAGCACCTGAAATAAATGTCAATATGATCCAAAATACCCCCAAGGGATACCAGAACTAAGACAAGGGGCAAACTAGCATGTGTCTGTCCTACAAAACTGACACTGCTGTAGCTACTGCTAGAGATAGTATCGCCCAGGACACACAAGCTTTTCTCAAACAACAAATAAATATATGTTTACACAAAAAAAAAGAGTGTAATCACATTGCTTTTTAAGCTTTAAAATGGGAAAATAATCATACACATAAGGTCAAACACAAAAGAACAGACTTATTTTGTACCTATTAGAAGGAAAAAAGTACACATAAAGAAGTTTAAGAGTGACTGAAACAGCATGTATATATAAATATACATAACTGAGAGTATAAAGCAAGAATAATTACATATGGTATGGATCCAAGTGGATAGAAAGTTCTGAGAGCTGCAAGAAAATAGATTACTAATTATGAGCAAGAGGAAACTTAATTAGCTACAGACTAAATAATTACAGACTTATGTCCATTTTAGCCTCTATGTGCCAAATTATAAAGCACTTGGGTTATTAAAAGAAATATTTTTGGTTTTCTGACTTTTTTTTTCAATAGTGTTCCAAAAATAATATAGTTTTGTGGTTGCAGTCACAGTAATATCTCAAAACCATACAGCAAAAATAGGATTCATCATCCTATTCAAAGATGATTCAAAGATATTTTATGGATGTCTTAGTTTCTTACAACCATCAAATAAAGGATATCAGTGTCTATATTTTTGCATATCTACAGTTCAGAATGACTGCTAAACTTTATGTATATGATTACTGAATATAAAAGCCTCTGTTTTCAAACTTAGATAGATTATTTTGACAAATCCTTTTGCTCATAAGATGCCATCTGAGACAGAGGCTTAAATCAAGCTTTGACTAACCAAGTATCCCCACCCCATTGAGAAAATGGTTCAAAAATATTTTACTGTATATATATATTTATATATAATATACATAGAATTACAGTGGATGTTTGGAAGCTCAAAATAAGATAAATTAATGTTTAGATGCATTTAGATACATTAGATTTTCTGATATTCTAGTGTTTGTGTCTAGCTCCAAAATATTTGGAAAATGAGATCTTTTGACAATGAAGTAATATAAAATTAGTACAATCCTATGAATTATTAGAAGTCTTATTGCCACTGCAATTTGCTTTACATAGCTTTACAAACTACAAAATAATTTTAAAGCAAAATGCGAATGCTAATACTCTTTGCTCTTTACTACTCTCCTGCTTATTGATTAGCTTTACAGGCAAATACTGATATCTAAATCTCTGAAGAGAAATGCACTCATCCTTAATGTTCTCCCTTTAAAAAAACTGTTCATGCAGCTTGTTGTAGATTACAAAGATAGAGAACTAGGCACACAATTTTTTGTTTTTCTGCACAGCATGCTTAAGTGAGGGCTGTTCTATGCAAAAGGAAAGGTAACTTCTATGTTGTCCTAGACCCCTTGTGCCTGAAGCAAGTAAGTGTACTCTAAGGAACAGAAGGTTGAGGTAATAGATTATTAAATAGCAGCTTTATAATAAATATATTTTAAATAATTTTTCTCATAATATAGTTGGCATTAATACTCTATTAGCGGAGTTTTTCTACTGAAGAAAATCAGCAGTTTTAGTGAATTGATAACTCTTAATTCACCCACTGTTCCCTTTTCTCACTTTTGTCTCTTTATTCCAATTATCTATGTTCCTCCCCTGAAAAAATCAAACAAACAAACAAAAATATTAATGCAGAAAAAATAAAAAACATGAAACCTATGGTGATCTTTGTGGTGATCACCTATGGAACTATGGATCTACAAATGCATGCAATTACACCTGCAAGAATATCTCCCAAGTTGGCTTATTATGGTAGTTGGTTGCATTCTAGGCCCACTTCAGTCCTAGGAAGAACTTCTTAATTGCTTAATGGCTGTCTCCAGAAGCTGATTTCCTCCTGTGAACTCTTGCAGAAATTCTGATGTAGGGAAGAAATTATTTATATTTAAATTTTAAAAAAAATCTCAATTATCCATAAACAGCTGAGTGGCATCAAGCATACCCCTGTAAAAACCTTAGGTACTTCTAGGCATTATTTTGCCTTGTGTTCTGCTTTGTATTCTCAAGTGATAAAGGAGTAGACTTGATATATGATGCAGTAAGTAGAGGACCACATAGATATCAATCATAAAAAAATAGTTAAAGGAGTAAGAGTAAGTAGTCTCGGTTTAGTCCTAATGTGGTATAGTTTAGGAAAAACAGACCTGAACTTCCCTGGGTAGGGAAATCAGTTTGAGATGAAGAATGTATGAGATATATGTGGTCCTGTTTATGCTGGACTTGAGAGCACTGGAAAGCATTTCCACCCATGATCTTGTGTTCAGTGTTTATTTTCTGTACTCAATATATTCAATAAGTACCACTACAAAACTTAACATCTAAATTTTTTTTGTGCACTTTAATTTGAAATATTATTCCAGTATTCAGGGGGATGGTGCAAGAACATATAGACATATGGCATCCATATTCTTAATAACTGTTTTTTACTTTTTCACATAAGAAATTTTGCTGTTTTAATTAGTATCAAGCTTGAGTAAAATAGTTTTGAATAAAGGAATAAAGAAAAGCATTTTTTCTTGATGCCTATCTGAATAAAAATATTGAAATAATTTTTATATTTCATGTGTCTCTACCTTTTCTAGATTTAAAGGACTTGAAGACTGAAACAAAGACTCTAATAGTAAGTGTTTAAGAGCAAAAATTATTCATAATATTCATTTTTATCCTGTATGACCTTCACACCTTTCTTCCTTTTGCCACTGGACTTTGAATTAAGCTTCCTTATATCTCTAAAGAACTGTTTGAGCTTTGACATCCATTAACCTTCAGAAAACTACTATCATGATTCTCCTTGAATTTTTCAAATTATTCTCTTTTAATGTGCAACAACACAAAGTATGCAAATGAAATAAGCGAAGTATTTCCATTCACAGCCTACAGAGCCTTGCAAAGGTTGCAAACTGTGCTGAAGTTGCTGATGCTTTTCGGTATTCAGCTCTGGTAAACATAGTCAAAAGCACACTTCTAAAATGTGTAGAGGAAAACATATCTCCTGCAGACCTTGCCCAGAACAGCAAATCTCCCAATCCAGCCAAACTGAAAAGCAATTTTAATTCAACAGCATGTTATGTTAGTGACATTTTTCTTCTCTATGTAATTTCAGGCTTTTGCCATCAGCTAGGTCAGTGCCCATATTGTGAAATAATTAGTTACAAAAGTGATTTTAATAGTGACTATATATCCCTGCCCTTGGTAACAAGCCCAAGAAGTTGATTCTTCACAGAATTCCTAATAGTTTCTTTGAGGACAGAGGCAAACCTTGAGAATTTTAAGACAGCAGAAAAAAGAGAATTTGATTTAGAATATAATTCCAAGATTCTGATTCTGTTTTCAGGCTACAAACACTCAGAAACACAAGTTTAGAGCTGCCTCAAGCATTACAGCTATGATTTCTATTTCACTTGAAGACAAATATACACTCTTTGTGTTCATAGTGTATACACATACATTTCTATACTATAAATATTTGAATCCAATAGCATATGAATTACAGGAGAATAAGCCATTTACCATACAGTATAATTTTGGAGTTTAGAGTCAATTACTTGGGAAGGCAAAATAGAGCCAGCACTGTAAAGCCAACAGCCAGTAGATTACTCTGAAGCACCCATCATGATATTGATATTTTGACATGGATACTAAGTAATCACATCTGGAGATATATTAAGTAGTTTTGAAAACAGTAGATATATTTAAACTATCAGACCAATGCTGCTCTATAGAGATTGAGATTTTATTTAAAAAAAGCATCTTGAAACGCTGTGTAAGTTGTTGAATTTAACAGCATAATGGCAATGGAAATTTCTATTCTATTCTGTTCTATTCTATTCTATTCTATTCTATTCTATTCTATTCTATTCTATTCCATTCTATTCTATTCTATTCTAAATATGTGTTAGACAAAGAAACTGAGATGTTTCAGAAACCTTGATCACCGAAAGGCTTTATAAAGAGTAAGCAATTTCCTTTTTTGCTATGATTAAATTTGGAAGGAGACACCTCCTATTTGAAAGATATAGTGTTTTTAACTGTAGGTATTTTCCAGTTTGAAAAGGATATAAGTAACAAGTGTTTTGAGTCAAGAAAATGACTGTGGCTCAATTTACTATGGTATCTTGAGAAAGAATAATGGGACTTTATTCAATTCACTAAGTATTATTTACTATAGGAAGAACTACAGCTGAAAAGAAGGAATCAAAGACTTTAAGACAGTGATCATCTTAATCTTCCTTTAGCTAAAAGAGAATACTAATCTTATATGAATGTGTGGGGGAAATATGCATTAAGAAGTCACTCTGTAGAGAGGTTAAAGCAATTGCAAAATATCAGTTCCAGGAATTGCTCAGAAAATTGCGCAAGAAATCCTCTACTCTATGCTGCTAAATCCGCTGGTGGGAGGATGACAGCTGAGGGATTATTTTATTTTTTTTATTTATTTTTTTTTAGTTAATGGAAAGTAGTTTTCTCTGCTAGGAAACTGCCCTAACCACAAAGAGAAAGATCACTCTGAAAATATGAACTCGGTTCTGTGACATGTCTCGTTTCATGATGGAGGGAGTATCTCTTAAAACTGTGGTTGCTGAAATCAAGAGATTAGAGAAACACCTCAGATTTCATTTTAAAAATGAGTATACACTGATCTTTCCTACTTACAAGGAAAGCCAGAATAATATTCAAGTTCAAAAGTAAGTACAGAAGCTTAGTATTTGCTATTTCAAACCCCATTAATTTAAAAATCAATCTCCTGGCTTCAAGAGATCCAGACTCAGGGTTTGGTAGTGTTAGGAACTGCTAACACTGTATGCTTACACCCATGATAAAGTCACAGGCAGCCAGGAAGATATTTCAGCAGGTTAAAATGGGACAATGAAACGGGGACACTTTGATTGGGAAATGAAATATTGCTGTCTATCAAAAGTGAAGAAGCTGATAACTTTTCTCCCACACACAAAGTTCAGCAAATGACTTCTGTGTCCCATCTAATAGCCCTCTTAGGGCAGGAGCATCAGATTTCAAACACCAGGTGCAGGAAGAACTGGGACATTAAATTTCAGAAATCTGAAATCAGGGTCTTATTTCCAAGAAAACCTAAAAGAAGGAACTACCTTAGGACACGTCCATGTAAACATGTAAACTCAAACTCATTGCAAAACAGCTTATTGATACAGGTTTGATGGAGCACAAATTTATAAAACCTTCAGCTCTGATCTACCTTCACTACAGTAGTTTGCAACAGTATTATGTTAAACAATCAAAGTTCCTTCTTTTAGCTAAAGGGAACACTTGATATGCAGAGAAGGAATAATATTCTGTATCTTGGCCTTACTGTGGCCTACTTTTGAATAAGGTATGCAAATGTGGTTGGTGAACTATGCAGAGAGAAGTTAGAATCATCAGCAAAATGTGAAGGTGCATTGGACTCAATTCAGCAGAGATCTGGCCTCGGTTTTTTCCTGTGGAATATTCTATAAATAATCTATATGATGGAATACAAGAAATACTTCTTTATATTAAATCAGTACAAAAATTGAAAGGATTTTCTTAGACACATGTATTCTTGGCAAATAAGACATATGCCCCGGAAAAACAAACAAACAAACAAGCAACAATAGCAACAAAAACAAACAAACAAACAAACAAACAAACAAACCAGAAAAAAGGGGTACAAATGAAAAGCATTTCAGAAGAAAAAAAATGAAGACGCTTTAAGCATAGAATGAGAAAGTCAAGTCTGGTTATAAAAGTGGGGTCAATAAATGTGTCAATCTGACAAAGGGATTTGTGGCAGGAATTAAGCCTGCTTGACATGACTTTGTTTTATGCAGCACTGGCAGTACCCCAACAAGTGTATTGCAAACAGATTAGAACATCACACCTCTAGAAAAAGTAAGATCACTTGAAGAGCCTCCAAGGCAGTGAGAATGATCTGAGGTCTCTAATAACTTTGTTCTAGGATGAGAGAACAAAAGACTGTGATCAGTGTGGTCTGAACAAGGGAACAGAGGACAGGGAAACATAAAAACAGTCTCTAAAAATTTAAAAGACTGGTACAATGAGTGAAAAAAACCACCCAACCTGATTTGTATGTCTTCATCTGAATGATATAGAGATAATTGGTTCTACCATGGTTTATATAGCCCAGATCCCTGGATTCATGTTTTTTCAAAACAAAATTTTTTAATCTCCCAAGGTCTGCTCCTAGTATTGAGTTCATCAGGGATGAAAGCGATTAAATCGATAAGCATGCATTCAGATTTAATTTTGGGAAAAAAAATAAAAGAAAAGGGAAAATTTTTAACACATTAAGAAAAAAACCATAAAACTCTTCACAAAATTTTCTGAGAATTATTAATAGCTTTGGTCTTACAAAAGCTCAGTTTTCCAAGTGTTTTTTTTAATCGTAAAAACAATCTTAATAATCTTTTAGATTGTTTGATTCAATAATGACTGGTATATATAATCTAATAAATAATGAATAAAAACCTACATGTAAATCTGTACACAATTTTGCCCCATATTTTCTATATCCTAAAGTGAAATAGTGGTAAGAGGATTCAATAGTGGTAAGAGGATTCTTCTCTATTCTATTTCTTTTGCTGAGAACACAGTTGCATTGGGCAGGACACGTCTCAAGGATGAAGGACCACTGCCTCCCTAAGATCGTGCTTTATGGTGAACTTACCACTGGCTACTGCAAGAGAGGAGTCCCGAAGAGGAGATACAAGGACTCCCTGAAACAACATCTGAACCTTGACCATATTGATCTTCATCACTGGTCTACTCTGGCCTCAAATCAGGAGGTCTGGAGACACACCATCTATAACACTGCTGCTTCTTTTGAGAACACACGCAGGATCACTCTTGAGGAGAAAAGACAATGCAGAAAGAATCGTGTCTTGCTGATACCACCTAAGAAGTCTTTCCCTGGGCCTTTTGCAACCGGTCTTGCCTATCTTGTATTGGCGTTTTTAGCCACCACTGTGCTTGTAGCAAATGTGGATAGAGCCCTTCCCAAATCTTCATTCGCGAAGCCTAGCCATGATTTCTCTATATCAGAGTAATTTGAAGGGGAAATGGCAGAGCAGTCACAGACATTTAGAAGTCCAGAATATTTATAATCAAGCATATTTCATCCCTAACAATAAATAACTTATCAGACTAGTTCTGTGAGGTAATTTTTAAATGTTCAAATATTTGAAAATGTGAATTGTATGCATTAAATGATTAAAATAATTCAGTCCTGTCCAGTAAACAACTGAAGAAAATTTGTTTTGAGTCTCTTTTTCTTCTCTTCCCCTAACAACATAAGGGGTCTTTGGCTCATGGTTTCTTTCTGTGCTGATTTTAGTTAGGGCCATTCAATGATGGAAAACTAGAAAGAGATTTAAATTTAGCAGTAAGACATTCTATTTGTTATGCCACTAACATGGTTTAGGACTGGTATTCCCAATTTAGTGTTCCCACTGAAACCACACCAGCACTCTGAGCTTCCTCTTCCCCCATCCCCTACCCATTCCTCCTACAGGTGGCCAGAGAGGAGACTTGGAGGCACAAAAGGCAAAGATCATGGCTTGAGACAAGAACAATTTACTGGAAAGAGCAATGAGATAAGAAAACGAACAGTAGCAACAAGAATACTAAGATACTAATAACAAAAATGTACAAAGAGAGGGTGATTTCCATGCAAATAGCTCACCAAGCCAGGCACCAATAAAAAAATAATGGCGGTCAGGCCCTCCACCCAGCACCCTTTCCCATGACTGGAAAGGAACACCCTTTCTTCCCACAAGTGTGAGAGAGTCCCTTGCACCTGCCCTGGCAATGATGAAAGACGGTTTCGAATAACACAGCTCCAGGAAAGATGATTTAGAATAACACAGCCTCAGGCTCCACCCCCTCATGACAGCTGCAAAAAATTAATCCTGTCCTTGGCCAGAACCGGGACGGCCACATGAAATGATACCAGGCTGAATCACTTCCTTATATACACTCCAAAATAATTAAAGATTAATTTGTGACACAAAACACAGTTGAAAAGAAACAAATACAGCTACTCCTGTCTTCATGTGTGCATTGTAAACTTGGATGAATATATGCTTGTATTTGTTCTTTACCTGAACTTATACATACTGGGATATACCTGTGCTCTGTTTAATAGCTGAAAATCTGTCTGTTCTATCATTTACAGGTTTTATTGTCTGCAGTTTATTTATTCAACAGAATATTTAAAATTAAACTACTGAAGGAAGGATTCTTGCGATTTTAATTATCGTATGTTAGTGCAATTAAGCTAATTGATTCATTGAATGTTCAGATAAGCAAAGTACCTTAACAGAAAAGGATCTAATTTAAAAGAAACAGAAAGTTTGAGACACTGACTATAAAAGAATATAACTGTATTATCAGGATGTTGTGAAATATGTCTATTTGTATGATTAAATTTTGGACCTTGATAAAGAATTTTTCAACTCTATTTCCTCTTAATGAAATATTTATTAAACACTGCTTGCATTTGTCTCTATGTAGGTGAGTATAAACAAAAAGAATGGATAGAAGTTAAAAAGCGCATATATACTAAAATATTGTAAGGGAAACCAGACAGCCACTGCGGTGCTTCCTGACAGAGTAAAGCAGCAGGAGACAGCTAATGAGGCAAGTCATCCGTTATCATTGCAGTGCTTAGCCTGATTTAGTTATCTGAATCAAAATGACAGATTCAGGAGGAAGGCTCCTGGGAACTTGACTGAAAATGTTATGTTGATGTTACCATGCATTGATCAATCTAGTGGAGTGCCTCTTCGTCTCCATGCCAACAATGAATAGAAACAAAAAGCAGGGGTTAAGGGGCATGCTTTCGGAAAACTGATATTGGGGAAGATATTTTCTTTATAAACAAGTTTTGTTAAACACTGAAATAAGCTTCATGCCTGGGACGACTCATGGCTCTTCAAATATGGGAGGCTTTATAATGTAATTTCAACTTGTCAGGAACAATTTTCCCCCTTTCTTTTAGGATTACTTAGAAGTTTAGCTTTAGAAGCTACAGTCTATGTCACTGGTTGCTTATTAAATTCATTCCAACATTAAGAGAAAGGAAAAGACTTCAACCATTTTAATGCTAGTGAAATGTCCCTCAGTAGCTTTTTAAAAAGGTGAGGTCATATTTTTACAGAATATTTATCTTATTAGATGGGCAAAGTTAATTTTCATAGTATTAAATGTTTTTTGGAAATATGCTATTTATAAGACAAAAAGTAGTTACCGTCTGCCAAATTAAGAAACAAATAGTAACTACTTTTGATGAGGAGTCGAAGGTAGAGCATGGATTTTTTTGAATGAGCGCTCTAGACTGGGCTTTCTTGCAAAGTGAGTAAATGGTATTTTAAAAAGAAAACAAAGGAAAAAGCAACATTTGAGAAGAAAAATGAGTTCATAGAATCATAGAATCATAAGACTCTTGGCCCAAATTTAGAATAATAGAATTGTTAACATGGAAAAGACTTTTAAAATCATCAAGTCCAATTATTAACCCCGCACTGATAAATCCACCACTAAACCATGTCCCTAAGTGCCACATCTACTCATCTTTTAAATAACTCCAGGGATGGTGACCCTCAAACACTTCCTCAAGCAGCCTATTCCAGTGCTTGACAATTCTTTCAGTGAAGACATTTTTCATAATATCCAATCTAAACCTGTCCTGGCATAACATGAGGCAGGTTCCTCTTGTTCTGTCACTTGTTACTTGCAAGACGAGGACCACCCTCACCTGGCTACACCCTCCTTTCAGGTAGCTGTAGAGACTGACAAAGTTATCCCTGAATCTTCTTTCCTCCAGGCTAAACAAACCCAGGTCCCTCAGCCTCTCTTCCTATGACTTATTCTCTAGACCCTTCACCAGGTCTGTTGCCCTTCTCTGGACTTGCTCCAGCACCTCAATTTCTTGTACTTAGGGGCACAGAACTGAATGCAATACTCAAGGTGAAGCCTCACCAGTGCCAAGTACAGGAGGACAATCACTTCCCTGGTCCTACTGGCCAGGCAATTTCTGATACAAGCCAGGATGCTATTGACTTTTAATTTCTTTGTGCTTCTCTTCAACATCTCTTTCATAATACTCCTATTCCTCATCCTCTGTCTTTCACATTTAGACTATAAGCTGCTGGGTTGGTTTTTGGTTTTGGTTTTGGTTTTTTTTAAACAAAATCCCTTATTGGATAAAACAAACATATAACAGAGGAGTACTGTTTCTGAAGAGGATTTAACTACTCTTCGAGCAGTAGTTGTGTTGTTGTTGGCATTAGTAATGCAGTGTACAGACATTGACACGACTCTATCCTGTGTGAGCTGAATAAAACTAGTGTTTTACTGTAAACGTCATGGATGGGATGGAGGCCTGTCAAATGGGCAGTTCATTATGAGAAGGAATATCAGTGAAAATATATTCCTTGATCATATAGGGCTATAGAAGTTGTTATATTTCAGGTTTTTTAATTGAACAGCAAATGAGACACAGAGAGTAAATTATTTTTGTCTGTTACCATTAGTCACGTATACACTGATCAGAGTGAAAGAAATAATGCAGCTTTCCTTCCTGTCTTAGTAAAATATTTCACAATATTTTACACCAGTGCTAATGATGATCAAATCCTTATATACTCTGATGGAGTACCTATACTTATGAGTAAGGAATTCTAGAAATACCATTAGGCAAATTCAGTAATAGTGAGTTTTACAATAAATGGTCTGAGTACAGAAAAAACGGAGTGACAAATATGGTGCATAAAGAAAGCAAAGATGTTGTAACAGGAATTCTAATGAAATGCAAGATACATGATTGTACATGTTAACACTACATGCAGCCTATTTTTTAAACTTTATTATTTCTTCTTTTCATTAGTTTTCTTGCTGTACTGTCTTTTTTCATCTGAGATATCACTTAAGTTACGCAAATGGAGTGGCCTTAAGAAATAAGTCTAGTGCCATTTAGAGTAACATTGCTAAAGAAAATTATCTCTTCAATAGTGAACTTTAAATAAGAATGTAGTCCTTAAAGCCAGTTAACTTGTTTGTTCCCATGTCAAAGTTGAAGGATACTTTTTATAAATTACATTCAAATTAGGAATCATATACACATGCTAAATTTCCTGCTGCGTTCAAAAATGAAAGACAGAGCAGTTTGAGTATTATTAAAGAAGATAGCTTCTACTGTAAACTTATCCAAGAGAAAAGCTGAATCTAAAATGAATTGTATCAGAGCCAATACTTTATCTTATAAATCCTGAAAATACATAACCACTTAGTTCTTGTCTCCTCATTTGGGAAAAAAATATTAACTATACCCCTTTGTCATTTAAAGGTATTTCCAGATTGTCTGGTAAATTGATTGTTATTGCATTCCACTCATCTTTGTTGCTGAATCAGCAGTTCATTGACTATTTCATCTGCCTGCAATGCAACGAGAGTTTGGTTCATGTCCCTTAGTATATAGTAAACAAATTCAGCTTAGGAAGTCTTACCTTCATATTAGGCAGTACTGTATTTTACGAATGGCCTGAAATCAATCAGATCCCCTCCTTCTAGGAATTTCCATGTAATATGGATTAAATTTAAATATTTATACAGAAAAGCAATCTGAATTAATGACAGATGAAAAGGGAAAGTCTCTTAGTACGGGAAACTGCAGGCATTTTTGTGTGTGCATTGCACATTCTCCTTGAAACTCATGAGGAGTTCACAGGCTCCCGAAACACTCTGTAATGATCTTACAGACAAGGATCACAAGGATATTTCTTCTCTGTGTTTCTTTGTGATTTTGTGCAGTTCAGATATGTCTATGGCAGTGGAAGAGAGGACAGACTTTCAAATTGCACTTTTTGTTAACTAGAACAAAACAGGACAGATAATCAGATTCCAGAAGTAAAAAGCTTTGTGTATAAAGTGTCTTGTGCTAAACAGTGTGTACAACAAAAGCGTCAGACCATTGCCCTTTTCCTCTTCGTGGTAAAAAATGTTTAGGACCCTTTCAGCTTTGGTAACATCTTTATTCTTATCTCCCAGTAGTCCAGTCAACATCCGCTAGTGCAATTTGATTCTCTAGTATTGTATGAATTGTTTTTCTTCCTGGTTTTCTTCATAGTCTTACATTCAATTTACAGAATTCACTCATTCCTTTATAACTAATGAATTATAAAAGAAGTCCTAGAAACAGAACACTACATTGGGGTGTGGAATTGTCAATTAGTAGCAGTTTAAAAGATTTACTTGTTCATTAGAGAGTCCTCAAAAGGGAAGTGTCCCATATACAAGAATAGCAAATTTATTTCAGGATACATCAAGTGAAAGTTGGCTGTGTTTCCAAATACACCTCTCTACAGTTTTCTTTGAGTTCATCCTTTTGGTGTTGCTTCATTGTGGATCCAGATCTTCAGTTCAAGATAGGGATGAGTGATCTGGCAAGTGGGTAGTGGAGAAAATTTGAAGATTATTTGACTTATTTTGTTTTTTTAAAATCTGCAATAGTTTCATTAATATCAAAATTTAATGCAACTTCAGCCAACAGCTTTAACAAAGAGAAGCTAAAAAAAAGTTTAAAAATATTATAATTCTATGCTTTGTGCTTTCCATGCAACCAATGTTTTTTCTTTTTCATCAGAACTTTCTCAGCCTTTATTTGGTAAGGATTTTATGCCCTCAAATTTTAATTTTTGGTTAAAAAAAAAGGATAGGCCAACAAAAAAAAGTGCATTTTTTTTTCTGAGGACTTTTTTTTTTTTTAGGTTAATGCAGTTTATGTTTTTTCAGTTTTTTGTAGTTCCATCAGCAAAATGGGAAATCCATCCACTGTTTGTACAGTTAAGGCTTCATGTTCACTTGTCATCCTTGGAACTGGGTTGTTTCCTCTATGTTAATACAGTGATAAAGATTCAACACTGCAAAAATATTTACTGATTACAATTTGTGTGAACTCATAGTTTTCAAATTAAGTTGATATTTATGCACATATATAATTGAGGGTAATGTTTGTCCTGCAAATCTTTATTACCATAATGTTAGAGAAGGCAAGAGCATAATTCATCTCAGAATGCAGTCAGTACAAGCAGAAATAGAAATTTAAAAAATAAATTTTTTTTTTGTAAGCTAAAAAATTAAAGGCCAAAATCGTGAGAACTTAAACCATTTTAAAGACATTTTAGGCACTGTCTTCTCTATACATCCTCACTTCTTCCTTTTAGCCAAAGGCGAAGAAGGATAACGGAATGAGGAAACAGCCTGAATCTGTTTTATTAAGAGATCATGTCAGTTGTTATTAACTATTATGTTTCATTGGGCTGGTTGAAGGCAAACAGAAGGTCAAAATATTTGTTCTTATTTGGTTTTCTTGTCTTTGACAGAAGATTCATTTAAAATATTTCAGCTGACTTCAGTAATTTTTAATGTATTTTAGTAGAAGCACCGTTTCATGACATATTTTTAGAAAGTGTAATGTTTTTGAGAGGAACATATGGATGCAATACCTTTGGGGGACGGGGGGAAGTGCTTATATGACGGTATAAAAATGTCATGCCTGTAAAGACTAATATGAAGAATATAATATGAGACATGAGTTCTTTCTAACTTAACCCTGTAAGCAAAAGAAGATGGTTATGAATTTTATCAATAAACATTAGGGATATACCTCATTCCTAGGTATTATTGCAAATTAGCAGACCTAAAAGAACTTAGGGGTTTCCCCCTCCCCTTTTTTTTGTTTTTGTTTGTTTCTGGGGGGGTTTTATGGTTTTGGTTCGTTTGGGAGTTTTGTTTGGTTGGTTTTGTTTGTTTGTTTTGTGGGGTTTTTGTTTGTTTGCTTTGTTTTATTTTGTTCGTTTTTTGGAAGTTTTTTTTTATTTTTTTCCAATTGAACAGATCACAAGTTATCCAAGATAAAGTGTAGGTAATGTCAGAGCCAGTAAAAGAACCTGACTTGCCTGAAAGCCAGCTGTTTCCATCAGGAAATCTATTAAGTTATTCTGAAATCTTAGTTTTAACTGTACTGATGAATGGAGCTTAAACCCTGGAATTTTTTTGTTTACGATCACAGACTTCCTCACTTTTTTCCCATGCTGAAGAACAACTGAGACTTATATATGTTACCATACATAATAATTCTGCAAACTGGTTCAAGCAGCTTCAGGAGTTCAATCTATTCAACCGTACACCAGCAGGTTCCTCACATAGATGAACTTTTTCCCCTACAGAATTACTGCACCCAACAATGCTATTGCATTAAGTAAATGCTTCTCTTTGTTCATTCAGTGATGTATGATATTATAGACTCTGGCAACAAACCTGATTTCCTACAACATTAATGGCACAAGTACAAAATGGGAAAATGCATGATGGCAGCTTGATGTTGTAGAGTATTCAACAAAATAGAAGCTTTCACAGTTTGGCGCGATAGACAAGTAAAAGACCCTGCTAAACACACAGGCTCTGAAATTGCATCTTCCAAAATAACCTGGATTTGCCAACACATGGGTAAGACCCTTTCACCCCAGCTTCCTTTGAGGAAGTAAATAGCAATGCTTTGCTATTACCCATGTGTGAGAAGATTCCTGTTTAAAAATGCTGTTTGGTGAAGCGAAGTGGTTGGCTGAGCAAATCCATAATTTGGAACAATTTTTTAAAGAACTCAGAACTTGTTTGTGACACTTTTCTCAGTTTCAGTAAAAACAAAAATAAATAATTGCAATATTTTTAACAGGGTTTCTGTCAAATAATACATGAAATATTAAATCCAGAAAACCACGCTCACTTGAGAGGTCTCCATGTCATCACTTTCCAAGTGCCCCTAATAGTTCAACTGCAAAAAGAAACTTCTTGGCTAATTGCTTTCAGAACATCAGCAATTGCTTGTAGTTCCCTGTGGCAGTTTGAACCACATTAGAAATCCAAAATCCAATTTCCAGGCTTCCCCCCACCCCTTCCCACAATTTATCCCAACACCAGAGAGAAACTTTCAGACCAGAGGCTTCTGTAGAGGAAGGGGGAAGTATATACATTTATTTACACTAATAAATATACTGTACATACTAAAAGCAACTATATATATATTTGCATTTCTACCAGTCCTTTTAGTCCCTTCCTTTAACTTTAGTCCAAAAAGAAGCCTTTCAAGGCTGGAAAGTAACCAGTCCCTCTTGTGGGAGTGTTCTGGGCCTGAACGCTCCCCCCTCACCAAGCTCCAGCTGCTTGTTGCAGTCTCTCTCCTCACGAAGTCCAAGAAAGTAGCTTTGAGTCCTTGCTCTTCTGCTGCTGTGTGAATTCTCCCTCTCGGTGTCATACCTCGGTTCGTAGGCTGCTGCAGTGTAGCTTATCAACGTATGTATCTTGGAATCTTCATTCCTCTAAGTCAGTTTTCAGCTGCCCCTGGTCAGCTTCAGCAGGGCAACTCCCGAGCTCTTTTGGCCTGTCTCCGATTTCGCCTGGGACTCTTCTCCCAAGCCCCGAGCCTACCTCCTCCGGCCCGTCCACTTGGCTCAGTTTCAATGCTGAGCCTCTCCTCCACTTACAGTGGAGGGAAAGAAAAGCCCCCCTCTACAGCTTCACTGCAGAAAAGGAGGGGGAAGAGGGCCTGGCTGCAAAGCCTGCCTCTCTCTTCTTACCTCAGCTGCTGTGAATCTCTTCCTTCACAGCACACACTCCAAATGCTGCTTGCAACTCTGGCCCAAGCAGAGTTGGGGGGTCGCAGGGCCCCCCTCTCCTCTCCAGAGGGGGAGAGAGGGAGCCCAGCCACCCCCTGGCCTTGTCCACCTACCCGCAGCAGACACCAATAGTAAAACAACCAAGACAGAACTGCCAACAGCATCCGGTGCTGTGATATATGATTTTGAGAAGAAGCGAACAACATGAACGGTGACTGGCTCTCCAGGGAACACTGTCCTGGTACCCAATCACCTCTGAGCCCCCCCAGCCTCTCAGAGGGGGGTCAATTTCAAACTATGACATTCCCACATAGGAATATTTCAGACTACTATAGTGAGAGATGAATAAAGTGGGGCAGTCCATTCATTAGTGCATGAGTCATACATAGTATACAGCAGATCAGGTACTGAGAATTGAGTTAATCTTAGAAGATATTCAACACTGGAATATCTGTGCCACATTTACACATATTATAGAATTCCCCCTGGGATTCCAAATTTCTTTCTAGAATTTTAAAAACAGATCTTTAATGTGTCATTACTTAATTCCTAGATCTGGGAACAAAGGAACAGAAAACTTCCAATTTTTCAAGTCAGTCCATCTTTTCTGAGTACTATCAGTCATAATTACATGCTAGATACTTTCTCCCAGTACAAACAGCTGTTGGAAGGCAGAGTGGGATACGTGAGTTAATAAATTACTTATAATTATGGCAGTTTTGCTTGGAATTGCCCATCTGCGTAATTATTGTATGAATGGCCCTTCAAATAGTTGGGAGCTGAACAGGTATTCCTGTGAGTTAATCTGACAGCAGAGAGGTGCAGCACACTAGTAATGAAAACCAGGTAGCAGAGACTCTAGCAAGCACTACTTGAGTTGTAAGATGTTTCTGATATGATGGTAATGAGACAAATCAAAGAAGAAGAAAGTTGAAGAGAAAGTTGGTTTTTTTATTTTTTATTTGCTGGGGAAAATGAGATTGGGATTGAGGATTGGATGAGGAAAGGGAAAAAAAAAAGAGATGGCTCCATTTTTAAAGTGTTTATTCTTAGCTTTGACAAAGAATTCCTGCATGATTTAAAGCATTCTCTCATGAGTAGTAATTAACTGTGTATTCTTCATATTCTGGGCTTGACCTGAGATCAGGGGGTTTGGTCTGCAGAAGTGTTCAACTTTCATGGATCTCACACAAAAGTGCTTTGAACCTTTAAAATGCTCTGTAATGTGTGCTGTAAAATCAGATTCTATGTCCTCAATTTAGACTCTAAAAATCTATGAGTGCACTTGACCCCTTTGTCTCTTTCTAGTACCTATAAAATAAAGAATGACACCATCTCTTCATATCACTAGAGTATTATGAAAATTATATAATTTTTGTGAAGCACTCTGGTATTTGCTATCTGGGCATCATAGAGAAATCCATGAGAAAATGAATCACCCTGTCTTAAAAATAAGTGTGCAGTACATAAATCCTAAGGCTACACATTTGACAATGAAAATAAAATTTGATGAACAGCCAGTTTTCTAATTTATTTGTTCTTGTTCTTTCTTCATTCATTCTGCTTCTTCTCTTTCCCACAATCCACAACGTTTTTTCTCCTACACTTGCCAGAGACTCCTGGTGATAACTACTTCTCTCTACAGCTCCAAAATTCATCCCTTTATTCCCTCCCTGATATGCTGTTGTATTCTCCTCTTCCTTTACTGCCTGTCTAAAGTTTAATCCCAAAGTAAACAACAAAAAACTTCTGAATATGTAATCCTTGATGTCTTACTCCACCTTTTATAATTAATGTCTTTTGTATACTCTACCATTTCCTTAATTGGTTGCAGAGAAGAAGTAATAATTTTTAATGTGTGTGATGTTATAGAATAAAAATGTAATACTATTACTGTCATGGCTGTCTCATAATTTAGAATAGGAATCTTGCACCACATGCAGCTTAGTTTAAGTGTGAGCTCATAATTTCCTGGTATATGAGATTTAAGAGAGAAAAAAGAGTGAGAACTGAGAATGTTGATGCTCATTTTCTTGTTTTCTAGCAAATTAAATAAATTCAGGTTTTAGCAGATGTCTAGAACACAAGTTTGTAGATTGTCTTTTTAATTTACATAATTTTTTTACAAATATATAGCACACAAAATAGTTCAGGAACCATTTACCTGTATTGTTCTTCTTTATAAATTCTGTACAAGTCCTTTCCCTGCCATTTTTATTGAGAAACAGTTCTTCAGCCCAAAATGCATCCTGAAATATCAATCTGACACACAAGCTTTGGTTAATGACTTCTCTTAGAAAATGTTAGCTATGCCATACTAAAATGGATTGTTAAGCTTGTAGGGTCAGAAATACAGATTACATCACTCTGAGTTTAACAGAGCTAGCAAAGTACAAGAACAGAGAATCAGGTTCATAAAAGCAGGTTTAGAATAGCTTTGCTGAGTGTTTTTTATATTTCCCAAGGAAATAATTATTTTATAAGACAGCTACAACTGTCTATCTTTCATCAACACAGATTTAATGTTTCAGAAAGCTTCAGAAAAAATATTAATGGGAAGATAAAACATGGAGGAAAGACCACCAGCAACTGAATTGATGATTTGTGTTAAGTCTAACCTTTGGCAATTCAATTTCCCCTGATTTTAAAAGTGAAACTGTCTCTTTAATGGAAACATATTCTATTAGATTAGCTGATTTGTAAAACTTTTGATACAAATTTCCACACGAATGTTAAAAGCAAAAGAGCTTTTAACTGTGTCACAACTGGCTAGAGAATTGGATATTACTATGATGGGAATGTTTAGAAGACTGACAAATCAGACCAGTTTCAAACTTCAAGAGGACTCTTTTCTGGACTGATACTTGTTAACTATACACAGTGTGTTGTCAATGGCTAATCCCTAGCAATCATTACCACTTCATATGCAAAATAAGCAAAACAAGCTTAATCTAAACTGGCTATGAGTGTGACATAGCCAGGAACCGATGTGGTTTTGGTTGGCATTGAGGGCTGTCCTCCACTTGACAAAGGTTAGTCAGTCAAGGTTACTCCCAAGGGAAAATAGTTGCAGGGTGACCTCTCCCCTTTCTTCCCCGTCTTTCTTCTCTCGTTGCTGGTATTTCATGCTCTGTCATTCCCTAAAAGAAATGTGGTGATCTCATCTACTCTTGACAACTTATTTTTGGGATCAGGACTCAGGCTAGCTTAGCTTATTCTGCAGAAATCTGGTTTTAACAGACACCCTTCCTGCCTGTTTTCCATGTTTAGCTCTCGTCTGACATATTTTACTGCTTACACATGTTTTTCTCTTCCCTGCTTGTACAACTATACTAGAGACCTCTGTTTGCCCCTTGAGGGCTATGGCCATTATTTTAATATTTAATCTCAGCTGTCTTACAAAATGTTATTAGTAGTGTTATGATGGAATAAAATCCTTGAACATTTTACCAGTCATACTATTCTAAGTTTGCTTTTGTTTGGGTTCAAAGCAAAAAAATATTAATAATGTCTTCCTTAATGTGCATGGACTTACTTTTATAGGTCCAATTGACTTCTGCTTTGTCTACACCCAAGGAATGGTGAATCTGTCTTTCACTAAACCAGCTAGACATTTTTCAGGTTTTGTCCACTAAGTTTATTCTTCCTTCACAATTTGATGGCCAAAATGTAGTATATTCAGGAAAACACCATTACGTGATTTCTCAACCTTACTTATAGTAAGATTCCCACTCATTTGGCTACTGACCATGATATTTTTACTGAAAACATGCGTTCCAGGGCTTCCAGGAAACTCCTGGGCCAGTGTTCATTCCCTTGCTATGATAATGAACTACTTGTGTTCATAAATCTGCTGTACTGATTTTAAACAAAATTAGATTTCTGGTAGGTCCTGCAGGAAGATTGTTCTAAAACTTCAGTCCTCTGAACGTCCCTAAAAGTCAGAATAAACATACCTATTGATGATCTACATCGCTATGTGCTTGTGCAGTAACAACTTTGCACAGGTTTTTTAGCTTTACATCATCTACCTTAGTTTCTTAGCTCTTTCTAGCCACCTGTAGTAGATGTTTCCTCTTTCCTCATCACGCCCATATTATTTACTGAGTGGGAACATCCTCCAATGGTTCTCAGGAGAGCCATGTAGTTGTCCTGTTGTACAGGACCTGACATCAACAGCTGTGCTTGTGAGGCACTGGAAGTAGCAGATCAACCTCAGACCTGTTGGTCCTGAGTCATTTCTGAACAGTGGCACTAGCAGTCTCCAGTCCTTGTTAAATTACCTAGTATAACTGAAAGGTAGAGCTGTAGCAGGAAATTGCCATTAGAATGGCTTCTGATGGAAAAAGCCTTTTTATCAAAATAAATTTTTTCCCCAGAAAACTTATTTTCTGTGAAGGTTACAAAAAATATTCAACTGTTCATTTCTCAATCTGTCTTGCATGGTAATCAGGAAGCACTCTGATTGTCTAAGGATGCCAAGAGGATTGTTCTGCCAATCCCTCTATTGCGTTTGTTCAGATACAATTTTCTTTTCCAGTAGATGACTACTAAAATCTCTCTTAATCCTGACACGTCTAGAAAGACTTTTAACAGTAAGTGACATTCTCCTGACTATACACATTCATTGAATTCAAACCCACATACCTTTTAAGCCAAGAGGTTTGGCATGTAATTGCTACTCTTCCTGCTCCACCCTGTCGTGTCCCACCACCTCTCCCCCTCCCAAAGTGAAAATGTTAAAGTCAAATCCCTATCAGTGATTTAAATGGTGGTTATGTGAGTTTAGTTAAAATGTGAAATGTGTCCAAAAATAAGAACGAAGCTTCATAATATGACAAAGATTGAGCTTGACATCTGAGTCAGAAATTTTATGAAAAGAAAAGATCTTTTTGGATGGTTCTTCCTGCTTTCACATGTACTAAAAACAATTTTAGGGAAGAACCTGTCATTATATTACAGTTCTTCCATCTTGATGCATGCCAGAACCTATGCAATATTTCTATTAATGAAAGATAAAACAGAAAAAAAAAAAAGTAGGAATTAGTACAAGCAGAATAAGTAGGTTAAATAGCTTATTTTAAGTGCAATGATTTTAAGCAAATAAGTAGATTTTTTTGTTAACTGATTTAGCTAGTCAAAGGGGTAGATTTGAAGACTGGTGGAAATCCCTCAGTGATTGCATCTATCCAAAAGGAGCCTAAAAGCTTCAGAAAATTTGAGGATAAATCTTTTTCAATTCTCAGCTGAAATGGAGTTCCATTCCAAGGGCTGGGAAATGTTTTATTTATTTGAATTTCTACCTTTAAAGCATTTTGCTGTAAATTAGCTTCATTTCCAAGCAAAGTTGTCCAAACAATACAACAAAAAATAAAATATTACCTTTTGAAAAATGTCAAATAGGCACTTGAATAACTGTAAAAAGTCATGATTTCCTTATGCAAAATATATTTTTCAGAAATGACCTTTTCTCAGTTGCAGTCTCAGTTTCAACAAATCTTTCTTTCCCACTATGAGAGGTTATATATTGATAGAAATCCCTTGGTCTTCCTTTTGTTACAGTGATATTTAGAAGATAACTACTGCTCTCTATTTCTGTGATAGTGGGTAACTGTCAGCAATGAGCAGCCCTCAAAAAACCATGTTTTATGTATTGCTTCAATGTATTCTGTCTACCATATCATGAATTTGGCTAGATTGTGCAAATAAATGAAAATTATCATCTGTGATTCAGTACTTCTCTGGCAAAACTGGAGAAATTATAGTTCCTTGCTTCCAAATTTTTGTCTGTCTAGGCAGGTGGTTACTTGGGGTAACATCTGGCGCTTATTTCATGTTTCTACTTCCTCATATGGTAGCAAACTTGTTACTACTAAATTATATTAATTATGACTATTATTCCCAGGAAAGAACAACAGAACAAAAAAATAAAATTCACCTATTTTTAAAGCAGCTATGGAAATCACACATAAATCTTTATCAAAATAAATAGTAGCAGTTCAACTTCACTGTCATTACTCTTTTTTATTGAAAAAACATGTTAGATATAGGGAAATTGTCTTTCTCCACAGAGATGTCATTACTTTTCTTGGCCATAAACAGGCTGCCACAGCAAACAGTGCACATTTGTCTAACATTCTGAAGGATAATTTTGTCTATGGTGAAATATATCATTTTGCTCAGCAGCCTTGAGTCAAACGTATGCTTCAATTGATTCAAAATATTTTATTCTCTGGCTCTATCAACAACATAATTTAAAAGCAGGGACAAAATAAGACACTCTTCTCCATTTTAAGGATTTTTTTTATCCTATATGATAGTCAAGGATGTCATACCTACACTTAGATATGCTTAATTTCTAGTGCCCTAACTGAAGAGCACAAACAGCATCAATGGCATTTTTTTCTTTCGTGTTCTCTGAGATGCACTACAAAACAGGGTTTAATAAGCACAGCAGCTTTCCAGTAAACAGTATTTTTTAGCTTTTTGCAATGGCATGTAGCATGGCAATCTGGGACATCAAGGTTTCTTCAAAATCACTTAATTGCTTGTCATCTAACAAAGGATTAATTCCTTCACAATAAACTTGCATACAATGCATAGATTCCAGTTTTCTGAGAAACATAATGATCATAGAGATTTGAAAGGTGCCAAGCCTGACGTTTAAGGAGACTGAAAAACTGCACTTAGCCATCAAACATAGAGATCACAGAGATAGCTAGATCAAGCATTGACTCATATCCTTCTATTGTCACCTCTCCTCCAAATGGAAAGCACCACTTCTAAAGATTAGGAGTCCTGTTGTCTGCCTTAGGCATGCCCTCTTTACCTCTGTCTGCAGGAAAATCTGGCAACTAATACCTGTGGTGGTAACAGTGCTCTGGAAAAAAATGTCAATATCTAATAATAGCAATGTGCATGTGTTAGTTGATTGGTTGGGTTTTAATTACCTTTACAAAGCTATTTGAAAAATGGGTGATAAAAAGAACTTCACCTACTTCAACTACCAGCAACACCCACACATCTCCAGATGAATTTCATGTTTTTCCCCACACTTGGTATATTGATGCCTTGTTTCTCACAGCTGCTTCCTTCTCACAATCCTCTTCTGCCATTTTGTAAATTTCAACTGTCCATTATAATTTTCCTGTGGGTCTTCTTTTGCTCTATTTCCAAGGAAATAAATATGATGAACTGATAATAAATCTGCTGGTGTAAGTAACACAGGAAAAGGAGTAAGATGACTGTTCTGATTCACACCAGAAGAAAACAAGCTGTTGCTTTCGCTCTACACCTCCTTTTTCAGACACAGGCCCAAACTCAGCAATCAGTCTCAACTGCTTACTGAAGTGATATGCATGCTTTTACTAGTCTAAAATATGGCCATCAATTATCTAACCCTTTAGCTTTTTTTTCTTTTCTTTTCCCTCGCTCTTTGAATTCACTGAAATGACAAGTTAATTAAACATATAAACATGTTTATCCTCCATAGGATCATCAGAAACCCCCCAGTGCTCCCTGCAGATTTCATGAAATCCAGGTTAAAAATCATTGGATGGTAACAAATGTGGGTTGATGAAAAACTGATCTGATTTGTGCAGTTTCATTGTGCCTTTACCACCTGTATGTAAATAAAATAAAATGACTTTTATACATTGGAAAAAAATACTTGAAAAGGATTCCTATTCAAGACTGGAACATGACAACAAATACTTCAGATTCCACAGTCGTGTCTTGTCCTGTCTGAGTGATAAAGGTAATGGCTTTTTCCATCTTGTCTAGATTTAGCAGTATGATACCTGAAATATGTGTACAATTGGCACATGAACTTTCAGGTAAAAAAACCCCCTCTAATTCATTTTAATAAATACTTCTAACCTTTAAATATCAGAGTTTCTATAGAAGGCTTATTCTTCCCAGTCCTGAAGCAACTGCTTGCACTGAATTGTGCTATATTGCACTGAACCTCCAAATGCCTCGTCACCATGCCAAACCACTGAGCCCTGCATGTGGCTGATGAAGTATGTCAATCTGCTTTAGGATTAACCTGTTCTTCCTGTAGCACAAAACCTACTGTATGTTGACTGGAAAAGATGATTAACTAATTTTCAATGTGTTTGTGGACAGACCCCCATTTATAAAATAAACAGGCAAATCACTTCAAATAGAGGGAACACTCAAAGCTAAGTGGTATATTTCTTCAGCTAATACCCAATGACCTTTCAAGATGAAAGGATAATAGTCGACACAGAAAAGGAAGAAAAAAGCCCTCTGTGCTGTTTGCAAGGTTTAGAGGTCACTTGGCTATAGAGGGAGAAAGATACAATGGAGGCTGCAGAAAACACTGCAGAGGCAAACACGGACTGTGGTTTAGGTTTTTTCTTCTGAGCCTGACCATTCAGCACTGGCCTTCTTCATTTAACAAGGGCCTCTGTTTCCCTAACTAAAGATATGTTCTGTTTATTGTGTGGTGGAGGCTCTACTTATGTATTAGCTGTCTATCTGCACTCCTCTTTGGAGAGCAAGTAATTGGTCCAACCCAAAAGCAAAATGGCATGCTTATCCCATTCAGCCGTCTGGTGATCATATGACAGTGCTGAGACAATATGGCGGGGGTCTCACAAGACAAAGTAAGATATTATTCCCAGTGAAATCCTGTGACTAGATGCACCTCTGTCTTCAAGTACAATCAGGGTCTTTGTTCTGTCCCAAATCCTAGGAGTCAGCTTGCTTCTCCCATTGAGAAAACCCAAAGCAATTTCCCACACTTGTAGCAAGGCATCACCAGGCTATAAAGATTGTTCTGTCCTCTGAGCACACAACAATGTTTAGACAGAAATAGAAAATTAAAAACAATTCCTTTGCATTTTGCTGATGTTCAGAAGCAGTACTTTTAAGAGTACACAGCATTTGCACCAACAGAACTTGAGCCTTGACTACACAGAATATGCTTTCAGAAAAACTTTTTCCCATGGCCACTTTTGATTAAAACTTCTTATATTGCTTCTCTTGAAAGAAATCAGTATTTGTCAGCTTAAGTGCCAGAGATGTTAGTTACTTCCTACACATTTCACCTCCTTACACTTTCACTCTTGCCCACTCTTGTGTGTATACACATCCATCCTCACACAGCCACCAAAATAATGACTCTTCTTCCACATGCAAGTTGACAGACAATCCAGATAACTGCTCAGATATGTCAAAATTTTTAATGGTAGTCTCTATAAAGAGAAATGCTGAACTGACCACCATTCTAAAAGGCAGGGGTCAGCGCTCCAAAGTCACCTTGAACACTATCATCAGAAATTATCATTTAGCCCTGGATTATTCTGCCTGCATTTAGATAATAACAATAATAATAAAAAATAACAATTGAAAGAAGCAAAAAGCTAGTGAAATATAGTTCAGTCTTAACATTAGTTTCTACACAGGAGCAACATGTTTCCATCTGTATCTTACTACTCATCTAAAATATTATTTTTATTGCACTGCTTCCGAAAAACTTACAGATTAATATTTTTCCCCTGAAAATTGTCTCCATATTTGGGTTTTTTGCTGCTATGAAGCTAAAGGTTTTATGTAGAGCAGTAATACTGGGATGATTTGATAGCTAAGTTGCATATTTAACAGGAGGTTATAGCCTCTATAGGGAATGAACAGAAAAAGCTTTGCTTGTTTGGCTTAGTGAAACAAAGGCTGAGAAGGAATAGAAGCTAGTCTATAAATACATCAACAGGGTAAACATCAGGAGAGAAAAGAACCATTTAAGTGAAACGCCAGTGTTGTCACAGGAACAAATGGATGTGAACAGCTGGAAACAAACTTAGCAGGAAATTAAAAGAAATTTCCCAACTCCTAGAGCAGTCAGGTTCTGGAACACAGCCTTCCAATAAGAAAAGATAGGACATA
Organism: Chiroxiphia lanceolata; assembly: GCF_009829145.1. Classification (NCBI taxonomy): domain Eukaryota; kingdom Metazoa; phylum Chordata; class Aves; order Passeriformes; family Pipridae; genus Chiroxiphia; species Chiroxiphia lanceolata. Next base: position 56,221,474 of record NC_045639.1, read on the forward strand.
AAAATGTAAACAATAGTTTTGAAAATAGAGGTTAGTAATGAATGAGTTTTCTGAAAGATAAGAAAATGTATTAAAGAATTTCAAAGACTTACTCCAGCCTGGGATTCTTGGGATTTTTTTTCATGGTTCTATATATTTATTTTGATTTTCCATAGCTGAAAAACCTGAATGTAAATTTCAAAAGGAAGTTAAAGGAACTAGATGTGGAAAACAAGTTAATTAGGTCTCTAATTTCTGCCTGGCCTCCTTCAAAAATCCCACTGCTGAAATAGATGTCTTTAGATAGTAATAAGGATTACATTACCTTGCTCTTGAAATATTCAGTGCTCCTCTGGGGAACTGAAGATCTCAAATGATTCAGGTTGATATAGACATAGTGACTAAAAGGTGGGTAAAATGTGTTGAGCAACCATCCCTCCCTGTGACCAGCTCTCAGGAGCCTGCAGTTATAAATATCTATCTGCTCTAACCCACAGACTGTGGGTCCAGCTATTTGCAGATGAAGGCCCACTTCTGTGAAACACAGCTGTATGACCCTGGCTTGATTTTACTGTAAAGATTATTGCTGAGCTGAGGTAGAGTTCTTACACTGCAGATGTGCATGATGAGAAAAAGAAAAAGAAAAAGAAAAAGAAAAAGAAAAAGAAAAAGAAAAAGAAAAAGAAAAAGAAAAAGAAAAAGAAAAAGAAAAAAGAAAAAGAAAAAGAAAAAGAAAAAGAAAAATAAAAAGAAAAATAAAAACAAAAATAAAAAGAAAAAGAAAAAGAAAAAGAAAAAGAAAAAGAAAAAGAAAAATAAAAAGAAAAAGAAAAATAAAAAGAAAAAGAAAAAGAAAAAGAAAAAGAAAAAGAAAAAGAAAAAGAAAAAGAAAAAGAAAAAAAAGAAAAAGAAAAAGAAGAGAGAAGATTTGAGAAGAGAAGATTTGAGAAGAGAAGATTTGAGAAGATTTGAGAAGATTTGAGAAGATTTGAGAAGATTTGAGAAGAGAAGATTTGAGAAGATTTGAGAAGATTTGAGGAGATTTGAGAAGATTTGAGAAGATTTGAGAAGAGAAGAGAAGATTTGAGAAGAGAAGATTTGAGAAGAGAAGATTTGAGAAGAGAAGATTTGAGAAGAGAAGATTTGAGAAGATTTGAGAAGATTTGAGAAGAGAAGATTTGAGAAGAGAAGATTTGAGAAGATTTGAGAAGAGAAGATTTGAGAAGATTTGAGAAGATTTGAGAAGATTTGAGAAGATTTGAGAAGAGAAGATTTGAGAAGATTTGAGAAGAGAAGATTTGAGAAGATTTGAGAAGAGAAGAGAAGATTTGAGAAGATTTGAGAAGATTTGAGAAGATTTGAGAAGAGAAGATTTGAGAAGAGAAGATTTGAGAAGATTTGAGAAGATTTGAGAAGAGAAGAGAAGAGAAGAGAAGAGAAGAGAAGAGAAGAGAAGAGAAGAGAAGAGAAGAGAAGAGAGAGAAGAGAAGAGAAGAGAAGAGAAGAGAAGAGAGAGAAGAGAAGAGAAGAGAAGAGAAGAGAAGAGAAGAGAAGAGAAGAGAAGAGAAGAGAAGAGAAGAGAAGAGAAGAGAAGAGAAGATTTGAGAAGATTTGAGAAGAGAAGATTTGAGAAGAGAAGATTTGAGAAGAGAAGATTTGAGAAGAGAAGATTTGAGAAGATTTGAGAAGAGAAGAGAAGAGAAGAGAAGAGAAGAGAAGAGAAGATTTGAGAAGAGAAGATTTGAGAAGATTTGAGAAGATTTGAGAAGATTTGAGAAGAGAAGATTTGAGAAGATTTGAGAAGAGAAGATTTGAGAAGATTTGAGAAGAGAAGAGAAGAGAAGAGAAGAGAAGAGAAGAGAAGAGAAGATTTGAAGAGAAGATTTGAGAAGAGAAGATTTGAGAAGAGAAGAGAAGAGAAGAGAAGATTTGAGAAGAGAAGATTTGAGAAGAGAAGAGAAGAGAAGAGAAGAGAAGAGAAGAGAAGATTTGAAGAGAAGATTTGAGAAGAGAAGATTTGAGAAGATTTGAGAAGATTTGAGAAGATTTGAGAAGATTTGAGAAGATTTGAGAAGATTTGAGAAGAGAAGATTTGAGAAGAGAAGATTTGAGAAGATTTGAGAAGATTTGAGAAGAGGAAAGGAAAGGAAAGGAAAGGAAAGGAAAGGAAAGGAAAGGAAAGGAAAGGAAAGGAAAGGAAAGGAAAGGAAAGGAAAGGAAAGGAAAGGAAAGGAAAGGAAAGGAAAGGAAAGGAAAGGAAAGGAAAGGAAAGGAAAGGAAAAGGAAAGGAAAGGAAAGGAAAGGAAAGGAAAGGAAAGGAAAGGAAAGGAAGGAAAGAAAGGAAGGAAAGGAAAGGAAAGGAAAGGAAAGGAAAGGAAAGGAAAGGAAAGGAAAGGAAAGGAAAGGAAAGGAAAGGAAAGGAAAGGAAAGGAAAGGAAAGGAAAGGAAAGGAAAGGAAAGGAAAGGAAAGGAAAGGAAAGGAAAGGAAAGGAAAGGAAAGGAAAGGAAAGGAAAGGAAAAAGAAAAAAAATTTGAGGTGATTCTAGTTATCAACTCAGGGAATGAACAGAAAAATAGCACTGTGAGCTAATGTGAACTAACGTAACATAATGAGAAAAGAAAGTAGATAACTTAAAGGTAGAAGTCAGCAAGAGCCTTGTTGGAAGGTTGATATTCTTCATCTGTTCAAAGGGTGTCTGGTCAGCAGAGACTCATCAAGCATCTGCACACTAGTCATTGGTCTAGTAACACATTAGTCTTAGGAATTAACCAACGTACCTATCTCATAAGCACATTATAAAACAAATAACTGCTTTACACTTGTAAGCTCTCCATAAGTTGATAAACCCCCCACATTTTATCAAAAATTTGGTAAAATTTTTACCAAAAATTTGGTAAAATGTGATTCGGCAGAGAAGGAGTTACCTTGTATAAACAGGAATTCAGAATAATATTTTAGCGTTCAGAGGGCCAATACAACCAATGGAAAACTCAGTTTGATCTTTTAAGACATATTACCTTTTTTAAATGCTATCCCCCTACCATTTTGGCCAAAATTCTTACCACCTCAAAGGAGCTGATAAGGCGTATGTGTCCACTGTCATCTTGACTGAGAGCTGGAAGTATTCTTTCGATTGTGTCAGAAGAAAGAACTGATAGGATTTCTGCTTCCACCACAGGCCGTGTCGTGGCCTTCCACCATATTCCTACATGCCAAAACTGTTTCCTGTCAGTTCAAATTGGCTCCTTACTCCTTAATATCATCTACACTGATGACGCAGATGAACACATTTATATTTAACTGATGTTAGAGTTGCACGGCAAACTTTGCCTTTTTCATGGTAATGCTTTAAGGAAGCATCTGGAACAAGTAACAAGATGGTACAACATAGAGCAAATTGCTTGGAGACTGTAACTTATGCAGTTGCTCAGAGAAGCAGCTAATAAATATGGTTTGGATGGAAATGCTAATGAAATAGAGCTGGATGCTTGTTATGTCATTTAAGACTACTGCATATAGAGCAGTTTATCTTTTTCAGGATTCTCTTTATTGTCACCAAGAGTTGTGCCTCTTTTTACTGCAAATCAGATAAATGCTGTCAGATGGTGGGAAACTGAACAAATGTAGTGATGTAAGGTTACATTCAGCTGGACACCGTCTACCTGAATGATTAATTGAAGGTGTATGCAAAAAGCTGCTAAAATTCAGCACTTCTGCCAGATAGCAAAAAAAAAAAAAAAAATCAATAAGAACACCACTGTCTTGGTGTGTTGCACTTTTGTGAAAAACATAAAGAGAAATCAAGGATATATTTTCAAACCTGACAGGAAGTTGCTGCAAGATGAAAGTCTTTTATTTTTTCCCCACTGAATTATAGCTTCAATCACATCTGCAGTAAGGACAGAATCTAGCATGCAACACTCCTCTCTTGCATTTTGTAGTCCCTGGAGCTTAAAATGTATTCTTGTTCAACCTTTAGTTAAAGACCATTGCTACTATAAATTCAATTTTTTCTGGTCTCCTGGATAAATGTTTAAGAAAGCTCCAGTTATGACAAAAAGGGTCATTTTGGCACAAGGAATTTAGCTGTTTGTTACATGTGATATTCAATTAGCTTAGTCCATTGGGAAATCATGATGAAGGAACAATAATTTCTATGGACAATTGACCACATTCAAGATCAGCTTCTTTACAGTTCATGTCCATCCATGTGGGACTTCTTCACTGGGATAGTAGTGGGGAGTCTCTGAATCAAAACCAATTTACACTTCAGAACATGTAGAGATGTATCTGAATTGCCTAGCCACTGTATCAAACCTATTTTCAGCAAACAAACAGATAAAGAGACTAAATGTTTCAAGCCAACAAGCTCAAATCACGTTGGGGAGTACCAAAGATAGCTAGTTTCTAATCCTGAGAGTCAACAGCTTCTATACTGGCTTTATCAGAGAATGAAAAAAAAAAAAAGTATTTGTGATTTTTTTTCCACCCAAATAAAAGCTCTGAGTCCAATAGGTTGTGAGATATGTAGGATCAAATGAACTCTGAAAACTCTTGAAAACATTCAAAATGCAAGAAGCTTTCTGAGTGCCATATGAATTCATTCTGAGGCCAATGTATTTACCAGAAAGACATAATAGATTTGTTCTTTAATCTTCTCTGAAATATTACAGTCATAGAATTAGTGGAAACATGTCTCTTTGCTGACTAGCAGTTTATGAATAAATAAAGATTACAATCTGGATTCCTGTTCAGTATTTTTTAATGTTATTCAGAAATAAATAAGGGTCCAATACAGAAAGATTCACTAATTCACAGACACAATGAATGTCTCAATAGTTCAATGAACTGTAATGAATCCAGTTTCCAATGACATCTCTTAGTAAGATGTGCTAAACATAAAATAAATAATATTGAGAGTGTTATGTCAGTATACAGATTTTGCCTCCATAATCTGTAGCTACTTTTGAAATACAGATTTCTACTTCTGAGCACATTCAGACATACAGTGTAGCTCCTGGAAACCGAAGAGGACAAAAGCTCTATGAAGAATATTGTATGAATGCTCCTGAACTAGAAGCAAAAAATACATGAGGAGAAAAGACGCATCTGTAGTGTCATGGTTTGATTCAAGAAGTAAAAACTGGATGCAAATGGTGCTTATTGTACTTGAAACAGGCTATACCTGCAGTGGTCTGTTGCTAAGCTGATATATTCAGTAATGAGAAAATATCTTAATTGCAAATCGAAAGAGATGGTAATCTCCAAGGAGGGATATATGCTATCCTAAAATGATAATTCTTAGGTGGAATAAACCGCTATCTGGAGATATCTACTTCTCTCTGTCATTCAGTCTCTGCTAAGGTAATGTTTCTGGGAGATCTCTTCCACGTCTCATATGTTTGTATGTGCATAAGGCCTCTAAAGGGAAGACAATGGATCATTGCAGTACAGTGATGCCGTTACTACATATCACTGTACATCTTATAAATCCTGTTTTGCTTTCATTTCCAAGAAAATGCTGAAGATGAGGTTGAAATACTGTGTCATTAGTAAATAATAAAGTAGTTAATAACTTTAATAACTCTTATGAATATTCAGGAAAATAGGTATTGTTTTTTGATCCAAGGTAAGGAGCTAACAACCTAGATTAAGGTTTATCCTTGCTTACAAATAAAGCAAGAGGAAACTTAAGAAAAAAAAGAGAATTTTGGTATTGCTTTTGATTATGGAAACTTGTATGTTTGGTTAAATATGAAAAGAAGAGAAAAGACTTTTTGTTAGTCAAAGGCTTGATCAAAGAGCATTGTATTTCTCATTAAGAAGAACTTTTTTTTTAAATCATCTATGTTAGCAGAATGTTTGTATACAAATTCATAAAACAGTGATCAGATCACAGAATCCCAGAGTTGCTGAGTTTGAAATACTCCATCAGCTATTTTCACACACTAACAAGATCTTTCTGAACGTTTTCTAGTCCAGGCTGAACAATTGCAGCTCTCTCAGCCTCTCTTTGTATGACAGATGCTCCAAGCCCTCGAAAATCCTTATGGGTCATCAGTGGACTTACTCCACTATACCCAGTTTACTCTGATACACAGAACTCTGGGAGTGTGTCGTGAGGGCTGAGCAGAGGGAAAGGATCAACTTTCTTGTCCTGCTTCATTCTGACAATGAAAATTTTTCATATATACATGTATATATGTATATATATGTACATATGAATGAAAATATGTATATATATTGCAGGAAATTACTGGTTTCAACATATGGCATATTTTGGATAGTGTGATAGTGTGAGAAAATGGGTGTTCTGAAGCATTTAAAAGTACTATTTGAAAATTAAAAAAAAATATTCGTAGCTAATTTGAGAAATATTTTATATGGAGAAAATTTACTTACAAGAAAAAACAGCAAGTGAAAAAAAGAAAATTTTAAGTAAAATATATTGGTTTACCCTACCAGAATATTTTGAATAATTTATTTTATATCCTTATTTGATGCATGAAACTTATTTGGGATTCTGTAAATTATAAGAAGATAAAAAGGTCCTAGCAGTAAATATACTATATATATTTAATATATATATAAAATATACTTATTAAATATTCTCTGCCAGCTTTAATTATATAACAGGAACCTGATGGCTACTCAGAAATCATACATTCTGTGTCTACAAGTCATCAAAGCACATGCTGACAACAGTAGGAGGCATATCCAGGGGATCTCCCCTCGTCTTGCAAAGCCACAAAAGTTCAGGATTTTTCTGTGGCTAAAGGCAATGAGCTAAGTATACTTATTTAGAGCTTAGTTTTCCACCCAGGTTCACATATCATTGAGTTGTTTGCTGGAGATTGTTTATTGATATAATGCAGAAGGCTGCTCTGTCTGATGTTATGATGGGGAAAAAAATCCCAAGAAATACTGATTCTTTGCTCCTCCAGAAAGGCAAAAAAGGGCAAAATATTATATCCCTCAATCCTTAAGGAAAACACCTGCTACGTTCACACAACAGTCTGGTCTTCAGAGAGTGTTCATTTACAGGTTGTCGATTGAGTCCTTCTTACTTCAACACAAAACATTCAAGCTTTATAAGATGATGCATAAGTTCAAACATTGCTATCTAATTTTCTCTTTTTTTCTTAAATAACTTCTACTTTTAAGAGATGTTCTTTTATTCAGTAAGTAAAATGTCTGATCTACAACAAAACTACTGAAATTACATTAAAAATATTTTTGCAAAGTTCTGGCATTGTGGTATAGTAAACGAAGAAGAATGTGTCATTTAATATATCCACTCTATTGCCTAGCATTAGATAACAATTGAACTGATTTACTCTTTTACATATTGTTCATCAGTTCTGAAGTCAACCTATTGAAAAATTGTCAGCAATATGATTTTCTTAAACAACTTGCATTGATGCTAGAGTTCTCTCAAGTGGTCTGTATTCCAGAAAATCATCATCTATTCAGAGAAATTTCACAATTTTCCCTTTTGCTCATTCCTTTTGTACATTATCAAAACTAATTTTACTATGACATACTTTAGAGTGGTCAGATCTTTCATAGCAAACCTGTAATTTTTTTTTACCTTCCTGGAGAGTTTACAGTAATGACTGAACAGAAGCTTACATTTTAGAGGGTACTTTTTTCAATCTTCATTTGACTCTTTGGTCTTTGTCTAATAAAAGCTTGTTTATAACATTTCTGTTATTAACTGAAATCAGTGAGAGACTTTTTCTTACCAGAGTAGAATATGAGGCAATTATGGATGAAATACCAGTGACCTCACAATTGGGAAGGATTTGAGGTTTTGTACAAATAATCTTGTATTGAAAACAGAAGTCTTTCTGAAGGTCTGTTGTAGTCCTAGGAGTAAAACTAATTTATTTTTCCTGTTATTACACTTACAAATGCAAGCTCATTTTTTAAATAAGAAGTCTTAATAGATGTCAGTGTTGCTGATCTAAAATTCATTGTAAAATTTATGAGTCTCACAAGTTGAAGGATAGTCACAAAAGCTAAAATGACAGACATCCTCGCCCCCATTCAGGGAAGAAACAAAATCTTACAGAGAGTAAATGTTAGCTTCTTTTTAACCTTAATACTAGAGAAAAGTTAGAAATTTTAACAGAATACATATATCTCATGTTTTGACTTTGCCTATGTTGTTGAAATTGCAGTTTAATTTTGGGGTTTTTCAGTCCGAGTAACATTGTAAATACATGGATTTCTTTCGTTATGTTAGTTTTGAACTCTACATACTACAGCCAACCTTTTTTTTTTTCAATGTACTCTTATCCATAGAATTCTTAAAAATAGGAAAATAAAATAGGAAGCAGTGGAGTTTTTTTTTTTTGCATATGTAATGAGTGTTATATATGGGGCAGGAAGAACGTGTCCTATAATTTATTTCAACATGATTAAATAATTACAGCAATTCATTTATACAGCACTCAAAGAGATGTGAATATTTTCACTCCCCTAAGAAAAGGAGAATTTTCTTCATATGACTTGCCCTCCAAATGACTGAGACTTCTACTGACACCAGCCCCCATCCAGGGAGCAGGGTAGGCTGGAGGGTAGCTAAGAAACACTTATATCTTACATACCATGGTTAAAGAACCATCTTTATCTGGAAAGCACTTGATGTGAACTACATTAAAGAATGCCTTACACAAAGATTTGAACATGGATTCTCCTCTTGTGCACTTAGTTGCTACCTAAGAGGATTATACAGTAAAATATAGTTGTTGCCTTTTATCAAGTAGATAATAGCATATTTAAAAATAGAATATAAATCAACAATAGCAATTTTTATATACTACAGACAAAGTAAAGACAAAAGAGAAAGGAAAAATGTTGAACGCTTTTTCTGATATGGTTCAATATATTTAAAAATAGTTTTGATTGATATTTAATTAAAAGGTATCTCTGTAGAATATATGGCTAAGAAACTGACAGTAACTTAGTTTTAATAACTTTAATGATTTTAATTCCAGTTGTAGCCAGTAGTTCATCTTAATTCAAGATTGTTCCTCTATTTCCAGGGACCAAGGTTACCTCTGTTGAAAGGTAATGATCTGGTAAGGACCCTACTCTCTCTTCTCCCATTAATTTTGTCTTTGGTCGTGATCATCATATTGGACTTAGTTAGCACTTCGTTATTAGCACTCTACTGTCATTGGGGTGGTCAGCCTTTTCATAGGAAAACCTGGGAGATCAACAAAAAGAAAAAAGTGTCTCACAGTTGATGGACAAGAGACAGAGGAGAAAGAGATGAACTGACAAGACATTATTATGAGGAGATATAAATCCTGTAACAACTCAATTCCCAGAGCCCCTGAGATGGAACTTTTTATTCATTTCTTTAGATTCCTGACAGAAGCAGAGGGAATCATGCATATTCTAAGAAACTGGGTAAAGGTTGAAGTACTCAAGTTGTTGGAATAAGACTGATAAAGGCAAGGAATATTGCTTTCACATTTACTAACAGGAACATCACGAGCAGGTGATCATTCCCAAGAAGTAGATATGCAAGACCAATGTCTTGCCATACTGTTAAATCTGAGGAGAAGTAGAAAGCTGAGTGGAACAAGGCTTCTGCAGTCAACATAGCAGACCTTTGTCAACAGAAATCCCAAATCTGGCTGTCTAATCAGCAAGAACTGAGCCTTACTCCAGTCTATGAGGGCAGAGTCTCATTCACCAAATCGTGAATGAGACTCAGTTCCTGAAATAGTGGCTTCCAGAATAAGGTCATGTAAAGCAGAAAGACTGTCAGTAGTTCACTTGGTTATTCCTCTCGTCTAGACTTTTCACTTCCATGACATCCCAACTAGCTCCCTGCTTATGCAAAGAGCTTCTAAATCATCAAGTTCCCAACTTAGCTGGAAATTTTCCTGAAGCACTTTATAATAGTAAACAAAAACCCCAGTGCTAAACCAAATGTTTCAGGCTGTAATTATAGAAAGAATTCAATAAAAATAACACCAACTCTGCCACTGTAGAAATCACCTCTGAACTGGTGCAGAGATCTTTGACCAGTACCAGATGTCGGAGGGTTGCCTGATTCATTCCTCTTTTTTACATGGTTTAACTTTTTAATTGGTAATTCCCTGAGAGTAGAATGTCTTTTTCCACTTTCAGTGAAGTTAAAAATAGGGTTGTTAATGTTAATTTCTGCTTTGAAAGAACAGGGATAAATATGAAAAATACTATGAGAAGCTTAGGGTTTTAAATACAGTCTGAGACACCTGCTTAACATTTACCATATGGCATTTTATATCATATTAGTCTTATACAGGAGGCTTAGCGTGCACATAGGTTTAACAGCCTGTAAAAATGGAGTCACAGCAATTTTTCTTTACAAGTGTATCTATTACTTATACTATTATTTACAGTTTACATAAATATATTTTTTTTAATTATTCTGCCCTTATTCTTGTCCTCCCAATCTCACATCTGACTATGTATTTTTCTTTGTTTGGTTATCTTTATTTTATATGGGATATTCATCGTTATTTAAAAGTGGAATTTTCCATGAATGGTTTTCAGTCACATTTTCCCAAACAGGTCCTAATTTGACATGAAGGAAAATAGTTTAAAAACAAATTAACCCACAGGATATTATTCTGTTTTATTATAAACACTAACATATTGTCATTAGAGTTGAACAGAATATAGGTTTTCCATTCTATGAATGTTTTCAGGGTAAGGCAAAAATCTCACACACACTTAATAAAAATCCAAAATTTTTATCCTAATCAGCAAAATAATTGTCCATTGCTCAAAGCACAATGATCTCTGAGAGTTAGATCCAGTAAGTATCCTGAAATAATAATTACTTAGACATACAGAAAGTTCAAATGGAAAATATTCATAGTGGTTTTCTTCTCCACAGCCAAATCAGGAACAAGAAATCAATACTGCAACTTAGATCTTCAGATACGATTAGAGACTTGAATTTTGAGTTTCTATATCCTATACAAGCACACAGACACATAGACTTTTAATAATTCTGTGCTAAGTCTTTCAGTTTAGTGAGAAATTTAATTCATTCTGAAGTTAGTCTACCTCCTAAAAGTTTTAAGTAGAATTTTGGAAAAGAAAATGAAAATAAAATACATTGGAGATACCCCAGCTTTAAGCCTTCATATACTTTTATATACGACAATTTGTAAATGTACAGGTTTCAAGTATGTCAGAAAGTAGTTAAAATACCTAAACTTAAAGATTTCTGAATCTGACTTTCCACAAACAGGAAATATTCACAAATTTCCTCCAAGTTGTTTCAAATTAGTGTTCCAAATTCAACCAGCTGAAGAAGGGTAGATTGCATAAACTTATCCAAACAATTTATTGAAGCAGAAGTCTGGGCTTTTAATTTTTGCTTTCTATTTCCTAGAAGCAAAGTCTATTTTAGGTTTAAAGGCGGAAAAGGAAACAAAGTTTACATTGAAAACATACACACATTCAAATAAATTAAAGTATTTACAAACAATCTGGATACAGTAAAGGACTCCAAGATTTCTTGCAGACTTAATTAATACGACTATTGCAAAAAAGAGTCAATTTACCCCCTCAAGCATAGCATAATGCTCCCAAGTAACTTAATCAGAGCCATAAAAAGCTCATGGAGAAGATCAGACAATTTTAATGATCTTCTTCATTACCTCTGAGAAGCTAATCTAAATAAGACAGATATCTGTATAGATCAAATGATATCACCAATATCCAAATTTACTCTCTTTTGGTGTCCGAGGCACTGGAATGGTTCTTTGCATTGCGCTAAAAAAATTGAATTTTAAAGCATAAACTCATTTGTGATTTCAATTCCAGACCAAGCTCAATTAGCTCAAAGATAGAAAGTGGGAATAAAAAAAGGTTGCAAGGCTTTCTCAATAAATTAACTCCATATCTGTATTCAGAATCATAGGCATAACTTTTTATGCTAGTTACATGTATACGCTCAATTATTTCTTAATGTTGTTTGCGCTTTAAAGAGAATACAGCTGAGAACAATAAAGTGATCTAAACCATTTTATTTTCTTTATTGTATACTGTTTAGGAAATTGAGCTGAATTATAGAACAAAGTAACCAATGATTAAATAGCTCCACTTTGGATGACTAACTTGAAGTATCTTTTAAAGCCATGATTTTCAAAGTCAGAAAAATATTTTTATCTAATACATGTGCCTTTAAGAAAAGTTTGATGATAACCCAAATATTGAGATGCTGAATAATTCCTAATCTTAGGGTTTTATTTTTCTATTTTGTAGAAGAGGATTTGTTTGCTAGATTTTGGCAGATTCTAACTGCACAAGTATATCTAAAACAATGATGTTGAAAAAGTGACCGGAGATCAAGATCTGGAGTAGCAGATATTTGCAGACACAAGTGAGGATCTAATTTATCAGTATACATGTCAAATAAACTCATGAAGAAATTGAGCTTGGTAAGCCACTGGTGATAAATAATCCTTATGACTATATACCTAGAAAGAGATCAATTCATGCACTGAAGTGAGATTGATTGAAACAAGATAGAAAAATCATGAGTAAGAGAGCAGTCTAGACAACAGTATATTAAAAATAATATAGGATGTTTATGACAGAGCTGTGAAGTAAATCACTTGTCTTTGCTCTTTAGAAGAGAAGGTATCTTTCCGTGCTCCCAGGCCAGAATGGGTACCAGCATGGTAATGCCAGGGTTCTCGATCCACTCTCTTCATTGGTTTTCTTCTAGCCAGGGAAACCACCACCACACCAGTCATCCTGACTGTTAAAGCAGGTTTGACTCTTGTGGTATTGTCAGAACAGAGTAGTTTATTGTTCTGATTAGATTGCAACGATTAAGATTTTGGCTACCAATATGTACAACACTGATGACATTATTCTCTTACCTCCTTACCGTTTCTCCTTCTTCTTGACTGAGCTCTTTACTGTCTTTTCTTCACCCAAGTCTCCTCCTAAATAAATAATATTTTTTTCACAGTAATTGCACTTTTGCTGCATCTATTGTTATTTCTGATACTGTTACCTAATGATCTCAGCCTTGTATGGTGCAAGAGATTCTTTTACATGGGTTCTGTTGACCTCACAAGACTCTTTTCCCAAAAAGCGTCTCTTCAGGTACCTTCAAATTTTCTCCTTTTGTCATTTATGTGTTCGGTCCTGGTTTTGCATGTCACATCCACATCCTGCTTAGTTAGCTTTACTATGAGCCAGGGCCTTGTCAGGGATTTAGTCATTCACCAGCAGCTATAATATCAGCTCACAGTTTCCCTCTTCCCTTTTTTTCCTACTCATGATGATGGAAAGAAAAGGAGAGACTTCAGTTCAATTCTGAGTCCAGCCTGCTCTGTGTCAGCTGATTACACCCAGTTTAACTTCACAGAGATACAGTGAGCACAGAAACTCACCCTTTCAATTTTGTGTTTCCTTTTCAGAGTACAGCTCTACTGCTGAGACCAGAATCTACCTTTGGAATCAGCCTTTTGTTTGTCATTGCTATTAAATAACAACCAGGCTGAAGTATTAAGAGTGACTAAAACTTAAGTCAATTGTTTTTCAGGACCCTACAATGCATAAGTTTTTAATTACCCCACAGGGTTGATTTTCATATTCTTAGTATAGGATTTGGAGTGGGACAAAAAAAGAGGCAGTAAAGTAGCAGAAATGGACTCCAAAGCATTTAATACAATGTAGGAAAGAGTAAGCAACATAAAACAATGGAAGACAGTGTTTATTTTTCAAATTAAGGGGCTTATAGGAAAAATATTAAAGAGGTATCAGAGAGAAAAAACAGAGCTAAAAGCAGAAGATGGATAGTATTGCTGAGATTGCAATACTGGCAAGATGTCTGGATTTTCCAACCCAGAAAGTCCCTTTTACCTCTGTGTTCCTAAGTCACATAAACAGAAAGTGGTAAGAAACTAAAATCCCAAATGTGTGATAAACAGATTTCAGTGACGCTTTTTCCTCTACATACCAGAAAAACTATTTGTTGAGAAGATTCTTATAGTACAGCAACTATGAACTGACCTTCCATTTCTCCAATGGTATCTTTCAAAATGATGCTTCCTTGGGTCTTTCAGATAATCCCTGGATTTCTTTGGTTTTGCAGGCATGCAGATTAAGGATGAGAGGAGAGAAATTATATAAATCTTTACATTTTTTCTGACTATAATGATATGTTATTTGCATGTCCAAAACAGGGAGATAATTTTTGCCATTAATAATGCATTTACATATGCAATTACAAACTTAAAGGGCTACGTAGGTGCTGGACATAGCAATTGTAGAGTTGAAGCTTTTGTATATCACAAAATCTGGTTCTCGTTGGAATAACATCACAACACAAATTCAATATGTGGTAGGTTAAACATCATAGCACAGATCTTCAATATTCTCAGGCATTAAAACAGTATTTAGATACTATGGTAATTTGCATTCTGTGTGACCAAAACAGATTAAATACTCTGTTCAACGTGTCAAGTCATTTTGCAATACAAAACAGACAAGTATTTGCTTTGGCTTCTGCAACAAATATTTAAAACAGAAAGTGGGAAGCTGATGCAGAGAAATACCATCTTAACATTCGATTTCATTTTACTGCTTTGTCCTTATTTAAGCCTTCATTTCAGCAGTAATGAATGCACACAGTTGTTTTTTGGTATCTCTTTTCTTTAGCATAAAATTAAAATGTGCTCCTGTTGGAGCAGAACAAATATAAACTAAAAAATTAGGAAACAAAAACTCCTTTTGCATCTCACATCTCCAAATCCATAACACTCTATTTTAAAAAATAGGTGTTTTAATAAAAGGTGTTCTGTAGAATTTAGATATTCTACAGATGTTAGAAACCACAAGAATCTTTAAAAAAGTCAGTGCTATAATGCTATATACAATGACTATAGGCTAGATCACAGAGTTTGTGTCAAGATTTGTCAAACAAATTGAGATGAACAAGTGTTTTACGTTCATTCTCTAATTATTTCAAGTTGACCTTTACTGTCCCTTGGTGTTTCAAATCCAGTTTTACCATATGCACAAGTTTTTGAGTCAAGAAAATAGGCAACTTTAAAAAATAACCCAACTTGATGAAATCTCTCATCCTCAAGAAGGCATATTTTTAACCTTATGTGTTCTCTAGCTTGATTCAATCCCAGTCCTCTTTCTACTGAATTCAATGGTGACAACTCTCGCTCCTGATTTTAGTGGATTTTAGTTTTCTAATGTGTAATATTTATAAATGTTGTCCAGAAGTTTTCTGTAAAAGACCCACAATTACAGTAGTTACAGTTCCTTCCAGTCTTACTATAATGGGAATCAGGAAATTATTTCCACAATTCTTCCCCCCCAGTTTGTACTGAAATGAAGGGTCACTTCTAATCGCTTTATGGAACAAGATTATAAAAATATTAAAAATACAAATTTTGCTCAAGAGCATATATATAGAGACACTATGAAGCCTCTGACAATTTTTTTTTTCAAACATTCCATGTTAAACATTTTGAGACCAATTTTTTTTTGTTTTTACTTCAGTTAGTTCATTCTGAGAAGGATTCTGGTATAAAATCTGTACCTTCCCTACCATTCAGGAGAACTTGTTCTTTATTCCCGATCAAAAGTCAAAAGTCTGATGCTCCTTTCTCTCACCAAAACAAACTGGATGTAATCTAGAGGAAAAAAATACACTAGTCTGTCTAGTGTACTAGTTAAATTACTACACACTAGTAATTTACCAAACTAGCAGCTACTCAAAGATAAGATTGTTGGACTAAAAGAAGGTGAAAATTCTCTTACAGAAAATATTCATGCTATGGGTTTTTTCTTATGTAACTAGCATATATTTATACTCTGTGTACAAGAACATCATCTTGTGTTTTGAATACTATTTATTGTATGTCCTACTAGTTACAGTATTAAAGTTAGTTCTTTCTAGCCTCTAGATAGGACAGTTTAAAATAAAAAAAAAACAAACAACAACAACAAACAACCTAACAAAAAACAAAAAACCCCCAAAAAACCCACAACCAAAAGCAAGCAAGCAAGCAACCAAAAAGATATATTTTCCAACTCTATTTCTGACTATTCAGCCTGAGATCTATAAGTTATATATTTCTGTGCAATTTATAAATGGTCACAAATGATAATGATTATTTCATGACAAAGTTTATCCTCTGGTGTTTCGTTGATTGCAAGATGCAAATCTAAGCAGATATTTATCATGTGGCCTAGGAATGTCAACAGAAACTTCAATATTCTCTCTACCAATATGCCTTGACCAGCATTTTCTGTATCTTGTGCCTGTAGTGGTCACATGCAATTGTCTGTGTAACAGAATTTGTCCAAATAATTTTGAAGTTTTCATAAGAAGCAAAGTGCTGTTTGGGTTTGGGTTTGGGTTTTTTTGTTTGGTTGGTTCGTTTTTTTAACTATTTTTTCCTTTTTTTGTTTTGTCCTGGGCTGTAAAAGGTAGTTGAAAAGCTACCTTCTACTGCTGTACATTCTTGTTCAATACACACTTACAATGTAATGTAAAATACTCAATTGTCTTCTTTAGAAAAGATTCTGTACATAGGTGAACTCTGCCAGCAACCAGTAAGCTTTCAAAAACCTACAGTGGAATGGGAACTGCAGGTTCCTAGGCCTAGTCCAATACTTCAGAACTTAAATCAACTTAAAACAACATTGAGTTAGAAGCAAGCAGTGGAATGCAACAGGCTAGAACTGCTATGGTATATGCAGGTAACATTGGTATCATATGGTAACAACTGAACAGGGAATAACAGACTGCAAAGGATGGAAGGAAGTCCTCGAAAGGTAAGTACAAGGAATATCTGAAAGATTAACAAAGTTAATGACACTTGCAGATATGCTGAATAGAACCGAACAACTGGGATGAAATGGAAGGATTTAAGTCCACGGATGGTTCAGGGTATGGCTAAACTGACTCGACTATTTTTACCACTTTATATTTTATATATAAAGGAATGCATAATTTCTGCATTTAGCTTCACTACTGCTGTAGCTAAAGTGATGCTGTATCAAAATGGAAGGTGCTATGCTGATTTGTGAATTCATATCCTTACGTGACTAGTATGAAACAACATTCATGGAGGAGCACTTAAGACTGAAAATTAGGAGTTTTACAGAGCTTTAGGAGTACAATGCACATTTTTCATTAAATGTTAATGGGATTTGGGAACCTAACTGCATTTGCGACCTCTGAAAATCCCTATCAAAGTGACTGAATTGTAAACAAAAAATACAAAGTTTCATAATAATCTCCAATATTGTTCTAGTAGACTGAAGGGTAGCCAGTATTGCAGCCATCTTAAATGATCTGTTATAGGTAAACCTGAAAATTATAGACCAGTGAACATGACTTTAGTATTAGATAAATTAGCCAAAAACACATTTAAAAGGACTTGTAAAACACACAATGAGAGTAATAGAATAGAAATGAGGAAACCTTCTGTAAATGGGAATTGTATTGCTTAAACCTCATTTTATTCAGCAGAATTAAAACAACAATGGAAAAAGAATTGTTAAATATAATTTAGTTAGACTTCTGAAAGGCTCTCTAGAAAACATCTGACCCAAAGATGCTAGTAGGAGGAGCAGGCAGTCTTAGAGACCAGTGTAATATTTAATAAGTGAGCTGACATGAAAGAAAATTTTTGAAAGACATAGGGTTTATTAAAATTAAATATTTTCAAATATAACAAAAGCTATGGATATCAATATTGCAAAAAATACTATGGTCTTATATAGAGAAGTGATGGGTCCTTGTCCTTACATTTACGATTGGTTTTGGTCAACCAGCCTTAAAATTGTACAAAGGTCTAAAGCACAGAAACATGCAAACAGAATAACAGGCCTCATGATTGTCACTATTTTCATCATATTGTAACATAAATTTTAAAAGACAATTACTTTAAAGCTGAAAAAAATAAATAATTATCAGTAGTAAAAGAGTAATTACACTATACTTTTAGCTATTTTTTCCAATTTCTGTCCTGGTAAATTGCTTGAGGCTATACACTGTCATTGATGCCAATATCTGCCAAACACCTATGTCCTTTCTATTAAACTTTCATAGAATTTAAAAAAATAAATTAACTTTTCTATTGAATATTCTCTGTTAAATCTAAAAAAATGCCTGATAACTGTTTCAGAGTTCTAATTTTATAGACCAAACAAGTTTCAAGGAATTTTCTAAAAATTCAATAGTGTAGATACCCAAGTTTCAGTTCCTAGAAATGTTCTTTGACACATCTTAGTTGACTACTATAGAAGTAGCCATTACAACTGAGATCCAGCTTAATTATTAGATAAAAAAAAAATCAAAATTGAATAGATAGATAGATAGATAGATAGATAGATAGATAGATAGATAGATAAGTAAAATCAACCAGAATTAGGTACCCGATTTGCTGCTTCCCTGCGTCATTTGTAATAATTCAAGCAAACATAAGGTGGTTACAATATTGATACCAAGTCAGAACAAAATACTAAGCTTGTATTTTCCTAGAAGTGCTGTAAATTAATACAAAATATATTCATCCAAGACAAGGCAAGATCTACATGTACAGCAAAAATTTAATTTACCACTATGCCACTCAGAATACAATTATAAGTCTGCCATTCACCTCTCATTGAATAACAATCATTCATTCATTACCTGTATTTAGAAACAAGCTAGTCCTTTATGAATAAGCCCCAAATTGCAGCTTCTTCTAGCATTTCTGACTCAGAAATTGGACAGTCACTTGAAAACTCAATTTACCTAGGCCTGATTCTGAGTCCAGGTTGGCTCCTGTGAAGTGCAACATGCATCTGGAAATCTGTGTTTAGCTGAAATCCATGAAGTTCGTGAGTTTCATAATGAGACACAGTTCTGAAACAGAAATGCCAGTCAAGACAGACCATAACTCTTTTCCTTTATGGGGAGAGCACAGCAGATATGCATCTTGAGTGCACCCACATCTGGATCTGATGGTCTACAGCTTAAGCTCTAGGAAGGTTCATTATACAGGACTGAACCTCAGGCCCTGGAAGAGGTGTAAAACACAGAGCTTCATTCAGTTGCCTAAAGATTGCTTACCAGAGGCCTCAATGTGACTACAACATTTTGCAAGGAAACAGATATGACAATGAAGTGAGTAGAGACCTGCAGGTTTCCGAAGCAGGAGCATACTCTATTAAATTTCATCTGGCACTAAATGGAATAAACAACAAGACTGTGTCTACCCTTGTGAATGAAGCTCTAGAAATCAGTACATAAGCAGCAGTAGAACTGTGACCAAAATCACTTTCAGTACGCATTCTCAGCAGACTAAATACTCTTGAAAAATGATATAAAAGGCTTTTGTGAATTGGACGTTCATTTTCAAAGCTAAGCACTTTTATCCATTTACAAAAGCCATTCATTTAATGCCAAGAGAAAAAGATACAACGTGCCATTTCTTAATTTAACATCTTCATTTGCTAGAGTGAATTATTGAAAAAACAAATTTAATTTCACATTTTATTTTGCCCCTAAATAAATTTTTGAGCACAGTATGACATACAAAGGTAAATTCCTTTTGTTAGTGAAAAAACTTCATCATATTGAATGCCAGAATCTTTCAAAGAGTATCTTTCTTCCAACAGAAGAACTTCTGATTAACTCAGGCATAATGATACATCACCTTACAGATGTAAAATATCCCATCTGTCAGACTCTTTTTTTTCTTCCCCTTATGTTGAAATCTATGAGGCCAAGAACCCCCACACTGCTTGCTGGCAAATTTCTTAAGTTTCAACAGAGCGGTTTCAGTGAAGGTGGTATTCTATCATTATACTTCAAATCTGACATCTGTCACCTTTTTACTGTTCTCTATAAATTTTTGACTTTCAGTGAATCTAATGAGTACATCTTGTAATAAGCCCAGAAAAAAATGTGACCCTTTATTTTTAAGTTGTGTGTCAACACACTCTGTAGTCCTACCGACTTTCTGTTCTTCAGAACACAGATCATTCCTACTTGCTTTCATGAGAAAATCTTCAGCTCCTTATTCCTTTTGTACTGAGAAACTTGTATTTTCTGTTTGTATTTTCTGTTTGTCACATGCCAGCTAGAACACGTGGAGATGCCAGCATATGAAATGAATAGTATTAGCATCCCTATTAATTTATGACATCATTAAAAACCAGTGTTCATATATTTGTATACCTTTTGAAAAAAGTCTCTTGTTGCACATACAGACTTTCATGACATATGTACTCACAATGGTCATTTGCATGCTTTTATTGGAAAATTCTTCTCTCAGTACTGCAGGCCATTTGCTTCAGTTGGGTACTGAAATGTTTTTTGTGTGTAAAAGGAATTTTTTTCAGCAAAGAATTGAGTTGTATTTCAGCAGCATAAAGGTTAAGGAAGCTGGACTCTATGAGTAAGTTTATCCATGATAACTTCCAGTCAATAACCTTTGCAGTGTTTGTAAGGGAGACAGATTATTAAGTCTTACATAACCAGAAATTATATTACAAAACAAGAACTAAATTTTGAGGGTTGTTGATTCTATTGAGCTGTAAGACCTTCTCTGTGTTAATTGTTTGACAGCCCAGTGTTAGGTGTTCTTGCTCAGGTATATAGCAGTTAGAAAGAAACAAGGGACTTGTTTCTGAGTAAGTCTGGAATGTTTCAGCACTAGCTTAGTTTTTTGTGTAGTAGAAGTTTTAAACCAGACTTATGCCATTCCTGTTGGAAGTTACTGCAAGTTATAGCACTAGTAAAAACAGGTAAGATTCAGTTACCTAGGACATTAACAACCTAACTCATTAGTTTCTGTTTATGTTCAGGAAAGAGATATGGACGCTGTTGATCGGTGTGATTGATTAAATGATCTGGTTTAGATATATGTGCTGGTCAGATACATTACTGTAATGACCCCTTAAATATATTTGCTATATCTCCATTGAAGGCAATGAAATCAACTGAATCCTAGGCAAAGTGTATGCATTGTGCCACATCAGCATATTTTTCATAGTTTAATGCAGTGTCAGTGTATGAAGAGCAGCATCTTATAGTATTTGAAATATTGGTTTTTATGTGCCATATTGTACTGAGTTAACAATCCTTTATAAAATACATTCCATGTATTTGTTAAAAATATGCTGGGTTTTTTCACAGGAGGAGGTACAATATTCCTAATTTTCTTTCTATATAAAGTAATTTTAAATCACATTTTTCCTCCTGGACAATTGAAAGTTCCATGAAGGAAGATTTTTCTTTTCCTTTATATTAAAACTCTAGGAAAAGAAAGCAAAGCATAAATGCACTTTCAATTAAATTTCTGAACTTTCACTTAGTCTGTCCATCTAAACCAAATGTCATGGAGATAATCTTGCATAAGTTTCATGTCATTGTTCTACCAGTACTTTTTCTCTTCTAGACAGTTACCAGCATTTGGAAGTTGCTCTGGAATTTGCTTCTCAAACTGGAAAAGAAAGTATATATTCTGGAGAAAACATTAAAGAGCTAACATGCTTAAGTTCTAGCAGAGGCCGTAACCATCTTCCCAGAATGAAAAAGTAAATCATTTAAGTCCATAATGCCAAATAATTGGAGGAAAATATGCTCAGAAAGTTCTGTTTGCATTTTGTCTGACATTTTGGGAATTAAAGGCATCCCTAAAGCATCATCAAAATAGATATATACAAGCTTAACGATTGCTAAAAGGGTGATATTAAGGCCCTGGAAAAATATAAAAGATTTATCTGTGGTAAGAATTTTGGCAGACCTTGTAAGAACAGCCTCATATAAAAAAGGTTACTTTGTGGCTAGAAGATTAACAGTGATTTTTTAAACAGTGGGGGGAGAGTGTATGGAATTTCTACAAAGTTGTTTTGCAAAGATGACAGCATTAGGTATACCGGTATAAAATCAACATTATCTAAATTAATACAAATACAAGGGAACAAGGAAAAGTATATTTTTACTCTTCCATAGGTATAATTTTGTCAGCAGTTGTTAATGTGCTATAGCTCAAGAGATACAGACTCAAAATAGATACATAAAACCAAAATACGTTGTTTGAGGAGAGCTGAGGTGATATGCTTTATCTCAGTTATGAATAGAACTTTAGAGAGAAAAGTGAAAAAAGATTCTTCAGCAGAGGCATAAAAAGGTGTCTGTTTAGTTCACCAATGCATCTAACAAAAGGACAAAACATACATTATGTGGAAGATCCAACATGCATTTCCTAGAAAGCAATCTAACAACTTGGAGAATACCTCTGCATGAAATAGAAACTTACTTTACTTCAGTTTGGAGCTGAAAATTCTTGAACATAATCTGCTGAAGTTTATGGTTGCCATATGGCTTTTCCCTGATAAATTGCTACAGTGTGTAAATAAATAGGAATACACAAAACAAATCATACAAATTAAGTCATGCAATTCCTAACAGAATTTTTAGGATCTAAACCACTGTTGGCAGATCAATGGTCAAGTATATTTAATTTTCAAACTAGCAGAGAATGTTTATATGGATCATTCTGATGGTTAATCAATTTACAATATGTTTAGTATACAGCCTTCCTAGCATTACAATAAGGTACCCTGAGACCAATCATTTTCCACTTCTATTCAGTACTTCTCTTTTGTGCAAATCGGATGCTTTAAAAATTGCTAGAGATGGAATATAATTTTTTTTCATGGAGATGCTAAAGGATTAAGGGGTTCCAAATCTTGCTGAATTTTTTAAAGGGAGAAAGGGGAAAAATGTCAGCTCCTTTGGAAACCACTCCATAGGTGACCCACAGCAAAGATTTAAAATTAGTCATCTATCCCAACTTCTTTGAATTCCTTTGATCTGAAAGATATTTGGAGAAATGTGAGATTGAGACCTGGGCTAGCATGGAGTGGTAATGAGGAAACATGGGCAAATCTTAAAAGCATCACACAGTTCTACAAACACAGGCATGGCCAGGAGTTAATCAGAGCAATCTCTAGGTGAATTGATGAATGATAATTAATCAGACCAACCCTGTGCTAGTCATTTGATATGGTATTTTGGACAATAGTGCCTAGAAAGATTATCAACTGGAATATGTAAGAGGGAAACGACACATTTTTTCTCCCTAAATATACTTGATTGATGCAGAAATGTGTGGCTCTGGTGCCAATAAAAGAGCAGAAAGGAGAAAAGCAACAAATAATCTTGTTCACTTTGTACAATTATGCAGCTGTGGTGGTAACTACTAGAAATTGTTGGATCCCTGATTCTTGTAGACTTTTTAAATAGTTCCTTTTAAGATGACTCAGATGTTTCTGAAAATAAGATTAGGGTAAGAATCACTTTGTCAATATAAAAACAATTATACTTTTAAGTGAAACCTTGTGCCTGTACTTCGAGAATAAACATGAAATTTGGAGGTTATGTCAGATCAGAATCAGGGAAGTTCCTCTATTTCTGTGAATGCTGACTTGAATCTCCACCTAATTACTAGATTTATGAAATGCTGTTTCAAACTATTTATTATACTTCAAAACTCATGTTAAATGAGATAGTCGTACGTAATAAGAACACTATGACTGCAATATCAAAGTCCTAGAGATTTAAGGAAGTGTCCAAATTTACTGGCCTCCACAAGTTTAATTTAACTGAGTGTATTTAAATTACAAAATTATCTTTAATAGTATGACAATGTACTAATTTGTTAAGTGGGAATGATTTGCGAAAGAGTATTGTAATCTCAAAACCTTATGAAAAGTGTTATTTTCCTGCCCTTTTTCATTTGATAATTTATTTACTGCTTAGTAGAAAAACAAGTCTTCTTTCAAATGAAAATTTTAAAGTGTCTCTTTATTCTGAACTACAATTAAAATCCAAAGATTTAACTTTTCTGAAACAAAACCAATCAACTATGTATCTACAGAATATTTTAATAGTGGTCAGTCTCACACTCATTGATACAGATAAGAATTTACTCAATACTGAACACAAATCATGATTTTTATTAGACTAAGTCAATATAATTTGAAGGAAAATCAAAGTCAATATGAAAAGTTTCAATATGATCGAAACCAAGGAGACAAGCAAAGGAGTACAGATAGGCACTTGTTTAATAGGAAATGAAAACACTCTCCATTGCAATACATTTATCGCTTCTGTGGTCACCATCCAACGATACATTAAATCCATATTTACTAATTTTCTCAATGATTTTCCACTAGTATCTTAAATGGAATTACCATTGCATGTTTATGCTTATTTATGTACTTTTTGTTTTCAGTAATTTCAAGTGCCTATTCATGGAGGTACTTTAGAAGTATTGAAATATCTTCTACTGCCTCTTTTGTGTTTGTATTTTACTTTTATCACAGCATAGTAATCAGTTATATAAAACTGAGGGCTTTTACTACAATATTAATAAACTTTTATCAATAAAATGCGAATTAAAAACATTGATATAAATATAATAAAAAGGAAAGTTTAAAATCTGGGATACAATAGAAATATAGGTCACTGTTTCTGACATAACAGCTAGACAGTTCTTGAAAATGGAATTAACCAACACAGAGGCACAACCTAGAATAGATCTGATTAGAAGAATAGCAATAGATCAATAACTTTGCTTCCCTGTCTAAACTTTCATACTGTACATCCTCCTACTAGGTCTGAAATAATCAAAAGGATATTCAAAAATTATTCATTTCTACTAGCCTATAGTAGACTATACTGTAGTCTTTGAGTTATACTATAACTCAAAGACTATATGCCTGCTTTAAAGGCATAGGGAACAGTGGCAGTAATTAATCTGAGGATCAGATAAGCAGGAGAACAGCTTGATTTTCCTATTTTCTTCTTCAAGAGAAGATCTATATACACAAAGGTGTCCTTCTATGCTGTATTTTCTGTAGAAAAAACCTTGCTTCATCTCACTTCTTGTATTCTTCCTATCTTTCATTTGTGGACAGTTTTTACCATCCCAGGGCTGCCGTTTGCCACCATCTCCTGTATGAACTGCTGCTGGATCACATTCTTCACTAAAGAATCAGTAAAATTACACAGATAAGAAAAATGTGGACAAATAATATCAATGTCCCTGTTTTCTGCCTGGTCCTTGCCAGTAGTTGTGTGGGCTCTACAGAGGAAGAAATGATCTCCAGCATGAGAACAGGAGAGATTGGCCAAGGTCAACAAGAACTGCCTACTGGGAATTAACCTTTTCTCAACATGTATACTGGAGACAAATACAAGTTATTGGCAACTGCATCAGCTGTGAATTCAGAACAAAAATGTAGTACACAGATTTTAAGGCTTATCAATCCATGAGAGCCTTATGGGAATAGAGACTTTCACTGGCAATGCAAGGAAAGGAGTTTGTTACCCACTTGGCAAACTCAAATAATTAAACATTATTAATTGCATTTCAGCATGTCCCATTAGAATTAAAACTAATATTTTATCTTTGACAAAGAAAATCTATAGACCCTATGTTGAATATTCAGGTCACTGGTGTTACGTATGACTCTTTTCAGTAAAGTATCCATCACCAGTATCATTTAGCCTTAGCAGAGAAATCTGAGTTCATTTGCTCATAAATATTATACTCCCCTAGCTGATGTGAAATACACAGGCCTTCAGAGTTAAACATGTAAAACCAAAGCATTTTTTTTGTTAATTTTCAAAACTGGCAGTTACCCAAGGGAGGTAAATTCGAATAAACATAGAGAGATTGAATCTTACTGCTTTCAAGTACTGTACAAGCCCTCCTCTCTTCACTGAGGGCTCTATACAAACAGGATGTTGTCTATTTATAGCATTTACCAGCCTAGCTGAATCAGTATCTCCTGTGAGTTTTCACTGAAAGAATTACATATCTGTGTAGGTGCAGTTTGACACCAGTATAGCTGAGGTAATTTCAAGGAACTTAAATCAATTGTATCAGTCTAAGTATTTTTATAGCAATACCTCTGTGATTATGCTAAAGAGAGCAGGGAGTGTGTTGATTTTACCGGCAACACTGTCAGCTATAAAGACAATGCAAATTTCTTAGTAAGACCAGTTTGATCAGAATGCAGCAAACTGCTGATATTTTGTGCCCTAAAAGCAAAATTCTGTTAAAGAAACTATTCAAAGATGGGGAAAAAAGAAAAGACACAGAAAGAAAGGAAAAAAAGAAAAATAATATTGTATTGTAAAGGCCAAGCAATATGTGGCAGATTATCAGGAAAGGAAATTAGAGTTATTTAGAATAATTTTTAAACAATAGTTCTCTTAAAGAAGTTTACTAATAAAGAAATTTAAGCACCTAATGGACAGTCTTAAAGTCCAGATCTGAAGAGGCACTAACATGATAAGACCTCTTATCTCAGAAAAATCCCTGCTCAGAGATGTCTTCTTTCTGTTTTAGGTGTTTGCCGCAGCTGAAGCACATACACATGCCACAGTGGCCTTTACTATTGAGGGAACAGTGCTCCTCAGCCAGTCAGTCATGTGTTTAGGGGCCAGGACATGCAAGTTCTGCTACCTGAGCTGTCAGAAGGCATCATCCAGTGGAAGGCAGGGCCAGCCAGCTCACCTGAACCTGTGGTTTTCATTTAATTTTAAAATAGTGGGTTTCAAAGTTGAAGTAAAGGACATGGACTTTTTACAAGGGCATGTAGTAACAGGACAAGGGGCAATGGTTTTAAACTGAAAGGAAGTAGGTTTACATTAGATATTAGGAAGAAATTATTTACTGTGAGGTTGGTGAGGCACTGGAACAAGTTGCCCAAAGTTGTAGATATCTCATCCCTGAAGTGTTCAAGGCCAGGTTGGATGGCGCTTTGAGCAACCTGGTCTCGTAGGTGACATCCCAATGCAGGGAGTTGCAACTAGATGATCTTTAAGGTCCCTTCCAACCCAAACAATTCTATGGTTCTATGATTTACATTCTACAGCCATCAAACA
Source organism: Chiroxiphia lanceolata (assembly GCF_009829145.1). Taxonomy (NCBI): domain Eukaryota; kingdom Metazoa; phylum Chordata; class Aves; order Passeriformes; family Pipridae; genus Chiroxiphia; species Chiroxiphia lanceolata. Next base: position 56,248,410 of record NC_045639.1, read on the forward strand.
AGCAGCAAGCAAGTGCACAGCACTCCTAGCTACTGGAAGACCACACTAGGATAAGACTGAGCCCAAGTGACAGCTTGTAGTGGATGGGAGGTGAGGAAGACACTCAAACTTCTGTCTATATTACTGGCACCACCTTACCTCTATCAATCTTATCCCCAGTAGGTAATGGTTCACAATCAACATGTTCACTCAGGAAGAGAGGCATCAAATTTCAATAGGGAGAAAAGGGGGAAATTGGTTTGTGCTCTCCATGGCTGAGTAAGCTTTATAGAATAGATCTTCTGCATCATGGGAGATTGTTGTAATGTCTGAACAATTACCTGATAGCAACATTGCCCCTAATCCCTAAATGAAGTGCCAAGGGTGCAGCTCTGGGTGGGTTTTTAACCAAAGTCCCTGCACTGCTGATCTCTAGGCTAGGTCTGAAATCAGAATTGCAGCTCCCTTCATTTCACCCCAAGGCACCTGACTCTTATTGAGCTGAAAAATCTTACGGACTGTGTTCTGTAGTCTTCAGCTGGGGGCAAGTCTCCACAGATTTTAGGAGTATAAGATCTTTACTGCCCCAGCCCTACCTAAACCTAGGGAACAGAATTATCAAAAATATGGCAGCCAAAAAATATTCTGCAATGAGAAATGCTCCATTTATTATTTCGCTCATATCTTTCAAATATATGCCTTTGAGCAGGACTTGCAGCATTCAGAGATGATAATGAGGCAATGAAAAACTACTGGTTTTGATGTCTGTTTGGCTAGCAGCCACTAGCAATGGTTAGGATCAAGAGAATGACAGATGTCCTTTATAATATATCAGTTACTGATGGGAAGATCCCAGATCTGAAGCACCATAAGTGCCTTCAAGAGAAGGTCACAAGGGTAGAAAATATCATAGAGGTAGAATTAGATTATACAAAATATATATTTCACACGAGTACCTTAGGCATCTGTTTGATTTCTTGGGTCAATCAGTGCTCAGTTTAGTTACAAAAGATGAAATCAAGTAGTGAGACTGCTCTAAAAGATTGAAATAGAATAAGTAGTCTGTTCAGGACAATAAGTAAAGGATGTTTATCAGTTTATAATGCATGTCCAGTTTTACAAGTGAACTGCTAGAAACAGTGTTACTATGCTTCCCAGAGGTAATCTTTCTCTGTTCTGCTTTTTTTGGTGTGGTGTAAACACTTTCAGATGGCAGATATTAAACTAGAAGCAGCTGTACCCTCTCCAAAAAATATTTTATTTCTGACAACCCATATGTCTGTTGCCTGTTCTTAAATAGTCAACTGTATGCCACACAGCATGCGGAGACTTGGGGCATATAATGCAAACCAAAAAAAAAAAGAAAACCTGTCTGTCAAGACTGGTGTGGATTATGTTGTTGTTTCTTCCTGTTCCATAACTAGTGGTTTACACAGACAGGCACTGAAACAGAAGACATATAGCATTTATCTTTGGCAAAGTGAGACATTTCCCACATAATGTATGCTTGTGCTCTGCCCACACTGCAGCTTTGACCTCCAGAAGAGACTGTGCCTTGTCCTTCCTGACCCTTGTCATAGAACTGGGTTTTTGTCTCTTCTCAGATATTTTCCATAAGCTGTTGCTTTCTCACATCCAAGAGTTTAAATTTGCAACCACTTTCATATTGTTTTTTCCAAAGGTCAATTAAGGCTGTTCTTTTTTGGCAGCAAGAGTATGTGCAAATCTCAGGACTTCTCCTGAAGATGAAAAACGGAAATATTTTTTTAAAGAGAAGACTGGCTACAGAAAACATTCAAATGATAAAATAGGGAAGAAATAAAAGCAACTTTTAATTTGCTATAACAGGCACACTAAAAATTTTACTAACTTGGCTCCTGAACATCATACATTTGCATATTTTCAATGATGTGTTATTCTTTCTACAAGGCTAACATTCTGTATATAAACAAAAAATTTATCTTCAGTATAATGACCAAGTTATGACATCAGCAATTTAACCAGGTGCAAAGTAACACATTAATCTTGGAATATTATCCAAAATTCCAGAGACACTACTGTTTATGCATATATATATATATATATATAATATATATATATATATTAGAGAGAGAGAGAGAGAGAGAGAGAGAGAGAGAGAGAGAGAGAGAGAGAGAGAGAGTTTGTACATGTATATATGTATGCATATACACAAATCTGACCAATCATTGAGTTCAAATCTGAGTGGAGAAGTGCAACATGCCTCCACTGTGTTGGAGACAATACTTCTCAGGAATACTATTAGATATCATTTCCTGGTTTATGTAGTATATGACTAGGGGTGGGCTATTTATCTCATTCAGATTTCTGTTGCTGCATTCCACAGTGATTGCAAGCTATACTAAGTTCAAATCCATTTTAACAGTTCAGAGAAGTCAGTACCTCAATCCATCATGTTTCCTTTTTGTCATTCCATAAAGACTAAATTTAACATTATTTAGTGGTTGGATCAATTTACTGGAAGGAGAGATTTTACCATTCTTTCCCACAGTGGCCTACAGGGAGACTGAAAACTGAACACATTTTGGCTCCTAAGTTCCAAATGATTCCCACTCTAACCAATTATAGATGCAGTTCATCACGCCTGATTTTCACTTGTCCAAAAGTTAGATGTCTTAGTATTAGCCATGTGACACAGTATTTATATTCTGTGACTAGAAATGTGTGAATTTCAGGATAATGATTAATCTCATCCTAACATAGGTATACAAAAATTGAAGAAATGATTCAGTTGAAAAGGTTCCATTAACTCTGTTGATTAGCTGAGATTTAAACATTTAAGAACTTTTGAATGTTTGAGTTCACCTGGATGAATTCCAGCTATGGTGTTTGTTGTGTTTTGTTTGTTACTTTTTTTCCTCCATACAGTCCCCAAACATAAGCATGAAGTTTTCAGCATGAAAAAAGACATCAGAATGTAGATATCACTTTGAATACTGAGACAGAAATACTGAAAAATAAGAGAGGGATCATAAGTGATTTTACAGAAAAAAAATGTGAACACTGAAAATTGTCAATAGAGACTTGTAAATTGGAATTTCAAAAGTATTTTCTCCTTTGCTTTTAAAGAGAGGTGCAGGCTTGTCCTATTTTTCATATAAACCTCTGCCTTTATAGATAATCTGCAAAAGCATGCATTTGTTTTCTTCATCATTCAGAAATAAAAGTTCAAGTCTTGCTGAGAAAAATACATTAGAAATATGGTTTAACTGCAATTGCATTTGTACAAAATATTGTATGATTTATCTCACGACTGATAAAGTCGTAAATGGAGAAGTTAGAAGGTCATTCATCAAATATGCTGAGTGACAGAAATGCTGACAAGAGGAACTCTATGGACTTTGGTAGCACTATACTTGAGAATCTTCATATATTTTCCTCCTCACTAAACAAATTTGTTGTATAGAATTGTGGACCCACCGAGAGAGCCTAACCATAAAGCTCTCCTTCAGGATCTCACTTTAGTCTTCTGTTACATACCACAAGAAAAGGTCATACCCTACTAGAGAAAAAATTATAAAAGGATCTTTATGTAATTATAATGTGAGCAGTAACATTAAACAGACAATATCCATACAGGAGGAAATAGGAATTCGATGAATTCCCACACTGTAGTGATGGGATTGATGGGGTTGAAGCAATAAAATTATTTCTTTCCTCCTGTCTTTATATTTTACCCCATTAAGTCACAGAAGGGAAAATGAAATCACCAAGGGCAAATAAAAATGACTGCTCTGCAAACAAATAAAGAAGAAATTATTGCTTGATGGAAATACTAAGGAGTTCAGTTTGGTTTTAACATTTTTTCTGATATCTCTCTATATTTATAATAATACAAGATATCACATTTAGAAATACCAATTTAGAAATGTGCTCACAATTCTCATGATCTAAGTTTTCCTGTCACAGCTAGCTTGAGGCATTGTTGCAGAGCCAGGGTATTTAATTTACACAAGTTCAATTAACTTCTTTTCAAAATATAGCAAGATCTATTGTTCCAAGATAGTAATTTAATTTTTTATGTCTTTTTTTCCTCCCATTTTTTCTATTTTCCCTTTTTTCCTTTTTTTTTAAATTTTTTTAATTTTTTTTTTAATTTTATTTATTTTTTTAAAAATTTTTTTGTTCCTTGGATGGGAATTGGAGTTAAATCTCTGTGATGGATTCCCAATAACAATGGAAGCTAATACTTCTTGGCATCAATTTTCAGTATAGTTTTATAGTCTACCTGACTTACCTTAATAGAAATTTAAAAAAAAATTGCATTAAAAAAGAAAAGAGACCACAGTCACAGTCAGAAACAAACACAAAACAATGCAAGACAAATTTCTGTGCTATGGCCATATCATAAGAATTTGTATATCATTCTATTTTGCAGGTTTTGGTTCATTCTGCCATTGTCACTCTGAATATGACATCTACACCATTATTTCATTATCGTATTTTAAAACCATTCTTTGTAATTATTAGTTTCATGAAAACTTTTTTGAACTACACTGCAGGAAGAAATAGTTGTCCCTGTGAAGTTGCATAGATTTATCAAATGTAAACATTAATATAGCCATACCAGGAAACACAATTCAAGGATCTCCATGAAAAAATTCCCTTGGTCTGTTTTATACTAATTTGTTTTTAGTAAAAGTCTTAAGTTTGTCTTAAAGTAAATAAGAACTACTTACTCCTCACCAAAACCTGAGCATCTTTACTATGCTTTACATGTGTGTGAAAACAACCCCACAGATAATTCATAAATGAGTAATTGTTTACATTTATCTGTTCAACTAGGATCCACTTGTTTTTTATACAACGACCAGGATCCTTTGCTTTAGAGCAACAGTGTTCTCAATAGAGACCAGATTTCGCATACATAGCTGTAATGACAATACAGACAAACACGTTACAAACTGTAAGACCAGTCCTAAACATCAACAGACCTGGAAAATATGGAGGAGTTACTGTATTTGAGTTACAAAAAGTTACTAGTATGGACCTTTCTAATCTTTAAAACTATGGAAATAAATGGACAAGACAAGGCACTGGAAATAAATGGACAAGACAAGTTGTATCAGGAAGTTAAGTTGATCTTTAATTTCTATTTCTGTAGAAATACTTACTCCTTTGAACTTGGTATGCTTTTCAAGGGACAATTAGTAAAGTTGTTATGCAGCCCTCAACATTCTCTGAAGAACAAAACAGCTCATCCAATTTCACAGTTGTGCCACCCTATTCCTGGACTGAAATGTCAGATCTTTAGGGACAGCACATCCCAAGGTCTAAGGCACACAGTAACGTAAATTTAGATCAAGTCAACAGGAAAAGCTTCCTGTCACAGTGCTCTAAGTTCGTTGAAGGGAAGTGATAGAAAACCCATTGAGTGCAAATGGTTCAGTAGGAAAAAACCCACTTGTAATTAAAAAACTCTCTCTCCAACTCTGTGTTTTCCGAAGACCTTTCTTGCATACTTTTGTAGTAATTGATTACAGAATAGATTCAAGACAGATTACAGGAAAGATTCAAAACCAAGCCTTTTGGCAACCTGTGTTACATCAGTTAAGACACTACAATTCTTGAGATGTAGTAATTTAACGTAATCCAATATTTTTTTAAAATGTTTGGTTTGCACAATACTAGAATTTAGTCAAAATGAGTTTTCTATGTTTGAGATTTTAATAAAACAAACACAAAATATAATCCTACTGTCCCACTGTGAGGACAAGCAGCCAAAATTATAAAAGGTGGTTTCAGCATAGGGTGGGAAGAAGCACTGAAGTATCATTTACTCTGTCTACTTACAGATTTTTACTTTTACTTCAACTTCTTCACTATGAGGGTGGTGAGGCACTGGAACAGGTTGCCCGGAGTTGTTGACACTGCATCCCTGAAGGTGTTCAAGGCTAGGCTGGATGGGACTTTGAGCAATCTAGTCTAGTGGAAGGCATCCCTACCCATGGCAGGGGGGTTGGAAATAGATGATATTTAAAGTCCCTTCTAACCCAAACTATTCCATGATTCTATCAATTAAATAAATATGTCTACAAGATACCATGTTTGGTTAAGGACCAGAAATATTCCTATGTTCAAGATGAGACCTTTGAATATGGACCTCTCTGTTTTATCCATTTCTTTCAATGGAACTTAGGTGAAAAGGCAAAAACTATTCCTTCTGCTAAATGGCTATGTTATGGTCCATTTAAAGAAGATCAACCATGAAAATCATACTGGATACCAAGAAAAATTGTCAAGAAGCTGACTTTTTAGAAGCAGTAATGTGAAAATAAAATTGTTTTCCAGCAGGATTGTAATATCTTTGATGCTTCCCTGCCCTGCCTCCATAAGTCTTCATACATCTCCTGGAAAAAAAGGGAGTTCTATTACTATGAATCTAGCTAGTCTCTTGATCATGCGAAATATTATTGTCATAGAAAAACTATAGATAATATTTGTAGCTTTCCATAAATTTTATTCCCTAGGACCTAAATTTATGCTTTAAAATTGACTTTATTTTAAAACAGACAAAAATTACAAGCCAGAAGTTGAAACATAAAAGTGATTGTTTCAACAAGAAAACACCCTACTTTAATTATCAGGATCTCAAATTAGTATGTCTTTTTATTAGAGGAAAAATTAATCCTGTTTCACAACATTTTTAAAACAAATGAAAAAGAGAACACTAGAATGAAACCCTTTAGGCAGGGTATCGCGTAGGAAATTGCCTGTAAAAAAAAGAAAATATTAAAAGAGGCCATCAAAGGTAGCTTAATTTTATATAATAAGACCTGTGGACACTCATAGCTAGATTATTGCTTTCCTACACACAGATTCATTCCTCAGCACTTCTGCTCCCCATCATCAGCATTCCAATCTGCAGGCCTGGGGCTGCAGCCACACACACAGGCACATACTCTGGTGCGGGGTAGCTGATTGTATAGCCTGAAGTGTATGAATAAAGGCTTATTACAAAGCAAATGCGTAAGGGTCTCCTACAGTGTCGCTCCCCTCAAGCAAGCAAGGCGGGAAATTGATCATGATTCTGAAAAGTAATTAAGTTTGAAAGGAAAAGTAAATCCTATTTATCTAAACCAAGCTCTGGTTTAACTAAAGGCAGCATCTCAAGCCCTAAAAATGCCTTCCTGAAGAAAAAAAATTACAAAATAAAGCAGTTATGAAGGGTGAGACAAAATAGATGTAAATAGAAGGCGTGTAAATTCATGTTATACAAACAAGGCTTTAAGTTAAATGCACTAGACATCCTCACATTTGTACAATAAGAATATGTAAAGTCTACAGTACTGACAGAAATATTTTATGACATGTATTTGATGACTGTGAAAGATCAGTAGCTCACTTACCAGAGTGAAATCTGGGAACATTGCCAGTAATCTTTAAAAAACACAATTTAATACATTAGTTTGCTGGCTTATAACTTAAAAGGATAGTATGCTGTAAATATTGGACTTTTCAATTGTAAATACTCTAATGGTAGACACTGAGAACATTTAACTTCTGCTATTGTGAATAACACTTGTGGTTTTTTTCTGTTCTTACAAAGTACCATGTAAAAAATATTTAATAGCGTAAATATTGTCTAGGGGAAGGTTTTGTTCCTAACATGTCTAAAAACTTGCATTAATTTCATATAATGTAGCTGAAATTAGATCTCCACCTGATTCAATGGCTGAAATTCCTTATAGCACGGGTTTTATTTGCATCATGGCTCAGCTTATGAGTCATCTCACAACTAGATCTTCCAAAACCTTTTGTACTCACAGTTTTCAAGTATTAAAATATAAGTTTATTAAGTGAAATATAAAGCTCTAAAAGACTTTTTAAAGTCACTCAAAAGAGAAATCAAGAAACCAATGCCAATGGGCAATTATCTCCTTATGAGATCGTACAGTATGTGAAAAGACAAGAAAAGAGCTTATTCTACCATATTGAAATCTGTTCAGTAGGTTTGCCACTCAGACTAAAAGATGGCAACACTTGAAGTAGCCAATACCAGCCACTGGAGAAAGGAGAAGCAAGAGCAGCTGTAAACAGGGCATCGGGCCAATGTCATGGGGTGCAGCTCTCCCGCTCTGCAGATATTGTCTTGCAGTGTGACTCATCCAGCTCTGAAGTAATCTAATAAAGATATGATTCAGGGCAGTGTGATAGGAATCATGATTGATTTTGCATGCACAGGTTTCTGACATGTACAAATGGAGAGGACTATTTCATAGATAATGATTTGATGCGTACAGAAAGCCAAAGACATAATTCATAACAAAAGCCACTTTTCTTTGTAGGAGACAATATTTTACATTATGTAAAAGCAGTGTAGAAAACAACATTTAACTTGTAATAAACTTTAATTAAATAAAATGTTAACTCTGAAGTAGAGAAATAATGAATGTATAAATGTTGCCTGTAAGTTGCTCTCCAAACTCTTCGAATGAATTATTTTCAGCCATATTTTTTATGATTATTCAGTTCCTTGGATTTAATTGGCAGTTTTACCAAGGAAAATATTTCCAGCTTATGACTTGAAATATTCCCATACTGAATCATCAGATAGTTTTTCTGATTTCCAGCAATCTATTTGGAAATGTCCATCAAATCACAGTAAAGAAACTGTATCACTTTACTTTATAACATGCATGAAAATTAGGCAATGCAATTCAGCTGCCACATTGAAAACTGAAAAAATAAAGATATAATCATAAAAATCAATGGCTATATTTGACAGACATTACAAACTGCATGTTCAACACTGTCACAGAACATATCAAAACAAAACTTTATCTTCTTCCATCCTTATGAATGAGCATTCTAAATGACAGTCAATACTAGAAATCAGAAAGATTTTTCATATGGAATCTCTTCACTTCTTCTCAACCTTACTGTACTCTGTCCTCCATAAACAATCATAATAAAGTATCAAAAAACTTCAGATGAACAGGTTTTCAAAAATGTAATGTATTATTGTCAACTTTTTAAAATAATTTCAAAAACAACTGAAATAATTTACCATTTTTGTCAGACACTTTATTATATAGTATTTTGAAACTCACTTTAATTTTAATTATGTTTTGGATCAAATGTATTTTTATGCAACCTAAAATGCAAGCTTTTCATTAATCAATAAGCACCACATTATATATATACTATAGCATACTTATAATGTGTATATACATGTGTCTATGTCTGTGTATAAATTATAAGACATAAACATTTCACTGTTTTTTTTCAGAAGAGTAGAAAAAGGCAAAGGAACCCAAAACAGAGTTTATTCTCTCAGCACTATACCTCAGTGTGACAGTCTCCACCCCAACACTGTGGTCCCCTGGGTATGTGTACATCTCTAACTAGAATGATCTGTGCTGGAAACTGTTCAAAATCCTTCCTGAAGAATTTCTAGTTCTCTCTTCTTTCACCTAGTAGCTTCATTTTTGTCTCAATAGCTAATGTCAGTCAATCAGCAGAATAGCAAGATTAATTTCAGTGAAGGGGAAAACAAATGGTATGGTAAGGATAAATTTTAGATTTCAGAAGTCACACAAGCACTGGTATAAAATCTGCAGAATGTGAAATCATAGCTTAGTTACTGCATACAGCCACCTTTCTAGCTTTTATTCCAAACTGTCAGTATCCATTACAGCTTCAATTCATTTATTACAGTACCTTTCTTTCTTTCCTCCTGTAATCATTTGTAAAGAAAAGCAAACTTCTATTACATTTACCGCTGCTGCTGAGACTTGAATGAAACTGTTTTTCATAATATTAGTCAACCTTATTCCCTTACTATGTAAAGTTATACTGTGAAACACATCTGCGTTTAGACCACTGGCCAACATGTATGCTCATATATCTTGCTCTAAATTAATTAAATTGTTGTAAAACTACATAGACTAGCTATGTTCTCATGCACTTTAACCCAATTCTATACTTATTCCTCTCTGAAAGTGCAATGTCAGATTAAGTTAAATGACCTTACATTTTAAGTAAATGTTTTGTAACCTACAGGGTAGTTTAAGAAATTGTGTTCCACGCTATGCATTTCCATTAATCTGTTCAACTACTTTACCCACGTAATTTTATTTCAATGATTTCTCTTTAAATCTTAGTTCATTTAATGATTTCCAAAGGTTCTCTCTCCCTCTCTCTCTCTTTCTCTTTTTACTCAGAAATCTAGTTGCTTTTTGTTGGTTTGCCACTGGCTAAATTATAGGCCCTATCCACATCTGTCTTTATCACCAGCATTCCTGTCTATAATATTGGTAGTGTACACGTTCAGAATTTTGCAATGCCCAACTGGAGGAAATTGTCCACTCTGATAACTTCAGGCTTCTTGAGAGAGTGGAGACATTAAGGAATGCATTGCTGTCTGTACCTACAAAGGATCTCAACCATACCAAGGAAAGAATTATCATCAGCAAGACTTGATGGAGAGAAACCCATTTCTGTATCTAAAACTGTCTACTGCAAGAGAAGTCTAAGGAGTTCTAGATCTTACAGCCATTCTTTTATTCACCATGTTTCTCAGAAGTTTCAGGAAAGTTGAAGAGATTACATTACCTCTCAAGAGTGTCAGATTTTAGTCAAGGCAGTGACATAGCTACTATCTTAAAAGAAGGAAACACAAATTCTGAAGAGAGGAACAGTTATGCAACACAGTGAAAATTTACCAGATTATGTTTTGTCTGTAACCATTGAAATCTTTACTTCCTGGCCACTAATATTTTTTTCTTATCTTCTCTTCTGAACATCCATGTATTTTAAAGGAGCTTTGGGGATGGAGACTTAGGTCCTTGGGGGATCATCCAGGGGAATTTGCACAAGAACCAGGATGATCCACAGTTTTGAATTTCCTGATGCACGTTGTGCTTGTGAGGATTTTAATTAAACTCAGTGGCAAATAGTCTAAAGCAGCTGAGCCCCATAGCTATTGTGTATGAAATAAAGGCATTGAAGGACTAGATGGATAATTATATTGAAATCAGGACATGTTTCATGCTCCCATGTAATTATCTAGGTCATCAAAATTGTCCTCAAAACCAGGAAATCCTTATAATTACGATATATATTTTTTAAAGTTATAATATCAAGCTAGGACAATATTATATGTACATAGTATAATTTTAAACTGCATATTTATCCCACAAACCATTTTCAGCTTCTTAAAACACAAAATAGCCTCATTCTGCATCCAGAAGTATCTAAAAGCCTACCTCACCTCACATCTGCATAACATGTGCTGTTTTCCTAAAGCTGATCTTTCTGTTTCTGGAAAATGAAGCGGAAAAGAAAGGTGAGAAGCCAAGACTTGCACAAATAACTCCTCACTGCTGTCAAAAAAGGAAATAATATTATGAGGTTCTTTGTCATCATTGTGTCATAATCTCATAAAAATCTAAGGCAAGAGTAAAAAACCGGCTGTGACACTAGCTGGGTGTCGTAGAAATCTGTAAACATGTATGTTAAAGAAGCTGATATATTCTTCAATAAATGTAAATAATGATTGCTTTGGGAGTATTCTACTTAGGCAGAGTGCAGTCCAGCAGCTTCAGAACTTCAATTAGTACTGCTTTCTAAAAAGAAAACCCTTCTGTCAAGTTCAGATTGGAATTTCTGTCAAGTATGATAATTACTATCTCATCACCTGGAACTCCTTGCCTTAAAAAAACCATAAAAAAATAATTAAAGTCTTCAGAAGGACTTGATTTGTTCCCTTAGACAAATACACCTTTGAACTAATGAAAATACTTGCTTGCTCATAGGTTCTAAGTCCCTTCAATGTGTGGCTGAGGTAGACAGGTTTAATATGCCCCACTCAGCATCATTTGAGAGGTGACCATGGTGGTAATCACAGCAATGGACAACACCCACCTGTGGTGCCTGTGGAACTATGTCACTGTTTACATTCCTGCTTGTCCCTCTGCAAAACATCCATGTGCCATTGCCACCACTGTGAACAACATCACTGTCCAGGGCATCCAGACTGTACTCATTCAGCTGGAGCCAAAGGCTGCAGCTTTTTATGATGCAGTGTCACCAGCTTTTACCCTAGAAAGTTGTATGCTACTGCCCTCAATACACTACAGTCCTTTACAAAACAGCTTTCTGAACTGCCTTGCAGGAGAAAGGCGGTGTTCCACACATCCAGCCTCACTGCTCTCCTTTTCCCTGCTTCACATTTCTTTCCTCCTTCTTCAGCTCAGTCTTTTCAAGCAAAACTAATTTTAAAAAAGTACAATTTTGTACCTGCTCTTTCTTGTGCTTGTTCTTGCTTCACCTCCACAAACACTCTGCTCTTACCCTGCACTTCCTTTCTTTGTCTCCTTTCTATCTGTTGTTCACCTCCTGGAGAGATAGAGCATTTTCTTTCTCAAACCCAGTTCTTAAATATACCTTGAAAGATTACACCATTCCCTTCTTAACTCCTCCCAGTCCAAAGGCCCTGAAAGTAGTGTAACCTTCTTGTCAGCCTGCTGATCCTGGTCAGCAGTTGGAGGTCTGATAGAGGATGCCAGTAGCCATGGTGGCTATTTCCATTCCCTTGTTTCCTTGCATCTCTGAGAAGACCTCTGCTAGGCAATGTCTGCTGGCTCCTTGGATGCCACCAGGAAACAGTGAAATTGCTTGCTTGTGCCCGTGCACAGACACTTCCCTATGTTTTTACATTTTTGATCTTTTGAATCTCACACTCTCTCCCCTTTTATCATTTTTTGGCACATGTAGTCACCTGATTCCTCCCTGTTCTTTTCTCCATAACCTTCCCCATCCCTTCCTGGAGAGGGCTTGAATATTTTGTTGGACTCTTGTTTAAGTCAAATCCATAAGAGAAACTGTTTAAGGAAAGCATGTAAGTCTGGCCACTTCCTGCCATACTTCCTGTATCTACTCTCCCATCCTCCATAATTCTTTCAATGAGGATGCTGGAAGGTACATCCCTGCCTCTTCTTTTCAGTATATTTTTATGGACCTACTGTCCAAAAATTTATTTACTTTCTTTTTGTAGGTGTCTATATCATCTGCAATCTCAGTCTTTTATGGTAAAAGATTCCAGAAGCTTACTGCCAGCAAGAAGAAATATGCTCCTTTATCTATTTTAAATTAAAATCCTACAATTTTCTTGAAGTGCCACCTTGTTTAATTACTGCACGTTCTTGTGCCAAGGTGTAAGTTTGCCATATTAATGATTTTGTAAACTTTGTTCTTACCTCAATTCTAGTTGGAACACCACTGATATTTTATTCTCTTCTAATAAACCAACTGTTCTATCACCTCCGTAATTTTAATTATCTTTTGCCTTCTTCACTTTGTCCTTCTTGAGAAGCAGAAAAAAAACGGCCCAGCATGCTTAACATGTAAGCTCATCAAAGTCTTCTGTGGCAAACTGTGTCTCTCTGTCCAGCTCCCAGTAGCCTTCATGATGACGTAAAGTTCTACAGTTTTTTTTGGTTGGTTTCTTTTTTTTGGCTACCACCACACACCCAGAAAGTTATTTCAGACAACTGTTCATCCAAGATCTCTTACTGAAGTGCTATTTCCAAGTCCAGTACTGGAAAAAAGTAACATACAATGGAAAGTTAAATGATCTCTCTGTCACAGGAGTTAAATGAGAATTATATTTCAAAGTGTTTCTCTTTTCTCTCCAACTTTCCCTGTAATCTGTTTACTGACTTATCTCTCTTGATATATTGTAAGGAATAAGAAAGCAGTTCTAGAAGCTATGGCTTTCTGTGATCTTTCTGTGGTCTTCCTCGGAAATTTGGTTTACCAAGGCATAATTCACTGCCTCCACAGCTGAGACCCTGGCTTAGAATCAGCTATGCTCATGGATTTTAACTGCAAAAGATGAAGTATGACAAATATAAAACAAATAGATAACATGTGACACAAAAGTATATTTAGAGAAAACAAGTAACATTTAAAATATCCCTTGAAATCCCACTCCTAATATAGCTATCTTCTCAATGCTGTTTACACACATTTTCAGAAAACCGTACCAAATATGCTGTAAATGAAAGGTTTTTTAAGCTCTCATCCACATCTAAAGCTGAGAAAAAAATTTAAATGCTTGAGCTTTCTCCTCGTTTCATGAAAACTGTCCCCTCTGACTAAGTTCTTCTGGTATCATAATGAAGCCTTTCCTCTTTGGGCCTATTTTGAAGTATTTTTATTGTTTTCTGCTATGCACATTATGTTGTCTAGGTAACTCCCTAGTCAGTTTACGTTCTCATTCAAAGTGATAGCCTACCGGTAAATAAAAATGTTCAGTTACCAAATGAGAACTCAAACTGCAGCCCTATCACTTCACTTCTCACACCATTAAAAAAAAAAAAAAAATAAAAATCACAAACCAACCAAACAAAACCCAACAAATCAAAAAAAAAACCATAAACCAAAACATTACTGGTAAAACAGGAAATAACACTGATTTGGGATTCATTTTTGAGTAGCATTCATTAATTAATTATTCCAAACACATTAAGAGCCTAAGGGAATATTCTATATCTCAGTGGAGGAGAGGCAGCTAGTCAAAACTTTTTTATTTATAACAGTCACAAGAGTATTCAAACCAGGAGCTCTGTGCCTGCAGGCAAGGGAATTATGTAGCACCTGAAGTCACACTTCTATATCATGTCTTACAATACTATTCTGCATGATATAAACACTAAAATAAGTTCTTTAAAAAGGAAAAAAAAAACAAAACCAAAACCCAAGCAAATCAAACAATTTAATGATTTTTTTTTTTTTAATAATGGACCAAACTCCCTATAGGTTTTCATATATACATAAACAAAGCTCCCAAGACTTGGTGTCTTAGTTTCTCTCAACTGTTCAAATTAAGATGTTCTCTGTTAAACGCAGCATAATAATGTCAAAGTAAGAGAAGTTTAGTTGTCTAACATATATACTTTCATATTTTGAATGCCTTGTTTTCCTCCTTCTGTATTTCTCTTCTGCTGCAATTGAACCGCACTACCTTCTCCTATACCCAGCCTATTAGCCTGCATATAAATGTAATGATCCAGACTCTTCCTATCTACTCAGTTAACATTTGTTCCTTTTAATCCTTGCATAACTGAACCCCGAGACTTTACCTTTGCATTACTTTTATTGGAACCTTTTCATTTTTCTATGTAATACTCTCAGTATTCCTCCATGTTTTTCTCCAGTGTCTCTAGAATTTGAGTTCTGAACACCTGCAAGTTAGTAGACTATGGATGGCTAAGAAAGTTAATTCAAATGGTTGAAATTCCAAGTTCAGTATCTTTCTGTCTGTTTGCTTCAAATGCTTTTTAAATTATGAAAAATGATACATCCAGAAACTGTGTTGTGATTTTCCTTCTACAGTAGCTGAAGCTGAAACTACTTTGGCATGCAAGTTGTGTTTAGGGCTTGCCATCAGATATCCAATTTTAATTCATCCTTTCTAAAACTGTCAGTCACACAGTTAAGATCACGTCTGCTAAATGCCCTCAACAGTTTTAATACTAATTTTACCCACTAATTTTACAACAAATTTTAATTCAAAAGTGGATGAGGAAACTTTGGGTGTGCTCTTGCTGCTTGGCACTCAGATCAGTTAGGTGATAGCACACCTGCAAGCCAAAACAGCATCAGTGTTGACAGACAACAACAAGAAGAAAATACAAGAGCAATCTATACCAAGTGTAGTGGTCACTCTCTTCAGTTGCCTTCTGTTAAAAAATACGAAGATATAATAATTAATTTTTAGCTAGAAAGATATCAACTCACATGTTTCTTCTCTGTTATGTGAATTTGTAAATGTTTGAAAGCTATCTGCTTCCTTTTCATGGCAGCTAACCAAAATTTTGGACTTCTATGTTCAAAGATAGATTATTATCTTACTGCCAGTAGAGAAGAAAAGAAAAATTGTTTATCTTCCAGCTGACTCATTTATTCTGGACTTTTGTAGGCTTGTGTATTTTTGGTTTCAGGTTTTTTTAGGTATTCCAACTTCCATTGTTTTGTCTCTCAAAAAATAGTATGAATTTTAAGCAGCAAATATGTAGCTACAGCTTTATACCACTGTGGCTATTGTATCTTGCTTTGATAAGGAAATAATTCAGAACTAAGATTGATGAAATGCTTGCCTTTATGGTGCTTATATGTCTGTGCTGGGAACTGAAGCAAACATTCTTTTATTTTTGTTCCAATCTCTGTTGACTCTCCTCTGCATTCTTTTCCCCTTTATTTCCCAGTTCTGAGAATAATTAGCAACACTCACTGGTGATAGCATGCTGCAGCAACTTAACAGTGATATCTTGCCAACGCCAGCTGTGCTTCAGTATTTATTTATTAAGATCACACTATTTACACAGGACAAACTTGCTGAGATGACGGAGAGATGAATACTGTTACAGGAGCTGAATTTCAGTTTGACTTTTCAAAGGAAATAAAACCCATACTGGGTAGCATTTATCTCTAAGAACAGGAAATACAAGACTTTAATTCCACTTTCAAATTATGTTTTGCTGGCTCTTGAGTGTACTCTATAGGTGATGGAAGGGGACCTTGTACTGCAGGCTGTAGCAGTATGAAACGTCTTTGTGCACTGCATTTAAACAGCTGAGTGCAGAGACATCGGACATGCAGGAAAAAGATGCATCAATGAGGCCAGCATCTCCTTTGCATTGCTGAGGCCAAGTTGTGGCTAGGCAAGTCAGAGGCTGGCTTTGAATTTTCGCATCTGCTTGTCAGAACTGTTGAGCAACATGAAAACTGATGTCAGCAAGTCTGCTGTTTTCTAGTTCATCTTAGGTGGAAAAAAAAATTAGACAGGCTTATGATTTAATGTGCTCATGCTTTACAGTAGAGTGAATGCCAGAAATTTAAAGGGCTAGACTCTTCCTTTAGAAGGTCTTTGTAAAAGGGGCTGCTGAAGTTCTACAGAAGTTCATACTAGAACACAACATACATTTGGAACATTATGAGTTGTTTTATCCATTTGATTTAGAAAACTCTGTGTATTTTCTTTTCCTCTACACTTATTTGATTATTATTGCATATGAAGCAGTAGTGATTTCCAACCTGCTGGAAATAAAAGAACTGCCATTGAAATACAAGCCTAAAATGACTGCCTAAATGTTCAGAAAATATTTTGCTAAAACCTTCATGATATACATCATCCTAGGTCCCTTAGTTATTTCAAAGGTAATATCTTACCAGGAAAAAGGTGAACACAGGAAATATTTTTCTAGAAACAGTGTAAGCTAAAGAAGAGCTGTCTTTGAAGAAGTGTTAACTTTTTTGTTAGAAAATGAACATCCTTTTTTCATTCAGATTTGTAGCAACAATTTTGTAGCCTTTAATTGACTAAAACAGGAAAAATATTCTGCACTTTGGAGATATTTTCAAAGACAATAAATGGCACAGGAAGAATCCAGAGCAACAAGCTAAGAAAAACTCTTCAGCCGTAGAGGCGGGAGTTATCAATGTGACCTTACTTCTTTATGGCACCGGTACTTTGTACAGTTGAAATACAAATTTTTCCTTCTTTACTCATTAATACCTGGGTGCTAAGCAGTGGTGAGGCCTGGCTGCTCATCAAGGGAAGCAGAACTGAGTGTGATCCCAGCATAAATTGCATCCTTAACAGTGCGGCACCATCCCATAAGATCTGAACCAGGTGCTGGTAACAGGGTCCATCAATTGTTAAGCCATGAACCAGGGCCAGGGAACCCTGTGAGGAGCAGCAGGAGACAGGGCTGGAGACAAGACCACAGTGTATGTTTCAGGTCCATTCAGCGGATGGAGTGAGAGCTGGAGAGCCTTTCAACATAGCTCAGGATGGGATCTGAGGTCCTGAAATGGGACTCCTGTGCCAGTGAGAAAGCCAGTGGGACTGGTCAAGGTCATTCAGACCTATTAGTGCTTTCAGGGCTCTGACAAAGTCCCATCCTGAAATATGCCATACAGTGTCATTCGATTGAAAAGCAGTCACAGGGAGCAGTATTTAAAAAGTTGAGGATGAAGAGCATTTGCAGAATAGTGTCCTGGACCAGGATTGTGGTCTTCTCATCACCACAATGACATAAAATATGAAGTGACAACCTTATGTACGAAGGTAGAATTAACCTTAAAAAATAATGCATGATCAGCTAACAAATACATAAATGAAGGCATAAATTGAATCTTTTGCTTTGGCTTTTTCTAATCTTTCAGTGCTGAGTCATACAACCTGAGAGATTTATAAATAAATTCAAGTGAGATTTGTATGATAGACATGCAAAGAAGTCAAAACTGTGCAAATAATGGTTCTGTCTCACCTTCAGTTATCAATGGTTCATCTTTGTGCAACTATTTTGCATGCATATTTAAAACTTCTCAGGATATATAATTTTTCCAAAGTGGGCAGCTTCTCTTATTTTAATCAGAGTTGAGTGATTAACATTCTTGAAGATATATATGGGAAACATTCTTAAGTATGGTTCACCTGACCTCTCCAGCTACGTTAAGGATGATTTTATTTTTCATGAGCCGTGAATACAAAATCATTAACTGTTAGGAGGTAGCTATAAAATCTGGAATACATGATTAAAAGTATCCTTAGTAGCTGTTTTCTGGCCCACATAAAATAAATTGACCTTATACCCCCACATAAAATAAATTGACCTTATACCCCTTTTTCATTAGAGAGCATTAATATCATAATAAACATTGCTAGGGAATGCCAGGCACTATTCAGTCTCACAGCACCCTTAATATTGAGGACAAATGGTGGCATGAAATGCTACCCCATCTTCTGTCCCACAGGTAGCAAATATTTCGACTAAAGGGTCAGGTAAAACACAAATGCTTTCTGTTGTGAGAGTGTTCACATATCTGTTTTTTTGGACTAAGCCTTTTACGAACAGTTAGAGAAGGGAAATTTTTTTAGGAAAACTTATAGCCTCTCTTGAGTCATTTCAACTTATCTCTCACAGAGCCTAGATCCATGTGCAAGACAACACTCCCAACTTTTGTCAATTAAAATAATCTTGTTTCCGAGCTGTTTTACAGAGGTTGTTCCCTGGTTTGGGTTTAAAAATCCTTTGAGTAATCTATATATTAATATGCATATAGATGTGTCTATATTAAAATATAAATGTGTCTATATTAAAATATAAAATCATATATATTATTGGTGTTTTCCACACAAAAATATTCTGTTATTGTGTGGACTCTAAACCAATCTCCTAAACAAGAAAAGATTTTTAAAATCATCTTATCACCTGATAGTACCTTGAGATTTATGTAAAACAATTTAAGACATTTATCTAATGCTATTTCTTACTAGGTCTTGGTTTTATAAATGTCTTTCTGCAGATGACAGAGTTAAAGGACTTGCTCAAACCACCAAGCAGGTCATTTGACATCCTGGGAGAAGAGCAGAGCCTCATTATTCTTGCATCATCTTTCATCATCTTGCATCTGGAGTGCCTACACAGGAACTAAAGGGAGTGATAGATCTGGGGGAGGATCCACACCTTCTGAAGCAGCAGGTGGAGGCTTCATGGCCTAACCTATGGCTTATAAAATGACACTGCTTAGTTTGAGATCAGGACATCCCAACGTAGCTGTCTCCACGCAAGTGAGGCAATCCTAGCTGTTCATTTAGTTCAAAAATGGACCAGCTCACTGCCTGTACTCTGAGCTGATCAGCTCTCCTGTGACTACAAGAAGATTTAAAACACCCTTGCAAAGACAGACATCTACCTCATACATGAGCAGAAAAGTAGTCACTTACCTTTTGTGGGAATACCTTTAACTGGATCAGAATCCCAATTTAGATATAATATCTGTGTTTCCCTCTTTACATGAACACATGTGCAAACCATCTTGAGACACAAGAGCTGTCTACAGAATTGGGAAGAATGGAGATTTCAAGTGGAAAATAAGGTACTAAATGTTACAGTATATTATAAAACTTTTAAGTAACTAATACACCATATTTCATTTCTGTTTCTACATCTATATTATTCAGCGTTGAATGAACAATGTGCATATTTAAAGAAGTATGACCCTCAAAAAGAAGCAAGTAGCTGTGGGAACATTGTATCGACCTGTGCCTGTTCTTTAATTAAATAAAACCAGCTATCCATCACTTGAGGAAAACAAATCATATGTCTGAATTATCATAACACAGTTTTTAAACTATTTATGAAAAAAATATATAAATTCAAAAAATTTTTCTTACATTACTGCTGTCTCTGAATGCATATATTATACTCTTGTATACAGATTGTTATTATTTATGCATATATAAACATTTTTATTTAAATTAAACAATTTTTTCTGGCATAAACATACAAGCACACTGTTTTACAAAATTATTTTTAGAAAATTGTATGAAGAATAATGCATAAACTTGTAACTGAGAAATATTTCTTAACTTTAAATGTAAAAGAACATACATACAATAAGCCCAAAAATGTGAAAAATAAATTTCTGACTACTGTGAATTAATAAAACATAGAGTGAAAGTCATTATGTAATCCTGATTTTAGTGTATTATTGTGCCTTCTATGATAATGTATGCTTTAGCTTACATTATCATAGAAGCAATACATGAAAGTTTTACTTTATGCTGCAATGTCATAAAGGTTGTAAGATGCTAACTAATCCTCAGGCAAAATTTTCTTTTTTGACATTGAAGAGGTCATAAAATTGCTCAAATATTTTCTTAATTAAAAGTCATATGCAAAACATCTGTCTTGATACATGTTTACTTCTGCAATATTTTGCTCATGTTAGATGATGTTCTTGAAGACCTTGTAAAGCTTAATAAGGACAAACCAGAGCTGTTATAGAAGCCAAAAGACTTATTTTAAATTACACTAGCGGTTGACATAATTTAGAGATAAAAGACATTTAATGAAAATCCTACAGAAAATCTAAAAAAATAATTCCTAGAACATTTTTTATCAATGAAACATCTTTCAGTCCTGTTATTCAGCCACTCATTAATATTTACACTGTGTTTATAACCACATTGACATTGGAGACATAAACTGCAGCTTTTTTTTAGGGAGTAAAAAAGTAACATAACTAAATGATCTGGAATTACAGCTTCACACAGTGACAGAATTACTAAGACATGATCTTTTTGCTTCTGCTATCAGGTAGTGAAACAATATGTCAAAGTTACAAGATTAGGACTAAGCCTACTGTATTTCAAAGTCGCAAATCAATTTTCATAATGTTTTAACCTATGGGTTTTTGAATGAATGACAATTAATAGTGAAAGAAATGAATGTTGGCCGAAAGGACGTTTTCTGCTTAACTGAAACCTATGTATAGGAAATTGACTTGAAAACCAGATGTTAAAGTTTTAAGGACTATGTTATATAAATTGTAGGGTTTTTTTTCTTTCCTTCTTCTTAAGAATGACACTAAGCAAAAATAAAAGACAATCTCTTGCATTTGTAACAACCTAACAGGAAGTATTATGCTTAAACCAATAATCAGTAGAGATTCTCACTGCTGGAAATGACATTAGATGAAAGGAAAAACAAAAAAGGAAAAAATAAACATGGTGAGAAATAAAAGCAAAGTATCTATGTAATAGATGAATTATTTTCAGTCATATCAAAAATAAACCTCAGGCTTCACGAACATAGCAGATTTTCCCTTTGACTCAGTAAGCATGAAACCACTTTGAAACTACAGTGCTTTTGTTGTACTTTGACTACGTTAAATTAATGTATGCTCTTCATATACATAAACTATTATTACAGAATAGGTAAATACAATTTCACTTAGACAGAAAGTAAAATTTCTTATTTTAAAAGTATATACTAATCAGATAACAAGAAAAATAAATTAGACAACTTTACATCTAATTATGCATTTCATTGATGCAGTTAATTTAAACTTAGCAGAACAATAACAGTATGATATGTATTAATTAACAGATCGTTTTAGGTGTTTCTGTAAGTGTATACAAAATCAGAAAAGTTGACAGAATAAGCATTAAAATAATACAAATAACTAATATATCTTTATGAAATTGAAATAGAACTCAGCAAGCACTCAACAGACACTAGTGGAATACTGACTGGAAATTGATTCTGGATTTTTCATGGTGTCTGGTGTGGTCAGGGTAAACCATCATTCAGTAAACTGTTTTAATATTCATATTCAAAAATATGGCTAACAGTAAGTTAAAATGCCATTATTTCCAGCATCATCTCTTAATAAACTCTTAAATAATAAACAGTATAGTAAGTTTAAAAGCTTATTTTTCATGTAACTAATTTTACAGATGCAAAATCAAGCAAATAAAACTAACTTTGCAATCATAATTCCCACAGTGGGCCACCTACAAGCTTTCAAACACTTCTACAGTAGTGTGGGATTTAGAGACATCAATATTAGGAAACAATCACTTTCCACACTATGTCTCAATACCAAATGTCTTTATTTATCTATTCGCTGTTGTATACAATGTATTTCAAGATTAAAATGAACAATAGAAAATTCACCTTCAAAGAGCTATTTCTCATTATTGCTGTAGTGCTAAATGTAACCAATTCTTTCAACAACGAATGAGGACAAACATTAAAAGGTTGCTTTTTAACTCTGGGATCTCTATCACTTACCTATCACCTTATAGGTAAAAATCAATCTTGGTCAGCTAGATCCTTGATCTATTTTGTGTATGTCTGACATATAACCATATTTTATGGTTGCTTTACCAGTCAAATATAAAAATCAAGTTTGAGGCTGAATAACCTGAAGCCTAAGTGACCTTAAATAAGGTAGACTAATTTAAGTGCTGCATCAGCACTTAAATATTGCCTTAGCTACTGATGCACTCAAGTGAGGAGTGGGATGTGGGTTTCGCTCCATTTAGATGTGGTCATTACTGTTAGCTGTTCCCCCTTCAAGTTATCCTACTGTGGCTACACTTGGAAAAGAGTAGCTTCCACAGCATTCAGTGAGGGTCCTCCATACATACGCTATTTCTATAGGTTAAATATTCTATAGATTTTCCCTCCAGGTGTTGACCTCCTATCAAACATCAAACCTGTGCATCTGACATCCTATTAAACAGCAAACCTGTGCATCTGACATCCATGTTTCTTGTATTTTAAGAATAACCTTCTGCTTCCCCCCAGAATTTTAAGCTAAGAAAGGCATTTCCATAGACTGTGCATGGAAGTAGATCCAAATATCCCAACAACAATAATAGCCAACAGACACTCTGATAGAAAAGAAAAATGGAAGTCTCAAATGAAAACTGAGAGGGGTTACTTTTAGTTGTTACTAAATAAAATCAACAATTTTATTAATTGATTACAGCTCAAAATAATTACAGATGCATAAAATTTTGCCAAGTGTTCACCATAAGTGCTTTCCTTGTAGAGAAAAAAACATGAGCAGTTTTAATCCAGTACACCTATTTCATAAACTATGTGGTGAAAACATTTCAACTTTGACAATACAAATATCTTATATGTATGCTGCTATTTGTTGCTCCATTACATATCACAGAACCACAGAATCAGAAAATATGTAGAATTGGAAGGGACCGCGAGGATCATCAGGGCCAACTCTTGGCCCTGCACAGGACAAGCCCCAGGAGTCACACCATGTGCCTGAGAACATTGTCCACACACTTTTTGAACGTGTCAGGCTTGGTGCTGTGACCACCTCTCTGGGGAGCCTGTTTCAGTGCCCAACCACCCTCTTGAGTGAAGAACCTCTTTCTAATATCCAACCTAAACCTCCCCCAACACAACTTCTGGCCATTCCCTCGGGCCCTGTCACTGGTCACCACAGAGTCCAGTGCCTTCCCCTTCTCTTCCCCTCACAAGGAGGTTGTAGACTGCGATGAGGTCTCCCCTCAGTTTCCTCTTCTCCAGGCTGAACAGACCAAGTGAGCTCAGCTGCTCCTCATATGGGTTCCCCTCAAGGCCCTTCACCATCTTTGCTACCTTCTATAGACACTCTCTAACAGCTTGAGTCACAACACATCCACTTGGATTAAAAAACAGAAATTTTTTATGTCTGAAATACTTTAAATTGCTATAAAAACCTGTTTGCATCTGTCTAATACACTTCTAATATTCATTATACCTTTTCATTCATTAAATTTTGATACCCTCTATCACCTTAGCAATGTTATTAGCCTCTTTACTTGAAGTTAATGCTCTCCAGAGCATAATAAATTATTCTTTAAATATCTGATAACGGGTAAAGATGGGCAACATACAAACAGAAATGGAAACTTCAATAGTAAAGTTCAATGAAATTTCTACAGACAGCAAAGTATTAAAGATTTAAATTTCAGTATTCTTTACAGTATTGTCTGTAATGTTTTAAATTTTTTTACATGAAAACTTAGTTGGCTAAAAGGCAATTGATGTGCACAGAATTACAGAACAATTGTCTATTAACCATGGCTCTTCATCTTATTCTACTATTTGTAAGACAAAACAATTTTAATTTAGAGAATCCTTAACGCTTGACAGTTGGGTAAGATAAAAGAAAAGATAAATGCAGAAATTAGTTCTTTTCAATTCATAAGTGTAAAGACATTGTAAGTATTATTTAATAGTTCATCCACTGCTCATAGATAAAAATATATTATTTTGTGGAACACACAGGGAGAAAGTTGGTATTGAATTATATTGAGCTGAAAGGTTAGATTCAGTTAACACAAAACAAATGTACTATATTTCAAACAACATATGAGGATTAATGAGATCTTTGCTATCAAGGAACTATCTCTTAGTCGTTGGTCAGCCCCAAGATACTTCATGGCTAATAGCTGCCTTAGAGTTGTTGTTGGAAGTTAAAATTTTGTTGTGAATTTCACTGTAAATCCAATTATTGAAAAAAACAGGGACAGCACATGGCATGGGTCAAACAGTGTGGTGTCTGATCTGTCTGTGGGTTTACATGGGATTGGGTAAACCTTTGTTTAAGCAGTAAAAAAGCAAAAAGGTTTTATGAAATAAAATCAAAATAGACAATAGTGACACTAGGTTTTATTTGGTAACCAAAGAGAAAGGAGCTGAAGACAGAGGAAGGACGGGTTTGTGAATAATGAGAAAGGTCTGAAAATCTGCATCATTTATGTCCTTTAGATTTACCCTGTGGTGACAAGCACAGTCACTGTTTTCCCAGGTGTACTCTAGTTGTGCACTTCTTACTTTGCTAGTCCCAGTCTGAAAAACAGCACAAATACTGTCTACCAATAGATGGTTTACCATCTATTGTATAAACAGCGTAGATATTTCTTTTTGATTTGATTATATGCATTCTCTTTGGAATCAATTAAAAGAAAAATTCTCCCGTGTTTGTCTAAATGAGAGATATATCTCTAAAATTAAATGGATGAATGAATTGACTGAACCAACTCCCTTTTTATGAAATAAGAAAAATGCTACCCTCATTTTTCAGGAGTCCTGCAAAGACATTGTGTGAGTCATGAAGTGTATAATGTCATCCAATTCCTATATTAAATATTTAATTAGTTTATTTGAACCATTTAAAAAACCAAAACTCTGCATTTTTACCCTCTGTTTTCTCTGGGAAAACTTGTCTTTGACAAGAGAAAACATGTTCCCAAGACAGCTGCAAAGGCCAGGGATCCAGCCAGGCCCACAGCACTTTGGACTGTCTTTGCCACTAGTCAACACCAATGGTTTTATAGAAGATGTCAGATCAGAGTTTGCAGACAAACTAGTTCAAGTGACTGTATCCCTAGTTTTACCTTGAACAATACATTTTGGGAAAAACTTTTCTCCTCCAAACTCTCTAAGAGGCTGATTTTTCTTATTGTTTTTTAAGGAATAACTGATCCCCTCTCTCATTATTCAGACTACACAGAGATAAGATGCACTACAAATAATTTGCAAGAAAATGAAATACATTATTCTTTTCATAATAATCACTTCTACAACCAGAGTATAGATAAGTGCAACTTGAATGGCAGCTTAATTTATATACAAAGTTAGATTTCGAATTTTGATTCGCTCTTGAAGTCTTGTCTGCCTCAGCTTTTGATCTTCTTATAATCTCGATGCTCTGTCAGAGAAGTTTGAACTTTAACTGTTGCTAAAAATAAAGTATATAAAAAACTGTTTCAGCTGAAAATACTCAAGATTCCTTGTACTCCTAGAACAAAGTGTATGAGTGCACTGGAGACCACTTAAAGGTCACTTTTTCAGTATCAGATAATGTTAGAACTAAGAAAATAAATTGAATGTTCTTGACTGAAACAGGTTAGACCATTTTCAAGAATATAGTATAAGCCATTAAAATTTGGTTCTGGCATGTGATGACTCAAAAAACCAATGACTTTCACCAAAACTGAGATGATTTAATTGCCTAACCTGAATTATGCTACATAATAACATTGTAAGCCAAAGTACACCCTTCCCTTAAGGTATTTTATCCTTTGAGTCATATTCCGCTTTTTTTTTCAGCTATACCACAGTGGTTTAGGCAACAGGGCTTCACAAACCTGACTAAGAGTGCAACCTAACCTAATTTTGTGCTCTGATATAATAGTTTTAGAGGCTGATCCTGAAAAGACTTGTCTGTGTGAAAAGACTTGTCTTCTGTGGTGCAATCAACTCCATTGGCATCAATGAAACATCTCAGAGTGTACAAAGACTGTACATGTCCCTTAATCTTTGCAGAACTAGATGTCTAGACTCTGTGTGAATGAAACAGAACAGCACTGTGTGCTATAAGGCTATGTGCTATAAAGGCAAGTAGACATGTATCATTCCTCTGAATATTTATCTGAAATTTTGAAGTTGAGTTTTAATTATTTTGAGCAGCAGAAAGTATCTTCAAAAGCTATATTTTTTCTCACATGATTTCACAAAGAAAAATGTAATTTTGAATATTTTTGGTTTAAAAACCAATCCCTTTTTTCTTAAGAATGTAATGTAGGATTGCAGCAAATTAAAATATTCCTCCAGCATTCTTTTAATTTGTTTCAAATGATGTATGAACACGTGATACATAAATACAGTGTAGTCTGTTTTACAGCAAAATTTCTACAGGTTAAAGTAAGTTTTACTGGATAGTTTTTTGTTGTCTGTGATTTCCAACTTATATGCAAACCAAGATAAAATGGTGATCCTGAAAAGCTATTGTACAGATCTTAGGTTGGAAATCAACAGATCTGTATGCACCTTAGCTTGACCTTAAAATCTAAGGAATTGGATATCGAACAAGTCTTGAGGTTTTTTTCCATTGAAATCTTGTAACTTACAAATATTTGGAAGAAGATCTTGATCTTTGGTTAATATATAACTTCGAACATACTACAAGACCTTTAAATAAAAGAGAACATTGGAGGATGAATTGATGAATTTAAGATAACTGATAAACATTTAAAACAAAACTCACATATGCTTGTACTTGACTTTTTTCTCTCAGCTTCCATGAGGCTGATAAAGTTTGTAAAGCTAAGCACAGTTCATGTATATTTTATGGACAAAGAACAACAGAACAGGTTATTTCTAACTTGGCTGAAAATATACATATAAGAAGCAACATTACACATCAATATCTGAAACTAATAAAAGGAAAAGTATAAGGTATATGAACTGTACTGAAAGAAAGAAGCTTACAAGGAAAAAACTTGCATTTGTTTGTTACGGTTTTAAGAAATTAGTTTTATAGGGGTGGGTTTCAACAGAAGAAGTCTGAGAAAGAAAACTGTTCTGAACAGGCCTGCCCTGATAAGAAAAATGAGTGCCTGGCTTGCACTATAAACAAGTGGTCATTTCAGAATTATCTTCCATCCTTGCTCTTCCTAAGGAAAGGACGCACCATGACAGCAAACCTCAGTTACTGATGAAAATTCTTAATGCAGGATTCTCCATAGGGTCCTTCTTTGCTTTGAATAGTCTGCACTGTAAGGGAAAGAGGAACTGTTATTATTATGTTATTATGACTACGCAATTTGGAGTGCTGATGCATATTTTCAGCTTGTTTCAGTACATTCTTGCCTATATCAAGCAGAATTCTGACAATAAAGTTCAGAACACCACAGACATGTAAATTAAATTAGAGAAATAATGTAGCTGCCCCTAAATATTTATTTTAAAAGGTTATGTTTGCCTTCTACAACATAGAATCATAGAATCATAGAATAATAGAATCATAGAATCATGGAATGATAGAATCATAGAATCATAGAATCAGCTGGGTTGGAAGGGACCTCTGAGATCATCAAGTCCAACCCTTGATCCACTACTGCCGTGGTTACCGGGCCATGGCACTAAGTGCCACATCCAGTCTCATTTTAAAAACCTCCAGGGACAAAGAATCCACCACTTCCATGGGCAGCCCATTCCAATGCCTGATTACCCTCTCTGTAAAAAATTTCTTCCTCATGTCTAACCTAAAGCTCCCCTGGCAGAGCTTAAGACCATGCCCTTTTGTCTTACTGATAGTTGCCTGGGAGAAGAGACCAACCCCCACCTCTCTACAACCTCCTTTCAGGGAGTTGTAGACAGTGATGAGGTCTCCCCCGAGCCTCCTCTTCTCCAGGCTGAACAACCTCAGCTCCCTCAGCCTCTTCTCATAGGACTTGTGCTCAAGTCCCTTCACCAGCCTCATTGCTCTTCTCTGGACCTGCTCCAGCACCTCAATATCCTTCCCGAACTGAGAGACCCACAACTGGACACAGCACTCCAGGTGTGGCCTCACCAGTGCTGAGTATAGAGGAAGAATCACTTCCCTGGACCACACTGTTCCTGATGCAGATCAGGATGCCATTGGCCTTCTTGGCCACCTGTGCACACTGCTGGCTCATGTTCAGCTTCCTGTCAATCCAAACTCTCAGGTCTCTCTCTGCCTGGCTGCTCTCCAGCCACTCTGTGCCCAGCCTGTAGGGCTGCATGGGGTTGTTGTGGTCAACGTGGAAGACCCGGCACTTGGCCTTGTTGAACCTCATCTCATTGGAATCAGCCCATCTCTCCAGTCTGTCCAGGTCCCTCTGAAGAGCCCTCCTGCCTTCCAGCTGATCGACACTCCCCCCCAGCTTGGTGTCATCTGCCAATTTGCTGACGGTGGACTAAATCTCCTCGTCTAAATCATCAACAAAGATATTAAATACAACTGGGCCCAACACTGATCCCTGGGGGACACCACTAGTGACCGGTCGCCAACTGGATGCAGCACCATTCACCACCACTCTCTAGGCCCAGCCCTCCCGCCAGTTCCTAACCCAGCACAGAATGTTAGGGCTGAGCTGAAAAGTGATTGTAATAGCAAGTGAGGGGTCTATCTGAATATGTTGCATCTCAGATTATGTTAAATGTTATATGTCTAACATTAGATTTGTAACACTTGATGGATATTCTTCACATCAACAGCACAAGATACAGACAGAAGATTCAAGACTGATGTGTTCTTCTCATCTTACTTTCATCTTCTTACTTTCCTCAGTTCTCATTTTTCACACTGCATTTACATTTTTGTTATATTAAAAGATAAGTAAAATGCTTTCTTTTCCCCTCAAAATATCATTAGCACTAATGCTTATAAAGATGTTAAAGTGTCTTGCATGAAGGACTTGCCAAGTAAAGTATTACTGATTTTGAGAATATATCTTATGAGTGGGTAAATGATAACTCGTAGAGTTACATGTCTAGCAGAACACTTCTGTTCTAAAAACTGTGAAGTCCCAGGAAACAGCCCCAGGATGATCTTTGGTGTTTAAACTTTTCAGACTGCTGTTCAAATACCAGTATTTCTTTAGCTGTCCTCTTTTAAAGAAATTTTGTAACACAAATCCACTCCACAAATGCCATTTTTAATGACTACTAAAATTTTAAGTAAGCCCTCCATCATAGCCAAGGTTCCTGTAATACACAACATTTCTGATAACCATGACATATAAATTGCCTGCAGAAGGAAATCAGAAGAGTGTATCTTGAATTCAGCTCATCTGTCAAAAGCTTAAAGATAATTTCTGACCACAGTGTTATAGGAATGGGTTTGGACAGTTGGTAAATGACAGCTATTGGAAAGATAAAAGCACTAGCTTGGAAAATGAGAACTCCTTTAAATTTCACGTAATGGAGCGTATTTCTGAGTAGTTACACACCATGAAGTTTTGATTTTGCTATTTAAAAAACCTTAAGATGGAAAGGACATCACAAGAAGGGTTAGGATTGAGACAGCAAGATTATCTTTTGAGATAATGCAGAAAGATGGTAGTAACAGTAACTCCACAGATTATTTGCAGATCATTCCATGAAATGGTGAACCCGGTGGGCAACTTCAATAAAATATTCTGAAAGCAGACTACAGAGCACAGAAAGATTTATGATGTTTATAGATATTTAAGAATTTCTACATAGAAGTTGCTATTTTAGTTAGAGGGAAGAGGAGGAAATATCTAGACCACTAAAACAGGAGCATATGCATCTAGCTCCATTTAACTAGCTGCTATCAGGAAGAGGCTGTTTTTCCCAAATAGACAAAGCACTTGCACACAGGTCCACCGGGTAACCATGAGTAAGACTGGATGTTGCTATTGTGCATAATGGTATGGAGTAAAGAGTCCAGATGCAATACAATGTTTACGATAATAATATAAGGCAGGAACACAGAAGTATTTGTGCCATTGTCAAGATCAGAAAGAATATAGCCTCTGTCTTCTCCTACTGTCATCTACATGTATGTAATTATATTAGTCTTTTTGGTCCCATCACAGTACCATCACTTTTTCACTTTACCATCACTTTATTTCCAGAATAAAGTTCTTTCTCTTGAAGAAGCATGAATTTCATTTTTTGTTACTACATATAGTATATTCTATATTAATAAAATTTATTGGTTCAGCAGGGTAACAAATTGATCTAGAGCACAACTACTGGCAGCTGATTATGATTCAGAATGCATTTCCACATATAGAAGCATCATGGATCAAACCAGCTTTTCTAACTAGTCACAGAAAACTTGTGGTACTGCTTTTTATGAAATACTGGAGTACTACCATCCCCCAAGTTACTACAACAATAGAACTCATTGTTTCCATAGAAACCAAAGAATTTCAAATGAGGGGGGGAAGTAGGCTGCAGCATAATTCTACCCCTTCTTACATGCAGTAAAAATAGTAAGCAGATAGGCAGGATGAACTAAATACTTGATTCTCTCCTCCCATTTTTGGGCAGTCTGATAGAGTGCATGAGTGTCAGTCATAGGAACATCCCAAACAAAGAGAAAATAAAAGCTGATGATACCATGCTTTGTCTTATACTTCCTATATATGGATTTGCAACATGCTAGCAACCAGCAAAAAAAAGCAATTAAAATAAATAAATCAATGCCTTTATTTATAAACTACTGAGAACTCTTGCTTGCAGTGCCTTTGGGAGTTTGCAGTGTCTTGCAGCATTACAGCATCTTGCAGTGTTGCAACTTGCACTACATTTGATACGACAAATCCTTGGAAACATTACTGAAGACTGAAGCCTTTCAACATACCTTGACTACTAGTGTACATGCTTTCAGGGGTGTAACATTTGTATGATCCAACTCCAAAAAGACCTTTAAATTAATAGCTTAAAATTAGCATTATACTGCTATGTAGGAAGTAAAAATGAAGAATGAGAATTTAACCACTTTTTCTGAGTACATCTTATTCTCTGAGCAAAATGTTCTTTTTTTTTTTTTTTTTTTTGCTAACCTATTATTTTAAAAAAATGTTGGGGTTTCTTTAAAGATACCAAAGGATACTTTAAATAAAGCAACATCTATAGTTTCATATTTGAGTAAATACTGAAGAATTCACCTCATCATAGCAACCCTAAAAATGAAAAGGGATAAGCTAATTTGCAGAAAGCACAATTTTTATGACTGTGAAGAACCTACAGTAATAAGTAATTAAATATTACATTCTGTTACTGCTTTAAAAATACATGTTTCTAACCTTCTTCTGCTAATTAGGAAAGTAAAACGAGTGCCAATCTGCAGTTACCTTCTCTGAAGTTCCAGAGCCGAGTTCTTAGTGATGTATGCAGCATTGCAGGTTCCTGTAAATAATAGGATCTCTTTGGTGAGGCACCTTAGACATTCGTTTGTGTGTCTTTAAAGTGGCCCAATTAAAATTTCAATGTTTTATACCAATAAATACATAATTTTAATTGGACAGCTGAATATGTACTACCAACTCTTTGGATCTTTAAAATATGCAGATCAGAAGTTGGAAAAAAAAATATTCTGTGCTTTTTGTCACTTCTATGGAACTTCTAATTCTTGTCAGCATCATCCTCCACAAAGAATTGATATCTATCTGCAAAAGCACAGAGCAGTTAATGTTTAAACAATTTCGTGAAACTAGTCACGTGCTGTAAAACCTTAGCAGCATCCCAAGACACCTATGAACTGGTCTGTCAGATCACTTAACTGTTCAATTACTGTGATTACTGGTATTATTTGACTTAGAATGTGTGTCTTCTGGCAACAGGAAGGAAGTTTAATAAAACAAAAATGGATATACAAATTTTCTGTAGTTCATCTGAGTTGAGAGTGAAAGCCTCAGAAACAGTGTTATTTCCTGTGTAGTATATGATAAGGAACCAATGAATTTTCTTTATGATTACGTTTTGAAGACTTACGTTTCAGTAGAGAATTTTTTAATCTCCTTAATTCTCCAAGATAGTAAAAAATTTGTCTGTGTTAAATTCCTAGGGACAGGTGCTTTGTAGCTTGGTACCCTAAGGATATGAGAATTCTATCCACACAATATACATGTGTTTACACATGTAAAGGTCTCTAAGTATCTTATAAAATCCCACCAAACAAACAAACAAACAAAACAAAAAAAATCCCAACCCCTTAGCCATATAGGGTTCTCAAAGTTATTCTCTTCCTAGACTGTCAAGGAAGATATAGACATGATAAACGCACCAACAGAGAGGGGAAAGCACAGGCTATCAGATTCCACAAAGGATAGAGAAGCTATAAAAATCCCAACCACTTAGAAGCTTCAGATGGAGATTACACCTCAGATACAACATGATGTAAGCACAAGATCTAAGAGCATCCTCCTTTTATTCTTGTAGTGCTTATGATTTACCTGCTCCTACAAGATTAGTGAGTGCCTTGAGGAAAATTTTTGTTCTAGATATTGCTGTCCCACTGAAAGAGCTGGTTAGATGTGAGTCAACAAATGATATCTTGTCTCCAACCACAGAAAGTATAGCAAAACAAGTTGCTGGCCACTTTTAAGACAATATTTGTAGGAACTGGGGAGCATTTCTGCTGCAGAAACTGAACACTGGGCTTGAGGGGAAAGGCTAACCAAAGGGATGAGATGTCTCTTAACATAAATACATAATGCGGTTACCAGATATTATTCTGAAATAGAGCCATAAATAGTTTTCCAATATAACCACCAAAAAAAAAAAAAAGGAAAAAAAGAAACAAAACCCCACCAACTAATCAGCCAAACAAAAATTTATGTATAAGACTATATTCAGTTTTGGGGAAGCTGTTTTTATTTATAGCCCAAGTTTGCTGATAAAATAAGGAAAATACCACCAAAAAAGATGGCTAAAGTATGCTGAGGAATGCCAGAGGGAGAAGATGTTTTAAAGGCAGAAAGACCTACAGGGTTTTGAATATGCCTGCAAACTGAGTTGTGTAGATAACTGGGTTACTTGAGAGTGTTAGTAAAAGATTTTCAAGCTTCAAATGTGAATAAGTAGTTACTGCTGAAAATACTGCTTTTTCTCTGTTGCACAATCTTCAACCATGGTTCAATTCTCATTTAAGCACCAGGAGGACACATGAAAATAGAGGACAGTTAGATATCAAATACTGATACACTTGTATCAGCAGAGTCATGGGCATGATTTTTCTGCTGATTTCTCAGTTCAAAGTCATCAAGGAAGCAAGCACCCTGACTGCTTAAAAGGTGTGATAACTCTTATTTATCTGCCATACCAAGACAGCTGATTCCTTTGCTTTCCAACAAGCAGTCATTCACCTTCCCTTTCAGTACTTATGAAGGTAGTTTTCCTGTAGTTTTCATATTTTGCATTTGTTTTTTGTCTGCCTTAGTGATGGTTGTTCTTATCATCATTTTACTGAGAGAAATTCAGACAGAAATTCCTCTGGAATCTTGCGATAGGATACAAGGCAGGGTTACAACCATAGCCTGATGGAGACATCATTTCTGGGAGTATGTTAGCACCATGAAATGGACTGTTGTCCTGAAGTTGTATTGCAAGAGACATTCTGCAAGATGCAGATTCTGCCCAGAATCAGGCAGAGAGTGTATATGGCATGGGACAGAGCCATGACAAGATACTTGATGCACAAGTCAGGATAGTCCTGAGTTTTTGTCACTGAGTTTAAGGAGTACACATATCACCTCATTAACATGCTTCTGCATCTTCCAGGTTCGGTGTTAGTAAAGATCAGCTGTCTCTGCACTTCTCTTGAGGTAGATATCTACGATGTTAGCCAGCTTCTTGCTCTTGCATTTCTAACCTAATATGGCTTAATATTCTGTTACAGTCCCTGAAATGAATATACATTCTGAGATTATGCTACCATAGTGAAAAAATTATTTATATACTGGTATTAAGCAATAAACAAGAATGCTTTGACACTAACAAAATGGCAGTTTGGTTAAAACTGACAAGAAACCAAATTTTACATTAAAAGAAGCGTAGATACTCTGCACTTGCAATAGGCACTCATTTCTTACATTACAACTTACTGAATCATCGGCACATCTCTACCAAGAAAATTCATGTAAGTAATTCTAATACATGCCCTAAAAGTACTGCCGCTGGAAACTGTGCTTGCTTGAATGCAAGTCAGTGCTTCCAGCTGCTCGGGTTACCTCAGAGATACCCAACTAGTGCCAGATTCTTCATTCCCTACCCTGATTTCTTGAGTGGACTTATTCTCTACAGAAATGAGAGCAAATGTGAGTGGCTCGCCCTAAGAACAGCATTCCATATCAAGTAATTCAAATAATACAGAACCTGATACAATTACAGATAATTAAATACATATTTACCAGTCACTCATATTGGTAGGTAAAGGAGATCTTTCTGCGGCTGTGTCAGAGCAGTCACACAGACTACAGTAGATGTAGGTCCCAGTCAGGTAGACAGGTAGAGTAAATAAATAGTGTAGCTCAATGCCACATGTTTCTAAAATTACTAGCAGTGGTGGTTAAGAGAACTAGTTATCTGGGGATTAAATTGAAGGAACTTCTGAGGATCTTTAGGAAATGTTAAGCTTTTACACAATGAGAACCCAGCTCCTCCAACTACAAGTCTGAAATCACTTCTTAAAGTAATTTCACTTTAAGATTTTCACTTAAAAGTCACTTTTTAAAATCTTAGCCAATCTTTTTTTTCTTTTCTGTACACATTAGCACATATGTTATTTGCCATTGTCAAAATATTTGAATATAAATAATCACTGAATTTATAAGAAGATATATGCTTTAAACAGAGCAATTTAATGGACAGAGTAACCACCTGCCATGTCATGTGTAATTTGAAAGTGCTACATTACACAATGCTTAAAATTTGTTTGATATATACATACATTATGTAATTTAGTTATATACTCAACAAAACAATCCTTACAAGGTATATTGAAGTTAAAACTCAACCTAGAAGCGGGAATTATAAAAATCTAAGTTTTGTTGTCTTTTATGGATTCTTAAGCAAGGTGACCCAAATAATCTTTTTGATTTCACTTCAGAATCACGAAAGTCAGAAGACATTCCATTTGGGGCTGAACAAGTGGTTTGCGCCCAATAATGACACCCAGGGTTTATGAAACAATCTCCAGTTTGAGGCAGCCAAAATGAAAACTTAGACTGAAGATTTCTTTCTATTCTTACCTCAAAGGTAGCGATAATGTTTGATCCATCTGGCAAGATTGTTTTTTATGGAGTAACTAGTGTTTGAAAAGACTGCTGAATATGAAAAAAACAATGGTAAATCATATGTGTTATTATTAAAAGAAAATCGGCTCTTCAGCTCTCTGAAAGCTGTAGTAGTTATTGTTGAACTCAAGTACATATCCACAGTCAGTCATTATCTTCAAGAGAATGCCAGGAAAAGTGAAAAGTACAGATTTAAATACCACTTTACACATTAGTGTTTCAATAAAAGTTAAGAGGCCTCACTACATAATAAATCCTGGACACAAGAAAGCGTAAGAGTTCTAATATTAAAACTACTAATGATCACTGATGAGAAATGGTACTAAGGCTTATTATTTCAAGCAATTGTCCATGACAACTAAACCAAATCCACTCCTGCTGATCTGGTATAAACATTACTGGAGAGTAAACCTTAAACTCTGTTCAGAGAGTTGCAGAAACTGAACGTAAAGGGCCTAATTTTCTGGTGGTGCAATAGTGGATTTTACCAGCGCAGAAATTTGGCTCTACATATGAACATACAAGAAATTGTCTGCCAGATTTTATGTATACAGCCAAATGCTGAACAGAAACAGTAACACATAACCTTACTAGGCTCTCAGAGATAACTAACATGTCCTGATTACAAATAGCAAATCATCACATAGGTGCATGATTAATACAGAGTAAAATTCAACTATGTTCCAAAAATACTTCTATGAAACAAAGGCATTAATGGAAATCTTTCTGAAGAGGCTAAATTTGTCACTTTAATTATTCATTGTGCAGTAGTCCTTTATGTGTAGTGCTGGGGTTAGAAATAAAGTAAGGAAAAATTACAGCATACAAGAGCAATGCAGAGCATTTCTTCAGCAAAACAAGCAATATAACAGTAAGATAAACAAAAAGAACAATGAAAAAGCAGGGTGCTACTGAAGATGTAAGTAGTGCCTAGTCCAAATTCAGCAGGACCTAGAAAGCAAGAGTATCTTCTGTAACCAAAAGGTAGCTGAGAATATGGTTCGGTTTTGGAACACTGAATTCATAAAGAAATTTAGTATCTTTTCGAAGGCAGGAAAAAAAGATATTTCAAGCATAGTCTGTACCTCTGCACGTTTCAGTTAGTCACTGTCACAGCTGGAGAACTACTGAGAAACAAACCATTAAAAATCAATTGCTAGACTTCCATATAAATTTTAGTTATGTTACTCACAGTGAAAGAGTGAAAAGGCTGTACAACAGGCACTTGGGTATTCCTCTTGTGTCACAGCTGGAAAACTATGGATGCCTTGGGCTGCCTTGATGAGATGATTAATGTGTCTTTGAAGGGATTACTTTTCATCTGGGGTCTTCTGCCTTTTCTGTTTCCAACTAGTGGACTGGTGTTGGATGAGCTCTTGAGCCCACGCTGATGGTAATAGTACATCAGAGATATAAAGCTGAAACCCTCACCAGCAAGCTGGGGTTCAAAAGTGGCTTTATCACTATTCAGTCACCTAAATCTGTCTCCTGCTGGTGACTCCCCTTGTTTACACAGGTAACTACCTCCCAGTATTAACATCAACAAGGGGAATTAGCATGTCTGTTTGGAATTAATATGTGCAAAGAGATCTCATCCAGCTTTGAAAGTCACAGAGAAAGGAATCTTTTAGAATTATTTTCCTCGTGGAAGAATGCTTATTTGGCCCTTGTTTTCTACGAACACTCCTCTTTCACATATGGTTTGCAGAATTTACAAGTCACAACAGATTCAGGAAGGATTTCCAGGTTGAGGTCTCTGAGATTGTAGAATAGGATATCTTGGATATCTTTGATATCTCTGTAGACTAAACTTTCTATTCCTAATTTTTAAAAAAATATTTCTCCTGTCCTTCTCTTCTTTCTTCCTCCCTTCTATTTTTTGGAACAGGATGCTCTTCTGTTTTTACACATGTATTATTTCATCAATATAAGAGCAGAATGCCACAGTTGAGATTAGGCTGTTCTATTGTATTTTATAGTTTAGTCAATTGTGAACAGAAAAGCTGATAAATTAACAAGGTTACACTGTACCAGCTAGAGCTGTCTGAGGCTGAGCTGAGACACAGAAACATTTCCTAAAGCAACTCAGTCATACAGAGCCAAGAAGCCTTTGTTCACTGACAATTATTCTGTTTTTCCCAAAGACATTTGTTAATACATAATGCAATCGAGCCAAAGCTCACTGTGTTCTTTGCTTCCTACATGATTCCTCTGTTCCTTCAGGAGCAAAGAGAACAATCCCAAATGACCTTCTTGCATTGTACTCATTTAAGAAGAAGTACAATCCATTTTTCTGTATTTAGTCTACCCTTTCTGATTACCTGCTCATCTGATCATCTACCAAAGATATTTAATTCTATGAGATCAGTGGGACGGTTTTGGAAATACCACTTCCTGAAATGACTTTTCAGCTATCCTTCCCTTGTCAAATTGCACATTAGTCTCTAGTGATGAATAATAGGCTATATTGTTGCTTCAACATATAGGACAGGAGAAGAGAATGATAAGTAATGATGAATTTGGATCATTTTGATATACCAAACTGAATTCCTTAGGCTTTGTGAACAATAGGCTCTTGTGCAGCCATGGTTGTGTATCTGAAAGCAGAAAAGGAAATTCTTCTTTCTAAAAATCCATTACCTATAGACAAGTCACTTTCAAACCAAGGGTTTTGCTACAAAGCAAATGAAACCATCTATAGTCAGACAGTGTACTTACTTCTTTCATTTATTTCTGTAAATTAAATTAGTGAGACTATTATAAGAAACATTTAAGAAACTGCTGTAGGTTTGAACAATTTGAAGATTCATTTCAAAACAGAGAAACTAGAGCAAAAAGCAGAAATTATGAATAAATTCAGAGCAAATATGGCATAAAAATCAATGGAAATTTACAAAAATATATAACTCAAATGGTACATTACTTCAAGGGTAAAAATTAAACAAATTAATCTATTCTATTTGTACCTCAAGAAGGTTTACCTCAAAAGAGGTATTAGGGTAAGAGAGAATTCTCTCATGTGAAATAAAAGGGCACAATGAAATCAGTTTTTCATACTGCGCACAATCAGAGTGAGTGGAAAGATATGTATGTGGAAAGATATCTTCCACAAGGAAGATAATTAAATCCTGGCATAAGCTACCAAAAGATGTGATGGAGTCCCAATCATTTGGAATCCAGACTGTGCAACTTGATAAAAATATTCTGTTTTTAAATTATAGACATGGTTCAAAATTTATTCAGTGAAGTTCTCCACCTCATATTGTGCTAAAAATGAAACTAATTTCTTTAATGGACTTCTCAGACCTTCATATCTATAAACATAAGTATAAACTACTACGCATTTCATTCTCTACCAAATGTTAAGCTCTGTCGGTTTCTGATGATATTCACATAGCAAATTATTAATTGACAAATTTAGTAGGATTAGTCTATATTTAGAATTGTACAAGCAATCTCATAAGCTATTTCATATGTGGTAACACAATCCTTTCTGTATAAGCTAGAGGTCACGCTATAGAACTTACTACTTTGAAGACTGGCTATTTGAATTACCTTACATAGAGGAGTATCTCTAGTGTTCCTTAATATTCGTCCCTCTTGTGTATTTTAAAACATGTCAAGTAATGAACAATGCAAATTATATTTTAGAAAAAAATACAACAATAAATATATAATAAATGAAATTAATAACCAAACTTGGACTTCATGATGGAAAACCAAACATACAAGGATTTAGCTTGGTCACTCAAACCATAGAAAAAAAAAATAAAAATATATATATATATATATTTACCATATAGTTTTATACCAAAGAAAAACAGGTTTAATAACTCAGTAATCTCATACACATATACTCACATTGGGTTTAAATTAACACTGTAGTTAGACTTAATTAGAACTGTGCAGCATCTATATTAATAGTAGTAAACTTTACTAGTGTTTTATTTGACACACAGCCCGTGTTATTTCCTTCTTTGTGGAAGTAGGACACCAAGACCCAAGCATCCTGGTGTCCCGAGTCAGAGCTAAAATTTAAACATGAATTTCCACAGATCCCTCCCTTTGAGGAATGCTGTTGTACAGGTAATCTCCTCGAGGAGGTAGAACAGAGTTTGCACAGTAGTAGAAGCAGATATTCTCACAAGTTACAGGCAGCTAAAGATTATTTCATTTTACTTAAAATAGACCATGAATTATAGGGCAGGCTTCAGTTGTCTAAATGTTTAGCGTCCTTCCTTGCACTTCCTTGCACTTCCTGTGAGATGGTCCAGCTGCCGTTCCAGAAGAAGCAGGGCAGGATAGTATCCTTTAGGTCCTGTGTCATACATGCCAGTCCCATGCAAATGTCTCTCACAAACCAGCCTGTCTCAAATGGCACGAATTGTCTATGTTTGAGGCAGCTGAATTAGAGATGATTGACAGAGAGCAAAGAGAACCAGAAAATGCACTCAATTTATCAGTTTCTTCCAAGTCTTCAAGAATTATAAAAGTAGGCCATAGGTCAGGCTCCTCCAGGGATTCATGATCCTACATATGGGCTTCTTTTGTAACGTGGAGTCTATCTATAGTGTGTAAAACTAGTTTGTTTCTTCCTTGTTTGGTCGTAGGATTGAAAAGGTTACCTCTAATATAAAAACAATCAAATAAAAACATCAATCAAAAAAGCAAATAAAAAATACACACAGCCAAAAAAGAAAAAAACCCTAAACCCAAACACTATCACAAAGCCTCCCTTCCCCTTGCCTCTCCTGCCAGATTTTATTTTAAGATTTCTGATGTTAGATTCTTCTTTCTAACTCACCAGCCCTCAGAGAATTCCCTGTCAGAAGGTTCCCAAATGAGCATCATTAGGAGATCAAAGTTTTCCAACAGTTGATCTGTTGCTTAGTTACCAATTCCCTGGAGTTATGACTTGACAAACTGCTTTGTCCTGAACGAAGTCAACATTTTGTCCAAAGAGGTTTCCACCTGAAAAGAGAATCATCATTCTTTAACAACCTTATGATGTCACCCTGGATCACCCTCATCTGAAACTGTGGTATGGAAAATATTCCAAAAAAAGGAAGTAAAAAGGTGACAGAGAGAGACACTGGTCCCACAGACAAAATACATTTTAAAGTCTTAACATACAGACTCATGGAGCATCTCCAATATCAAACAGAAATAAAGAGTTCTGCACAGACAGACAGATTCATTGTTTCATATCACATTTGGATATGAAAATTAAAATTCAGCCTCCTGAAGCTCCAAATGTGAAGGACACTCAAGTCAAAAGTTCTGGCACAGGCTTATATTAAATTTAAGAGAGTGCTGTTTAATTTAAGATGTTAACACTAAAAAATATCTGGATGGCACCCAAGACATTATAAAGCTATGATTTGCTAAATATTCATCACTTTGTACATTCTCTAAAACCATCTTTCGCATGCAAATAATTAGGTATTTAGTTTTTTAAAAAAATGTGTTCTGAGAATTAGCAAAAGTCAGTTCTCTGTTTCAAATTCTGAATGCAAATATGGAAAAGAAAGCACATACTACAAAGGGGTCATGTAATTTTTCTACAGAGAGGTCAGAGTGGACAAAAGAATTTTCATATCAATATCACCCTTTATGTTCTGCTCAATCTCCATCTTGCAAGAGGGATGCATTTGATTACTTTGCAAAATGAAAGCCTATTATTTCCACCTAGTTTTATTTTAGGGCATTTGATATCTGGGCATTTTTGACCCATTTAAGACTGAATTAGATGATGATGATGATGATGATGATGATGAGATGTAATTTAAAATAAAATCAAATGTCTCATCCCAACTTTTTTTTTTTAAGGAAAAAAGTTTAATTAATCAGGAAAATTGTCAAGGAAAGAACTATGCAGCTTATGCATATGAACATGGATCATAACAGAATGCATTATACATTTGTGTTAAGCATCCATATTTGGCTGATAAAAGAAAAAAACATACTAAATATTCTACACTGACACAAATCTACAAATACATGCATATCATGGAATCATAGAATATCCTACCTTGGAAGGGACCCCCAAGGATCATTGAGATATACACAAAGTCATGCACAAATATATATGTACACATACATACATACATAATATAATCTAGCAGTATAGGTTTCTGTGTCCTAAAAGAGTAATTCTCAAAGAACCCAAAATTTTAAAAAGCTCCATCAGTGTCTCCCATTCCTCTTCTCATCAGCATCACCTAATGATGGCTAAATAATTGATCCTTGTTACTTTTCTAATCCTTTACACCACACCAGAGTATTATTAAAATATGCTTATTGTCGACAATTTACCAGTAATTGTTAGAAAGCAAATAGACAAAAAAAACCGCCCACCCTACCAGAAAGATTTATTTGACTTCAAAATTCATGAATGTCTTTTTTTTGCAGTTTTTGTAGGATGCACAGTCCTCATTTTTTCCTGCTTAAGGAAAGTAGAAACAGTTACCTCTTTGGAAGGACTAAGTAATGGCCTATATCTGAACTACAGATCAGAGACTTAGTGTGAAACTAACATTGAACTGTAATTAAATGTGAAATGGTGATCAATTTTATTCAAAGGAAACCTGTCACATGACAAATTATAAAAATTGTAGTATTATCTTGAAATTAGTCAATATGTGGTGAAATTGTCTCTCTCTCTTTATGACCAAATATGCCAAGAATTCAAGAGGCTGCACTTCTAGGGCCTCCACAGCTTCACTGCAGAAATGAGTAATTACTTGACTAAAACACTAAACCCAAAGTTTTACTATCACAGAGGAGAAGATGATGCATTGCCACAGCTCCACACTCATCAGTCAGTGTCTTCTGATAGCCTCTCTTGTCTATGGCACAGCAATGGAAAAATATGAAGCTTTATGTAATAGAGTCCCATTCTCCGGTTCACTTGTATCTGAAACAGCAATTCTCAAGCAGTTGCTACGGTTAGACAGATGCACGTCTTGGGGATTGCAAACCTTTGGAGAGTATGGTAGCAACCAGATGACATTTGCAAAGGGAGGCCTGACCGGTGGAACGACATTCATGGGCCGCTGTGGAGTTGCTCCTCAGCAGGAGGGAAAGATTTTCCAGTCCAGAATAATGCTGTGGTTGCAGAGCTGAGGTGATGCCAGAGCAAGGTAGCCCTGATGGGCTGGGGCAAGCTGCCAAGGCCACATTCTCATGCAGATTTGAACCTGTCAGTGTGCAGTGAACCTGAAATTGGTACAAGGAGAGCAAGTGTGGGCCCCTTTCAGAATGACTACTCTTACCCATTCAACTGCTTGGAGAAATTAACTCTGAACTTTGATCATATTTCTTAGGGAAGAAAAACTGATTAACGGTCCCCCCTGCTGAGGTAAAAACCCAAAAATGCCTAAAACAAACTCAGAGAGTGGCACAGTCCATGCCAAACAGTCTTGCACATGTTACCTATGCAAAGGCTTTCCGTGAAAGCACAGCTGCACATTTCAAAACTATTTTATCTGCTATGTAGAGAAGGGAAGTTCTAACAAGAGCCTACTGTAGAAACAGAGTCATTCCATAGCATTACGAGAAAACTGTTCAGCAAAAAGGGGCCTAAGGATGAGAGAGTGGCTCCCACATTCCCACTGTGGTTTTGATAAATTGGAAGTGCCATTCCCTGGGGAGGAATGGGAAGCCAGTTTCAGATAGTGACTTCCATACGTGTAGCAGTGCTTGTGACATAGTGTATCCCCACACTCAAAGGTAGCACTTTTTGCTGTTTGTTGGAGTAATTCAACAAATTTTGGGATGATGAGGATACCAGAGATAAAAAGTAATATTGCTGGAAGAAAAATTCCATCTTGAGCTTTGTGTTGGACCCTTTTGCACAGTATTTTAAAAACTCACACAATTGGATATGGTTCATGGAGCTGGGCATGGTTCATTAGGCAACTGTTCATAATGGCCTCCTGTTACATCTGCTGAAAGTAAAATGCTTTGATCTTGCATCCAGGAGCAGATTTTGAGACTGTCTACAATATCATGCATGCTGGTGGTAATTTACCCTTAATTTTTTCATTCAGTTTGCATTGCAAAGCAGCAGGGAGGCTGGCTTAACTCTAAATGCTGTAGTGTCAAAAGAATCAGCAGGAGTCAATGCCAGCATTCATGTGAATTTCTTCTCTTCAGATTTGAAAAAGAAAGATCCTATGTTTGTATATTAATATGCCAGAACTCAGCAGATATTCAAAGACTATCAGCTTCCTGAGTCTTTATGAAACTCCTGGACATTTATTAAAACCAATTTATCAGTTTGTTTATCTTGAGCAATCATCAATACAGGCCTCTATCTGTTAAATCAAATTC
This sequence comes from Chiroxiphia lanceolata, assembly GCF_009829145.1. NCBI lineage: Eukaryota > Metazoa > Chordata > Aves > Passeriformes > Pipridae > Chiroxiphia > Chiroxiphia lanceolata. The sequence continues at coordinate 56,292,661 of NC_045639.1, forward strand.
CATATTAATTACTACAATAATTCATTATCACTCCCACTGGTACATTGCTAATATTTATTGACAAGCCACTTCATTTTTGACTCTTAATGAAGCTTCTGATATATCGTCAATGTTCCATTGTTTAGAGATGGTTTGATTTTTTTTCCGATTTGTTGTTAATTCAGATTGTTGGGGGGAAAAAAAACCCACTTTTTTTTATTATTATTATTTTATTTGTTTCCAAATTCCCACATTAGTCTGGAACCAGAAAATCCAGGAGGGTTTTTGTTGTTGCTGTTATAAAGCAGATTGTTGCATGCACCTTATGTATTTTATGCTCAAAATGGGACACAAACTAAACATTGTTCTGAAAGGTCTCAAGACAATGAACCTGATTCAATAAATTCCTTTGGTAAATAAATGCAGTCAAAAAAACCATTAGTTGAGCCAGAAGACTTGTTGCTTGGGAACAGATATTCCCAAGGAGTGATTTTAAAGCTAAATAAATGGCACTCTTGATGTTTTCTCATCACAAAATGGATTTCACTCTCTTATCATGGCATCCAAACTCTTCCCAACATACAGACCCTCAAACCTCATTTCAGCCAACAGGATTCGGTTCCACAGTAACGGGGTCACTCAGCATTCAGCTGTGGAGGTTTGACCCTGGCGGGATGCCATGTGCCCACCAAAGCCGCTCTGTGACTCCCCTCCTCAGCTGGTCAAGGGAGAGAAAATGCAACAAAAGGTTCACAAGTCATGAACCAATTATGGCAAAACGTACTCGACTTGGGGAATTTAGTTTAATTTTTCACCAAGCAAGTAGAGTAGGATAAAGAGAAATAAAACCAAATCTTAAAACACCTTCCCCAACTCCTCCTTTCTTCCCAGGTTTAACTTTACTTCTGATTTTCTCTCCCTCATCCTCCACAGTAGCAATGGGAGATGGAGAATGGGGTCTGTGGTTAGTTCATCACACTTTGCCTCTGCCACTTCTTCCTCCTCAGGGAGAGGACTCCTCACTCTCTTCCCCTGCTCCAGCTTGAGGTCCCTCCCACAGGAGAAAGTCCTCCATGAACTTGTCCAACATGAGTCCTTCCCATGGGCTGCAGTTCTTCATGAGCTGCTCCAGCATGGGTCCTTTCCATAGGGTGCAGTCCCTCAGGAACAGACTGCTCTAGTGTGGGTCCCCTGTGGGGTCACAAATTCTGACAGAAAACCTGCTTCAGCATGGACTCCTCTCTCCACAGGTCCACAGGTCCTGCCAGAAGCCTGCTCAGCGCAGGCTTCCCAGAGAGTCACAGACTCCTTCGGGCACCCACCTGCTTCAGTGTGGAGTCCTCCATGGGCTGCAGGCGGATATCTCCTGCATCTGTGGATCTCCACAGACTGCAGAGGGACAGTCTGCCTCACCACGGTCTGCAACACAGGCTGTAGGAAAACCTGTTCCATACCTGGAGCATCTCCTTCCCCTCCTACTTCATTGACCTCTTTGTCTGCAGGACTGTTCCTCTCCCATATTCTCAGTCCTCTCTTTGCTGTTTTGCAGTAGCTTTTTCCCCTTTTAAAATCCATTATCTGAGAAATGCTACCACCATTACTGATGGGCTCGGCCTTGTCCAGAGGGAAATCTGTCTTGGAGCCTGCTAACACTGGCTTCACTGGACACAGAGAAAGCTTCTGGCAGCTTCTCACAGAAGCCACTACTGTAGTCCCCAGCTGCCAAAATCCTGCCATGCAAATCCAATACACCTCCTCTCAGTTCTTTGCAGAGGGAACTTGGCTGCACTTTTCCTCCTCTTTTCTCAATAGGATGAACTGAGTGATTTAGGTGTACAGAAATGTGACAGCCATTTAAAAATATGTACAAACAAAATCCACCTCAATTGTAAAGTAGTAGCTAGAATCTGCTCCACAGTGAAGGGCAGGTGGCAGAGTTAGTTTTAATAAATGAGTTAATTCACTTTTCTGTAAATCTTTTAAAAGCAAGTACAGAAACATAAACTTAATGTATTCTTTTGAATTTTTCATGGTGGTTTGATGAAAAATGAATTAAAATAAAAAGAACAAAAAACCTTTAAAAAAATCCCTTCTGATTCTTTTTCACTGGATTAGTGTTGGGGTAGTGAGGCACTGGAACAGGTTACCAGAGGAGTTGTGGATGCCCCACCCATGGAAGTGTTCAAGGACAGGTTGGATGGGACTTTGAGCAACCTGGTCTGATGGCAGTGTCCCTGCCCATTTCAGAGATTTGGAACTAGATGATCTTTAAGTTCCCTTCTAACCCAAACCATTCCGTTTGATGATTATCCATTTCCTATGCAAACCCTGGGTAAAAATCTGAACTGTCTAAAACCTGTATTTGGTGTGTAGCACTGGTCTTCATAAACTGATACGTTATCAATTATTTCCCACAATTTTATGTCACTGTATACTACGCCTTCTTATTCTCATGCAAAGAAAAAGAAGGTCACCAACATTAATGCACCAAATTTTAATGAAGTAAAAAATCTAGTTAATGACAAACATCATTACTTCTGAGATGTACTACACTAATATAAAAGGTGAAAGTTTAATAATATTTAAAAATAAAAGCCAAGATTTGGGAAAGATCAGTCAGCACATGACTAATGTGATTCATTTCATGACCACTAAAAGGTATTCATAATCTACAGTGATGAATAGAAATTATGAACTTGTAGGAAAAACATATCTAAAGGCAAAATCTTACTTCTAAATGCTCTTAGATCCCCCATGAGGTTATGAACTCTTAGGGTACAAACAGCTATTGTTGAATGCATATCACTTTGTACAAATGTCTAGAGTTGGTAGCCTGCACCTAAGTTAGTTGACCAAGGATCTCTTCAGCAAATTTTTCCTTTTTTGGGGGAGAAACTTGTGTTTTCAAAGGACAGTTGGTCTCATGCAAAAATATATATGACTTGTGATATGCCCTATCCTCTCTGAACATCTCTCCATAGTCTGCGAAGGGTAAGTATCTTAAATGTTGAGTATTTATTTTTCAACAAAGTGAGATGAATTCCCCTGTGACTGAACATGCACTACTACTTTAAAAGTCCTTAGGCATGAGCTTAGGCAATACCACTGCAAATGTATAATTACAGTGAAATGGAATATATTGACCTTAAGGGGATTCTTGTCAAAATACTATTATTTTCCAACACAAAATATTTTGCAGAACTGTATCATGTTTCTACTTCTGACTAATTATGTAGTTGTTATTATATGCTGTGTAAGTATATAGTTAGTCATTCACCAGCAGCTTATTTTCAAAGGACCACCTCTCTTGTAGCTTAATCAAAAAGGTCTGATCCTTCCCAGCCTCACTCTAGGTAATAAAATAATACCTCTGGAGATTGAATCACTGTCTAGAAATGTCATGTCTTCTTGCTATCTCTGAAGAAGGTGAAAGAGGTAGAAAGCTGGGAGGTATCTAGGTCCTTAATTGGGTTTAGTGAAATGTTGGAACATGGATGAAGTGGGTCCAGGCTGACCATCTACTTCAGGAAAACAAGAAAAAACCCCACAGCTACCAAAGTATATAAGATAGTAAGGTGACTAAATAGGACTTCCACAAAACAGACCTTTAAAAAATGATACTATCACTAAACTGCAGTGCAAGTCATGAAAATTGAACTAAATTTCCGCCACTGTCTCTGCGGAATTTTGTATGAAAAGCCCACTGCTATTCCTGTTCTTCTGAGTTTGTGTTCATGTTATGGAACTCTATGTCTCCTCCACAGAGAATGTGAATTTACAACAAGTGTCAGTTTGGGACTTTTCCTCTAGCAAAAAAATCTTAACTGGGAGGTCAGCAGTGTTAAGTCAGGACTACTTCCTAAATTCATGGGATGTGTGACCCTGAAGATGCGATGTGTTGATATCAGTGCTGATGAGGTCAATGTTAAGTCTATCTGCTTGAGAATAAGACTGATGGAGTTAGAGCCTGTACCTATACTTGGCAGCTGTGAAAGTAGATTGTCAGTCTTACAGAGAAGTGAGAGGTAGGATGTAATTAAAAGCACTTCAGCCATGCTGAGATTACAGGAAATGTGATTGTAAACCCATAAAGTGATAAAGAGCTACCACTGTAGGTATAATTCTGAAAATACATCTAACCTATCTATTAAAACTAAATAGCATTTTTTCCAATAAATTTAGCCGATTAATGAAACCAAACCCGAAAGAAAACTTTTTTGCAGAAAGATTACATAATTCAGAAGTTTCTGTGACTTCTGATAGGAAAAAAAATGTAGTTTGGTTCTGCAATTTTGCAACTCAGATGCTCTATTGTGATGCAAAGCTCACAGATGCAGTCTGCACAGTGAATATTTATTACACTAGTTGTACTGGATAAAATACAGCATTCAGTATAAGTGATAATGATTAACCTACTTTTTAAATTATATTTCAATTTTAATAAGTAGGTTCCTACCAATGCCCCAGTTCTTCTCTGTCTGTTCATTTTGGCTGGATCACCAGATAATGTTTCAGATTTTTGAAAGGTTATAATCCTGAAGAAGTTACAGCTGATCATTTTAACAAGCTAAATTAAATGGAAGAACCTGGTTGCTTCATTACTATACACCTGCAGAATTTCTCCCTGCAGAAATCTAATGACATTGATATATTTCTTTATCAAGCATGAAAACATGTATTTCTTTAAAGAAGTACTAATCATATTTCAACAGTTCAGAAGATGTTTAGTTCCTCATTCTTATCACTATTAACTGGTTACAATACCAGTGATCAAAACAGGTGTTGAGTTTTTAAAGGCTGGCTAGAAAAGCAGAACTATGCTTATAAGCAGGATCACACTTGCAAGGGTTAGTGATGTGGATTATTAAAAAAAGCTCACCATATAATTTACAATCCTGGGTATATGTTTCCACGGAGAACTCTTAGACCAGATTATCTTGATTTCTCTTTCAGAATTCTCCATGCTACTTCCTGAGAAAAGAGAAGGCAAATGTCTTTCTTGAAACTAATAAATGGAAATAACATACTAGTTCTGTATTTTTTTAGAAAACACAAATATTTTTGAGACTAGCTAATTGTTTTTTGTACCCAGTAAAATATATTCTTAATAACAACGACTGTCAGGCAGATTAGCTTCAGTTCTTTGACCTGTCAGAATTTTAATCCATATTCAAATTACACTGGAGTTAACTCAGGGAAATTGCATCATTTTCAATGCTACAATGAGAATAAATTTAAATCAATCATTCCAAACTGCTGTATATGTAACTTTTAATTTCATATTGTTTGTTTTCCAACAAGGAGAAAGTCCATACATGTGAAACAAACTGCATTAAAATGCAGTATTTGTATGTTCACTTTTATTTTTTTCTAGCCAGGGCTCATCTCAAAATTATATCTTTTACTGTATTATATAAAAAAAAAAACAAAAGTCAATAGAAAACTGGAAGTATGCCTCTTTACATTTATTTATTTTTATTTTTTTCTTTGTCATTGGTAGCAAACTGTCCTACTTCGCCGTGTTTCTCAAATGAGTCTTGTCCTACTGGTTCACTGCATGTTCCCAAATGAATAGAGTTACAGGATAAAAATGGAATTCTTGAAAATGCCACAATGCAAAAGAATACATCTCCTTTTTGAGTTCTTGTAATGAATTTTCTAAAAATAAAAGACAATGAACACAATTTTCTGAACAGTGAGAGATTTGTATCAGAACTACAAATTGAGCTATTGTAGGTTTTTGTCACATTTTCCTGAGGTTTGTTACTTTTTAAACTGATTTGCATGTAGCATGAAAGTTACCCAGCTGTTCAGATGAATACATTACTTTTGACTTTCCAACACAAAAAAAAGAAGCAAAACTATGCTCTGTGTGTGTGTGTGAAGGGAAGAAAAGGGGATATAGACTGGATTATATATTATGCTTTATATATAAAGGAAATACAATCATACAGGGAAAGCAAAAAAAAAAAGCGGAGGGAAACACATATGGTAGTAAAAGCCTTTCTATACCAAATCCTACGAAATGGTGAAGGACACTGTAGGCAATGAAGAAACAGTCTCAGCTTCAATGGTTCTGAAAGCTGGTATTTTTGGCTTAAAGAAGACAGAAGATGAAGATGAAAGTCTTTAAACATTTGTTAAACAGTTCTTTGACAGTGTCTAAGACCAAATTAGGGAAAAGAAACAACACCATAGAACACTATCTGCTGCATTGTTTCTATGAAAGTCTTGCATAATTTTGCTAATCCGCTCCTGGAATTTTCAAACTACTTGTATTGCATTCTAAAAATCTCCTGAGAAAATATAATTTTTAAAATTAAGACTGAGTAAAGTTTAGATTTCAACTGTTTTTCTAACTGGCATCAAAGCCTCATATATGTGTCCATACAAGTCCTACCAAGAGTCAAGGCCCTGTTTAAAATTGATATGGTTGTTGTATCACAGAGTAATTGAGATAGGAAGAAACTACTGGAGCTTATCTAGGCCAACCCCCTTCTCAGATGTTCATCAGGACCATTTTTAGTAGTGTTTTTAATATCTCTAAGGATGGAGACTCTAAAAGTTCACTGGGAAACCTATATTTGACCACTCTCTCAGTAAACGTGTTCTAATTTGAATTTCAGTATACATTTTTTCTAATGCTTAAAGGGATGTAACTTTATTTCTGTTTGTGCCCATTGCCTCTTGTCTTGGTACTGGGCACCAGTGAGAAGAATCAGAGAATCACAGAATATTCTGAGTTGGAAGGGACTCGCAAGGATCAGTGAGTCCAACTCCTGGCTCTGCACAGGACCAGCCCCAAGAGTCACACCATGTGCCTGAGAGCATAGTCCAAATACTTCTTGAACTCTGTCAAGCTTGGTGCCGTGACCACTTCTCTGGGGAGCCTGTTCCAGGGCCCAGCCACCCTCTGGGTGAAGAACCATTTTCTATGAGTCTGGCTCTGTCTTTTTTGCCTCTTCTGGTCACGTGTTTTTACACATTGACAGAATACCCCCGAGCCTTTTTGACTTTGAACAGAGCCAGCTCTCTCTCCTTTGTTTTGTGTGACAGAAGATCCTGTATCTAAATTCTTAAGGCCCTTTGCTGTACTCAGTCCATGTCTTTCTTGCACTGGGGAGCTCAAAACTGGGCCCAGCACTTAAGGTATGTCTCACCAGGCTAAGCTGAGGAGCACAATCATTTCCCTCAACCTGAGGGCAAGACTTCTCTAAATGAAACCAGGAGGCTGTTGATCTTTGATGCAAGTGCACATTGCTGTCTCTTGGTCAGCTTATTGTCCATTCAGACAGCATTTCCCCACTATAAATGCCTGTGGTACACCACTAGTGATTGGCCTCCAGCTAGACTTTGTTCTGCAGATTGAAAGCCTTTGATCCTGACAGTTTAGTAATTGTTTCTTTGTCTCAAGGCCTAGTTTAACATTTTGTTTACTTTAGTATCTGGGTTTCTTTTTCTTGTCTGATTCAGTCATCTTTCAGTCCATTCCTGTCCACTTATCTAGTCTGTACTTCATTGGTTTGTTTGTGAGAATGTTATGAGAGACAATGTCTAAAGCATTACTGAAATCAAGATAAACAATGTCTTATACTTGTCAGCCCCTGTCTACAGAGCTAGTCGCTATATCACAGAAGGCTATTTGGGCTCACCAAGAATACAAAGTCAAAAATTCATGCTGACTAGTCCCAGTTTCCTTTTTGACATTTATACCTTCAGAAATGGCTTCCAGGAAGATGTCCTCTCTCACCCTCCCAGGGACTGAGATGATGCTTGACCCATCTGTAGTTCTCAGAGCTTATAAAGATAATTGAGTAAGATCTTGCAGTGACAGTGGCCAGCTTCCTCAGGTCTCATGGGTGCATCCCATTAGGTCCTATGGACTCGTGTACGTCCAGTTTGTTTAAGAGCTCCCTGACATGATCGTCCTCCACTGAGGGTAAGTCTTCCTTGCACCAGGATTCTTCACTGGTCTTATGGAACTAGAACTGTTGAAGACAAGTTTTACCAGTAAAGACCGGTGAGTGAATGTATTCACTCTTCTTCATGTAATTTCAGTACAAATATGAAATACTTACATAGAACCTAGACAGGTTCCAGATTTCTACTATTAATTTCCGTCTGACCCTCCCTTCCTCACCCCCAAGTGAAAAGGCTGATTTTCTTCTATGAAATTGCGGGAAAGTTAATTCTTCAGTGAATTCACAACTCAGTAGCCCAGATACACTTTTTGTATGGATGACTATATGTGCTTTTCTTGGTCAGCAGTAATACTCTCCATATGCCTAGGTATAGTATTTACTATAATAGAAGATAACTGTTAGAGATAGAATAAGTAATGAACATGAGCAGCAGTTTACAGTATGAGTCACTATTGTAAGCAGGTTTGATATATTAGCTTTAGTTAGGCTAAGCAGAAATCAGAGGACTCAGGGACTTCCAAGGGCAAAATATTAGAGGAAATAGTCAAAGTAGGTGATATGTTTTACCCTTATTCAGATGCTGACAAAATGTTACAATCATAGTAATATGTGGATCAAGCTGAAGCATAGGTTCCTGCATAAAGATGTCTGAATTGTTCTTAAAACTTCACTGCTGAACTTCACTAAAATAAATAAAGCATCCAACCTAATAGAAATGTTCTCGTTTAGTGCTTTTTTGAATTTTAAATTTGGTATGACATATATACATTCCACAGGTAGTAATTTATTTCATTCTGTATGTACGTAATATACATAAAAATTTAATGATTGTGTTTTATATATATTGCCATAACATTTATTTGCCACCTACGAACTGTTTGTCTTCACATTTCTTGTTTTAGCTGTTCAAGTAGAATGTTTTTCAACTGTAATGATGAAATATTTGGGGCTTTTCCATTCATTGTGGTGGGCTCCTTGATTTGTTGTGATAAATCACCTGACCTCTGAGGAAGGAGAAATCAAGGTGACAGGTGGATAATGCAGATTTGTCAACAATACTTTTTGCTTTCTAATATTCATTTGGGGTCTTGAGCTTCATTTGGGACTTCACTCGTGGTTTCATATTCACATCTGGTAGGCTTAGCAGAAGAGGTAGCTGGCAATAGTTGTGTCAGTGGGTTATCTGAGCCTTTGATTTCAGATTAGTTGACTCCAAAACCTTAAGAGTGGAAGAAATTTTATGTAAAAATAGAAATGGGCAAGAAAAAGGTTTTTCAGACTGAGATTTCAAAAGTTTCCCTATTTCTCACTGGGAAAAAGCTGACCTTTTGAAGTTTTCAGGGAAGAAACTGCCATAAATCCAAAATAAACAATACTGCAATAGCAACATACTCAAGAGTTGTGTTATTCCTGGTTGGCAGCTGAAAACTTGTGTCCTACAAACCAGTGTGGTGGTTTTATTGTCAAAAAGCAGGTTATTTTAGAGACCCTAAATAAGAAGGATAAAGGCTAGTGGGAATGGAAAAGAACAACTGGACTAAAATGATAATTTTACATAGATCTCCAAAGGTACAAATAAGGTTAGGAATTCTAATAAAAGCACATAAAGCAGTAACAGTGTCATCTTTGTTATGAAAAAAATGAATGTGGTTTCTCTGGTTATACCTAAAAGTTCTCAGCAATCCTCATTCCTCCAGCCAGGAGATCAAGAGGAGAATGCTGTAATTCTCTCTATGTTGACTAAACCTGGGTTGCAGAAGAAATTACATGGGAGGTGGGAAAGAAGAAAAAAATATTGGGATGCTATATAACTTGACCTATCATGCTTATATAGAACCAACATGTATCTGGGCTGTGAACCCAGATCACAAAATTATTTTCAAGTCTTGTCCAACTTTTGAAAGACAGCTCCAAGTTCCACAGTTTAGAGTTAGCCTTGAAAAGTATGTAGAAATGCAGAATTTTCAGGATATGCAAACATGTCTGTCAAATGAATACTCCTAAATAGTATATTTATTCATTTTTCCAGAGTCTAGAAAATATTGTGGTATTAAGTAAATATAGATCTAGGAAAAAAATGTGATAAGGAAAAATAGTCACAGGTATGTAAACTCTGGGTTCTGTTCCCTTCCCTTTCCTTTTTGGAAAAAGAAAAAAGAAAAAAAGCAGGAACAAAGAAGGAATTGGAACAGGTAATCCAGATACTTGAAGTGAAGGTAGAAAGGAAGAATTATGACAGTCATTCTTGGTCGAAAAACTAAAATGAAGTTCCTAATATAAGAGAGAGAGAGAGGGAGAGGCAGATAGTAATAGGAAGTGTGATGAGGAAACATGAGGGAAACCAGGAGATATTCTGTTTGCACCTTGGTCCAGAAGAAAAAGAGGATCCCAAGATGGGACAGCTTTAATAAAAACAGATTATCTGTTAGAAGAGTTCTCAGGTCAAATGATACTTCCATTGTACATGTATGGGCAATAGAAAAGATAAGAGATATGGAAAAGGATATTAATTATAGACAAAGAAATAGAATTTAAATTAACTCACTAAGGCTTATCTGCTCTTGAAGAAAATGAGGAGACATACCTTATAAGAGATTCAAATGATCACTCAGGGAAGCGTTATCCAAGATTGTGGGGTTTATTTTAAGATTAGCTAGAGTTTTTTTTAAACTAAGCCTACCGTTTTATAATAAAGAACATAATCTTTTATTTTTCTAGAATAACTGCACATAATTTTCATTATTGCCTTTTCCTGCTAATAAGAACCTCAAGGGAGATCTGATGGGAATGAAGTATTTTTTTCCTAACTGAGAACAATAGTGTGGAGCTGTGTAGTCTTCCAAATGGCCTCTCCACCCAAAATGTTATATGATTGTCTCAGGATTCAGGCTATCTTTTCTTAGTGTGTTTCACAGTAAGTGATCTGTGGACCAGTAATGCCTCAGGTAATGCCTAGCGTCTTTACTGCTAGGTTACTAGACAGAAATTCTGACAAAATTAACTGGTACCTCTGTGGCAAACTTCAGCTAGCAAACAGCTAGCTTTTGTATTCAGGAATGCCAACAACCATCTCAGTAGTGGCAAAGGTAAAATGAAGGGAAAATTAGAAAAAATATTAAGAGAAGCAGCATGGTAGAAGGAACCAAAACAATATCACAGAACCTTAGAAAAAATATCCATACTCAAATATTTAGAACAAAATAAGATACAATGAAGGCAATATTATTTGGAAAGCAAAGGAACTGAGCAAAGCAAAAGAGCTGAGACAGTCTGGGGTTTATTAAAATCCTCATTCAATTTTCCTTTGTTAATTAAGAAAAATCAAGGAAGAGATACACAAGCTCTATTTGATTAGAAGTATTTATGCAACTTTATGTCCTAACAGATTGCATTTCAAAGTCGTCCGCAAAGTCATGAGTGCTTTAAAGTAGTTCTCTTCTGATCTCTTAGATTCAATTATTCAGACTTTTTTTTTCTGGTGATGCTAACATCACATCACATGCAAAGTTTGTCTCATATTTGTCCGACATGGTTTATAAGACAAGGCTTTAACCTGGGACATTTAAGCAGTTATACTTTGCTTCTATGCAACAGCCAGACATTCAAACTGTCATCTTCATTAGTGTCAATGCTCCTGTGTTACTGAATCCCAAAATCTTTCTCAGCAGTACCTGCACCTCCTAGTGCTCTCTAGATGAGTAGATGCACACTAGATAAACAGATTAGTACTTTCAGAACTAGATCCTAAGCATTATCCTTTGTTTTCTTCAGTACTTTCTTCATACTTAACTGTAAGTATGTTACTCTTCCTCTGCATGTTACTCTTCCTCTATGCATGGGTAACCAAAGTATCATATGGAGAGACATACATGTCCTATGAGTATATGTCTTCCTAAAAAGTAAAAGATCTTCTTAATACAGTCTAAATTTTAAGATCATGCCAAGCACTTACACCTACTCCCTTATCGTCTTTGCAACATCTTCTGTGTTAGTATTATTAATTTTCCAATTACATTCATTTCTCCATAACTAGTTGCTAATTTACGACATATTCTTCAGCGCCAACTATACATTGTTGTGAATTTAGGATGCCCAGTAGGTTATGCCTAGGTAGATACTTTTTGTCCCCTTGAACAGATGTAGTAATATGCAATAAACTGCATTGACAAACTCATAGTAATTTATTTTTATTTCTGTGCAATTATAGAATCAGAGCAGTAGGGTCAAACTTTGACTTAGGTATACCTGAAGGCACACTTTATCTTACAGGTATATTGGGTTTAACATTCAATTCCTCTGTGATAGCTATGCCACATTTTTTTCCATGCAAGGCACCTGTCTCAGATACCTGTGGAATAAACACTGAGTAATTACTTTACAAATGTAAAAGCCACAGTGCCTTTTTCTCTTTCACTTTTACTATATGAGTACCAGCCATGGGCTAACTTGGGAATTATTAACCTTCTTCATTTACTGTATAAAATGAGAACAAGAGGTAACAAAACCTTAGAACACCTTATTGAGCCTTGCAACAAACACTATGCTGAGGTCCTATTGTAAATCAGCATAAATCTCTCTTTGTTTACTTAAACTTGCTGACATTTGGGCCTCCAGCTTTTTGATGTTCCAGAGGTGATTCTGAGAGATACAGGGTATTTCAGCTTTTACCAGTGCATCTAGGTTAAAGTCAATTAGAGAGGAGATATTCAGCAGCTCTTCAAATCTAGGTATTAGAGCCATTCAAGAGATATATCCCTTTCTCTGAAGGCTGGATTGAAATATAAATATTTTATTTTGGGTCATTTTTTCATTCTGGTTTGTATACTTCTTTTTCGTTTTTTGCTGAAAAAAACCTTGTCACTCTGGACTCATGCAAAATATTTTGTTCAGTCTGAAACAGAATATTTTATTTTGGCTTATTTGAGATAAAAGGCAAGAGAAGCAGCATTTTAGATAAGCAAAATGTATCCTGATTTTGCATTTTTATCTAATAACCCAGTGCTCAGGGGATTCATGTAAAGTTATGAAATGCACGGGGTCAAGACCTTTCTTGATGTAGGGATCTGACCATTTACAGCACACAGAGGTTACTAAAGAAGTCTCACATATTTTGGTAGAGAAGCTCTCCCTCAGCCTTTTCTGTCAGAGCCATGATATTCTACACAGACTATTTAAATATTCATGGAGCAAGAGGATAGCATAAAAATGACTTCATGGCCTGCTTTTTCAGGTGTTCTTCTAGGCAGGATACATTAATTCAAATCCCTACTCTGAGTCAGCCAAAAATAGAATTGCGATTTTGCAGGGTTCCAGCATCTCATTTTTGGGGAAAGGCTACTTTGTGTAACTGGATTTTATGCCAAATGCTTAAAAGCTGTCTTCACATTTCAGAATGCTCTGTCACTCTTATTTGGGACAATAACAATTTGATAGATTTGTCTCTGGGCTGTGTTTCCTAGTGAATGACTGATTTGTTGACAGTGTAATACCCAGCTATACTGGATATCTATAATAAAACACACATACTGAAAAGACGTTAGCCAATGAAGAAGCTGTTTCCACTTATCAGATAATATAAAAACTTGATATGATTAAAATGTTTCTCACTCTAGACAATTAGTACTCTAGTTTTCTTTTTTTCCTTTTTTTTCCATCCCTTACATAATATTTTAAAGAATTGTCAGGTAGAATAAATTCTCATGATCACATCCAACACTGATTCAATTTCAAAGGAAGAGATTATTTCAAAACTATCTACAGAAAATGTCTGAAGCAGTGTTTGAAGAATGCAGCTTTTAGTAAACTCCCAAGGCACATATTTTTTGGCGTTTTGACTAATGTCAAATGTAATTCTACACAATTCAAAGAAATTATCTGCACTTGTGTTCATGCTGCACCTAGTGCAAAAGAGATATGTTGCTACGGTGTCCCTCATTCTGTAATCTCTGGGAATGAAAATATGCTATTGGATCTGACGGGGAAAAAAAAAGCAACTTTGAAACATCCTTACTAAATGCTTCAGAAAGAAAAGGCAGTATCGGAGGATATTCTGCTCTACCAGACATTAGAAGTCTTCGTCTGTAGGACTGTTACAAAGCTTTGCTACTTCTTGAAGTCAAGACTTCCTGTTAACCACAAAGAATGATTATTTCTTTGGGAGCTGAGAAGTTGTGAAGAAGACCAAAGACAAGAAGTGGCTTAAATTTTTTTGTAAGAATGGCAAAGGACTATTATGCAGGTCCATATGTACCCTGCATAGCCTTCCTTAGCCATCATCACTTGCTTTGTGGAAGAGGACACCTAGATGATGTTGATCTCTGCTGTGCCCAAGAACCCCAGTGCTGCTCTTTCTAACTGGATACTAAGAAGAGACCTCTTCTCTTCTCTTCTCTTCTCTTCTCTTCTCTTCTCTTCTCTTCTCTTCTCTTCTCTTCTCTTCTCTTCTCTTCTCTTCTCTTCTCTTCTCTTCTCTTCTCTTCTCTTCTCTTCTCTTCTCTTCTCTTCTCTTCTCTTCTCTTCTCTTCTCTTCTCTTCTCTTCTCTTCTCTTCTCTTCTCTTCTCTTCTCTTCTCTTCTCTTCTCTTCTCTTCTCTTCTCTTCTCTTCTCTTCTCAAATCTTCTCAAATCTTCTCAAATCTTCTCAAATCTTCTCAAATCTTCTCAAATCTTCTCTTCTCTTCTCAAATCTTCTCTTCTCTTCTCTTCTCTTCTCTTCTCTTCTCTTCTCTTCTCTTCTCTTCTCTTCTCTTCTCAAATCTTCTCTTCTCTTCTCAAATCTTCTCTTCTCTTCTCTTCTCTTCTCTTCTCTTCTCTTCTCTTCTCTTCTCTTCTCTTCTCTTCTCTTCTCTTCTCTTCTCTTCTCTTCTCTTCTCTTCTCTTCTCTTCTCTTCTCTTCTCAAATCTTCTCTTCTCAAATCTTCTCTTCTCTTCTCAAATCTTCTCAAATCTTCTCAAATCTTCTCAAATCTTCTCAAATCTTCTCTTCTCAAATCTTCTCTTCTCAAATCTTCTCTTCTCTTCTCAAATCTTATCTTCTCTTCTCAAATCTTATCTTCTCTTCTCTTTTTTCTCTCTTTTTTTAAATTTTTTAAATTTTGTTTTCTTTTTCTCTCCTTTGCCCTTTCTTCCTTCACTCCTTTCTCCCTCCCTCTCTCCTTTTTGTCTAGCTCTCTCTCTCCACACCTTTATAGATTCCTCCATTAACAGTCCATGTGTGCCATCAGCTATAAGCCCTGCTAATATAGCTCTGTGAATGTGAATCTATCCTGACATCTTTTGTGCAATAAGACCTATGATTAGGATGGTAAAAGTGGCAAAGAGATATAATATGGAGATAAGAGACGCTAAAAAGAATTTTGAATAGTAAGGCAGAAAAAGTTGGAGGCATAATATCACACAATGGAAGAATAATGAACTTTCAGAAGAGAATATTTGGAAACCAGAAAAAAAGAAACCAAAGTCTGAAAACATAGTTCAGAGGAAAAATTTTTATAATCCTGATATTGTGAAGAAAAGAGAAAAGGCACTAAATATTAATGTCCAGGTCTTTCCCTTAAAAATGTATTTGATTATTTTCTTTACCATGCATTTGCACTGCTCTTTTTTGAAAAAATTATTAAATGAAATCTGAAGAAAGGGTATGGCACTCATCTATTTGATCATCTTTATAAAAAAATGCCCATAGGTGATCTCCTTTTTCCACCTACATTTAATTTATTTTACCATCCATCTGAATGATTATAAATAAAAAAGAAATAAAGCAAGTTTGATATTATATGTTTCATTTTCTACTTACAGGTTTCAGATTTGAGGCTAAGACTCCAAGTCCAAAAGAAGGATAGCACAGATTTTCTATTTTCCTATTCATAAGCAGAAGGATTGGATATTTCTGAAGCACATGAAGCAAATAAAAGTCTCTTTTATTATTATTCATAACTAAAATTCTGGTCTATTTTTATTCTTACTGTAGCTTTTATGGAAAGCTATGCATCTGAGTCAGCACCTCAAAGCAAAACTCATTTCCAATTCATGACATCTCTTTTTCCTCCAATTACTTAGCTTCATTTCCTTCTCATTTCATTTTTCCCTTTTGACTCTCACTCCCTCAGATGAAATTGCTATTTAGAACAATATATCATATTCTTGAATAGGCTTTATTTTAACTAGCCTTTCTTCTTTGTTTTGTTTTGTTGTTTTTTTTTTTTAACTTCAATAATTACATAGCCTTGACATACAGAGCTAAAATGTAGGAAGGAGAAAGACTGCATGGGAAGAATACCCATTTGCGCATTTTATTATGGCTGTTGTGGTCATATCTTCAAAGTGTCATTTTTCACATTTGTGTTGATGGCCTGTCAAGTCTCTAAATTTATCTCTTTCACTTTTTTGCAGTCTTCATCTTTCCTCAAAGCTTTATTCTATTTAGTCTAGCTCCTCTACTTCTCTTTCATACCATATATAATTTTTTTCTGTTCTACTGTTCTACTGTATCATGAGCTGTGATCGTCTGAGTTATTTTCAGCAATATTAGGGTGCCAGGCAATGTCAAATGTATGCCTTTGTGTGCACTTCATCTTTAAAACTCAAGGTACTCCATGCTCTTGAATAGTAAGAATTTCCAGACAGTATCCTATAAAGCATCTGACAGAAGTGTTAACATATTAATTTAAAATTTGTACTAATCTGCAAATATATTTCTATTTGCTCCCTTTGAAGTGGATTTTCTCATCACACATCCTACACTTGACTAGAAACATATAAGCACTTTTCAGGGTTCCGGTGCAGCAAGGTTGTTGGTATATGCCTGGAGAGGTAGTTCTGCGAATCATCCACCTACAACAATACAGGGGAAAGACATCCTCATCCAGATCTATGGGGAAGGAGATATTTCTTCATCATCAAACAAATGCCTGTGTTTTAATGATAGCAGGGGAATATGAGTTTCACATGCACTGGAAATTGCTATCTGGGCTTTTTTGTGGTCCTCCACCGTATTTGACGCCTTTCCCCTGCTGCAGCCTCCATGACCACAGAGCTCCAGGATATTAGGAAAAATTGAAATGTACCTTGTTTACTCACAAAACAAGGATGAAAAAGAGAGTGTCCTTGCTGTTATATATGCTATTTTCCACAATAACTGTTGTTTTTTTAGAAGACTAGTTTGAAGAAAAAGAAATTACATACATAATAGTGAGTCTGCTATTAAAAATCATGTCCTCAATTCACTACAGTGGTTATTCAAAAATACTTACACAAAAATATAGCCCCCGTAGTATTGTCAACACCAGTGAGAGTTAAAAAAGTCTGAACAAATGTGGATTCTGCAACTGAAAGCTTCATATTAACCATTAAGTACTTTTGAAATTCCCCTTGAATTTGAGCAAGTCAGATTATTGCAATTTACTTCTCTTAACAGGTTGCTTCTCTCCAGTGACATCCAGGCATTATTTAATATTGTCTGAGTGACACAGTGGCAATTGTATCAAAGTGTAGCATTTCTGGGCTAGAATCTTCAGTGAAATAAAAACAACATTCTCAATTTACCTTAACTGATGATATAAGCAGGAATCCTAAAGTAAAATTTTCACTGCAAAATGGATATGCCAAATGGATAGTGTCCAGCTGCTCAGAGGGGACTGCTTTCCAAATAGAGGGTGCCCAAAAGACTGACAAAGGCTCTCATCTGTAATTCAATTAGGATTACTGGCAGACTTGGAAGATTGTTTTGCGCGTCTTTTGATTTGCAGACAGTAGAAACAAGGATCTAACCCCAAAGGATAATATACTCAATAATAAACCCAAAATCATAAAAAATTGTTTGAGTCATCAAGCTGTAAGTAATCATGCAGTAGGGAGCAAGGAGAAGCTGTGTATTTTTAGCACTGGTACAATGCTAAATCACACTCACTCATAGTTCCATCATCCATTCTTGACCAAAGACACTTTCTTTGTTTTCAGTTGTGATGGAAATTATTTAAGTGACAAACATCTGAATTTTTTCAGTGGATCTATGGAATAAATACATTCTCTCAGATCACAGTCATACCTGCATTGATTCTGCAGGGTTAAATGAGTAAAACTAAAAATGCCTTTATATTGGTCAGCAGCTCCAAATACCTAGAGGGATGATAGCTGAGTTAGGCAGTGCTATTTTTACATAGCCGCTTCACACAGAAGAACAGCAGTTCAAATACAAATAGCAGTTGAAATAGCAATGTGAACAGTAAAAAATAAAATCTCTCATAACTCTATGAGCAGGACTTTGTGTGGGTAAGAAGTGAGCACATATGCAGCAAACAGTCAAGAATCTTTATCCAGTGGAATGGTGTCTCCAGTAGGAGCAAAAAGTGGCCAAAGTCAGGTGAACTGACACTCTCCCTGCACTTTAGGTGCAGGACTCTCATTAATAGTTAACAGCAACAATACACAGGGAACAAGGTGAGAACAACTCCTTATACAAGAGTTCAAGAAAGCAATTAAATCTGAATTCCCAGAAAACATTTTTGGCAAGATTACAATTAGTTCAGATGTGAATATCCTCCTTCCCCAGTGTGTTCACACTTACAGACACACAGCAGAGGCAATAACTGTGGCCCTGATTTTGTAACAGTTTATCTATCACGACTGAGGTATTTACATCTTCCTTGTACACCTGTTCACAGTGCTTGGTAAATGGTTTTGCAAATATCATATTCTAATTTTTTTTTATACATGTGTTACTGTATTTAATACAGAGATCCATTACCCTGAGGATAAAGTGGCTTCTGTCATCTGGATATTTTTTTTTGAAAGCTTTTAGCACTTCCATGGCTGCATGACAAGTTTAGACTACTACAGTATATCCTAAGTGTAAACTGAGATTTGAAATCACAGTACAGCTTCATTTATTCAGTATTTTCTGCTCATTAATTTTTTTCTTTTTCTTGAAAATGCCCACCAACTATCTAACAACCCACAGTGGAGTGTAATGTCATATATAAACTTGTCTTGTGGTTATAATAAATAACGTTTCTCAAGATCACATGGAGTTTCTCAGTATTCTTCAACTGTGTGGTCAAAATAGAACTGTAAAAGTTTCAGTAGTCCATGTCTAACAAAGTGCTGGTATTATTTATACCACTTTGTGGGTCAGCTTATTGATTACTACAGATGTATGTATGCACGTCTGTATGTTTATATATGAATAAATATACATAAATAAAGGGAGGCAAAGACAATATATGTTGGTATATGTCAAAAAACTCTCAACTTGTACAGGACCACCCATAAAACTTATTATAATTTAAGTGCCTGACTACAGTTTGGATTTCTGTTTTCCTCACCACTGTTTTCATGAGTTTTTAATCTCTGTTACTTACAAAGCCTCAGAACAAGTCACAACTCACTGACAATTCAGTATCCTTTCTTTTAGAAGGAACACCAAGAAGAGAGAGTTATATGAGCTGATTTTGCCAGCAATAAAACATCTCAATGGTTTCATCTCATTTTCCACTCAAAATATTGACCTTCCTTACTGAGAGTTTTTGGTCAAAATCTCTTCTGCTTTCAAAACCAAAGAGACCTCTCAGTCTGTGATCTGCAGAGTTAGGAGACATGTAGGCCTACTTTTAGAGTAGTATCATGACTTGAAAGTCCACATCTACATAGAATAACTGTCTATTTTCTGTAGAAGCTGCAGTGTCTGCATGCAACTGAATTGCCTAAAAGAATCTTTAGGCATCTTCCCAGCATCTTCCCAGTTCGTATGGTTTTCTCCAAAGATTGCATAATCACACAGTCTGTAAAAATGTGCATAAAAGCTTGGTCCTATGGATGTAAATAAGGATAACAGGACCTCAAAACAGGATTGAATTGCGTTAAAATTAGTGTGATAACATGCTTCATAGCTATAGAGAAGGAAAGTAGGACTCTTTGAATTGATGTAGAGTACAAAAGCAAATACTAGATTATATTCATGCATAAAATTAAAATGATGTTTTCATTAATTAACTCCCTACATGCTTACATTAGGTTACAAAAAACAGTTTGAAGTTCAAAATTGCCTTTTTTTAAAGTACACTGGAGAAGAAAAAAGCAGATTACATTTCATTTACGTACACTACAATTAGAAATGTGTGAAGTAAGTTTTATTAGTAGTAAAACCAGTGCAAATATATTAAAATGTAGTACATGTATTATGCAGTTTTTGTTTTCTGACATACCAGAAAACTATTTACCATAAAATAACATAATATGCTTCAGCTTAAATAAGTACTGTGCTTTTGGTTTTGACTGAACAAAAAAAGCTGGGGAAAAAACTCAATAGGATTTTTTTCTAACATTTTACTAAGTTTCCAAAAAGCCCACAAATTTCAGAACAGAAATTAATATTCAGAATTTTAACATGTGTTCTGTGAGCCTAAAATCTTAAAAATAAATATTCAGTTTTCTCCAGTGGTGTACTGAGCCTTGTCCGGGTTCAGCTGATAATGAAATATTGCAATGACAGAGAAGTTAAAGAGAATGTAGTTATGAAGATTTTGGTAAATATGAGTGGGAAACCTCCAACAACTTCCATGATTACTGATGTAGATACATATACATACCTTTGCTTTTAATATTCCTTTGTCTTCTGATCATTTCTGTTTGTGTTCCTTGAATATTCAACAGTATCATTTGTTGACAAAACTATTCATTTAAGGAGATGTTTCTAGATCATTATACCATATGGAAACCACACTGTGAGATACTAATGGAATATGATACTAAGTTCATTCTACAAATTGTGAGGAGCTGATGATTTTGTATCAGCTTATAACTTTTCAAAACTGAAAATCTGTTTTCTTGAGAAATTCTAACTTTTCATCTGCCCATCATATGCTGAATTGCCTTACCTTTTCCATTTGAGCTTTAACTTAGTATCACGTTTGGCATGAGATATGGGAAGATCTTCTCAAGTTAGGCTGCAGTTGTAACTTTGCTATGAGTTCTGAGCAAAGGGAAGGGATGCGAATGATCATTGAAAATCGAAAACTTTGCTTGTTGTCTCCTTCCCTCTTCCTGTAGACCATCTTTCTCCAGGAGCACCAAAGGAGGGGGAGAAGGTAAGAGTAGGAGGCCCTGTATACCCTGATGTCCAATGCACAATGGGAAGCAGAACTGCAGCTCTGTGGAGGTTGCTTTACTTTTGCTGTAGGTAGAAAGCAAATGCGGCTTTACTCCATTGTACTGAAAAGACAGGCAAGCAGTAATGTCACTTATTAAGAGCAATATCTGCTAAAAGAAGTTATGTACGTTTTTTGCTCTGCTTTGCTGTTTGAAATAGTAGGGAGTTCTAGTGAACAAGAAGTGTGGGACTGAGGCAGATTACTCTAAATTTTAGCAGCCTTTGAAACCAGGTGTTGGATGCAGGCTACTTGAACATTTCAGACTGTAGAAATTTGCATAAATACTCTGAGGAGTTTAATGCTTGAAAAGTTTCCTGCAGTTAAAGAAACATGTTTCCTTGTGTTAAAGGAATATGATACAAGCTCTTACTATGCCAATGTTCAATTCCATTCTCATCATCAGAAAAATATCAACAGAATTCATTAAGTCTTTTCTAAGGGCTGAGAAAGGGAAAATGCATGCACAATACGGTCTTGTAAAATGCGAAAAGATCACTCGAGAGAGTGACCAAGATGATATGGATGCTATTTATAACTAAAAAGAGCATCCATAGACAAGAGAAGTAGTGAAACCATTGAGCCTGGAGCATTTGTAGGGTACCCTAGAACTGTGTGAAAGGTATGCTTTTGCCTTAAATAGAAGAGAAAGTATTAGAAAACTGTGAATAGTTCTCCATATGTATCAAAGGTCACTGCTTTCAAAAGATCACCTCAGACAAACCTTAAATTCTTCTGATGTCTTTCCTCTGGACCATAACCTAAGCTAATAACGCGGAGTATTCCTACAATGCTCAGTTGTGTGTTTGTGTCATTAGCTCTGGCACGGTAAGTGTCCCAAGGCTACTCTAAGCAATAATTGTTCTGTCACTTTGTAACCTAACAGACAAACAGCAGCGTACATAGCCTAGGAGCAGTCAGTGGTGAACATTTTCTTGACTTATTACCCATATAACAAGATACTTAAACATTCAGTTTTCTGTTAGCTTGTGCAAAGTGTAATTCTACATGGAGAGGGAAAACATCCCTTGCTTCTGTTTGAACATGCATTAATAGCACCGTCCTCTTTAGAGCTCATAGTTGAAATTGCTACATTGTTATGATCAGAAGGGAAAAAAAAGTGTGTTTTTAAAGCATTAATGACATTGGACTCCCTTCTGAGTTAGAAAAAGGAAAGTAATAAATTTTTTTGGTACTTAGAAATAATTGATATTAAGCTCTTGCCTGATCTGGTACTGAATTTCTTTTGGATTACTTGGAAAATTGTCTTCTTTTTGTTATGGTCCTGTAAAGCAATCCTAATGATCTGGACAAGCCCTGAAGCATCTCTAAGGCTTTATGGAAAAATTAATTGAGGATTCACTGCCCTTGGAATTTACTACAAGTGGAAGTTAATAGCTCAGGCAAATGCTCTCCTATATGTTAATAAACTACCATGGTAGTGTGGTGCTTCTGTCTTGGCTTCTCGGTTATTATTCCAGTATCATCTCAGTTAGCTCCTACAGGTTCTTATTAATGTAATTCTCACCTAATTCCCTTTCTCTTTTTCTCTTTCCTGTGTCAGAAGCATTTCAATACATAATCTTTTGCTGTGTACACTTGTTTATTCCATTTATTTCAGCACACTTTCTAATGGCCACTTCCACTTCTACTCTATTCAAACACTAAATCCATAATTTGCTAGAGTCCTTCCCAGAACTTCTACAGCTGGTTTGTTCTCAGTTGCTCTCTTCCTCCCCATCTATCTCAGAAAAAAAATTTAGAATTTCCAGTTTTAAATAATCTAGAAATATCTACTAGGAGTCAGTAAGCTCTGGTATGATGTTGCATTTGCCACTGCCTTGACATGTGATCTCTTTATTGGCCTTGTCTGCCAAGTCTGTAGTTTGGGACAAGAAAGGCTGGAGCCATTGTGTCCTATTGAGCCACCAACAGCTGAGGTCCACTGACTGACCATATACTTGCCTCCAGTTCATGACAGGAGGAAAGCTGTAAAAGTGTGAAAGTTCATGCAGGCACAAACTGTCTTCATGGTCCTGTGCAAAAACAAAATACAAATATACCCCAGCATATTTATATAGATGATATTCCTCACTCCACCTACTTGCAGCAGTAGCAAAAGGTGCTGTTTGCTTCTCCTATTACAGCTTAACCAGTAATTTAGAAATAATGAGAACACATTCACCCACATTGTTCTTACTACACTTCCAGTCTAGCGAATTCCTGAGTGCAGGCAGTTCCAGCATCACTTAGATTGGAACACAGGCAGAAGCTCACCTTGCTAGAGGCAGGCACTACTAAAAGTTCTGCAGGACAAAGAAAAACATTGCAAGGAGGAATTGGGTATTTTACCCTCTTCTCCCCACTTCCCTTCAGTATGTCATCTAATTTAGGTAAACCTCCAACCAGTGTAAACAGAAAATTCCACTTTATTATCAGAAACAGAGTTGAATTATGGTTAACATGTTTGTTAAATTAGACAAACCTTTGTGGCACTACTGAAGTCTAAAATGCCTGAAGGCCAGTTCAAATACTGTTAGTATAGTCTAAACTGAAACATGTTTTTTGTAGAAAGAACAACTTCTCTTAAAGAGAAAACCCTCTACATTTTCTTAAAAGAAACAATCTTATTTTCCTCTATCTAGTGCAGCACGTGTTTAAGAAACTTCTAAGTATTGAGGCTATAACATTTTATTTCCACTGGGAAGTTAAAGTGCTTCCTTAAAGTATTTTGAGAGACACAGAAGCAAGACCAATATTTCTCTGATGATCCTGCATTTTCTACCAAACAAAATGTTTACTCCTGTGAGTAGTCCTAGGAATTTTAGATTTCTGCACTTCCTTATGCATTGTTCTTTACTTCAATTTTTTTTTTTCATCAATAAGAAATCATTTCAATGAGACCACTGGCACCACTAACCAGTACATTTGCTACTAGGTCTTTGCAAAGAAGTCAATAAACAGAAGTTTGATGCCTGGTACAATTGAAATAGCAAGTAAATGGTATTAAAAATTATAAAAATTAATGTATCTGCTGGGATTTTTTTTCCTTTTTTCTTTTTTTTGAACTTACATTTTACTTCACAAAAAAAGCAAAAATGCCATAACAATTACTGTCTGAAGTTACTGCCTAACAAGGTAGCAGTAATTACAAAAATGGTAGTGTCTTGAAAAGTGAAAACTGTAGAGGCTTAAATTCTGGATCGAGATTTCTATCTGAATACAGAGTGCGTGATTTGTCACAATTAAATCCTTATTTTAGTATCTTTTTCTACAACATGTAGCAAAGATGTTACTGCACATTTCTTCATAGACCGCTTTTGATACATTTTTGCTATGCCTTTATATTTTTTTGAATAGTCGAAAGGCAATGATCATGGTCTTATCTTTAAAACCAGGCAGTGCATCAAACACAGCAAATAATAACCCTTACCAATTGAAAGGTAAACCTTGGCAGGGAAACTAACACCATGAACATGACTTTGGTATACAGGCCTGTGAGGCTAATAATTTCAAGACACAATCGAGATTCTGAAATTATTAGCGGTCACTTCCTCTTTCCTAAAATCAATCTGGAATTCCACTTCTAATCTAATTTCGAATAACCTTTAAATATTTCTTTAAAAATATCCTAAACTATCTGAAAAATATGTTCCATTTTAAGAAAAAACTCAGAAATTCCAAACTTCTTATTAAATTCAACTCAGAACCACTGATACAATCAACAAATACTAGCAAATCCAAAAGCTTTATTGAACACTAAGAAATAAAGTAGCCTAGGAAATATCCTGCTGAACTGTTTTATGGGCTAGTAACTTTTGAGAGTAGTGATTATAGAAGCAATACTCAAATGAAAATACTTGTTATGAGAAAGATCTGTGGTTTTCTGTAATTAGAAAAAAATGCTATCAGCTCTAACCTGCTGAGCTAGGAAAAAAAAAAAAAGACAGGAAAGATCTCAGTATTAAATAATAGAGAAATAATGGTGACCAATGAGACAGAGAGTGTATAGTCATTAAACAGAAACTGTGGTCATAATAGGATTTCTTTGCAAAGATAATTTTAAAAAAAACCAAAAACTTACAGCATGCAGATGTCTCATCTCTTTTCCTTCCCTTCACCTGCACAAAAAGACCCACAAAAAAGAATTCTTTCTTTCTCATGATAAAGTCAAAATACATTATATTTTGAATGACAACATTTGAAATCCTCAAATGCTCTAAGAACTGCCTACTGTAGGAGTTTAAATGAAATGCCTAAGGCAAATCAATATTCTCCTGCCGTATTCTGTCATACTTACGTCTTTTGTGATTTGGAGAAGTTTAGTATTGCCGTAGCTGAGCCAGTGGTGAAACCTGTAAGACTGTATATGGCTAAGAGGCTCCTACATATGATCACCTGCACTTAAAAACAAAACTAAAAATACCAACCGATAATAATTCATAAAACATTTTGTTCTCAGGCTTTAACTGAATAAGAAATCCACATGCTTTGATTTATTATGAAGAAGACCTTAGGAAGCTTTTGAAAGAATAGCTCTCCAGCTGTAAACATCCATTCCAAATTTAACCACAGATACATCCACCTTCATGTGTTCTGTCAATACATGCATTATTGATTTCATTCATTACTAAGCAATGGCTCATATCTTCAGTACAAAACAGATTCCTTAAAATTTTCATGAAACACAACTATTTCAGCTCCTGCTTTGCACAAAAATGTGACATGACCATTTTAAACATCTCTATGTCCAGTTTAGCAACTTGATTTGGAATTTTGGGTTTTTTTCTCCTCTTGAAAGTAAGAGAAAGGAGAAGGATGAAGGCTCTATAATAGGGAGTCTTTAGAGAATCAGCTCTCCTATTCCATTAAGTATGAAAGTTTAATTCCTTTCTGCCCTTCAGTTTACTTCTGTGTATGTCTGCCACTATGCACCTGGAGAAGGCTTCTGACATCTCCAGGTCAACAGAACAACATCTCCATGTTGTTCCTGGAGCATACCAAAAGGCTGAGGCAGTTATGGTGAGTGAAAGTAAGAGCAGTGAATTAACAGAGGCAACCTGTTGCTCTCTTTGCCTGAGGGATTTTCCCAGTTATATTAGCTTTGGCCATTAGATGACCGACTACAGCAGCTAAGAGAGAAATGGATCATGTCCTTCTTCAGTTGGGACAATTGAGATTGTGAAGAAAAATAAAACTTCATCTGTTTCGTAGCACACAAAGTTCCTGAAATCCTGGTTACAAGGGCCAACCGAGAGAGGGAAGGTGCCAGATATTAGGGAAGAGATGAACTGCAGAGAGGTATGTAAAGGAGGTTCAGCCAAAATTCTTCTAACACTCAGCCAATAGGGCTGAACAAAGCTGGATTTTGCCTTCTCATGAACAGCTGAAGTTAAATATGGAAGTTGGCTATTTTCAGTCACGACTTAGGCTGGCAGGGCTCAGTAGTACAGTGAGCTGCCGAAAAATGGTTCCTTCCTAAAGCTGGTCCAAATTAGCATAAATCCAGAGAAAAAACTGTTGGCCCTGTTCACAAGAATCATGATTAATTTAGGGCTTGTCCCAGTTTCAGCTGGGATAGAGTAAATTTTCTTCCTAGTAGCTGGTACAGTGCTGTGGTTTGGATTTAGGATGAGAACACACTGATGGTTTAGTCCTTGCTGAGCAGTGCTTACACAAAGTCAAGGACTTTTCAGCTCCTTGTGGTGCCCTGCTAGTGGGAGGGTTGGGGGTGCACAGGAAGCTGGGAGGGGACAGAGTCAGGGCAGCTGACCCAAGCTGGCCAAAGGCATATTCCATACCATATGGCATCATGTTCAGCATATAAACTAGGAGGAAAGCTGGCTGGGCACGGCTGCTCAAGAACAGACTGTATATTGGTTAGTTGGTGGTGAGCAATTGTTTTTCATTTGCATCACTTGTTTTTCTTGGGTTTAATTTATCTCTCTTTGTGTTGTTTTCCTTTTCAGAATGACATTTTATTATTGTTATTATTTTATTTTTTATTTTAAACAGTTGTTTTATCAAGCCACAAGTTTTATTGCTTTTACCCTCCATATTCCCCACCCCATCGCACTGGGAGGAATTGGGGGCAGGCAGTGACTGAGCAATTGGGTGGTGTTTAGATGCTGTCTGGAGTTAAACCACAAAAGGGGGATTCATTTCATGCAGCCACCAAGGTGGCAACTGCTCTATCCTCTGAACAAACTTCCATACTACATCAGTCAAGAACTTCAGCCAATTGGCTTGTGACAACACTTTGCAGGTAAATTTATACCACTTTTTACATCATTCCATTACACCTTTCAAATTCAAGAAGCTGGAGACTTCAGGTTGCTTTCTACGGAGACTCTGCTGAAAAACATTCAGGAAAAAGATGTATTCTAGATTAAAAAGAGATGGAGAGGACCAGAGGCATTAAGTCACCTTATGCTGTTCCATAGATCTATTCAGGAGTTTGGCACAAAGAGAAGGAGATAAAAAATCAGGAAATAATTATTGGCTTTATCAATGCTTCAGTGCTACACAGACAACAGCGATCATATGAAATCCTGATGGAACTGGGAGTGACTCCTTATTTACAGCTCCCTTATCCATTGAGAGACAAAGTTCAAACAACGCTTCCACTTCAAAGGCAGAATTTGGGTAAGCAGAGATACTTGTTTTCAACATAGCTGTCTTGCTGTTGACCTGAAGTCTTTATGGTTTATTATTGACTTTCCAACTGTTGGTTTAATTGCCTCCTTCCACCTAGTCCTCTCACAGAACTTTAGCATTAATCATGTATTGTTTTAAAGAACACACAAACATGGAACAAAATCTACTTTCATTTACTCCAACTGCACATCATGCTCTTCTTTAGAGTATACTTCTGAATGAGATGGGGTTTTTTTCAACAAAAATTTAATAAGATGTATTAACAGTGGCAAAAGAGCTTGAGAGGCTCCAAAGCTCTGGAGTTTTGTGGGCATCATAGATAGGAACATGCATATTTTTGTTTTTCTGAAATGATGAGGCAAGTTGAAGCCAGTCCTTAAAATCCTTAAAATGTGTTGTATGGTTAGCACTTTCTTCTGGTTTCACATCTCACTCACACTATTTCAAGAAGATTATTTTATGTTGCTCTAGTCATTCATTTAAAAAATAAAAAGAAAAAAGAAAGAATAAAAAAACCCCAACCGACCAAAAAAAACCCCCCAAAATTTCAACAGGATCAAACCTTTCTTTAGTGTAGGAACATACAAATCATAATGAGGAAAGAAATTAAGATTCTTGAATCAGGTGTGGTTGTTGTGGTTTCTGCTGCAGCTGCTTGTCCCATTCCTGCCTCAGATACGTCTGTTCTTTTCTTAAGTAAGCTGCAGTCACTTAACCTCATGGATCTACACCTGGCATAGCAAGAAAAGATGAAACTAATGCCAGGTTTGCCTTCATAAATGTGACTATAACCTGTTGGTCACCAGTAACTCCTGAACAAACACAGCAACTGAGCCAAACCTGCCGTGGGATGGGGAAACTTTCAAAGTTTGAATGAGCTCCCTTAGAGAGGGGCAGGAGCCACTGCTCCTGTTCACATGCCCTCTTACCAACCAGACTCCTGCATTATACTGGCTATTACAATAAGCACAGCTTATCAGTATCATCACACATCCATTTGGATTTCAGGGACTGCTGAGGAAGAGAACTATAAATTTACCCACCCACACCCACAGTAGTTTATTGTGACATATTTTCTCAGGCTTCACAAGCATAAACAGTGACAAATGCAAATCTTTACCTAAAATAATGACCTTTCTGGTGTCAAAATGCGAATAACCCTGAAGAATTGGTTTACCTTATTATGATATTTATTACTTCAAAAAAAAAAAAGAAATATCTTGAGTCATCAAAAATGAAGACTCAGAATCTAGATGTATTATTTGAAATTTTCTCCCAGATTCATATATCAAATTTTTATATTTCATTCTTTAAATCAATATTCAATTTTTAAACATATTTTAAAAACCTAAAGGAAGGAATAAGCATGCTAAATTATACTCTTGCTCAAATAAGGCCTTTGACTGGATAGCATCATCTTTAACCACTGTTAGAGTAGTAAAAGAATGCAAGATACAAAAGAAAAATAGATGTTCTGAAAAAGTAAAGAAATGAAAGAAAAGAATATGAAGAAGGTAAGCTATGGAGATATGAAACTAAACTCTGTACAAGCAGCGAAATATTTTGTCCAGTGTTTTTTGGTTTTGAGTTTTTTTAAAAAAAATAGCTAGATTTATGAAGATTAAAATCTTACAGTTTTAAAGCTTTTTCTAAACAGGGTTTCTACTTTCTGAGATAAGAGCCAGTCAGCTTGTATGTTTCCAGCTGTAACTTTCCAGGCTACGTTTGAAAACATTCCCTTTTGTACATACAGGATTAAATCCTGTATCCTTTGCAGATCAATAAAATAATCCCATCTATTTATCTGAGTTATAGATATGGCCATAATTCTAATTTTTTCCAGTATTTTTTAGTCCTTTTTGTGCATGACTTTTCACTTTGCATTATGCTTTCTCTTACAGACTGTACCTAACAATATGGGAAGGAATTGCAGACTTGTCAGGATAGAAAAGGATATTCATACTGCACTAATCTTTTAATTCCTCTTTTTTTCAAGCTCACTGTTTGAGATTCTTTCATCATCACTTTTATTCATGTCTGAAACTAAACTCTTCTTTATTATTGAATTATGTTTTCTCACCAAACTCTTCCACAGAATTTTAAGAGCTTGCATGAGGTTATGCTTTGGATTTGCGATGAAAACAGGTTTTATAACAGATGTTTTAGTTACTGCTGAGCAGTGCTTACACAGCATTGAGTCGTTTTTTGCTTCTCACTGTCCCACTAGAGCAGAGGCTGGGGGTGTACAAGAAGCTGGGAGAGGACACAGCTGGGACAGTTGACCCCAACAGACCAAAGGGTTATCCCAGGCTGTATGGCATCATCCTCAGAGTATAAAAGTCGGGGGAAAAGAAGGGAGAGAATGTTCAGTTATGACATTTGTCTTCCCATGTAACTGCTAAACGTGATGGAGCCCTGCTTTCCTGGAGATGGCTGAATGCCTGCTTGCCACCATGGCAAGTGGTAAATGAATTCCTTGTTTTACTTTCTTCTCACACACAGCTTTCACCTTACCTATTAAACCGTCTTTATTCAAACCCCTGGGTTTTCTCGTTTTCACCCTTCAACATCTCTTCCCCATCCCACTGAGGGGTGAATGACTGAGAAGCTGGATGAGCTTTAGAAGCCTACTGAAGTTAAACCATGACAGAGACACTTTCCATATTGAATTCAGCAGTTACTTAGGGAGCCACCTCTGAAGCCACATTTTTTGCAAGAACATATAGTCCTGCTCTACAGCTGATAAAACAGATGTTTTTTGAATTGAGTACTGTACAGGTATGTTGAAACACATCAAGCCACAGAAAACTATTTTGATGTTCATTTTCAAAATCTGAGAACAGAATATAAGAAACAACATTCACTATAAACATTTTAGAATAATGATAGTAAATTAATATTCATTGCTAGAACAGATTTATTTCTAGCTAGTGTTTTTCCCAGCACAATGCTGTGTCCTAAATATACTATTTTCTTGGGAAAATTCTTTCTTCCATTATCCTGCTTTGAATAGGCTTCCTGTTCCTCATACATGAAAGATATTGTAGTGATGGGATAACCTCTGCCTTCTCTACAGACATAATTTCTTTTCCTTCTTAATTCTTTACATTTTTTCTAATCTGTCCCTAAGTCTGGAACATCATACTACATCTTATATGTACTTCTATCTCTTCTTTTGGAATCTATTAAACAAAGACTTCTGACTTTTCTGAAAGAGTTTAAAATGTCGATCCACCCAAGTAAATATGTTGTCTCCAGCCAGTAATGTTTTTTATTAAAATTCTTACATTTAAATGAAAACCATCCTTTGTTTGCTATTTGTAAGGCCCAGTCCTGTCTACCATATCTTTGAATTATGAAGAATCTATGTGTTTTCATCTTTTATACTGCTGAGTTACTCTACTATGAAAATAAGTTTAAATTAAATTATTTCAAATAGATCTGTGCAGTGCTGGAAATGGATAGACTTAACAGGAAAAGTGGAACTCCAAAGGGTAGATAACAGAGGAGAAACCTGTCTTTAATCAGATTTTGGGTCAAAGAATAGTTGAAGAAAGATTCACAACTTCTAGTAGCCATTTCCCTCTTGCACAAATGAACAACCAGCTTGGCAGCCTCATTCTGCTAAGCAACTGCCACAGCATCTGCTCCAGCAAACCCCGGCACACACTCAGCTCTGGCTTACAAATGGTCCTAGGGGGTAGCTGAAAGCTACATCCCCCTCCTATATTTTCCTGAATCAGAAACACAATATCCAACATCTTCAAGCAATTCCTGAAACATTAAGTGTAAGCCGGAAAATGTTTGACTTGAAAGCTATCTCAGAAAGCTTGGTGGATTAGTAAAACAGTAAACATTTGCGTATTTAATTAAATTTCTTGGTACAGAAAAACAAGAGTGAACTTAGGGTCATTTACACCTTCATTCAAGCTATCTGTATCTGGAACTACGTACTGAAATCCTCTTCCTTGATACATGTCCGTGGTAAACCTGTCTAGAGAAAACCAGAAGAACATAGATAGAATAACACAGCTGGAAAAAAATGCAATTACACTTCTGCAAACTATACTGCATACTTGACTCTAGTTTAAAGCAAAGGTGTCAGTTCTCATTTTTTTAAATGAGTTCACCAGTTCCTTCTTGGGAGGTAACTGTTCAGAGTTCTCACATGGTTGCTCTCCTAGGGAAATCGAATATCTCTGTTTCAACATGCCCAAGGCATCTGCTTTCCTTACTGACAAGACACAAGCTTTCTGTGACTGACATCAGAGGAATTATCAGTACATTTGACAATAGTGAAGTTCAGCACTGCATATAGCAACAATTATAACATGGCACCTTGCTAAAAAAGTTGTGAAAAAAAAACTTGGAAAGCTTTCACTTATGTAAAAAAAATAATTAGAAAAGAAGATTATTTTAGTTTTACTGTTAACATTTTAAAAAGTGGCTATTTAGGACAGAAAAAAGGCCTCGGTCACAGCAAACTCTGGACATATCAAGAAGACACAGAAGAAGTGATTGCTTGGCAGTATTCTACATCAATTATAGATAGAGTAGTAAATAATTTGAAACTGTCGCTCAGAGAAAAGTTAATCTTCACAGCAAGAAATGACATTTGGATTTTCTTTTTCTGTTCAGAGAAAACTTTCAGATACTTTTATATTTGCCTTTTTTTAACGATATTTCACTCTTTGAATACTGTGCTGCGAGCTTCAATAACTCTTAGGAGCTGGACTGTAAATCATTTTAAGCCCTATAAAAAGTGACATAATCAAATTCAAGCATTAACAAATAGCTGTGTATAAGGGTTTTGTTTTAGAGCTCTTGACTGTTTACTAGAAATACAAATACCCTGTCAATAATATGGAACACAAACCACATGTTTTATATACATATGTACTTTCTAATAAAAGAACTGGTTAGGAAAATGGATGCCAGTTTGTGGTAAAGAGTATGAGTTAAAGGATATCTAAGTCCATCTATTGTCTCTGCAAGAAACTTCCAACTTCTGTTAGTATAATAAAACACTCTAGGTTCTTCTTTTAGAGTGTATCTAGTATACAATTGGGGGCCCTCTGGTGGTCTAGTGGTTAGGATGCGGCGCTTTCACCGCCGCGGCCCGGGTTCGATTCCCGGTCAAAGTCCCCCGGGTAGATGGAGCTCGTTAGCCCTGTAAGGCCATCCATCTAAGAGAAGGTCACTCTATACAAACCTACGTCCTGAGGACCTCACTGCCACCGTCCAAGCTTGCTCGGCCCCGGCAGATGAACCTCAGGATTAAAGGGTGGGCTCAGCTCAGCGCACGCTGTGTCTCACCTAAAAAATCCACTGCGCAGGCTTGAAGGGTAAAGACCCTTCCCAAATCTTCGTTCGCGAAGACTGGCCATACAGTATACAATTAATAGTATGGCTAGATTCAACTTATGGTTAGTTTAAGTAAGAGTAATGTTTGCAATTTAGTTTTTTTACAAGTCTAAATTCCACTTTCAAATGTCTAAAAATGGTATGCAAACTTTAGCAAAACGTCTCCTGAGGTTTTTTATTATTTCAGTGAACGTGGTGCCTCTGAGCTATCTTCATACTCAGGAAACGGTGATGGTCTGATTAGTCTGTCTTCTCATTTTTTATAGCGAGCACCTGTGGATTGTTCTCCTAAAGGCAGATTTGGACCTTTCTTGATAAGCTAACTCAGAATACTTTTTTTTTGTTAGTTGTTATGGACACTCATAAAACCAAATAACATTATATAACTCATTACATAATTTTTCTCAGAATGAGGCATTCAGATTGATATCTTTGGTAAATTGTCAGAGTTCATCAAAAGTGCCAAAATTTCAGTTTGGAAATTCAAGTTATCTTGGAGGAACCAGACATCCATTTCAATTTTAGTGGGCTGAAATTTTATAATACAAAAACAATTACCATAGCAGTAACATGTTTTTATCTTCTTTAGAATCATAAAATAGTAATAGCAGCAGCATAAGATACTGTGGCTGTTTACATTACAGTAGCAGATTGAAAGGTCACCACAAAAAGATGATAGATATCTCAGTGTTAGGTGCTGCTTTACTGTTTGAGCTTACAGTTTAAAGAAACATGGCAAAATTAGCCTGGATTTATAGATCTCTTTGACTGAGTCTTAGAGGAGGAAAGACCAAATCCTTGGGTCTGGTTATGTGCTTGTCTTTCTTTGAGTTTTCTTCTTTCTACATGCTGGTCCCTAATTTGAAACTGGCGATTAAATTTCAACAGCAGTACTCTTTCCATGGCATTTTTCAGTACAGTATCGATAACTGCAGTTCAACAGGATGGGATGAGATACCACAAGCAAAGCAGACTGAAAAATGCAGTCTACTTGACATCAGACATACTACAAAGATAGAGAACAATTTAATATTTCTCTTCTGACCTATAGACATTGTATAGTATCTATTTTAAAAACAACAACAAACAAAACAAAAAAAAACCAGTGTAAGATTCAGGTTGCATCAATTCACACATAAGCTTACTGTCTCTTAAAATACTGTGCCTCGAAAGCAACCTCACTGAAAAATAAGATTAAAATATAGCCTTTTGGGTTTTTGGTTGTTTGTTGTTTTTTTTCCTCTAACAGAAGGTGGTGTATAGTCTATCTGTTTTATAAGAATGTTTTATAGTTTGTTTACTGTGTAAGACTCGTACAGAAAGTCAGCACTACGCAGACTAGCAGTAGGAAAGTGGTAAGTGTATATTCATACTTGAAAGAATGGAATCATAAATCAGTTGTCTCCAGAATCATTGAATTATTTTCCTGGAGGAATGAAAAATTAAATTCACAATCTAATAATTCTCAGAATTCTTTCATAAAAGATGATGTGAGCAATTTTTTTATAGACATTTGAAACATGAACATGAAATAATATTTTTACAAAAAATAAAAATTTGCAATAGTAACTACTTAATTGTCTTCTATGACCACTGAAAGTAAAAGCAGTTAGAATTCTACTGTTTGTAAATATGATTTTAAGTTTTCATGGATTTCAGCAGTTGGCATAATCTAATAAAAATGTATGTCAGAGGAATAAGATAAAGTTCCCTGGTATCCTTACCATGTCTATATTTTTTCCTTGCATTTTGTAGATTTTTATCTGATAGGACTTACACACAGTTACAGAATTGAAGGTTGGAATGCAAAAGGTTTGACTGTAACACATTTATAATATGTTTAAAATCTTAGATACCACAGTATGGACATTTCAGAGGCAGGTGAAGACAAAATGAGTTTTCAAAGTGCCTGCGAAATGTTTTCTTCTTCTCTTTATTTTTGAGTTTAAAATATTGACTAGCATTAATAGAATATTATTTTGTTGTCTGGCCAAGGGAAAAACCCACTCTTCTTTTAACATTTCTGCAAAAGAAACAAAAAATTATGTCTAGGGAATGAATGGCCTATCACTCCTCACAAGGTTTAAAGTTTTTAAGCATTTCAATGAGAAGCAAGTGAGCACAAAGGAGTGAAATCAATCCAGTTTTTATCTTTGGGCCACCTGGAAAATCCCTAGTAACACACCTCCCATCTTAGAAAACAAATGGTTGAAAACTTGCCAGCATGTACTTTTTTCCCCACATTCCTTCAAATTTCCATTTTTCCCAGCCACTTTTTCTCCCTGTCACACAGACACACACACACACAAAAAAAAAAGAATCAGAAATCCCACCTCATGCCTTGCTTCGACAAGCCAGAGTCCCTCAAACTTTTGATTCCACTTAGATGTACTCCTAGGAATAATAGGAATGCTTTGATAGAATAACCTGCTTAGGGCCCCAACAGTTTAATTTATTCAGCTGATTAGCAAGAGCAGAGAAGGAAATTACTAGTTAGTAGCATTAAACTTAAACGTATTCTACAAGTAGTTCAGTTGAAGTCAACAGGAATGTTGAAGGAATGAAATGTTCCTTAGTTGGTCAAAGCAAG
This sequence comes from Chiroxiphia lanceolata, assembly GCF_009829145.1. NCBI lineage: Eukaryota > Metazoa > Chordata > Aves > Passeriformes > Pipridae > Chiroxiphia > Chiroxiphia lanceolata. The sequence goes on from NC_045639.1 coordinate 56,328,314, forward strand.
TCAAATATTGAAAGTAACTATTAATTTATCTAGTGTTATATCGTCACAAATATCAAGTGATTTTCCACATGAAGTCCACCCTAGACCATACAATACTTTGATTATCCCCTGTGTGGGATATGGCAGAACACACACTAAACCAATTCACAGCTGATTTGAAGCTGGAAGACAGTAAATTTTTCAGAAGATACATACAGAGGCATCTTCGTAGGTTGTAACTAGTATTAATAAAATCTTAATTACTTGATAACTGAAATGAACAAAAAATTCTCTCCAATATATAACTGTGGAGTAAAGGTGAAAGAATAATAATAATGTGTTCAAACATAGAAGGCAAGGAGAGTAATGAGATAGATGCAACAGGAGGACAGGAATTTGTGCTGGGTGACAGAGCACAAACAAAACTCATATGTTTTACTTATGAGTCAAACATATAGCACTTTTGCAACAACAACAACAAAAAAGGTAGAAGGGAAGAAAATGTTTGTTGTATTAAGAGCAAGGCATTTAAACCTAAATGAGTGAAGTACCTTGTTCTACTTGGTGTTTACTATGCATCACGTGGAATCCTACATTCTATTTTAAACGTCACATTTGAAAAATGACAGGCAAATTAGGGAATTTAGAGAGAAATAAAAAATGATTTAAGCATTTAGAAAATGGGTCCCTAGAGACACCATCTAGGAAAAAAAAAAAAGGTTGAGGAGAGACAAAATATGCTGGGGGGGTGTAACAAAAGGGACAGTGAGAAATAATTCTTGCATAGCCTTCATTGACTGACAATTAGTAGGTTTACTGGGAAGCTACGGCAAGGAACCCATGCTTTAGATAAATACAAAATCTTTATAATAAAGGTCTAGGCTTTAGGGAGTGTATCACAGGGGGAGGTTGTTTGTTCACCTTCACTGGAGGTCTTCAGGGTTAAATAGGTAACATCAGCCAGCAAGGTTTAGGGATAGTGTACAGTCCTGCTATGTTGTAGGAAATTGACTTGTTGGCTTAAGAAGTCCATTGTGAGCCAAGTCTGTCATCTGTTTTTATAAGGATGTGGATATGCAAATACACATCTGAGTACTTCACAGCTATATATGGAGGAGGATATGTGATGGATAATCCTTCTGTTATGACACATATGCACTATCCAATACTGCCTAAGTGAAGACAAAATAAATGTCATAACGGAGGCTGGTCATTTATTATACAGAATGGATTTTTTCCTTTCACTGTTCTGCAGGCTGAAGTGCTTTTTACTTGACGGCTATGCAGTGCTGAAACTGCTTAAATGGTGGAGAGCAGAGAAATACAAAAGATGGTTTAACTTCACTAACTTCCAAGATGGCATAACTAGAGGCAGGCTGAGAAGGAGAATTTTGCATTTGAACAACCTTTTCAAAACTGGCTTTTTTTTTTACAGAGTGTGTCTGGATTAAAATTCATGGCAGAGTTGCAGTTTACAGACTTTTAACTCTCAGTGGGCTAGCACAGGGGTGGGTAAGGCTTCCAGCAAAGGCTTGGTGTATGCATGACTGAAGGTGTTGGAATGCCACAGCCACCTCTATGGCTGCTTCTAGTTACTTGGTTTTTCCTTTGCCGTAGTCTGGGAAAGGTCCCCTCTACACCTAAGGAAGTTCTTTGTTTTGAAACTGTTGCTGCCAAATGAACCTTATTCTGCCTAGGAAAGTGAGTATCTCAAGGTATGAAGTTATGCTGCTGATAAGGAGTCTTACTGGCAGGAAGAAGGATAAGATTGAGTGGTAACTGCTAAATGCAGTTTTACTTCAAAAACCCTTCCTTGAAACCACTGGTTGCTGTATTCTTGGAAAGCACAAAATGTGTAGGACTGTTCTACAAATACCAGATATCCTACTCTTTTTCATAAATGTTTGCTACTAGTTGAAATAATGGGCAGACAGGATAAATAAGGTTACCAAGCGTGGTAGTGGTCTTCTATATACCACTCAGATATAGGATTCACCAGAGAATACCGATGGAGCTGGTAAAAGTACTCACCAAGCCACTGGAGAGAAAGGCCTGTGTAAACTATCTGCCTAGACTCTAGTATACTAGTTGGTATCAAAAGTAGTGTGAGCGGAAGCAGTAGAGCAGCGATCATCCCCTGTACTCTGCACTGGGGAAGTTGCACTTTGAATCACGTGTTCAGTTTTGGGGCCCTCATTACAAGAAAGGTATTTTGGTGTTGGAGCATGTCCAAAGAACAACTGAGCTAGTGAAGAGTCTGGAGCACACAAGTCTTACGAGGAGTGGCTGAGGGAGGTGTGGTTATTTAGCCTGGAAAAAAGGAGGCTCTGGGAAGACCACAACAGTCTCTACAACTACATGAAAAGAGACGGTAGTGAGGAGGGGGTCAGTCTCTTCTCCCAAGTAAAAAGTAATAGGACAAGAGGAAACAACCTAAAGTTGCACCAGGGGAGGTTTAGACTAGATATCAGGAAAAATTTCTTCACAGAAATGGTTACCAAGCACTGGAACAGGTTGCCCACGGAAGTCGCTATCCCTGGGGGTACTTAAAAGGTGTGTAGATGTGGCACTTGGGGCATAATTTAATGGTGGACTTGGTAGTGCCAGATTTACATTGGACTCGATGATCTTAAGGGGTTTTTCCAACCTAAATTCGATCTAATGATAAGATGAACAATATTTGCTTGGTTTTAGCTATTTATACTATTTGATAAGTAGATATTACTGATAGGGCACTCCTAAAACCGTAAATAGGCATTGAAAAACTGAGGAAAAACTGAGAATTCCAGCAGTGCCTTTCCATGTTCTTTACTCAACATTTGCTTTTGCAGATATGGGGTTTTTTTACATTCCATAAGAATCTCATTTTCAGAAGACAGGGGAAAGAAAAATGTCAACCAGATATACTGGATGTCCAAATTAAGATACTCATTTGTCTTCTGTTGCTTTGATAGCAACAAAACTTTTTCTCTAGTGCTGAAATCTGCGTATGGTTTTTGGTCTGAATAATTTCATCACCTTCATACTATAGTCACTGTGGCAATTCTAATTAATAATTTCTGCATTTTATGTAGGACAGTGCACCAGAAAGCTACTCCCTTCATCTGAATAGAGAGATGTGAACAACTATAGCATATACTGTAAAATACTGCCTTCAGAAATTTTCATTTTATTGGTAGCTCTCACTATTGCTTCATGTGTGAAACACCTTAAGTGCAAAGCACTTTCATTTAATAAAAATCCTAACATAAAACTGTCAACAGAACACTGCAAAAGAGCTAAAGAATGTACAATACTTGCTGGTGTCATCTGACTAAGAAGAGAATGGTGGTAAATTTCCCTCTTGCAACTGAAATCATGTTAGAAGCTCTCCTATTGCCAGAAGATCCCAAGCCTCTCTAGTAGGCTTTGATCTCTTTGCTCCATGCATTTTAAAGACAGGAGCCAGAAAGTGTATAAACTAAATACTATGATGATCCAATAGATGAGCTAATAAAGTGGTTGGGGTTTTCTTTCAGTTTATTAATTTTTAAACAAACTGATAAATTCTTAGACTTCCTCTTTTCCAATAATCCATTATGAATCCTAAAGTCTGTTTTCTTTTTTTTTTCTGTCTGCAGTTATGTTGGCTGCACTGAGCTCTGCTAACTTTAACTCTCCCTAGATATCAAGGATAGCCTCTCCAACTAGTCTTACTTACAAGAAAAATCCCACTCTACCTCATTCTTGTAATCAACAACCCTCCTGGTACCTCACCTTCAGGTACAAAAGTAGCAAACAGATCCCTGTAGGGCTGTCAGTGCTGCTTCAACAGCTGAGACACAAGATCTTCTGTCTAGTGATGCAGTCACTTTCATTCTCCTCTTTCCTTCTGGATATTGAGTGATCTTGAGGTACAGCCATTCCCTTCATCAGTCCACAGGAAGGGTCCCAAATTTATTGCTATGAAACAGCAGTCTGACAGGACTTACTGCAGCTGGTTGCTTTTGACTCCCGATCATACAGTTAAATTTTACCGTATGCTATTTTATGGTGCAGATGTTTAGAAAATGCTCTGCTTATAGAGAGATCTAATGGCTAAAACCAAAGAATAGCCTGTCCTTCTATGCCCCTGTCACTACTGAGAAAGGTGACTACATTTTCCTTTTCCCTGCAGAAATCTTTCATGGATTTGAAGATACTAAAGGTGCAGCTTTTAAATGAAGTGTGCAAAGTCTAAACACATTGTTGAGAATTAAGTCACAGTAAATTAATCACTGATTATACAAATGAAGATAAAAAGTGGAGCTCGTGCGTGGAATTACAATGCAGTGTAAACTGTACAGGGAGGGACTGCCTCTTGCCATGGCAACCTCATCCCAGGATTTCTCCTAAGCCTCCTATATTAAAAAGCTGCACCACTGCTGTTGTACATTGTGTCACTGATCTAAGGAAAGAGATAGTTCCCATCCTGGTTGGACAGGAAACCAGAACCTGGAACTGCAAGAAGGAAATTTATACTTATCCTAGAAACAGGAAAATTGTACAGATTTACAAGTCTTGCAATACCATAAACTTTCTGCAGAGCTTGGAAGAAACTTCTTGTTTTTCACATAATCCTTTCAGAGAGCTGCAAGAAGGGTGCTAGTGATCTGTGTTGAAGACATGATACAGAATTTTAACATCAAATCTCTCTCAAGTTTTACATAATATGATGTTGTATCTTTAGTTAAAAGAGGAAGATTTTTAGTGAATTTTTTCATACCACCACGTAATTTGAAGCATGGGGGATCACCTCCCATCTGAGCTGAATTGAAAAAACCGTTCCCAGTATCTTGAGACCTGTTGGAAAGGTAGGTCCCTGAAGTGAAGCATCTTAGGAACTCAGGACACAGGAGGTAAAAGCAGATGCACACCAGAACACTTTTTTTCAGTACTTGGTTTCTCTTACCAGGACTGTTGGAGCTCCTTCCCAGGGACTACACTGCCTCAGTCGCAGCTGTTTGCACCTCAGCCTCAGCTGTCTTTCACATCAGACCAAGGTTGCCCTGGCCCCAGCTGAGCTGCCCCAGTGTGACCAGCCGCCACCACCATTACCAGCCTGAGAATTCCCCTTTCAGGGGCTGCACAAAGCACCGTCACCACCTGGCCTGAGATCACCTGCCCCCAGCACCACACTGGGTCATCCTGACACCACCATTGTCACTCCACATGGTTTGCTACGTCAAAACCCACGTTACGGCCTCAGTGGCATAGGACTCTCCTTCAGACTAAATGTCCATCCAGATTTTTGTTTTAACCTTAGGGAGAGGTGGGTAGCTAGGTAATCTTTTCTGTTATTGTTTTTTTTTTGTTGTTGTTTTTTTACAGTTTTAGTAAAATTGCTATTTTCCCGTCTTAATCCAGGCTCCATATAATTTATTTTTTTTTTTACTTTGCCTATAGTGAGGGAAAGAAATTAAAAGAAAAGGGAGGGTTCATCTCATTAGAGGTCTCACCTCCTGAACATGTAATCATTAAACCAAGGCATATAATGTCTTCCTTAATCCTAAAAGTAAAAAAGGTTAACAATTTGTTGTAGTACACTACCATATGTTGACAACTGGAAATGAATATGAGTTATCAACAAAGATTAAAAAGATGTAACTGAATGAAAAGCAAGCCTAAACATATATATGGTAATTTATATATATATATACGAATATACACTAAATATATAAAATGTATAAATGCATGGATATTTTTAATGTGTGTTTATGTAGTGTGTGTAAAGTGTTTATATGTATTTAATGTATAAATATATCTACATAGGCAGCTTACATTTAAAATTTAAAAATGGAAAACTTGACCATGCAGAAAAGAAAACTTATTAAACTCATATGAGACTTACATTTTCAAAGGTATTAATTCTACTGATGACGTGTTATGACTCTACTAAAAACTGCATGTTCGTTCTTTCTAACTGGGCTACTATCAAAACATATATAATGCTCCCATTTGCTGCAAAATTCAAAACATGGGTACATAAACGTTTATTCTTCAGTTACATTAGATAAGCTAGAACATTGTATTTCTGCTGTAAGTGTTCCAACTACAAAATCCATGAGTAATTTCATAATGTCTACAGAGAAATAAAATTTGGTGACATTGAATGAGTTGGAGAAGAGGAAAGACTACATATTGGGATGGTTATAAAGTCCTACCACATGTAATGGAATATTTAGCTCTGAGATGACAAGTGGAGTTTTTAGAGAAATAAAGTAATAAAGACCCTGAGTGAGCAAATCAGTAGAATGGAGCTACCTTGGAGATTAAGCCATGCATGTACTAAATATTTTGCCTAAATAGGATGATAGAACAAAAATTACTTACTCTTACATATCCCAAGAGAGTTACAATTTCTTTAATAGTAAAAAAAAACCCACAAAAATCAGCACATGAAGTGCTGATGAATAAGTTAACAATCTTAATAAAAATTTTGTGGTACTTTTTTTTATTTAAAATCAGCGTCTTAAATTCTTTTGGCTATACACCAGCTGAAGATGATAATTATATTTCTGTTTGTTTTAGAAGGATAGGATTACAGAAACAGGGCTATAGTCAGTTAAAAAATAAAAAAATGATCAAGACGTCATGTATATGTGACATTTTGTTTTTCATAAATAGTCTAATATATGTGGCTTACAAAGAAAAAGTAAGAAGTTTTACCATGATTTTGAGTGCTTACTGCTCTGAGAGCATTTTCTGAGACATTAATTTCCACCATATTTCAGTGTGTACCACATCCCCAGAAGTTTTCCTAGTCCCAGCTCATTCCTCTGTAGACCAGCCAAAGACAACACAGTCATGTTTCTTTGTTTTTTCTAGAATGTATCATCTCTCCTCAAAAACTAATGTTCCTCTGGTTGCTTCTTAATCAACATGAATTCTTCCCAATTGCTGAGGAACAGTCTTTAAAAAATTGTTTCATTTTTTAAACTAGCAAAACATATTAATCCCTCTGAAAAATACACACAAACTTGGTTACTGCTTCATCTCTCCATTACTGTGTGAAATTTAAAAACAGAGTTCCTGCAGGAGATGGTCATTTAAAAAAAAAAACAAAAAATGCAGGCTACAGAGAAGTTCTTTCGGGATATTTGCAGTATTCAGAGCTAAAGCATTACATTAGGTTTCTTTTCCTTGCTTCAATTTATTTAAATATTCTACAACAGAACAAAAGACCAGTAGTAGGGAGTCTGCAGTGCAAATATACATGACAACAGGATAGTTGGCCATTTCTTTCAGCAAAGAGTTCCATTTGGAAGAGAACTCAACAACAACAACAGAAAAGTGGTTCTAAAAATAAACTAGATATAAGGTAATCTGTAACCCAATCTGCTTCATTATTTGGTAAATAATCTGATATAACTGGAAAATAAAGACATCAAGAAGTGTTTGTTTATGTTGCTATGGCTAGTAATATCCTACTTCAGGATGTAAGCTTTTTTTTCCTTTTGCCTATTAGTGTCTGAATTAATTCTTTCATTGTACAGCTCCATTTCATCTCTGATTGACTGTTCTGATTATATCAGTGGCTCACACTGTAGGGTTAACGGATGCATTTTCCATGTAAAAACAGCTAAAGAGTGTTATGTGTCTGTGGTTTTTGCCAGCTAACCAAAGATGAGAATAAATGTTAAAAATGTTCTTTTAAAACTATTATGGGGTGGATTTTTTGTATTGTTATTCTCCTACTATACACTAACAACAAATACGATTGTATTCCACAATGTATTACATAAGAGCAGTTGTTTTATTACTGGCTGTGTGACAAATCTCTCTTCTTTACAATTATTTCTATAATTTTGCAACACTTTAGGTTGTTTACTTCAGTCTTAAGAGAGATAAGTAATATTTCAATGTGGAACTGTGCAAACCTGAGTCCAGTTGATTTGAAAATTCAAAAGAAGCAGAAAACAGCTAATAAGGAGTAATTTACTTGCTTAGGAACACATTAAATTAGGATACAGATAAAAGAGTACACTAACGCCTCCCTCTGTATTTCTCCATTTTGGCCAAACTTTCCATTTTGAGTGGTCTCAAGCTAATCAGCATCTGAATTATAATCTTAGTAGTCAATTTTTTTATTTAGTCAACTCTTTTTGGAATGTGAAATGTATGAAATAATTATTTAGTTGACAAAAGTAATGAAAGCAAGCAGTATGTGCTAACAAAACCCCCCTGTTATTACACAAGAAAAGGAATACCTGACCTTTTCTCAGGTCTGAATTTTTCTGCTTTGTAGCGCTTTCTTATGAGGAAATATTAAGGTTCAAGTGTAGGATACTACACTTAAACAGGAATAACCATTTGCAAATATTGTGTGTGCAACAGCTGGCTGAAGTCCTGTAAAAGATTCTGGGCATTGGGGTTGATTACAAGCTGAATATGAGTCAATAATGTCATCCCAAGCAATCACACCAAGGATATACATTTGAGAAGATAGATAGCAAGATTGTACATGAAGCAACCTTATTACTTTGGCTTGTATAAAACCTCTACTAAAATTTCACCTTCACTTTTGGACACCTCACTTCTAAGAAAGGTGATGAGCAACTGGATAGAGCCCAATGGAGAGCAGTCAGAATGATTAGAGATCCTGAAAACATGGTCCACAAGGGAAAATGGAAGAAAAAAGGGCTGGATAGCATAGAAAAAGGTTGAGAAAAAGGAAGAAAGATGAAGAAGCTCTTATTTTTTGTAGCAATGAATATACAGATACTAAGATTGTACTGGTAAGGCTGGATAACCACTGTAGGAGATGTGCTAGAGAGATTGCAGCATATCTAACAATAAAGTGGACAAATATTTGCATTGGACATGGAAAAGGCAGATTGTTTCATCAACTGGGGAGATAAGCGGAGTGACTTCCTGTCATCCAGTTCTACTTTTAATGTCATGAATAAGATGTCATTTCAAGGAGGACGGAAAAAACATAGTACTTATGAATATCAATTGTTGACAAATAAATAACACCACTAGGTGCTTGCATGCCTTTTAATTAAATAATGTCACTGCTTTTTAGAAATATTAATAAAAAGAGCATCACAATATTATGTGGCAGATACAAATCCACCCATTGCACAGATGAATGAACTTAATTGCAAGTGATTATATGATGTTTCTCTAGGGACCCTTTCCTCATTTTCATTTGTGTTTGGCCTTCTCATATGTCAACTCAAGATTTACCTTGTTGATTTTATTTAAATGCAAAGGTTAGTGTATCTGTTGTATAAATACATATGATTCTATGTATGCTGTATACCTTACATACAGTTTCTATGTGCAGTATCAGTGATCAGATCATACCCAGACTAAACAAAAGGTTCTTTAGCCATTCTCTCCTAAGAAAAAAAAAAGGCAGATGGTAATGAGATTTCTTGTACATCTCCCAAATTTCTTTTTGTAATCCATATAAGTGTTTAAATATTTATGAATGCATTAAGCTAAACAAATTTCTTCTGTATATTTTGATCTGTCTTTCCAAATATTCTACTTGTCTCAATTAAATCATGACTCTATGATCCAAAGTTTGATTTACACCTAGATTTTGTTAGAAGATAAACCTTTACTGGCATTTTCTGTGATTGTTACAATAGGCCTTCATGGCCCATATGAGATTTCTAGCTGTGAAGTATTTTTATTGACTTTATTTAGCTAACATACTTTTTAGTTAGCAAAAATAAAACTGAACAAGGTATCGTTTTTAGCTCCAGACAAGTATGTTTCCTGAAAACCAGAAACTGTAAACTTTGTTATATCAACAAAATCTTTCAACATGTATCTTCAAGATAGATGGAAGAGTTCTATGCATTATGCCTTTTATCATTTCAGTGGTGTTCAGTTTGAAAGATTTTGTCTGTGACCTTTTTTCACTCTGAAATTTACAGCACCTGATATTCACTACTGCAGATTAAATCTCAGTTCTTTCCTTACAGTAATAATAAAATACTCTTAAAACTACTTTCCTGTTATTAAAAAGCTCATTGTTTACAAACATAAAACATGATTACCTCTTTCTGTGGCTCCTGATTGGTAAATTGTTATAAATTTTCTATTTTATTAGAACAATTCCCAGGAGACAAATACTTCATCTACATAGCAAAATAATTCAACAATTTACAGCAATACTGCGTGGAAAAAAAGCACATTTTTCCCCACTACGTAATTTACATACCAAGAAAAAGTTTACAATTATCGGCTTGTTTCTCTGATATGACTCTAAGAAGCACTCCTAGTTTCAATTACATCTGTTCAATGCCACCCTTGAAAAAAACAAACATCTGAACTCTGCTAACGTGTCACTTAGGGCCATTCACCTTCATAAGATCTGAAAGCAGAAATCAGGCCCCAACCTCAGGTTTTCTAACAAACTGGATTTCACAAAACTTCTTCACTTTTTAATGAGGCATCTCGGAATTCTTCCAGGTTTTCCACTCTGTGTTATTTTCCTTGTTGCATTTGGAAGGCAAACCTTCCAAAATACAGCAGACTGTTGGAGGAGCAGTTGCTTCTCACAGTGGCGAGGTGCAGCCCACCAGCACTACCTTCTTCTTCTGGAAGGCCTGGCCCCAAGGCCCAAGTTCCGACTAAAAACTTAGCTGGGAAAATGGCGACTCAAGTGAAAAAAGTCTTTCTTTTGCTGGGGCAAAAGGTCCTTGATCTACATCATATTCATGTTATTTGCTGAACTGAGGATAGATCAACCTTAGGACTTTCCTGGCATGGAATGGTCTGCATGATGCTCAGGGACCGGGACCAGCTGTCAGGTTCTGCGTTGACATGCTGCCCCTTGGAGGGTTTCTGACTCCAGCTGCTTCTCATCCCAGCAGATCTTTATCACCTGAGCCCAACTGCTTTGGGGAGAGGACTACAGATTTCCCCACTGCCTACTGCAGGTGTTTGCATGTGTGTGCCATGTCAGGGCGTGTGGGGATGGGGATGGGGATGAGATATTGCAACTGACTAACATGGTTAATTGGCTATAACCCCAGCTGGGCCAAAGCAGAGGTGCTACTTAATCTCTTTGCTCCTTGATTTTGTTCTCAGCAATGTCTGATCATTCTCCAGCTATTTTTGAAAATCTCCCTTTGAGCTTATCTTCAGCTTGTTAATTCTAAGTTATGGTACCAGCGTGCAGAATAGTCCTTCCTGCATATTTCCCTTTAATGCGACATTTCACTGATGTTTGGAGGAAAACAGCACTGATTCTATTTCCACCTGAATTAGTTGCAAAACAACCTACACACGTTTCGTGTTACACCAGATTAATTACAAGAGGGGAAAGGTTTGTGCCTCTTACAGCATGATTATATTTATTTTCAAAGGCATTGCAAGCTGCTGCAGATCTCTGGTCCATACAGGTTTTGCTGGACATAAGAAAAAAGTTTGCAAAGGAGACAGTTTTAATCTGTATGATGCATATGAGATCATAACACTGAGTTTAAAAAAAAAAAACAACAAATAAAAAACCCCAAAACAATAACAACAACCCCCCCCAAAACAAAATAATAAAACTAAACGAAAACAGCCCAAAAAACCACCAACACAACCAAACCAAACAAAAAAACCCCTTAGAATAACTGGCAATGAAAATTGTTGAGAAACCCAAATAAATGGACAGAAAATACTCCCTTATTCAATAAGTCAGAAGTGCTATTGTGTCAGATACAGGTAGCCATGCATTTTGTTTCAGAAATAGTATCTTTAAGATGTACTTAGCTTTCTAATCATCAGTTTAATCATTCAAGAGAAAAAGGAGATCACACGTTACTGTAAATTTCAGGGTCATGGGAGAAAGGTCCTAATTTGCAAGAACCTTGGTATGCAAGTAGCAGAAGGTAATTCATAGTATCTCTAAATATATTAAGCATTTTCAGTAGCTTGAGGAAGATGGGGGTTATAAGAAATTTGTAAAATAAATTGTATTACAGAATAATACTGTGGTAACACAAGAGATGGAGAACTATGACTGCAGCCTCAAGAATAATATGCAGTCCACACTAATTGCAAAATAGATCATAATTTTGCCATCTGTTTCAGCGGAAACCATTAACAGTTTGTGGTACTTTGAATATGTAAGCCTCTTTATGCTCCTGGAAAGTTACAGCACCAAAACTCAATGGTTTCACAAGAGTGAGTCCAATGTTAGCAGCTATAGCTCAAGGGTTTTTTCTCCCACTCCCACCTCCTCCCCTATCCCTTTTTTTAAGCCTTTTAAAATTCATTGCAGTTGTATAATGTATTAGGATATTAAGTCTTCCAATTGCTTCTCACTATTAAGAGAGTCATTTGCAGTCTCCATTATGACATAACAGACCTTTTTATTCCTTCCTTATGAAGTCACTGATAATGTTTACCTTTAAGATGTCTCACTTAAGTGCTTTGAAATACTCTGTGGAAGATTGATTCTCACGCTTGCTGTGACTAAGAGGGAATAATTTGGAGAGATCTAGTTTCTCACTTAGATGCCTCATATAAGTGAATAAAGTTAGGCCAAGTCACTAGCTGCATAATATCAGTATAAGATGAAAAGAGAGAAGAGATTTACATATTAGCGCTGCCATGCCAATAGTGGGAAACTTGGAAATCCTATTATATACTTTAAAATTCTGACAGGCAACAATGCAGATAAACAATAGTCCATTGTCTGAATCTACAAAACTAATATTATCTTGTCAAAGTTGCATTAGAGTATTATCACACACTGGACTATAGATATACTTTGTCCAAATTGTTTGTCCAAAAGACGATCATAGAGCCTGGGGCTAATAATGCTAAGGTTGTGAGCTCAATCCCTGTATGGGCTAGTCACTTAGGAGTTGGGCTTGAGGATCCTTGTGGGTCCCTTCTGACTAAGAATATTCTGTAATTTGTTTGATCTGTGATTTTCAAAATGAAAAATAAATGCAAACTAGGATGATGAAATTAATGAATTTTTTACCTTTTTTTTTCTCAGAACTGTAAGGTGTCCCATCTTCTCTCCTCAACATTATTTCTGAAGACAGGGGGAAATTATCTATAATTAGATGCTTAGCATCACTCCTTTCATAATATTTTGATACTGAGACATATATTTCAAGTGGATACAGAATGTATAGTTATCACTCTAGTTCTGTGAACCCAATTGTCATCTTTTTCTGGGTTTCATTTTAGCTTGTGCTTTGGTTCAGTAGAAATGTTATTTAATCCTTTCCAAATCAGTCTCTTCCTACTCATTCCTCCTAAACTGATGTATGAACCACAGCACTATAAGCTCTTCATCTACAAATGCTGCTTTGAGAAAACTTGTTGGAAAGGAGGGCAGTGGGAATTGAGGAAAGAAAATTACATTTGAGAACTCAGGCTAGCAGCACAGATTTCTTTTTCTCTCAACCTGTGCACTAATATATGATTGTTTGTATTTATAAATAAAACCCTTTTGTTCTGCCACCTACTCAGAGCTGTCCTGAATAGGCAGGAACTAGTTAACCATCTCCAAAACAGTTTAAAATTCAAAGATGTGAAATAATTATCCTTGGGGGAAAAAAAACAAACCAAAACAAGCAAAAAAACTCCAAATGCAAAACATCACACCAAACCCAAAGAACGATAATTAAGAGTCTGAAGTACAAAAGGGTAATGCACTGTCCTTTTCCCCAGTAGGGAAGTTCATTAGCAGTGGAATCATGTCATTTGCCCATCTGTTCATAATCGTATTCGCTGCAGGAACTAAGCGACGGAAGTGACATCACCCGGCTCAGCACAGGCGGCTCAGTACATCACACGCACCTTTGGCTCCACGGGGGCACTTGCTCCAGCTCCGCCTCTTCTCCAGCCTTCTCCATGGCCTGGGGAGCCCAGATCATTTATACCCGTTGCCCGAGCAGGCCTGGCCTGGATCGTATCTCTGGGATGGGGGACAGAAATTAAATTTAAAAAAGGTGACACAGATTCTGGATAGGAGTAACACCATATTGAGGGGGTAATTACCTTTCCACTGGTTGGAGGCATACATACCTCTTGTGTGCACGTCCTAAATATTGGGTGTTTAGCAGCTGCCATCATATCAATGGGCTATTGAAACAGGCCCTCATTAGATTAGTGCTGAGCTTATTGCTTGTGCCAGTCTCATTATTATTGGTGACTAAACTGGCAGATTGTCAGGATGCCTCATGGCGAGATGAGCTTTTGCAGCTCTTTGTTTGTAGTTATTATAAACAATGAAGTGAAAGCAATCCCCTGGGCATAGTCATGTCTCAGATGTTTTTTGCAAGCAGCAATCATCTTGCAGAAGCAGCAATGGTAAACAACTTCTTATTTTAAGAAGCGATATTAATTAAAGCATGAAGCATGGTTCTGAAAGAGAACTTGTTAATTATTTAATGTCACCTGCACTATCAAGCCTACCAGTTGGAAACTGTTTCATTTTGCCTCAGATGGGCTCTGCTTCTCATCTGAACCAGTGGAAAATCATGTGTGATGCCAAGTGCCAAAAAAATAGTCAGGGTACTTATGGGAGTCATATCACATTTTAATGTACAATCCAGGTTTATTACTTCTAAAGAATTCTGAATGTGAATAGTAGCCCATATTACACAGTGTGTATAAATGCTAAACTTAATTGGGAACATTACATTCCTCATAAGAATACAGAGAATATTAAGTGGGCTGCAACTGTAGATATTCATGATTATTGAAATTCCTGGCCATCTACTGATATCATTACATAGCAGTGGATGGTTTGGAAACTCTGCCCAGCTGTTAAATCAAATAGTGTGGATCAAGGGTTTGACATCTGCTAAAACATACACACATTAAGAAGGGAGAATTTTTTCAAACTTTCAGCAAAGCTTCTGCTGCCATTCCTGTAGCACAAGAAAAGGTTTCTTACTTTTCTAGAAAAATCTACAGGTATGACCAGAGAAAGCAGGATATGATCTGGAATCACTGGGCCTGAAAGAGTGCTCAGAGGTGTGCATGGACCATCTGACTTTGCTGCAGGGGAAATGGTAGCCCCACTAAGAACCTCTGGGACTCATTCGGTTACTAATTTCACCCAAGGCAGAAGGTCATTGGTACACTCAAAGGTATTCCTAGTTATAATGAGATAGAAAATTCCAACACGTGAGTTTTTGTCATAATATGACGATGTTCTTGTTAAATGCTGAAAAAGTGAACACAACTTAAAAATATGGAAAAATTGAAAAAGTTTGCATCATAATTTATTTACATAATAAATTTATTTACATCAATAAAAATTTAGACTTCTTTCAAATGCATTGCAATCAATGACTTATTTTTTCAAATTAGCAGAGACTATGCTGTTGCATCTCAGAGAACAGTATGTGATATTTATGTCTAGTCCTACCACTATGTAGGAATATTGTGTATTGTGTATACCAGAATATGTAAATATAAATTAATGTGAGAAAGGCCTGGCAGAACAGGCTTGCATGGCTAAGAACCATCCCTAAACCGACTTCAAACCATTAAACTGCAATGGCAAGGCTAGTGCTTTAAGGGTCATTAATCTTTGCTGGAAAATTTGTCTGAATTGTCACCTCGTCTTCTGATTCCAGACTGCAATATATATCAATCTAAAAGAATACAGCAGTTCAGGTTTTCAACTATGCAGTCTATATGAAACTCTGATAAAAAGTTTTAAAAATTGTATTAAAGTAAGCAATGTTCTCAGGACATTTTCTACAGGAGAGTCAAACTAAAAAAAAATAATAAGAGAAAAATAGGCAAGCATAACAAAGTTACAGGCATCAACGGCCACACTAAAGAGAAATGGAAATTAGGGAGTAAGAATGCAAGAAAGGACAAGAATATTGATTCACTGATTGCTGGTTTGAAAAGCAGGATTGTATTTTTTTTCCTGCATACACTATGCAAGAAAAACCTTGGAGCCCTGAGGGCGCAGTCTTAACCAAAGGATCTGCAATATTAATGAATTGCAATTCTGATAAACTGTAAGATCCATCAAAGACAGAGAAGAATACAAAGCTTACTAGAGAGGTTAATTAATTATCTGATAGGTAGAGATAAGACAACAGGAGATCCATATCCCAAGTCGATCTAACCGAAAAGTTGACAGGGCGTAGCAGGAGGAATGTTAGCCTCAGGAAGGAGTATATACCAAGGACAAGCAATCAACGTAGTTAGATCTGGCAGTCACTCAGGGCTAATAGTGAAGTAAACACACTTAAAATGAAGCACCAATGAATTTAAAAGTCACATTTCAAATGAAATTGTCTGTGAGCTGTTTGTTCCTTTAAGAAACGTTTATGATTTGTGAGAACAAAATGGTCTAGTAAGCTACAATTCTATTATCACCTTGCAACACACTAAATTGATTGCACAATAATGTTTCTATTTTTTCCCCACTCTCTCAACCATACTCAAAGATCTCTTAACAGTCAATAAAGCAACAATAGCAGCAGCCACAGCTTGCTACTGCTAGACAACATTTCTGAATGGGATTAATTTCACTTTCAGTGGAAAAGAAGAGTATTTTTCTGTCAGGGTTAAGGGTCCAGAAAAGATGGCAATGTTAGTAGAGGCACATTTTGGTTTTTTTAAGGAAAAGAGCTGAGGTCAGTAAAAAGTGAGTTGCAGAAGATATTATTTTCATGTATCCACTTCAGTATGAACATGAATTCCACTTTGAGCATTGGCCAGCATGAGCTAAAAAAACCCAAAACAATCAAGTTTGATCTTATATAAGATGGCCAACTGATAGATCCTTATTTTTCTAATCAATCATGAATGAACCCATACTCTGTTACAGAACACAAATTTGTTCAAAGACAATCAGACTGGGTCAGAAAACCAATCTTTACTTCAGAAGTGAAAGTTATTTTTCCTACAGTTTAAAAGCAAAGGAGATTCAACTAACTAGAAAATCTGTCAAAAGGGAAGCCCATTCTTTATTTATTTGCACAAAAACTCCACATCTCAAACTCCATTCAGTAAAATAATGCATGTTGACAGTTTAAGTTTTCATTTAGGAAAACATTTTTTTATCATTCATAAACAGTGGAAAGGCCTTGAATATATTAAGAAAAAAAGGCAAAAAATGATTGGAACTGTAAACTGAGTGCAGTGCATTCAGCAACTGAGAAAAATACATTATTTTTTTCTACTTGAAAACCATAACTTTAGAAATAGGGATTAACACAGTAATTTATGGGATGTTCAATTCAGGCAGAATACCCCATCCATAGAAAAGAGTAGAGCTGAGATGTGTCTGAGTTATATCTTGGGGTGAGCAGAAGGGGGAGGGAGAGAAGAAAGATTATGAAATTAATATTTTTATTTTCAATTAAATATTTTTAATTTTTTACCAAAAAATGAAATTATTGGAGATGTTTGTGTGTACAAAATATTCTTTATGAGTGCAACATAGCATACTTCTGGAGAAACTCTACTTGAGGAACACGTGAGTTGCACCATGCCTCTCAAAGGATACCTCAAGTATTTGGACTTCTGCTGGCATCTATGTTCCTTTGCATTACAAACTCAGCATGCACTACCCATCCATGCACACAGGTGCCAGCTGCTGAGGGAGGTATTTCTGAGATAAATTAAGGGTTCCCTTAAATGGAAAAAAAAAAAAAAAAGAAAGGTAGCATTCTAGGTATTGAGCAGTAGGGATACTTACAGCTGTAGATTGCCTTAGCATAACCCTAAATGCAGAACAGCTCTTTTGCTAACTTGCTGTTTCCACGATATTCAAGACACTAAGCACTTCAGCTGTAAGAGAGCACAGACTTCTTTCGTATTACCGGATAATAGCCATAACATTACAAATGTTTCCCATTTCAAAGGAAGAGAAGTTCTGACTATATTTTTGTTATTGCAATTGGTCAATTAGTCAGTAGCATAGGAATGCATCTGGTACTTTGCTACTTACACATCTTTAAAGTGGAAAAAAATATAAAGAACAAATAACTGGCAACTCAGGCAATAATCACATCAACTTTCCGTTTGCATTGAGAAAATCTATGAATGTCAATGTATTGAACAGGCAAAAAAAACAATAAAACCAGAAACGCTGTAAAATGCTAAAAAAATTGCTAAAGGAAGTATAATAACAATAGTGACCATACACTGCCTAAACAACAAGCTTTTCCTCAGTACTGAATTCAGTACCTCTGTTGTTCCTCCAAAGGACTTAACTGCACCCTTTTCAAAAGTACAATAATTATTATCTATACTTAAGACCATTGATTTAAAAAATAATTTAAAAATGGTAAAATTTGCACCACCAAGATTTCACACAGCAGGTTTTCCGCTATTTTTTTGTAATGGAAACTTCTTGACATATAGTTTGGCATTGTATCTCCGCTTTTTATGTGTCCTTTTAAGAGTTTAATCTGTCTGTCAGCTCCCCACAGAGGCAGACATCAAATTGGAAGTAAGTTTTAGGAACATTTTATTGATACTGCTTTGTAGTGAGTCCCCTTGATCATCAATAATTAGTGTCATGTTTGTCTTCTCCCTTTAGTTTTGGTGGGGTTTTTTTGTCTCTAGCTGTGGTTCCAGGTGGTATCCTTTCCGCCAACATTGTGGAGATCCCCTGAATATCCTCCAGTTGTGGGTTTTTTTACTTTTCTTTCTGTCATTTTTGCTCCTGTTACATCTTTTTTACATTTTTGTGCTTCAGTGACGCCATTGTTATTCAGGTGAAAGATTCCAGATTTTTAAAGGGGATGTAGAGATTTCAGTACATAGTTGACATAGGAACTAAGGTCTGGTAAACCAGGCACTGAGGTTTTCAGTTCTTCTTGCTTCCAGGCAAGAATACAAAAGTGAAATACTCTGGAAATTCACATGAAATTTCAGTGCCTTTGAAACAGTTGCTCTGTCAATTAAACACTAATGTAGGAGCTAAAGGTATACACAAACCTGAGCTGCAATCTCTATCATAACTCCTTTGAAATCTACTGGGATTCATATCCTTCAATTATAGTAGCAATCAGATCAGAATGGCACTTTTTGTCTGTGCTGTTGGTAAGGGACTTCCTTCTATTTGTCTGGCATTCCAGCCTTGCATGACAGCTGACCTGTTTCTCATATAGTTCCTGACTTTCTCACCTTAGACAAGACAACAATATCTGAGGCAATTGCCCTTTAGGTCATGAGCTCTTTACCTCTTGATATAGTCATACTGTTGTATTTCCAGCTTCTATATGACTGTCAAGAACATTTTTCAGAACTCATCTGAGCTCTGATGGCCAATACAGAACTTCTGTGGTCAAAGATCCACGTGATATGGAGTTTTGCCTTTTGAAATTACTTTTGTAGTTGTTTTTAACTGTGCTGAGACCTAATCAGTTGTTAAGTCATAGATGTGGATTGCTAGGTCTTCTGTAGCATTGACTAGCCTGTTTACAAGTAATTCCTCAGCCGCTTTTACTGTTCTTTTTTTTTTTTTTTGTCCTGAGCAGAAGGAAATATGTATGAAACAACCTGTACAAGAAGCATAATTTAGTCCTCCACCTCATCAATCTTTACTTCTTTACTCTAAATATCCATGTTATGAAGGAGCATGGGAAAGGAGAGTTGCAATGGTTAAACATTGCCAGATAACATCATCCCCACTTGTTTCGCTTTTCATCAGTCTGTTTCTTCAATGCTGGCTCTGCTCTTCTGTTATTTGGCAGACAGTTGTCTGAATTCTCCTGAAGTGTACTGTGGCTCATTGTCTGAATATAGCATACCTTCAATTTTCTGATCATGTTCCTTGTCAAATTGTCTTCCCAGAAATAAAAGTAGCAATTGATTGTGACTATCCTGTTATTAAAATGAACAGACCTGCCTCACTCACTGCTGTAAGTTCACCATGGTTTTTGCACATTTAGCATTTGTGTATAGTGTCCACAGTCATAGAATAGTCTTTTCAGTATTTTCTTCTTGCAACCTGACTTAGACCAAGTCATTAGCTGCCTCTTAGAAAAGAACTACCAAGTCCTGCATCATGTATTGCCAGACGATGTTGGACCTCTTTTTTGGAAACAGAAAGGGATTGTGGCATGTTGATAGACTCTTCTCCCAATTCTTAGAAAAATACTGGTGTTACACTCTGAAAGGTGTGCTTTGCTAAGTGTGTCTGCTTTCAACAGTGGCTTATCAAAAAGTTTGTTCTTTTTTTTCACACCAGAGCACGAGAGTGTTAGTCTATTTTGGAGTTTTGGAGATGAACAAAAGAGTGATTTTTTCCAAGACTTCTTTCAACCAGTTCTTTGTACTTTTTGAACTTCATATACATCTTGCACACAAAGTTGCTGGTTGCATAGTCACATTGTTCCACTCCATCAAACCCAACAACTTTTCTAGCTAGGTTTACACAATGTTCTTTTCAGTTAAGGCTGTATACCCAGTGAGGTGATGCATGTACTGCATTAGTCTTTCTGAGTTTCTTTCTGTTCAGTATGGTAGTCTCTATTGCCTGTATTTCACCTCACAATCTAGTCCCAAGCACTCACCTAAGAGTTGTCAAAAATTGCGGTCTTTGTATTCTTGGTCCTGGACTAATTCTTCGTTGGTTTTAGTCAGATGCTATTAAAGAGGAAATAAAGGTTTTCAGTCTGTAAAATTATGTAGTTGTTAAAACTTAATTTTGTAGCTTGCGCTAGTCTTCTCAAAGGTATTTATTTGAATCCTAGATTCAAATTTACACAAACTTTCTTGTCAGCTGAAAGTTCTTCTTGTCCTTTCTAAGGTGTGCCGATTTTAAAAGGTGGGGGTTTGTGTGGGTTATTATGGAATTTTTTTGCATAAGCTGCTCCAGGACAAAAGGGTGGGAGTGATAACATCAGACTATGTCCCTATCAAAAGCCCTTACTTGGTTAGAATACAGGGGTCTGCAGTTCATGTTCTCCTCCTTTTGTCATGCATTATTGCCAAAGGTTTTTATTTTGCTCCAAATTTTGTACTATAAACTCTAAAGACCATCTACAACTTTTTAAATCTCTTGATAGTCTGTATCCTCACCCCAAAATATACCCTTAGATTTTTATTGTAAAACATCAGCATTTGATAAATATTTTTTAATCTAAAAGGATGATTGGTATTACTAGGATTGTATTACAGCCTTCTCTGCAATTCAGCTCAAATCATATATTTCAACTATACATATAATACTATTACAGAGTCGTAAATATGACTAAGGAAAAGTTGTCAGCTTCTTAAGTACAACTGTATTGTGTGTTCAGCTCATGGAATATTTTTTCTTCAGTGCAGACATAAAATCTTCATGTACAAATGTAAGGCAGCAACATAATTTTCACAGAAGATAATTCCATTTTCTTGTTCATGTATACTACTGTTAGTAACTTTCATTTTGAGTTCTTAAGGTGGAATTTTTGCCCTGGAGTCTGAACAGGTTGTCTGTTCTTGCTAACTAGAAGACTTTTTCTGTGGTTAAACCCATTTCTGTGGTTAAAATATCCTTCAGGTCAGATTTTTGATAATGAAATGGAATATTTTGTCACATTACTGTTATAGGTTAATGGTAGATTACTCAGTTCAATAATGTAAACAACCATTTTGTCATCTATTTCTCATCTTAAAATCAGATTGTTTAGTTAAAAAACATTCCTGCTCTAAATCAAAGTAATAAAAATATATTTTCAGTTATTATGGTGTTTCGGATGTCATTATCTGTCCTACCTTTTCACTTACCACTTATAAAATAGAATGAAATTTTTATCTCCCTTTTTTCAAGTTTACAGTTCATGTTGAGGTCTGAAATTCTTACATGAGCCTAGAATCTTAATTCCTAACACACATCCACTTGCCCCACACCTGTTCACACTCATCTGTAAGCATTTTCTTGTCTTCCAATGCTAGTCTGTCCCCCCTGCTCATTAACACCATATTTTATTTAATACGTTAAATAAATAATATGGACAGACTCCAGGAAGTAGCACAGTGGTAGAAAGTAGAGTGTAAACTTACCAACACAAGCATTGCAGCAGTCACTGCCTCTCCAGTTTTAAGTAGACAGACTGATTCATTGGTTCTTCTTCCAATTCTTCCAAATTTTTAAATCTTGGGTTTTTTTCCCCATGTTCTTTCAGATGTGATAAACTTCCTTGAGATTTTTTTTTTTTTTAAAGGGAATAACACTGCAAAAATGCATCCTGTATGAGATTTTATAATGTCTTGCATAAACGCAAACCAGTTCCCTTGAAGGACGGTCTACAGTACATGGGAGTGAGGAGAAAGTGGAACTAAAATAAGAATTCTGGAAATAAACATTTCATACTTCCAGGAGGCAGTACCAATCTTAAAATGTTTCCATATTTACAGTATTACTTGGTTCATCTTTTGCTAATGGATCATTCTGTGAAACATCACATTTTTTTGATCACTTAGAGAACAATTAAAGCTATGTTACAATGGAATGAAGTGCTAAGTCTTGAAACTAATGAATATAATGGTGGCATAACTTAGGAGTCACAACATACCACACTGCTAATACATAACAATAATGCCTTCATTAGGAGTCATGAACTCTATACAGAACTTCACAATATTAACACTTCCGTCCTGTGAGAGGAGAATAAGTAACTCATATTGTATTATAAACATAGGCTTATCAGCTGCAAATCATAGCTTTTTGTCTTTCCTCCTTTACCATATTACACACAATAGCTCCTGTCTCTGGCTGAGGATCATGATTAAGATACAGAAGCAGCAAATAAAAATCTACACCTACTCTTTCCAGTGCTGACTTTGACATTAGATGTTTATTAAAACAGCCCTTAAGATGTGAAAATTCCATCTGTAACATTATTTTTAAAAAAAATAAAAAAATAAAAATACTAAAAAATAAACAAAATAAAAACAAACCATAATTTTCCATGATGAGTTGTGTAATGTTTCAGCGGTCTTTTTAATGTTAGTGGATTTGTTTGCTTTCTAATAATTAGATGTTGCCATGAGAAAAAAAATTATTGAGTGTATCCACAGACAGTTTCAAGACAAACTGATCACCAGCTGAAATCATGAAGAAATTTATCCCTATAGTATATTACTACAAAATTAGGTACATAACATAGGCTTTATTGCTTCCTCCAAAGGTTTTGGCATTGACCAGTAGGACAGGTGGCCCTCAAGGCAACTGGCCTCTGGAGCTGATAGACAGAGATAGGAAACCAAATAGTCCCCTTGTATTCCAGGAGGAAATAGTGACTTACTGAGTCATCTGGATCCTCACAAGTCTATGGGACCAGATGGGATCCATCCTAGGGTAATGAGGGAGCTGGCAGAAGAGCTTGCCAAGCTACTCTCCATCATCTTCCAACAATCCTGGCTCACTGGGGAGGTCCCATATGACTGGAAGTTGGCAAATATCACCCCAATCCATAAAAAAGGCTACAAGGCTGACCCTGGTAACTACAGGCCTGTCAGCCTGACCTCGGTGCCTGGCAGAGTTATGGAGTAGATTATCCTGTGTGAAATCACACAGCAGCTTCAGGATGGACAAGGGATCAGACCCAGCCAACATGGGTTTAGGAGGGGTAGATCCTGTTTGACCAACCTGATCTCCTTTTACGATCAGGTGACCCACCTGGTGGATGAGGGAAAGGCTGTGGATGTGGTCTATCTGGACTTCAGCAAAGCCTTTGACACTGTCTCCCATAGCATCCTCCCGGAAAAGCTGGTAGCCCACGGCTTAGACAGGGGCACTCTGTGCTGGGTCAGGAACTGGCTGGATGGCCGGGCCCAGAGAGTGGTGGTGAATGGAGCTGTATCCAGTTGGCGGCCAGTCACCAGTGGTGTTCCCCAGGGGTCAGTACTGGGCCCAGTCCTTTTTAACATCTTTATCGATGATTTAGATGAGGGGATTGAGTCCATCATCAGCAAATTTGCAGATGACATCAAGCTGGGAGGGAGTGTTGACCTGCCGGAAGGCAGGAGGGCTCTGCAGAGGGATCTGGATAGACTGGAGGGATGGGCTGACTCCAGTGGAATGAAGTTCAACAAGACCAAGTGCCGCGTCCTGCACTTTGGCCACAACAACCACCTGCAGCGCTACAGGCTGGGGACAGAGTGGCTGGAGAGCAGCCAGGCAGAAAGGGACCTGGGGGTGCTGATTGACAGGAAGCTGAACATGAGCCAGCAGTGTGCCCAGGTGGCCAAGAAGGCCAATGGCATCCTGGCCTGCATCAGGAACAGCGTGGCCAGCAGGAGCAGGGAAGTGATCCTTCCCCTGTACTCTGCATTGGTGAGGCCACACCTTGAGTATTGTGTTCAGCTCTGGGCCCCTCAGTTCAGGAAGGATATTGAGGTGCTGGAGCGGGTCCAGAGAAGAGCAACGAGGCTGGTGAAGGGACTTGAGCACAAGTCCTATGAGGAGAGGCTGAGGGAGCTGGGGTTGTTTAGTCTGGAGAAGAGAAGGCTTAGAGGCGACCTCATCACTCTCTTCAACTACCTGAAGGGAGGTTATAGCCAGGTGGGGGTTGGTCTCTTCTCCCAGGCAACCAACAGTAGGACAAGGAGACATGGGCTCAAGCTCTGCCAGGGGAGGTTTAGGTTAGATGTTAGGAAGAAATTCTTTACAGAGAGGGTTATCAGGCATTGGAACGGTCTACCCAGAGAGGTGGTGGATTCACCATCCCTGGAGGTTTTTAAAAAGAGATTGGACGTGGCCCTTAGTGCCATGATATAGTAATTGGAGTTGGATCAGGGGTTGGACTTGATGATCTTGGAGGTCTTTTCCAACCCAATCTATTCTATGATTCTATGATTCTATGACCTCTGGCAGACATCAGGCCAACTGAATGAACCTACTGGCTTTTCTGCTGTAGCATTTGGTGTGTGCATCTGCTTATGAGTTATGGGATGGAAAAGTATCATCTCTGGCAAAATGGTCATCACTCTGCTTTCCAGTGCAGGCTTACTAATGGTGCAGGACCCATTGATTGAATTTTTCTGTCAGGCATACCCATTGTTATTTCCGTCAGTTCGGAGAAAATACAACAATATTCAGAAGAGATCCTGAAATACAGTATTGCATTCAGATTAAGATCAATATCTGGAACACAGTACTTCTCTTACAAGAAAGAGTAGAAGATGTTCTACGGGTTGCCTGAGTTCACATGCACAAAGGGTTTTCAAAGACCTAAGGTTCTGAGTCCCTAGTTACCTATGAAATGAACCTATAATACAGAGGATTCAGAAACAGTTCGCAAAATTTGGTCATTTCTATATGAGTTCAAAAGCCAACGCTGTTCAGGTCAGTATGGAACTCCCAGAAGCTTTGCTATGTAAGTAACTACATCTATATGTAAGTGGCAATTCCCTGTTGTGTAAAAACCTCTGAACCAGTTAAGGTTCTAGGAGAAACAAATGACTATTACAACACAATTCTTGAAGGATAATTAACCTAGACTATGCTATACTGGTATCTAAATTAGCGTACTGATATCTTGCCTGTCATCTAGAAACAACATGAAGAATATGGCCCAGAACTATAATAAAATTGTGGTTTGACACAATGTAAGGTGTCATTCCATATGTCAGAAGATAAGCTATTGCCACTTGGATGATAATGTTGTTCCATGCATGGAATTAATATTTTGATAGTTTGGGGTTTTTTACTACAAGTTTAAGCAGGTTTAAATATTTGTGGAGGAAGCTTTACTATCGTTTTGTTGGTTTTTTTTGTCTTGTGTCTTTTTTCTGTGGAGTAAGATATAAAGCAATGTGAAAAAGGTTATTACTTTGTTCTGAGGGTTTTAGAAATTCCATTCTGTGTGCTGTACCTGGTAGAAGTTTTAATTAACTCTGGTCTTGAAGGTTCTAAGTATTGTCTTATTCAGAATTCCCTTGAAACCATAGAATTCACTGCCCCAGGTAGTTTATACTTCAGAGTAAGGGATACTTTTGTTTTTACTGCTGCAAAGGAGCACAATGTGAATTTTTAATGGGACCTACTTGCTGTCTCCCTTTTCTTACCAGGGCATAGTACTGGTTTCAGGGAAAGAAGAGAAGGTGACAGGAGTGAAAACAAGTTCAGAAGAAAAATAGAGTAGCCATCAATCAAGTAATATCTGCAGCTATCTCCTAAGGGTAAAACTGGTGTGGTTCTCTTATATCTCATTTCAGTAAGGGCTGGCATATAGAGAGGCTAAAAAGAGCCTAGAAGACAGGAGAGACAGGGGAGGGGGCTAGAGAGAGGGAGAAAGAGATTTAATCAGACTGACTGACAAACTTAATATATATTCTCTATGAAAGAGGAGTCTCCAGGGTCGTGGTTTCAGTGTTGAACAAGAACTCCAGAAAGTTTAGAGAGCTGGATTGAGTCAGAATTGATTTTTCTCTGTTTACTACATTCCCCAGGTGAAAAGTTAATGAACCAAGGCTAAAGCATAAAAAAGGGATAGGTTACTTGGAGGGTTGTGATAAAAATATCATCCAGGTAGATCAGGGATGAACTTTCATGCTCCAGAGTAGACACCTTACTAACTACGAAAAAGGAGGGAGGAAAAATGTACTGACAAAACGGAGCATACTCTGTGATGATATGCAATTCCAACCAGAAAATACATGGTAATCTCTACAGTGTAAGTGCATACAGATACCTCTTTACCTCCAGATAAGTAGATATTTGACTGGAGCCTTTTGACAGGTCCATGGAGCCTGAGGTAAAGGACTTCGTGTCAGAACTTGAATTTCTATGGAGAAATTCCAAAAGTCAGAAGTCTAGGTTGTTAATTATGATTGAAAGCGAGAGATTTGGGGCTCTGAGCCTCACTAGACCTATGAAATCTATCTCACTAGTCCATCACTGTCTCTTCTCAACTGCCCCCCACAGAGGCACTGCATGAAAAGACACATGTTTGTTGGTGGTTGGCAATTCATATTTTCTCCTCTCAGTACCAAGTAGGGAGCAAGGCTTGGACCCTGTTTTCCACCCTGTCTATGGAAACTTTTCTTCTTCCTTCTCCAGCAGAAAAAATGGAAGAAAACCAGCTGACTCCTTTTACTGTCCCACCCTTTTGTCACAAAACATCTAGAGTAACATTTTATCTTAACCTATTTTGGATCTAGGAAGAGCAAAGAAATCAGTGCTATTTGGTCAAACCTGAAAGGGGTAATTTTAGATACCAAAGATAAGCACTGAAAAAGCTGCTGGCAAGGGATGAAAAATAGTTTTCCAAGTTTCATTTTTATTTCTACAGAACTGTACTAAGTATTAAAGAAGATGTTGTTGGAAAATCTTTCATAATCAGAGTCAAAATTGGACAAGATGGACAGCTCAAGTTCATGTTGGATTATACTAATGGATTAAGTGATTAAAAAGAGACACAGGCTCCACAACCCGGTGGTAAGATATTTATACATGATATTAAGCTCAGAGTATTGAGATTTTAGTACAAAGTATTGAGATTCTAGTGTGATTTTGACTATGGTTTGTCTGTCTGTCTCCCACATTATTCTGAAAAATCTCAGCAGGTTTGCTTCCACATTTGGGCTAAACTGAAAATTATTTCTTCTCTTCAAAATCTCAGAATCATTCTTTGGATTAAAAAATTGTTTCCCTTTGAATTTTAGATTCCCTTTGTGCAGTGCTAACATTTTTGCCTCAAACAAGGATAGGAGAGAGAGGGCATTCATGTTCCTTTGACTTGTCACTGGCTAGTGCAGCTCACTTAAAATGGTTTTAAAATACCTATCAAAACTTCAGGGAGTCATTACAGGAAAAATGATGAGGCTTCTCAGAATAGAATAGAAAAACAAAACATTGGGGCTCTAATACTGATATCTATGCCCACATGAAATAGAACAGGTCAGCAATGTGAATCTAATAACAGTATTAAGAGACTGAAGTGGGTCAAGGAATAGTTATGCATAAAGATGATCAGAGGAGTTAAGAGATAGTGGTGTCTTCCTTTATTCTAATATCCCTTTTTCTTCCATTTGTGAAATTTTCTTCTTTCTAATGCCTTAAGACGTAAGACATTCAGGGAACAAACACTTGAAAGCTGGTGAAGCATGAAGCAGCTAATACTGTTTGGCATCTTTGGATTTAGTCAACAGGATGCCAGGAATTCTGAGCACCATAGTTTGTCAATTAGAAGCCCAGTGTAGGAATTAAGAAGCATATTGAAACATGGAATGAAATATTAAATCTGCCAGTTCTCTGAGCTCTCACATTACAGAGCAATGGCAAAAGCAGTCAGACTCTTTGGTCTTTGATGGAAAGCAGAAAAAAGCTAGACCCATAGAAAACATTCTACCCTCAAAGAAGATCACACAGGTCTCCCATCCTTTGATTTTTTTAAATTTCACTTTATTTTATTTTTTGACGCTAGTAAAAGTGATATCAGCAAAATCACCCATGAAGGCTTACAGTGGAAACCTCAGCTGCCCATAAGATATATCTAACCATGCAAAAGATGTGTAACACACAGGATACTCAAAGGACACTGGCCTTTTTAAACTAACCAACCACAGTTTTTTAAAATAATTTTTAAGTCTGTATTGTGACAGTTTGTTTTATGATGTCATGCCTGGGAAATTACAGAGCCATAATTGTATAGCTATGACTCATTGCAAACCAATCAGTGCAGTCAGTTTCCTAATGCTATTTTGTACTATAACATTGTTATTGTAAAGGCAGGAATTCTTTAATCATCAAATTGAATGACTGCCAAGAGCTCATTTTATTGACCATTAAACATGCTTCTGTTTAGAAGAAATGCTACAACATCACTGTTTCCAATAGCAGATTTTTTCTGCGGGGTTTTTTCCTATGACAAATCTGCAACCAAGTGATAGGTCAAAAAATGTTTATCATCTGTAAATGTACAGGACACTCACAAATGATGGTCCTAAGCTAAACTGTATTAAGTTCTCTAATAAATATTACTTCAGGGAAAAAATATTGTATGAGAGTCCAAGTAAGGAAACAACAATATGCATATTTTTGTTGAGAAACACTAGAATTTCTCAAAGATTATTGTTTCAAATTTTAAAAGTAATATCTGCACCTGAACACCACCATGGCATGTCTTCTGATGTTTACCACCTCTTGTCAATTCAAATATAATTTTCAGTCACAGTTTTAGAAATTTAAATGGAAACTGATAAATCTGATTTTGAATTGTGGGAACAATTTTTAATGACAATATTACAGCTTCTTCTCACTGTCAGAGGATTCCATGGGAGGCAAAGTGTGATGTTGCTTTATTCAAAGAATAATTTTCTATCCTGTTGGAAAAAGGCATTTTGTAGACAGATGCCTCGATGATCTGAAAACTGAGATGAAGTAAAAATATATAGATAACCGTGTTCACTTTAGTGGCAGAATGGAGCGTTGGTTCACAATTTTTGGAAGATCTGTACAAAATCTTACGCTGGTACCTAAGTACTTCTACAGCTGCAATTTCTGAGAACACTTGCAGACCCATTTTGCAAAAATTACCCTATTTACAAAAATACGTTCTCTTTGGACAGCAAGACTATGAAAAATATGCAATTTTGTTATCTTTTATTTTTAAACACACAGCAAGTCTAGAGTCTATAGGAATAATCTCATTGCATTGACCCGTCAGTACCAACTAATGATTTCTTACCGTTTGCTCTTTTTCTTTTTCAGTTTACCAAGGAAAGTGTGCAGAGAGTAAAACTAAAATGAAGCCTTTTTCTAAGGCAGTAAAAATATTGAATAGTCCTTGGCAGCTCTATAAGCATCAGTAGAATCATTATGGTATTTGTCACTAAATAACCAATTCAATCAATGATAAAGAAAGGGGAAACAGTGCAGTCTAGTAATGTACTTTAAAAAAGGATGTGCTTATAGAACAAAACAAATTTGATTATGTGAGTCTGTAAATAAGCAGAGGTTTTGTTCTCTACCAGTTAGCAAGCTGATAAATCCTTTTTAACTGTCATGAAAAGTAAAATAGGTATTATTAAAAGTAATGAAACAAAAGAGCTACCAAGAAAAAAAGAAAACAGCATTTGCATGCTGGAAAAAAAGATAAAGGAGAAAGTAAGATATGGCAAAAGAAGGGTGTGTCTGTGGCATAGATGTACTGACAAATGTATCTGTATTTTAATGCAGGCATGTTGCTCAACGACAAACTGAGAGGCAAGTCCAGAGTTTGCCCGTGCTAACCTTTCATGAAAGACACCAATAAAGGAACTGAATATTGTCAGAATAAAGTTTTTTGTCTTAAAGAAGGAACCAATCCTTGCTCTGCTAAAAGAATTGAGTAAGGATCTTTGTTTGGGCTTTGCTAGTTGCTGTTGTAGTTGAAAGAGTTTGCCTGAAGGTTTTATTACAATTGATAACTGAACAGAAGGAAAGGAAATGACAGCCTAGTGATGGGCAGTCAACTACTGAGTCAAAATTAAATGGCATCCAAGCCACAGAAACCAAAGAACAGCAAATTTTAGCAGAAAGGTATTTTTTTCTTCCCCCTTTACAAGATAGTCTTCAGAAAATAAACCGGGCATGACTACTGGCAGGAACCTGAGTGTATGCTTGCCTTGACCAGCCCCATGGGTGCTCTCAGTCAGCCTCTCTCAGTCAGTGACCAGAGGTTTTCATTCAGACTCAGATCAGAGCACTCAAACATGTCCTGAGACATTTCCTCCTGTTTCTAACTTGCTTGGTAGGTTTATGGCCTGATCTCGGGCCAGGCTTGTGACCTGTCATTTGCTTGATAATCACAGGGTAGTAGATGGACCCTGTCCCTGTCTAAACTTTGACAAGGGTCCTGCCTATGTTGAGGGTCACCCTGAGCTCCCAGCTCAGGTCTCCTCACTAGGCTGTCCCACTCTCAGTTCTCCTGATAGCTGCTGAGGTAGAAGAGGATGCAAGATGTCCCATCTTTTTTCCCCTCCCACCAAAAAATCTCTTGTTGCAACAGCTGTGTGTATGTACGCACTAGAGCAGGTGCATGGTGGAACATGTTTGTGTGTAAAGTACTGTGTGGTGGTTTGTGGTGGAGAACAGCCAGAGGAAACAAGAACTACATCTGGAAACAATGATGGAGTATACATGTGGAACTTAGGACATCATGAACACAGCACAGAAAACTTCAGACCTTGAAGGCAATTCCTGACACAAAAGGAGGAAAAAAACAGTTAGTAGGTGCTTTTAAGAGAAGGAAAAAGCAGTTGGATAAAGGAGAAACTACCCTAAAATCAGAACAAATCTGATTTTACACATGGGCACTTTCAAGAAAATAAAAACCTGCCCATGATTAATGGAGCCAGAAGGAAGACTGGAGTGTAGAGAAACACTCCAGACTGACTTCAACAGCAACAAAAAGCTGAGACATCTGGCTCAGGACTGTTTGTTTAACACTAACAGATCCATCCACAGAGCAAATCCAGGAAGGAAAGTTGTGAAAATTGTGTGCGTACATGCAAATAGGGGTCTGGAAAAAATGCAAAAATACACTAGTCAAACATCAAAATGGATAAGTGTTGTCATCTTGTTCCTATCAGGACAAATTAGAGATGGTAATAGCAAACAAGATGAAATGATTCCTATAGTGTTCACGTCCCTTGGAAAGACAGTTTCTAACACCTGTTGTCCTCCCAGAGTGGTTGGTTACATTTTCAACTAATGTTATCACATGACATTTCTAAGTAAATGAAGTGAGGTTACCTTTATTTACTTCACCTAGATCTTCTTCCAATGTTTTTATTTTACTTTTGGGTCTTGTATGGACTTAAAATTATGTACTCTGTTTTGCACATTCAGATACATATTTTCACAAGTTGCTATCCTCCCATTGAATTCATGGAGATCTAATGATAAATGGGCAAAATGAAGGGATCTGTCAACAAAGTTTGCAACAAATCAAAACACAAGTCTACAGAAATACCACTTCCAGCCCAGTACCCCAGAGCACCCATATATTGTTTCCTATTACAGGAATTGCATAGTCTAATATCAAAAGCTTACACTGCAAGGATAGAGTAAAAGATTCTGTTAATGACCAGTAAAACAGAAAAAGATCTGTGTCATCTGGAAATTAACCTGAAATTTTGAAGAAGTTTGTGACAACATTACCAGAAAATAAATAGGGCTCTCATATTCCTCATAATTTTTTTTCTAATCTCTATCTATGAAATCTTTAAACTTAACAAAAATTTGCAATTTGATATAGGAGATCTAAAATTACTAAATTGTTATTTTAGTTTTCCTAATTAACCAACCACTTCAAGACACGGTCTGATGCTTTTTAATAAAAACCTACAAGTTGTTCAAAAAAATACTTCAGACCTTCATCTGGTCACAGTTGCATAGTCATGTAAACACAAATGGGTACCTAAAGCTGCACACAAGCTGGAGGAGTCATTATCCAGGCATTCAATTTTAACATGAAAATACTGTTTAACATGTATTTTAAGATAGGCCAGATTAAAACCAGAAACACAGGCTTTCTGAAAGCCTGCAAAGCAATGCTTAAAAAGCCAACGAGTCCTGCTCTTTCATATCCACAAAGTGAAGTTGAACTTTCTCTTTGCTAGTGATGTCAGCTGTTTCCTTCTCATTTCTCCTCTGTAGTTTTCCCACAGATGACGTGGCAAGAATCAAGAGAAGCTTCTCTTCTGTGATATTCCATTATAAAGTTTCAGACTCACCAATCACCCAAAGGCTGTTTTCTCCCTAACCTGCTATCATGCAGCCAGGACAACCTGTCAAGATGCTTTTCAGCAGGGTAAGCAGTATCTCTGCCTGCCAGGAAAGTAACCATTAAAAATGGACCTTACATCTGTGCCTGCTGTTTCTGTCTGGCAGTCAGAAGTCATTAGTAATGGCTCTGCTATGAAGGTGGAGAAAGAACCAACACTTTCATATTTGGTATCATAAAAGTCTGTCCTGATCTTTCCTCATATTAATTAAAATATATTTTAGTTACATTTAAAACCCTGCATAATAAGTGCAATTGACACCAAACACACATGAACAGCTAAAATAGTAAATGGTATTTATTAACATTGCTATCTAAGCTGTTTTTTGGGAGAAATAATGAAACTTTTAGAAACCTTCAAGCAATCTTTAAGACTTACACATAGTCTTGTAACAGCAACTTTCTTCTAACCTTTTTACTTATACTGTGTCTATGCTCAGCCTGACACAAAAATTCATGGAAATAGAAAAACAGGACAGAAGGAATACTCAACTATTTAGTGTTACTTAATGGACAATAAGACAGTCAAAAATTAGTAGGAAAGATATAAAGAAAGACTTCCTTTTTATACTGTTTCTGTTCTCTACTGAACTTCATCAGCTCCTGCCCCCTTCCTCAAAAGTCCTTTGTATCTCACTGTCAGATTTCAGGGCAGAGCTCAAACTAAGTGTAATGTTTTTAATGATGTTCACTATTTATCTACTGGATCTCTTATCAGTACAGAAAATTTATTCAGGGATACTCCTTTTGCCTTCTTCCTCTTGCCCAATACTCTGCTTTTCCAAGGAACCAACCTCAATCTGTATTTCTAAATCTGCTCAGGCAGCCAAGAAGGTTGAATTTTTTTTTTGCCATCCAGTGGAAGTATCTAATGGCCTTTGGGTTAGAAAAATCAGAAGTAGAAACTATGAAAAACTGTGCAACAACCAAGGTCTGAAGCCTGAAGTCTAAAAAAAATTACCCAAAGATAATTGTCGAATTCTGTTGTACATATAAACCTCGGTCATTCTGAATGTCTTTTAAAGTGTTGGGTAATCACAGATTTCCCCATTGTATAGATGAAGCTGCAAAGTTTGATTTAATTATTTATTCTCCTCTTACCTAGACAGGAGAAAAACTAGGGGAAAACCCCAAACTTCCCTTGCATTTTAATTACCTCAACCCATTAGGTAAAACTCAGATAATTAAGCTTTTAAACCATTAGCAGATATAACAGTTTTTGACACATATTTTATTATATTCATGTTGCTTACAGAGTTGTTCTCTACAGATATCCTTTTCGTCACAATTTTCTTTTAAAAATACTCAGTAATCATCTTCAAAGTCCTAACAAAAATGAATGTAGTAACTTACCTCATATTAAAAGCCTCTTAAAAAACAGAGAATGTATACATATGAATCAGGAATAATCACAATGGGACATGGCAGAAAAAGAGAAATACTATCCTGAGAGTAGAGGCCCCCATTATGTTCTTCAGAGAGCAGATCAACGCATTTTTGATGTAAACACAATGCTTAGTTACAAGGGCTTAAGTTCTGCAATTGACTTTGCATAGACAGATTCAGCTGCCCTCTTGAGGCATCATTGACTTCAATTGACTCCCACATGGAGTCAGTTGCAGAATCAGACCCTGGTAATGGCCACACTATAAGGGCCTGAGTCCTTGCCCATTAAACTCAGTGTGAGATTTTTTTAGTTGATTTTGAATCTGAGCCTAAATGCAGATAGATAAGAAAGCGTAAGTAGTTCGAATGCATTTCTGAATTAAAAGACTTTCTTTCAGCCATTGAATATAAATGTTGAACACAGCAGCATACATCCTTTAAAAATTCATTCATCTCTCTTATGGGAAAGTAAATAAATGGAAATGCAAGGAAAGCTTACATCCTTACTGCTTGAGTTAACCTAAAAAAAGGGGTAAGTTTTTTTTTTCATGAATTTTCACGACATTAAAGCTCTTCTCTTCTACTATTTTGGTTATGCGTAATGCATTTTGCCTTGAAAGGTCCACTCATTTTCATTTATAGTTTTGTACATTTACAGTATAAGTGAATGTTAATTAAAGTCAGTCAGTGCAACTGAAACAGTTATAGGCTCTCTTTTGGATTTAAATGTTCCACCATGTACAGTTGCACTTCAATGCAATTAAATTTTCTGTTTACATAGACTACATTTCTTGACGCTATCATTTTTATGGCTTTGCAGTGGGAGGGAAAAATCCACCATAGTCCCCAAATTTCCCTGCATATTTTCGTCCTATATCTCTTTCACAATAAGGAACATGGATGACAATACTTTCTTTAATAAGAGCTAAGAGACTTTCACTGCATTTCTTGTCTTGCGGGCATTCAGATCTGCTCTCAGTAAAACTGACTCATCAGAAGACCTACCTATTTCAAAAGCTTATTAACACTAATTCTTTCCTTTAACTAAGCAAAACAGATAGATTTTTAAAAGCTAAGAAGAATAACAGAGATATAAAAAAATATGGTAAATATTTGTGTGGGCTTTGTTATTCCAAATTAATTTTTCATTTTTGTGCTAGTAAATTTCCTAAAAATTTTTAAGGTACTTTAGGTGAGATCATTACCTTTTCCTACATGTACTCTATGCAATAAATACAAAAGATCCATTTATAAATAAAAGAATACAGTGAATGTGGAATATCCATACTGACTGTTTTAAGATTACTGCATTCCAGAAGTCTTACTGCCTCTTTTACCACTCACACTGCTCTTAAAGAGATGTAAGGCCATTTGTTTTCAGTAGATAGGCCATAATATAAAATTAATGCATCTATATACTAGCATGCACCTTTAAAATAGTAGTGGAAGGCATAATCTACAATACACAATTGGTGGAGATGAAGTACATTCATTCATTTAAGTAATGTTACTGACCCTGTCTGACAGAAAAATTGACCAGAGCTTCCAATGCCCCAATCTTATTTTTCTAAATTTTGCTGAAATACTTGTAGTTAAATTTTTCATGCTATACTTCTAACCAGGCCAACTATTTTGGACGATGCTCCAGAACCAGGTGAGCCATTTTTTTTCTGTATTTAGATGGTGTTAAGTCATCTTTCATTAAATCCAGGTATTCTTTTTTCTGCTCTGGATGACATTGAAAATTTTCAAAAATGTGATTTTGTTTAAATATATTTTAAGAACTTCTTGTCATATGCTGAAAAATTCATGCAGATCTGTTCAGTTCTTCTGTTTGTGGTAAATTGTAGTCTTACACATTCTTACTGGAGATGTTTTCAATTTTAATAACTACACACTTTTGAGGAAATTATTCTCCTTTAACTTTATCAAGCCCCTAATGGTCTTGAGATTCTGCATGCATACAGAGCAACCAGCCAGGTCTTCCGAAGCAAGGAGCTGCTGGCATTCAACCACACGTTGCTTGCGATAGCTGCTCTCAGCTGGACAAGACTAGTGCAAGGCCAGCAGCAAGGAGAGATCTGGGAGCTTTTTTTCTTTCAAGCTAGAATTATTTCTCCTAGTAGGACCCAAATCAGAAAAAAAAAAAAAAAAAAAGAAGGAATCAGAAAGCAGGAAAAGCAAATGGTTTAAAAGGCTTTGCAGAAGTTTGCTGAGCTTACACAAGGATTCAGACCCCAGGGAGAAAGTGAGCCAGGCTGGGTGAGAATGAGGAAGGGAGGACACAAAACAAGAACCCATGTGCATCTCCAGGAAAGATCTGTCCCATACAATGACATAGCAACTCTTGTAGAAAACTGTAATGAGATAGGTAAAAAACGGCTTTTTATGAACCTGGTTCTCAAGCATCTAACTTGTGTCAAGCTAATGTCTTTCCCTCATTTCTCCAAATAAACTGTTTTCATTAAATTTATAAGAATGTAACACCTCTGAGAACCTTCTCTGGTGAAGTTCAGTTGAGATGAGTCCTGCTGTCATGAGTGACACGACAATACTGTGAACAAATAAGCCTCATCTCTTTGCAAATTGCATGAGGCTTGTTAAATCCACCAGGCAGAGGAGGACAAAATTAATGATGCATAGACACTTGGATTCCTATAGTTCCTAAAATTTAAGTTCTTGACTTTGGAACTTGAATAATGCTTAATGCAGCAATTCTTTATGCTGCATTTGTAATGTACTATTGTATGAAGTTTGAATGCATTAGCCAAATTAAAAGGAACAGTTATTGTCAGTGGCAGAAACCAAACTTCTCCAACTTCTAATCTCAAATGGAACAGACACAGTCCAGCCTTCCTAAGCCGTACTTCATGCTTTGCAGTAGAAGGCATTATTTGTTTGCTGTCTTTATTATATACAATATACTCTTGGAGAGGCAGGTTGCAAATATATGTTCTATGTCAACCACATGAAAAATGTTTCTGCTGTATTTTCACTTGCAGTTGAACTCTCTGGAGGATAAGAGCTATGAAATCAAGCAAACTGAAAGAAGTCGTAAAAATGGTGCCACACATCAACACTTGGTAATACACAGATGTTGTCAAAGCTGGATGCAACTGCAATATCAACTGGGAGAAAGGAGGATGAGGAGTGGCACAGCTAGTACACACAGTTCAAAATATGGTCCATAGAACCAGAGATAATGAAGGTTATTTCTTTATACCCCTGTCATATAAATCTGCTTTGTTCTTTTGCTTCTGTCTCTGAGAATAGGACAAAGGAATTCAGTGAACTTCCTTAGATGAAGGTAAAAACGCTGCTTTAAAATGCATTAAAGAAAATTAAAAAGAGGTTTGCCAACAACTCTAAAATTCCAAATTGGAATGAGAAAACCAGAAATGCATTATCTGGAAAAGGTGAGACATCTTATAGTTTACCACAAAATAAAGATATGTTTACTTGGTTTGGACTGGTAAAATACGATGGTTTTGCTAATTATTTTAAGAGAGACATATAAATATATAGCTAAAATATAGACAGATAAATAAATGTAAACTGTTCTAGATGAAGTTCAAGTGGAAGAAAAACAAGTATGACTGTAGAAAATTCATAGAGACAATTTTCATGAAATATTTATTCTGTCGACTAGTGGACAGGTGTAGTCCACCTCCAACACTATCAGCTTTGACTATTTATCAGCATCCAGACTGCACAATCAACAAAAATAACTAAAGATTATTGACATGAATAGTAAGGCATTACTGCCAGAGTCAGAGGGAACATTTCCCATTTTGCTAAGGATTCTGCAATCATATTTTAAGAGCAGCTCTGTTTATTTAACTCCACTTCAAAAGTCTATCTAGAAAGCTATATATGTGGGGGTTTTTTTGTAAAATAAGCATGAGAAGTTACAAATATAATTACAACTTTGAAGAACTCTGTCTGAGTTGCAAAACATATGCGCATTTTCTGAATCTGCTGTCTCATACCTGTTTTTTTCTAACCATACAGCTACTTCAAGACACAGTGTTAGTGCTTCTACTGAAAGAGTAAAGTTATTACTATACAAAATATTGCAGAAGGATATTTTGGGGATAAGTTCCACGTTTATTCCCTCTTGAAGAACAATCAAATGTCAAGTCTTCTCATCTATTAGCTCTCAGGGTTCAGAATAGAATGGACTTAAAGGACAGTTAGAAAATAGGTGTTGACAAAGTGCAATTCTAGCCTTGTATAGCTAATCTCTTTAGGCTCTGCCTATAGTTAGTGAAGTAAGTCTATGGAGGATGATTCAGAGTAGAAATCTAATTTAGATTGTCTGACTCACCCTCCTCAGAATGAATCAGCAGGCACTCTTGACCAACGTTATGCCTGAAAATTGAAAATGCCTTTCCTCTACCTGAGCACATATGACGCACTATTCCCAAAGAGAAAGAAATTTATATTCTCTACAGTACTTACTGTAACCCATTTAAAATTGTCTTTTCCTCTGGAAAACTCCAGAAAGAAAAAAATATCAAGAAATAAACAGAACAAGACAAAACATAAGACAGTTAAATAGACTATTAAAGCAGCCTGGGTCCTTATGGCCACGGCTGATAAAGGAAAAATGTGATCAAGTATAAACTTGTTATCTCTTTAAAGTTATCAAGTCCATTGAATTTGAACAGGTAATATCCTTAATCAACAGTATATGTTTGTGGGTAAAAGCTTCAAGTTCCTTTTTGGACTTGATATGACACAGTTTGGCTGGAAGATGAAGCTAGTTAAGAATGTTGATTTCAAGTGGAAGAAAAGTCAGTCATATAAAACAGCTTGGCAGGAGCAAAGGTGACAGAGAAAAAGTTACCCACAGGTAACCACTTTCCTTATCATCATATTCATACTTGGTTTTTTTGCATCAGAAAGAAGGGAAAAAGATATTCATGAAGTATATGAAAAGGTAAGACTTACCAGTGATGATATTACACATTTTTAAGGCTTTAATGATTCAGTTTCATCAACCAGCTATGAAAACTGCATATTGATTAAAACTGGTGACCTTGGGCAAACACAACAGGGAAGGTAGATTTCTCTGAAAGAAATAAATATTCTCCAAGTTGACTAGAGTTTTAATAACAGAAAGTAAGCTTATCAGAGAACTCACTTTTGCAGTTTTTCAAATGTATTTCAATACATGTTCAAAAGGAAAATCCCCTTTAAATATTTAATACTAATAAAATATATAAACTTTCTTATTTCACTGAATTTTATTTCCTCATGTTTTAGAGAAAAAATTGACATTTATACACAACATTTCCATTACAACTGTTTCATCTCATCTGCAAAGAGTGCCATAGATCAGTTCACACAACAGTATTACAAATATTGATCTTAGGGAACATTTACAAAAGCAGCTCCCCAACTAACTATAGTCCTATTTGCCTAGATTACTAAGATTATGAAGAAGAACAAGTCTCTGTGTTTTACACCCGTAGAGTAGTAATATTATTCTGTTATGCTCACTATATCTGAAATAGCTTTTGTTGCTACTTTCTGGTTAGCAATAGCCTGAAGGTTCTAGGAAGACAACACTTAGAACTAAATATTTTTGCACTTTATGATTCGTACTTCAGCAATATAAGTATAATTCACTGGCAGCAGCAACTGCAAACTAGACACACTTGGATTAAGCACCCATTGAAAACTGGACATAGTTATTTCAGCATTTTTTAAAATGTTACCTTGTCTTTTTCAAATATGTTCTTTAATATCCAGCAGTCATTGCAAGTAATTTCAACACACGTTTGTACATACATTAGTCACCTGTTATAGGACCTCTGCTCTTTTCTGCACTCGATTTTCTGCCACGGCCACAACATCATCCTCTAGGCCATGTGCTCAGCATGAAATATGACTGATACCTTTTGGATTTATCTTATAGGAAGAGGGGAAACACTGTAGGTCTGCACTGCTGAATCATAATATTTGTATATATGCCTCATAGCACCTCATCGGGTGATAACATTGCATTTTTACATCTTGTAGTCACATTCTGATGCACATCATCACACCATGATGTTACATTTCAATGCAAATTCACCTCAGGAGGCCTGAAATAAAACAATGGTGTTTCTAGATGTCCTGACACCTAGGAAATTGAAAAACTTAATATAGAGCTTTAAAAATTGGGACTGCGCTGCAAGTATTACGAAGTTCATTGATCTCATAATCAATATTATTTTATACTGTAGACAATTCAAGCAAGAGCAATGTAAGAAAGATCAACATTAGTTTAGGGAATAATATTTTGTTTGCTTGCTTACTTTTGACTCACTAGTTGTCATGAGCATAACAAAATAAACCAGACTATTGAGCAAACAGCAGTCAGGTTAAACACTTCAAACGACTTGTTTACCACAGATCCATTATCCAACTAATGGTTTAAGTTTCATCTCATTTTAATGTGACTTTTGGCTTATTCCAAGTGTTTTTGTGTTGTTGAACCAATCAATTTATGCTTGTTTCTACTAGGTTACCCTTGCAGAACTGGTATAGATGATGCCCAGTGGTGACAGAGAAGGGGCATCTTTGTGTTAGAAGACAGACAAGACTTCAAAAACCCTGGAAATGCATTAGTCAAACCCTATAAAGCACCTAGCCATGTATTAAGAGAAGCTGAAGGAAAGCCACACCCATACTCACTGTGTAAGATTTCCTTAAATGGCTATGTTAAGCTGTTTTTCACACCACATTTACACAGGGAGATGGGGACACCTTCACAGAGACCCTGGTAGTTCATGGAAGGCTTTATGGAACCAAAAGGTCTTGAAATTGCAATAAGATTATTTTAGCCACTAAAGCGACCCCATTGTAAGCTATGCACACTGCACCTTCCTCAGCAACACAGAAATTTTTCCTGGTTTGGTCATAGACATCCTTTATAAGTACGTAAATGTCACTTACTCCTCTCTCTGCCTCATACCGCTACTGTAACCCAATGTAAGAGAAAAAAGGGCAGAGAGGTGTGTTGTTTTTCTGCCTTAATGTCTTTGTTCTGTGAAAAGAGGTTTATGGCAATTTCTTCCAAATAAAATCATTAAACACCGGGAAAGTAACCATATCTCTGTGCTAAATGATTCTGTAACTTGGCATTAATTAAGGACTATGTGATAGTAGTGACCTCCAAGAATGGATACTTACCAGCCCTGTAGATTGTTCACTTTAAATTTCTCTGCTACTAAGCACATTCAACCAGACATTCAAGTTTAGCAGACATTTCATTTTTTCTTGCAAAGAGAGACTTAAAATGACTATTTTCCTACAGTTTCAAGGACTACAAAAGCATATAGTCCTACATACACCAGCAAAATTAGTTAATGTTTACAGCCAGACACCAAAGGGAGTCAAAAGTTTAGAAAGATTTGTATATACGCAGGAACTGAAAAAGACTAGCAGATTTACTTATGTACTTACTCATCATGGGGTCTAAATGAAGTCTGTCTCATTCTTCTTTTTTATTATTTTTTAAACAAACAAACCTGCTGAGAGGCAGGTTATTGGAAAAGAAGTTTGTTTTGCAGTGACCAGTCCTGTTCTGCAATCTTAGCAGTGAGTGAGGCAAAAAACAAGCAGGTGATTTTACTTTAAAGTTTTATCCAACTTGTTTTCAGTTCTGGAAAACGGAGCTGTATCACTTAGAATGTCTTCACACTTACTCTCTGGATTACACAGCTTTTGACGTATGTTAAGGTCTATTTCTTTGACATATGTTAAGGTATGTCTCCATGGGATGTTGTATGAAAGTGTCAGAAACAGGTATTCAGGCACTGAGATTTTCATTAGAAATCTGTCATGCTTATATGTGCTTAAAATTAGAACACAAAATAGACTGTAAATTATCAAGTTGAGAAAAAGTAAGAAAGAAAGACAGAAAATAAATCTTCCCACTCGTTTATTTAGTTTTCCTTTTAAGTGTTACGATCATCAAAACAAACTGAATGGCGATGAACACCCCCTGGGGACATTGGCAGCACAGAGATGGTCACCATTTAGAACAAAATTATGTGCACAGAGATGACACCACTCACTGACACTTGCTGACATCAGCATAGACAGGACATCCAAACTCAGGTTTGCACAATTTAACTAACATTACCTGCTGGAGAAGCCATATGTATAATCTTTTTGAAAGCCATAATCTTCAATTTTTCTATTTGTTTGGAAACAAGAGTAGAAGACGGAATTCAACAAGCATCTTTTGCTCTTACAGCACCATCAATTCAAGAGCAATTGTTCTAGACCCCTTTGTTTTCCTACTTGTCTCTTCTCTGCAACATCCCCTCTTCCAAATCTCTTACTGGGAGTGTCTCTGGTTTATAAATTGTTTTCTGGAATGATAGCTAACAAAAAGGGTCAGGGATTTTTTTTTTCCCCAAGTACCACACTTTAAATTTGCAGCTGCTATTCTGATCCTATTCCCAACAAAGATTACACATGCTAAATAAAATCAAACTTACCTATTTAAAGGGTGGAATTGGCTTTATTAGCAACTTACTCTCCCCCCAAACAAAAACAAAAAGCCAAAAAAACCAAGCCCCCAAAAAAACCAACCTCCCAAAAAAACCCCAAAAAAACCCAACCAAACCACTATGTTAGGTCTATGCTCTCCTGAAGATGTTAGCATCTCCAAGTCACATCTAGTTATCACTGATCAGAAGGTCAAATCATCTCCTCAATATCCTGGACCCTTAAAAGCCAGCATGGTAAGCTAGCAGCACTTACATGGCATGCTGATGGAGCACTCTGACTCATGCTAAGCAAGTGGATTAGAAGAAAGGATCCTTGAATGCTTACATGTAGTTATGGTCACTACCACTCTGTTAGGTGTCTGGACTTATGCAGCTATCAAAATGCTCTCTGCCCAGAAAGAATACAGAAAACTGCTGTTAATGTAGGTCATCCAGGGAACCCACATTCCCATTCCCAAATACTTTTGAATGGGATAAGAACAAGCATAATTAGCTGATCTAGTAGAATTGCTAATACCTTTTCATCTTCCCTCACTCTCCTCGACAATGTTCTCCGCAACATTCAACCACACATTTTTATTTCATTAGACTATTTGCAAGCTCACTAGCCTGTCTCCTGAGATAGTTAATACATGTGGCTCCATTTTAATTGCGTACATTAGAATCCCCATCACCCTGCAACTCTGCTGCAAATACACCTTGCTTATTTTCATGATGTTTATTTGCTATACTATGCATCATCTGTTATGTTTCTGAAAACTATGCGCACATAAATAATATAATCCTTGTATTATGGCAAAACAGCAAAGACATTTTGGTTCCTATTTCTCAGACAGTGAAGAGAGAATAGAAATATGAGTGTCATATTCAGCATTGTGGTCTTGTTCACTGCAGCTTTCTTTTTTTAGACTTTGCTGCAGTTCCTGTAAGGAGCTGTGTGACTTTCCCACCTCATGTCCATTTGCACACAGTGAAAAAAAGCAGGCAGTAACAGTCCTGTAACCAAATCACGTAGGTTTAATAAAAAAAAAATAAAGTTTTGTGCTGCCATCCACACACATACACAAAAAAAAAAAAAAAAAGGTGTTGTTTTTTTCTACACCAAGTCATATTTTACAATGACAAGCAATGACTGGACAGTGGCTGAGATTTGAACATTGCAGCAGTATCACTCAATCATGTATCAGATAAACACATCTCAAAGTGTATATTAAATACAGACCTGAGCTCATGCAAACTGACATACAGTATTTTATTTTCAATATGTTCTTTTCCTACTAGCAGAGACTTCTTTGTTCTTCAGTTGTGTTGCTTGAACTGCCTCCTTTCTGCAAAATAACTTTTGAATTTCAGAATAATTTCTCTTAAACTTATTTTTGAAAGTTGAAGTTTAGGTCAAATGCAAATATGAATATAGTTTTATCCTGCATGCATAATTTGTAGACTGTGTAGAACTGACTCATCTGTCTTCTGTATCTGGCGCTCATATGATGAGCTTTCCTGCTAAGAGTGACCTATTCATCCTTCAAATAAGCATCCACAGAGGAAGAAAAACAATATGTACAGTTCCAAATAAGGAACAACATATTGTGCTTGATGTGATCTACTCATGTCAGTTCTGTCAGTAGTCTTTTGAATTAAGAGTCTCTTATTCATAAAACATTCAGAGTTACAGGGTAGTATCTTCTGCACTTCATCAAATGAAAATCCTGACATATCTGAATTTAACTGTTGATGTCATAGGCAGTTAAAACAATGTCTTGTCTTAAGCGGAATGATTTCAATAACAAAGAAAAAGTTTGCAGAAATGTTGTGGTTTGAGGAGTTATGGACTAGTGTCAAACAAAAAGATATTATTTCCTTGAGTCACTGAAGTATTTATTACTTACTAATATTGTCAC
This sequence comes from Chiroxiphia lanceolata, assembly GCF_009829145.1. NCBI lineage: Eukaryota > Metazoa > Chordata > Aves > Passeriformes > Pipridae > Chiroxiphia > Chiroxiphia lanceolata. Next base: position 56,372,771 of record NC_045639.1, read on the forward strand.
AAATTATTTTACATATATTATCAACAAAATTTAACAAAACTGTCAGCTAATACGTTATCTACAAGTCTTTACTGTTTGACTGATATGTTCGCTTCTGTCAGCATTTAAGATTTTTTGTACTTGTTTCACAGTAGAAATTTTGTTCAATTCAGTAGAAGAGTAACATTATGGATGTTCACATACCACGTGCGCATAACATAAGACCAGACCTTTATGTGTTTGAAACAAGCATTCAGAGACCAGACCTATAGAAATCTGATCATAGTTTCAAACAAATGGATCCAATGTGGCTGAAAGTATTTTTTCCAGCATTTGGTGAAAGATTGAGCATTTTTAATGAGAAAATTAGAAAATATTACAATAACTTGTATTCTGTAGATGATTCTAAGAAAACTTTTAAGTAAATATCTAGGAATAAAAAATCAGGGGTTTTATAGAATAAAAATGATTGCATGCAGCAAGTATTGAAATAACCTCTTATTCTTACAATCTGTATTACTGCCTACAAATACAGGTGATAAAAAGGAAGACAAGATTTCTTTAATTTTGGCTTTGATGAGTTACCATTTCAAGCTAAATAGATTTCCATTTCTTTTTCATTTACAAACAAACCCTGAATCTAGTGGTCAGGGTTGGTTCATTGTGTCGTGCGTTTCACAACGCCTGAACACAGTTGTCTGTGTGAAATCACTGGCTACATTAATGCAAACCCAGTCTTCTGATTATATCCTCCCTACATGTTGAAACCTTCATAGAGATGTTACTAAGAGCATAATAAAATTACGAGGGACTGTACAGGTGTCCCGATAGACCTAATCTGGCCAGCAGCACCTGCATCACTAATACTGTTGAACACAATACCTAAACCAAAAACAAAATCCTGGCTTAATTTCCAGATCTAGGGAGTGATCATAGGACAAGTTACTGGGAGGCAGGGGTTACAGTGCAATAACAGCATTTTTTTCTTCAGTTGGAAAGCAGAACAAATTTGAGCTAGAAATCAGTAGAAAAAATGAATATAGAACCTTATAATGTCATTTTTATTTAATCATTTTATAGGGTGCAACTGGCAGGCTCATGTTTTGCCAGGTTGTTTTTTGCCACTTAGCACATTGTGAAAGTCTGTTTTACAGACAGACACTGTCAAATAAACTAGGTTACTAGATCAGAAATTTAGACAAGCAGACTTAACACTGCAATTAATTTGATCTTAAATTTTGTCTGTTTTTCCCAAGTTTCCTTTGTGGACAACCCCCAGCAGTTTTTGTGGCATTGCTGGAGTTTTCGTATGTTTCACTTTGTTTTAGTATCAGCTAGCATCACATCCCACATCCCAGTCTCACTGAAACAGCTTCCTCTGAGATTGCTTCTATCTCTTTACCCATTTGATTTTTTTAAAAAAACAAAATGTAGTGTGATTTAGAAGACTGATGAGAAGAACAATCAAAGATAAGGGCTGATGACATCTCTTCTTTTTTTAATAAGGTTGACAAAGGAGAAAGAACAGAATAACCAGCAGTAAAAGTTTCATCTCTGCAGTGTGTTTGGAAATTAAATATTTTCACTTGTCAGAAATCAAAATGGCCACAAATTCAAATACAAAATGCATTACAGGAATACCTCTTAAATTGTTATTTTCAATTTTGTGTTTGAAGTATAGTTATGTCAATTGCCTGTGTTGTCACTATTATAGAGAAAACTCTCTTGAAGCATGTGAAGATAGGTCAGATGGAAGCCAAAAAGAACATTTTCATATTATTACTGGTCCACTGTATTGAGGAAGCTGTTTAATGGGGCATTGCCTGCATAGCCCAGACCAGAAAATAGTTCAAGCAAGGTAATGTCTGCTGCATCAACCATGATACTAGCAATTCAAAATATATTGTGTTATGAAGGAATCCACTGTGAGAATATTAAAGGCACAGTAAGGAAGACAACTGACTTCTTAAGCAAAATATACACAAATTTATAAAACTAAAACAGAAATTGGTCTTTCTTAAACACCACTACATGTAAGCTGTTGTTGTCAACTTCAAGATGATTACAATATGATCATTGTAGATAATAATTTGGAGGGGTCTAGCAGTAGGGTAGTATCAGGAGTTTTTTGGGTGAGGGGAAGAGAATTTTTTGTCAATGAGTTCTTATGGCAAATCTCCATCTCATAGAGGGAAAGTCTAATGAAACATATTAGTCAAACACAGTAGAGTCAAATAAAGAGCACAATAACTGGTTGTTGTAGCAGGGGCACAATCAGCCAGTGTGGTGCTATAGCTTATGGGAAAAACTGCCCTGGTCCTGTCAGGATGTTTCTGTGCTGTCAATTCAGTACAGGTTCAGAGCTTTTCTCGCTTTCCTAGAAATCTCAAAGGTTGTTCACAAAGTCTTGCCTCATTGATCAGAATGGACCATGCTCAAATGGGATGTAAGATGTCCCAGCTGCTGAAACTTCCAAGCAATGCTTGCAGCTGAACTGAAGGTAACATCTGCAGACTCGATGCAGTTGTACACCTGTCACAGAGGTTGCTATACTTAAGTACCTGCATGATTTATACATAATCGAGATATCTGGGGTTTTCAACAGTTGCCTATCAGACTCAGACTCTGTCTTAAGCATGTTGACTCTGTCTAAGCATACTCAACGTTGAGCTGAGCACAGGATTTTGATGATCTAATTTTAGTATTTTTATTAATCAATTTAGAAATATAGTAAAATGTTTATTTTCCAAGTTCCTACCCCACACCAGCTCTTCTTGACTTGGTCTGATATTCCCTCTGCAGGAGTTTGAAGCAGTGGCTGGCTCCAGCAGTGTGTGTGTGTGTGTGTGCTTACTAATACAGCCAAGGAAGACTGGAGGATTTATATGCTTGAGAACACTCTTTTCCTGGAAATAATTCCCTGGATATTTTATTATTCCCTCTTCCTATATTGCAGCTCTTTCTTCTCTCTTCTGATTTTGGATGTGAGGCAACTAGAGTCCCCAAGGAAAGGTTTTTTTGTAGTCCACATGGCAACTAGGACAGCTAGGGTATCTAGGAGGCTTTGTCTTTTCAGAGATGAGGGAAAAGAGATCTTTGGAAATATTGCTGAGAATTTTCTTCATTTTGCCAAATAATCTTTTATATTCTCATATTCCCTACTCCTCCATTCTTTCATGCCTTTCCAGAACCTTCTTGGACACCACTGCACTGAGGTGCATCATTACGTGTTTATTGCTACAGTACTATAGTAGCCCTTTCTCTTTATTCAGTTTATGATCTCAAATTGCATCTTTCAATTGTTTAGTTACAAACAGCATTTAAAGTACATCTGAAGATTGTTTTTCTACTGTTTATGTGAACATTAGAAACTCAAGTTATTTCAACTACTGGGATATTGTGAACCTTTTTCACCTATTGCGTGGAGATCCTTAGTGCCAAATGATTTCTCCCTTCTTATAGGGTATGAGGCACATCCTGGAAGAGGCAGAGCAGAGCATGATATTGAAGGCTGTATCAGAGCCTTACTGAATCTTGCAGACAACAGTAAGAAATGTAGCCCAGGGACCAGTAAGTGTAGGTGACAAGTAAGATGCTGGAAAAGGAAGTGAGACAGATAAACCATGAGAATTACAGGAAATGGAAAAAAATAAGTCCTCTTTTCCACAAACTCTAAATATACCTGTTAGTCTGAATGAGTAACTTGGTAAAGAAACATTGAATTTAGCTGAAGTAAATATTTACTATTTACTGCAGTAAACATCACAGTATTGCTATTCCTTTATCTAGCCTGCAAAAGACAGCATCTGCACACCTACAGTTGTAATGTTATCATTCTCAGAAATATCTAGTAACATGACAAATACATTCTTTCTTTTGTCTTCTACAAAGAAATGTAAACCAGCTGCAAGGGAATTTAAGAACTGAATTTATAGGTGTTTATATTTTATAGAACAATCTATTTCCTTCATGTAAGTGACTGTTAACTTTATTAAGTATGCCTGAAAGGGAAACATGCTATACAAGCAAAGGATTAGGTTATGGCAGTCTTCTACGTGTATGTAAAGTGCTGAGAGCTATTTCAGAGAACCGCCTGCTCTGAACTTTCTTACCCAGGGGTTATAGATCGACACCATGAGTCCAGCAGGGTAAAAGGAGACTCCTATGGTGAAAATATCCACACAAATAGACCTGTTTCCTGAAATTCATTCTGTTTGCTCATTTTTTATTCTAATTAATTCACCAATTAATTCCCAGCAGTGTCTCAGCATCTCATGCGTAAGGCTCAGCTAGTGCATCAGCAGTCTGCAGCTAAACACCTACAGATGGCAGCTTGAGAAAAATATTGATTTTCAATTACTGGAATTTGTTTAATTCACCATTAGCTTTGCAACCATTCCTTCCTCATCAGCATATGACCACAAGGAGCTTATCTGTCCTAGGTAGTCAGGAAACAGTCAGTGAATCAGTTCATAGGAGCAAGCTTGCTCCCTAAGTAGGCAGGAGGAGAGAAGATGCAAGGACAGCAAACACAGCTGTGGGGAATGCTGCAGTCCCATTGTTCCATAAACCACTCTCACGAGAGCAAAGCAGAAAGAAGGGGTGCACCAGTTGCATTATGCACCCCAACACGAGCATTCTGGGAGGAATATCCTCTGCCGTTAGTTCTTCACAGTACTCTTCCTTGGCATAATGCTGCTCACCTGTGCCTGTAGTGATAAAAATCATCAGGGACAACATGATAATGTTTGGGGTTTTTTGTGATTTCATAATAGCTGTAGGGATATTGTATAGGGAGGGGTTTCTGTTCTGGAAATGACAGAAAAAAAGAAAACTAGTAAAAGACTCATTGGTGAAGAAGCAAGGGAAATTGCAGCACACATTACATAAAAAGCAAGATGGACATGTGTTTGTCAAAGAGAAAAGGTGCAGCTGGGAACTCTGACTTCTCTAGTGGATTTTTATGCCATCAAATAAAGGAATCATAGCAATCAGTTTATTGTACACCCAACTGCACGGATGAAAGCAGCATATGGCCTACAGAGAAAGCCCCGTCAATTAAAAAAAGTAAAATAAAAAAAAAGGGTTGTTTCACTTTTACACTGACAAGAGACTTTTCCTTCTAAAGTTATTGTTGACGTATGCACCTCTATGTTCCATAATGTTCAGACATCTACATTATTATTCTCTGAATAAGCTTTTACGGAGTGTGAATAATCTGAGTTCAAATGTAATGCCTCATCTCCTACATGTTAAACCTCATCCACACAAACAAAATGTCATGGAAAATCAGACCCCATAAAAGTGGGAAATCTTGAATTTTATCACTGAATCTCCACACTGAATACTGCACAGTATTCTACCCTGATGCCATGGGATACGTAGACCCTGATATTTTCCATGAAGTACTGTAAAGCAACCTGTAAAAGATCAGTGCAAATCATTCAGTGCAAACAATTCAACTCTAAAAATTAGCATAGTCTGGAATATTGAGTTTGGAGTTACCGAATTACACTGATAGTGTTAAGATTCAATACAAGCCACTAGGAAATCTTTTCAGAAACAGTACCAGCAGGAACAAAGACAAAACAAAGAATCCAAACTGAAGCCCCCAAAAGAACATGCACAGTAGCAATACCAGAATTTTCATTCCCATATCACACTGGTGTTATATCAAATCCAGTACTTAATCTGTGGTCTTTCAAAGAAAAATGGGAGAAATCAAGAGAAGGATTATTGTCCCTATAGGACTAATATCTTCACAGTGCAAACCAGGTCTCTGCTTTGAAGTTTATAGGTCACGCTTAATCTTTTAAGGAAAAGAAAGTGTGATCATGGGATCATTCTTATGAGTAGTGAAACCACAGTTCTCATTAGGTATTTAAATGGATAATCAATCTTTGAATCCCACTGAGCCTGGTGGCATATTGTGGCAGTGAATTCTAGATTTATTCTATGTTGACTTACTCTACTTTTTAATAAAATCAGATGACAAATAAGGAAATCAATACTTCTCATGTAAGAACATTATGGAAATCTGAAGGTTGGGCCTGAAAACTCAGTAGCTCAGCTAAGATTCAGAACAGCACAATTAAAGACAGGGTAGATGAAAGAAGAGGGAAAAAAATCTTGTTAAATACTGATAGTTATCTTTACATATTGGTTCCCTTAAAATAGTACCTTGAATATTTTAAAATAGCGTACTTTTCTGTGTCTTTTAGACTGAAAGGGATTTCTGCTTTCAGTTTATATCTCTATTGCCATTAGGTCTTCCCTTTTAATAAATTCTCATGCGCACCATGTAACGTATAAAATTACTCTCAATCATATGCATCTCCATGTAAATATGCCTTGGTCTTTCCATTGAATAAAGCATTTTAAACTTTCTCAGTGGGTATTTTAGCTTATTTAAACAATCCTGCCTGTCACACTCCCTCCACCCCCACAATTTTTTTGCTCCTTGATCTACTAAATAATCAATCTCTGCATAAAGGGTTAGTACTAAACCACTAAGTTCAAAATGGAGTGAACAACAGATCAATAAAACATGAACTTTTCTTCCACTTACAGAGTTTAACAAAACATTTATTTCAATAACTACACTTGTAGTTAATATTATTACACGCTCTTTTTAAGGTCAGAACGGTTTCTACCTCGAGAACTATCCAGCAGTTCATTTTTAGCTATATATTATCAGATTTAAGTGCCAGAAAATTGACAGTTCTTCTGAGTAACAAAAATCTCCCACAAAGTCTGATTTTCTCTCACACTGCATCAAAACAAATTTATGAAAATCATTGGCTAAATTGGCACACTCTCTAAACTACAGGCACAAACATGATGGGTGAATCAGTTCTTCCATAAATTTAATTTCATACAACGGATACATATGCCTCAGTAGATATTCCTGCATCTTCTCCCTTTGAAATGAAGATATTTATCACTGGCAGCAGTGCCTCAAACATTGGCATGCGCAAAACAAGACTCAGAGAAAACAGGTCCCCAGAGGGATGATCTTCAATCCCTCCAAAAGTTCATCAGAAAGAAGGGCATAAATTTATGTGGGAAAGGCGGACTCCTTGGATTAGGAAATTAAAGACTCATTCACAATACTATAAGACTGTGTTTTCACTTGCAAACAGCAAGCTCAAGCACGTACCTGAGCATGAACTTAGGGTTCTCGTTCTTTGTGTGAACCTGGGATCCCTGTTCTTCCCACTAGTATTGACGGGGTGTGTGAAGGCAAGCCAAAAAACTCTCAAAAAATGTTTTGCTTAGGAAAAGATGGCCTCAGAATACCTTCAGGTAGAAAAATGAGGCTCTTAACTCCAAAATAGGAGCCTAGAGATGGGCTAAATGCATTTTAGCACTGTTCCTCCAGAGTGTTGCTGGCCATAAGGAAGATCAATGCCAACCAGCTCTCACAAGCAGATGCAGTGGTCAGCAATGTGTGTAGTTACCAGATCTGATCCTCAGAATGAAAGCTTATGCTGACATAAGTATGCCCATACTTGTAGTTCATGTAGTTACTGGTCCCACAAATGTAAGTTTTAACAGCCGTAAGCTGCTCACTAACTGTCCAAGAGTAGGTTTGAGCAGAAGCTGAACACATTCACCAGTGACTCCAAGGTCATGGATTGTAAACTTTGCCTCAGTGTCACTTGTAGTAAAACTCCAATTGCAATGTTTATCTGCTTCTCAGGGCATCATGAAGCTAAGTCTATGAGCATTTGATTGCTGTAAATGGAAATAGCTGGATCAGCGCAGGGTAACTTGACTGTATTCCGTCAGTGATATGGGAAGCATCACTATAATAATTTGCATTCCAAAGGAAAAATCCCCTTTTGAAGGTTTACTTGCATTCCAGAAGATTAATTCCCCCTAAGAAAAAAATCAAAGAAAAAACAACAGAGCTGCTGAGCACACCTTTGCACAAGGCTGCACTTCTTCTCTTTAGAGACTTTATTTTTTTCTTCCCTTTTCTTTCTTTTTATTATTATTTTAGGCAGTAGGTAAGGCTGAGTCTGTTGGACAGGTCCTCTTTTCATTCTCATTTATAGAGTCTTACCAATAACAAGAGATTTATCAATTCATGAAACCAGAGGTTGAAAGCAAGGGACTTCTTCACATGAATAAATTTGACCTTGAGATTACTTTTTCTCTTCAGATTTTTCCTTATTCTAATTCATCTGAAGCACACTTTCTCATCATGTTGTATCACAAGGTCAACTTGGTTTTCTTAGACAAATAAATACAGTAATTTCTTCTCTTAAAAAGTAATTTCTGTAAAACAGTGGTTTAAGTTTGTTAAAGCCAGAGAACATCTTGCTTCTTCAGCCTAGGCAATACCTGGTGTAGACAAGCTATACATACAGGCTTTGAAATGGTGGCTGCATGAATGCTGTATGCATGAAATGCTGTGATCCTCGCATGCCTTTTCACCTGGTTATATTACATAGAATATCTATACAACCTATTGGAGCAAGACTTTTGGCCTTCCTATCTTCCTGCATACCCAGGGGGCACTCTCTTGGCCTCCTTTCACTGCCTGCACCATCTGCAAATAGGGATTGGGGATAGCTTTAAAAAGCAGCAGAGACATATCCTTTTCCTTAACCCAGATAAAATCATTGTTTTCTATTTCAGAATAAAACCTTTCCTTCAGAACACCATTAGCTGCTTCTACATTTCTCAGCATCCACAAAAAAAATTCTCACCCAGCTGTGCTCTTACTTCTCTGCTGAAATCAACTGACTGATTCCAGTAGAGGTTGATAATTGAACAGGGATTTCCTTTACAAAGATAGAGCACAGCATCAGAGAATTGGCACGGGATTAATTTAAGCACTGAGACTGCCACATACCTCATCCACTAAAGATGGTTAAAGAAGGCTTTCTCTGATTTCTTTCTCTTGTGTATGAGACACTGGTATAACCTCATGGTCTGAGCAAGGGATTGGACTCCACTCAAAGAAAAGTAAGAGTTGAAAATAAGAGGTGTACAGGCTGATTAAATGGCCACCCTCAAAGACTGTAATTTCCCCAGAGCTCCCACTCACAGTCCCGGAGGCTTTCTGCACTCAGCAGAGTACCTTGGGAGTTAGTTCCATAACAAATTGTGTTTGCACAGGTTTCTTCTGTATCTTATAACTTTTCATTGTGTTACTTTGCTACTTCAATGTGATTTCAAAGGAGTATTTTACAGTTTGTGTATTCCTCTCAGCAGATAAGCCCATGTGCCTCATAGCTTCCAACTCTGGCCTCCTGTTTTCCAGGACTACCTCCATCACTCATTTTCCCTTATGTACTGCTTTCCAGTCTGAGTCTCCCAGTGTCAAAACTCATCCAGCAAGTACTACCTGGTGTCAGCTGTTTTCCAAGATTCATCATCTTTTTTCTCTCCCCTTACCTAACAATATTGCCTCCAAATTTAATACTTACCACAGCTATTTCCATTTTCCTTTAAAGTCACACCTTGCCCCCATCCCATCTCACAGCATTGGTTTTGAAGCATTCAATTCCTACCACAACATCAATGCATGTATTAATTACAGCTTAGCCTTAAATATATTACATCTTCAAAAGGTGAATAAGATTTTCTTTTCACAGTCAAAAAATATATACTGTTAAAGGTTGTCAAAATCTCTTAAAAATCTTGGCTAATAATCTCTGCTCATCTTCTGGGAGAAACTAGCTGTTAACTTCCGTACTGTGTGTGTCTGTTTCTGTCTTCCTATATAGTGCAGATGCTTATGTCATGTTCATCAGTGTGTTTACATCTGATCACTCCTATGTGACTCTGTAATTATAGTGGAATAGATATCACCATCTTTCCACTCTAAGACATTTTTTTGCAATTGATTAAATTCTAGCAATTGCAGGTGCCTTCAAGAGGCAAAATTTTTTCTCCTATTATAATTTCAACCACTTTCTAGAACTGTGTGTACACAACCATGCACACATACACAGACACAATCTCTAAAAAATATGGGATTTAGAGCAGGGAAGTGAAATTTTATAGGGAACAATCTTTCTTTCAATGATGTAACATTTTCCACATTTTTACAATTTTTCACTAATCCACCAAATAGTGTATTTAAACCTTAGTTAACTCATATAAATCCACCAAATATTTTACTTACATACTAGTTAACTCAGAGAGTTGACAGAGATTGCTTCAATTCTGGCAAATAATTATCTGGCAGATAGTTATTTGACAATTCCACCCAAACTATGTACCTTGCAATCTAGAGTATAGAGGTGAAACAGAGCTTTCCTTCCAATTCTGTCTGCCCAAAACTCATAAGCTGCCATTTCCTTGAACAAAAGGACTGGGAACATGTCACTCTTGTGCCAGGAGTACAACACTCTACCTGCTATTCCTGTGCAATGCGAAGAAAGTTGGAAGTTCTTTACTATAGTTTGGAAAAAGAGGAGTCTGAGTAAGAAAGAAAGGCTTGTGAACTGAGATGATTGCAGAAATGAGGATGATTGCAGAAAACTTGACGCAAAAAACCAGCACCTGGTACAAAGCATGTCTATACAACAAGGGAAAAGTCACATTACCTTTCTCTCTCCCACTTCTCAAGGTGCACCCAAAATCACTGCTTACCCATATTTTGTAAAGCATTTAAAATGGATGTGACAGGATCTTGGTATGGTATATGGAGGTTATATATACTGGCAGAATAGCTATTCAATATTCATGTCTATGCTCTTCTGCTGACATGTGACATTGGATGCCATGTTGTTGCATTCTGTAATATACTGAAACCCAGCTTTGAGTATCAATTCCTGAATTTCCCTGACCTGTGAATTTCAGAACAGCCTGAGATTCAAATGCTTTTTCTCTCTATTAAGAAGGCTAAGGTCCTTACTCCATAGCTCTTACATCCCTGAGAAGTGCATTCTGAGAAAGAATACACTGAAATGTATTCTGAAGTTCTCATTGCTGACACTGTCAGGAATATGTTTAAAAGATGTTGGTTTACTTCTTTTAAGAGAGGCTTTGGTAGTTTAGGAACAGTTCTCCATCCAGCCCCACTCCCAAGAACAGCATCTCTCCCCCCTCCCTTTAGCCCCATGCTGCGCAGCAGCTGTCTCCTCCACCACAGAGCTCTGGGTCCTCCCTGGGCTACAGCCCATCCTGGGGAAAAAATAGCATAAGATTACATAATGAAAGATAGACTTGTAATGCAGATGCACAAGAGGGCAAAATTAAGGTCATACAGTCTGTTCTGTAATGATTTCTGACTGACTCATTTCTCCTCAGCACCTACCCCACTCCCTCTTGAAATGTGCTATTCCCTTCCAGTCCTTCACTATTCTATTTCCTCAGCTTCCTCTTTGTTACCCATCCCTGCTCATTTATAGAATCATGTTTCTGTTTCTGTTTCTCTCTCTTGCCCCTATTTTGATACTTTCTGTACACATGACTCTCACTCTGCACTCCTATTTCTCACTGCTGTTTGAACAAACAGTTCACTGCCTAAGGCTCCTGTCTCCTGACAAATACAACAACCCCCTCTCCACCCCATTATTGTGTCTGACTCTAGCTTCACTCAAACTCTAACACAAAATACTTTCAGATGTAAAGAAGACTTTCTGATTCAATTTTCTCTCCAGACATAGAGGGGAATTATTTGAAAAATCCTGATTAGACATGATCTGAAACAACTGAGGCAACATAATATACACATAGTACTAATAATACTGAACATTTATGCAGCATCTTTAGCCATGAAAGTGTTTTGCAAACACTAAGGGAATGATTTTTCAGGGGTTCCATGCGTTCATTGCTCAGTGACTTTAGCTTTTTTTTCTAATTGATCAATATGTCTTAAAATGAGAAGTCATCTAACTAGTGTTCGAATATGGTAAAAAAAAAATCTCTAGCTATCATTCTATATACAGAAAAGTAGAATTATAAAGATCACCACATGTATCAAGCCAGGATGTAGAAATGACTTTTTATTTTATGTTTGTACAGCAGGGCCCTGGGGCTGTATACAAAAAAGGACTCAGCTCTCAAACTGATACAACAGGTGTCCAAGTCCATAAAGGTTCTTGAAATCCAGCTTTCTGGAGATGTTGTTTCCTAGATTTTTTCCATTTCTGTTTTTACAGCAAAGCCGGAACTGATTGCTAGGTTTGAGGTTTTGAGCCTTACACAGGGGAAGACTAAGATAATTATGAAACGTACTGTCTGCTTTTAGTCAAGAATTCAATGGCTAGAGTACTCATCGGGATTGTGAAAGATCTAGTTTGACCCCTGAGGTTTGGCATCTAGCAGATAGTATAACATAAGCATTAATGGGATCACTTAGCCTCACAGGTAAAAAAGCCAATTTCAAAGAGGGGACTAAACCTGGGTCTTTTAATGTCTTACTAGAACAGTCTTAACAGAGTTAGATTTTCTTGCACATTGTTTTACATGAAAAAACCCCTTATGGTTCTGGCTTGCTTTCCTTATATCAGGAGAGGTTTCACACACACATTTACAGTTGGAGAATCCCTTTCCCATTTGCAGTCTGGTATAGGAATTATTTCAATGCCCCATTATTTCTTGCTGACTGACTTCAGTAGTGATTGCCTTGTTTGCCTTTCTGTATTCTCCTTTTAAACACTGAGCTCTTTCTATACATTGTGGAGAACTTGCACAGTTGGGTGTTATTTTAGGTACTCATCCTTGTAATGCCTACATCTCTCATGGATTTAGACCTTGATGTCTAAGTAACACTGAAAGCAGAAGTCACTGACTCAAAGTTCCTAACTACAAAAGTTACTTAAATGCTGTCAAGCGGCCACTTAACTCCAAAGTTCACTTTAGAGTTGGTGCAGTTCAGTCCACATAATCTAAATTTCTCTTATCCGGTACCTATTTTCTGAAAAGGGGCCATATCCTCTTAGTATTTTTGAGGAAAGATTTTTCACTTAAGTGAATCAGGGATTTATAAAAATTAATAACAGCTGGTGAAACATTCCAGTATCATCCTGTCCTATTGACACAGACAGCCCTGAGGTAGCTAACAGCCATTTTATAATTGCAGGTCTTGACTGTAATGATTTGGAAGTTCACCATCAGGAAACCAGGAGTGAAATCATCTTTATCTGTAGATTTTGCATTAGCAATTTTCTACATCAAAACAACTGGGAAGATGAATGGAAATCTCCCATAGGATTCACTACTGAGGAAGGCTCTGCTCTTTTAGGTCATATTTTGTAGGCCCTTCTGCGTGATTCATTCATTATGTCACTACAACTAAACATTTTCTGTCCTTTTAGCCCATAGATAGCTAAAACCAAACCTGTGTTCAGTGACGATTTGAGATACTATAATTGGTAATGCTCTTCTGAAAAAAAAAAATTATAGAAGTATTATCAGTGGGTCAGAATTAACCTCAATGACTTCTAAACTACTATTGGGTGAGGAGTTATTTTGGTACAGATAGTTGTCAAAGATAATAGGCCTCTGGGCTTGCAGGCAATATTTCCTCTAACATTTTCAAGTAGTTAAACTATTGTAGTTTCTGACATTTTGAGCCCAATGTAAAGCCTCGTGTAACATGAACACGTAGTTGTGCAGTTTGTTCTTACAGGAAATGTTAGAAATAGTCTCTCCTTGGTCTGATCCTTTAAGAGTGTCTGCCTGGCTTTGTGATTCAGTCTGGAGGGCCTACCTTTTTCTCTATGGTACATCAAGTTGAACTTGATCTATAGAAATTGTTTGGATCTCTGAGGAACTTTGAATTCTTTCCTTGCTACAAGTATTTATAACAGTATTCAGTAGCCTAAAAAAAGGAGCCCTTCCTCCCACCTCTGCCACCCTCCCACTGTCTCATAGTTCAATTACTTGTTTTTCAGACTTGAAAGAGATCTTGCACATAGCAACTTCCTTTGCAATCCCAATAACTCCTGTTCAGAGCAGCAGATCATACTGGTGGGTCTCAAATAACTTATAAGAAAGGAAGAAACGTATCCTAAAGCACAAGCTGAAAACCCTACTGGACAGCTTGTCAGTGGAAGGACATAATATTGCCAGTTTTCAAATGGGCAATAGACTACAAAGAGGTTATGTAGTTGCAGTGGTTCTTTTATTTTGTTGTACAGTGATAAGAGTCCTGTGAAAAAAAATTGGAAGAAGAAGGCAAAGCTGAGACGGTACATAGGCATATTTGAAGGTTGCCCATTCATTTCTTGAATTTTGTTGAAAATTAAAATCTTTTATTAATATATTTATACATGTTTAAGAACAAATTTCAAAAGTGGAAAATAGTTTTGAGATTCTTATATAAATTTTCATCCTTCGAGGTTCTTATGGGAAACTTTCACCCTTGGAAAATCCTTGGAAGAATGTCTTTTTTTTTTTCTTTCTTTCTTTTTTTCATATCTAACTTGAAATTACTTCACAAGTCCAAAAAAGAGCTAACACCAGAACTCAATCTAGTCCAAATTCACCATTCCTAGAATTAGCACCCTACCTACACCAGCATCTAAATAAATGATCTAACACTGAACAGTACTCATGAAATGAGTACTGAATAAATATATGGTACTCACATTGTAAATACAGTTTTCTTATGTTCATGGCAGTTTTATGCTTTCTGATCTTAGCTGAAATTGCCTCACCTCAGATTCATTGTAAATCTATTTTACTGTAACATCGTGAAGCTATTTTACTCTGACATCATGGCAATTTTCACCAACAATTTCAGTTTATCAAGAAACTTTTAAATCTCCAGAAAGTTGATTAAAACCCCATCAACATTTTGCTTTCTGAAAGTAGATTGCACCTGCATCCCAACAATTTCCATGAGCAAAATATCCATTTCAACATAACAAAGATTTAGGTTAAAATAGACACAACTTTACATTCACCAGCATAATTGTTTCAAGCCTCCTTAGTCTAGGTCCATAGCTTGTTCTGGTTATAGCAAATCTTATGGCCTTTAACAAAAAGCAAGACTGATAAAGAAATTAATTCTCAAATTATACACAAAAAAAAAGAGTGTGATACAAGATCTCAGGTTAAGAAACTTAATGATGGTATTGATAATTTCAGGTAAAGCAAAGGCTTTAGGTTTGTAAAACACTGGGATCATCTGACTTATCAACTTCAAAAGGTTTTTCTCATGTCCTTTCTTCTCCTTACCAACTGACTGAAGTATGTAGAGAGGATACTGGGAAAAAGGCTGAAGCTGTGTGTGTTTCTCTGTGTTTCTGTGTGCCTATGTGTATAAAGTACATATATGTCCGTACATATATGCACCTATGTATATATGTGAATGTATGCATGTATATATATGAGTATACTGTGGATTTTCAGTTATACAAAATTTCCACATTGAAAAATATTCTGATATATTATATATAGTCTCTACTATTTTATATATGTGTATAGCATAGATTTTATATTTAATATGAAATACATATACAATATACGTGTATACCATCTCTAATACATGTATATCTAAAAGTGCATATTTTTCTTTCTTGTGGTTAGAAATTGTTTATTTCCTTGAAACACCACATTCTGTGTAAAATATAAGATTCTGTGTAAAAACTGTCATCTTTGCAAACACATTATTTCTATCATAAACTATGATAACTGGGGAAATCCCCAGCAAAACCATTGCCTCCATAATTCACAACCAGTTTGTTAGAGGCTTAACTCTTTTCAGCTTTGCCTTGGGCCATTAACTAACAAACCAACCATTAACTGCTAGTAATGACCATTTTTTCCCCGAGATTATTGCTTAATTGAACTCCCGTGCTGTGTTGGTTATTTTTATGCCATCTCACAATGACTATGCATTACTTCATTTTCATAGTACATCAACCACCTTCTGAAATAAACAAGATAAGTATTGGAGAATTTCACTGTATATACTATTTTCAATACATTAATGAACAACCTTGATGTAGCAGACGTGCTTTTTCATTTTTCCTGTTCTTCGGAGCATATGCACCAAGTAACTTAGATGCAGAATTAATGCATGTTGTTGTTCAGTAATGTATACAATGTCAAGGCACTGTATTAGTAAACTGTGTTATGTATTCATTTGGGTAAGACATATTTGATTATTAGCATTCTGTTCTTCAGCAACAAGCCACATGTGCTGTCTGTTGCCATGGTAATAAATTAGGAAGGATAACCTGACTACTTATCAATTTTTATTAGTGCAATCATCCTACCTGCTTAACCCCTCAGTAGCAGTAGCGTATTTAAACACCACTGATAAAATCTATACAATGCTGTGGGTGTGAGTTAAGCTAATAGAATGGGGAGGTAACCAAGGTACTGTGGAGATGGGGAAGAGAAATACTGACTTACAGCACGATGCTGAAGTGATTCATTTACATTACAGGATCAAAAATGTTAATGTTTCTGATGATTTCAGCACAGTGGGAAAAGATGAAAATAAATGCAAAAACTTACAATGGATATACTGAATAGTGTTTTCATCCTGTTGTGTTTAAAGCAGTATGTGTAAATGGATATGTTTAACTATAAACCCGAATAAATGGAATCAAAACATGTACTTACTAGATGTTCAGAAACATCATATGCTACTAAATATATCCTTAAAAGTGGAAGGGAATGAACTCATAGGAATATCAGCGTGATTTTCTTTGAGATATTACTATTGGTCTGTGACCTTTAAGACTACTGTTAACACTCTTTCAATTAGCACCCATAGAAAAATCAATTATTCCATGCTACACAGAAATAAGAATAAGCTTCTCATCTGGTCCAAGATTCTTCTGGGATCAAAATAAAAGTTACAACAGATTTATTCTCACGTATCTCTTTTTGATCTCAAGATCTAAATGTTCCTGCGGAGCTAAGTACATTTAATCCATGTTTGATTGTTGGAAGGCTGACTATTTAAATCTCAATATTAACACTAATGTTATTGCTGGGTTTAAATACATATTAAAAGAAAAAAAGTCTTGCAAATCTTGTTGTTTTTAATGCAGCACTGGGTCTCACTGGTGCTAAAGCAGAGTGTGAATGCACAGCATAACAGCAAAGGTTGGACAGGGATCTCCTTGGACCTGCTCTCTGCATGGATATGCTTGCTGGGAGGAGACATGCCCTGCTCTGCTTCTGGCTTCCAGGACAACCCCACCCATCAGCTCCCTCTTACTGTCATCTTTTCATCGTTCACAGGATTTGAATTGTCAAACTGTCCATCTGTAGGTATCCCATTATTAGGTCAGTAAACGGCTATCAATTCAAAACTTTTCCAAAGCCTTAGAAAAAATGCAATTTGGAGCAGCCTAAGCTTGGACAGAAGGACATCTGGAAGGACAAATACCTTTTTTTACTCATCCCTACATGAGTTGTCAAAGAGAGTTAAAATAAACCACAGTTATAATCAGTGTGCAATTCTAAAGCATCTGAAATCTTTAAATCTGAGAGCACGCTGGACAATCTGGGACTTAAGTTTCTTCCTAAAATGAGGCACAGTCTTCCAGGTTATTTAGGTATTTGAAATTACTGAGTTATATAAGCGTAAAGTCTGTCCACTTTCAGTGATAACAAAACTCTTAAGGCACATTTGACAAGTAGTCTACGGGTCAGAATATTTTTCCCCAGAAAGTTTGACATGTCAAAGGAAGCCTGTGCCTTATGAAGTGAATTTGTTTAGAAGGAATAGTTGAAATTCACTTTAGGATTCCATTTACTATAGGATATCCACTGGCTACAAACTTTGTGCACACGTGTGTGCGTGTGTGTGTATACTCAGTAATAACAGGATCTGGTAAATCAGAGAGCGGTCTCTCTGAGCCTCCTGTTCCTTGCAAGACTCTCAGCTTTCCGAAGGAAAGTACTTTGTTCAAAACTATTTTGTCACTATGCTTTCCACATCTGAGAAGGTGTTAAGATGACTCATTTCTTTTCCATAGCTGAAGACGTATTTTCCAATGGGCCTGACAATGGTGCCCAACGTCAAAGTTCAAACTGAATTGATGGATTAGTTACTCTGTTCCACTCCAGTCATGGTCTGTAAGGGAAACAAGGCATTTCCATAAATGCCTACACGTTTACAGATTTCCAAACAAGTCCACTGTTTGTGCAGACCACTCTAGAATGAATCCTGCATGTAAACAGACCTTCTCCAGTTGGAAACTTAAAAAAATCCCAACACTGTTGTCTCTCAAGTAGCTCAGCCTTCCTTGTCAGCACCTCTTCTGGCAAAAAGAGGAGTTGTAAAGCTATATATCCACACAGGCTGTTTCTAATAAACTGTAAGAGTAGTATGCATCTAACTAATGTACCCAGGTTTTGAGCATAAAACTAATTTTGATAGTAGGTATCAGGTTGGAAACTGGAATTTTTGCAATCTACATATTGCTGGATACAAATGGGATTGGAACAGCAACAGATATATATTCAAGTTACTGAGTCTTGGTATTACAATGGCATACAATATCATGTTTGGCACAGGCTGTGAGGAGGCACATAGCTCATCGCAAGCTGAAATTCATATGGAAATCAAAGACATCACAAAAAGAGATACCAAGATACCATTAGAGGCTGTAGAAGAGTTCTTGTTTTGCGTTCAACTAGGTCACAAATGTTTATCAGAATGTCACGCAAAGAACACAATAGTGTTATCCTGAACATGACAGGGTAAGGCAGAGTTTTGAAGACAAGTTCTCCAAAACCAAGAGGGGAATGAAGAACTTTTCTAAAAGCAAGTTTTTGGCCAACTTAAACTGATGTCTGGTGATTTAATTCATAAAACAAAATAACATGACCGTGGATAAAAGAACAGAAGCTATTAACATAAAGGTAAGACTGTTAAATAAAAAACGTAGGCCATGCAGTGGGTCACGAATGCATGAATGCAGGAAGCAAAGCTTTCTTTTCCCTTCTAATCCCAGTTATTTTCAGACTTGACAGTGCTTCATAGGGATAAGTGGCTATCTTTTTGCAAAATAGGCAAAAGAGGGAACTGCTCTCCCTGCTTCATTCCTGCATTTGGAAGAACAATTGCTGGTGAAAATATTTCACAGGCAACATAGCAGATCACTCCTTCCTCAACAGCAAAAATAAATCAGGCAAGTGGCTGTGAGTGACATTCTGTTCCTGTCTCCTTTTGGGACCGAGAATCATTTTTTGGAAGGTAATAAAAGGATAATTTCTCTCTAAATAAATAAACAATTGTCTTTGAAAAGTGTCCATAGTGTTTCTTGTCTTTCATCTTCTGATTCCAGAATGATTCTACTTTTGGTGAAGAGCTTAACATAACATATTTGTATGGGGGCTATAGAGAGGTGAGAGAGAGAGGTATTTTACAAAATAGATGAAGATTTCTACAAGATGGGTACATGTATTAGGAAAAAAATTATAATGAAAAAATATAAATATTCTTCTACAAGAGTTTTTAATTCTATAGGAAACATTAAAAATCAGTTCTCAGTTCATTGTATACAACTCAGCTGCAGGAGGCAGTTCAACATTCCCAGTGTATGGGTTCCGGGAAAAAAAGAGAGCTTAATAAGAAAAATAAGAAAAGTAAAATCTCATGAGACATTGAGAGTTACAACCGGTGAGCAAAACCTCAAATCCCTGCCCAATTAACACCAGCACAAATAAATTTTCACATATAGAGTTGTTTGTTTAGTTGAACTTTGTTTCCTTTCTCTAACAAAAGCACACAAAGTGGTAGGAGAAGTCAGAGATACAGAAATTCTCTGAAAGGAGAAAATTTTCTGTAATGACAGTTCAGATATTTTTTAAAAATTACTAGCACACAGAGCACCATACTGGCTTTCTAGCAGATCTAAAAGTCTTTCTTTCCTTGCTCTGTATCTTACACTTTACCATAGCCATGATACAGTCTTACATTGTTTTCACAAGTAAAAAATTTGCTAATGACCAAACCTGGGGGATGGGATATGGCCACAGCATTCTCCTGAGGCACAAAAACTCATGAGTTTGGCAGATGGTTTTATTCATTTTTACTTTTCTGTTCATACTGTACAATTGTGATTCTTTTTTTACTGTTCCTTTTACGCTTTTGTCAGTTCTCTTCTGGTTCCTTAAATAAATCCTCAGCTAAACCCCAAGAGTAAAGACCATACATTTTTTTCCCTCTGATCCATAAGTATTTTAAGTTTATTTGTGATGTTTTTACTTCTACAATACCCTTTATTTTCTGTCTTTAATATATATGGTTTCTCCAGAGAAATCATCAGGTGCATAGGCAAGCAGTCAGATGTGGAAATTGTGATTTTTTTATAAGTATTTGATATATTGTGATTGATCACTCAGACTAACAAATAGTAAAAGTGTAGAAGAACTCGAGAGGCATATCTACATGATGTGAGAGCAAAATACTTAAATATGGAAACGTACAGTTTTGCTTAATTCTAACACAGTTTACAAAGTGAGTCCCCCAGCTCCAAGACGAAGGAAACTAGGTCTCTTATGAACATCAGAGTCTGAGAAGATATAACCTATTATTGGAACTTTTCCAAGATTGAACATTAATAAAGTATTTCTCCTGAGCATAGGGTCTTTAGTGTCTCATAAAGACTGAATTCACAGTGCAGTTTTTCCCACCATCGGAAGGGAATTGATAGTCACCTTTTACCCTCCTACCTATTTTCACAAAATTCTACAGGAACTTAATAACCTGTAAACTTTACCCTTTGGTCAAATTTGGTTGGACTTAGGAAACTAACTCAAAAGTTGGTCTGTAGGTGGTGAGGAACAAGTGGACAGACAGCTTTGATATGTGTCTGCAATCACACGTACCACACACAGACCATAACCACGTAAGCCTTGTTTTCCTATGAAACTAGAATAAAATAAATGGATATTTGGCCAACAGGGCTTAATGGTTTCTCTACCTGTCAACAGGTGGTTTTCCCTGAGATTACAGAGATTAGAAATACGAATTTTGCAGTGTGCAAGGTTAGTAAATCTAGACTGCAAAGGGTGAAAAACAATCCAGGAAGGGAAAAGATTCCAAGATTCAAGACCTGTTTACTGACAGAAGGGCGCCAATAACATCTCTTTTTTACTAACGAAACTTAAGTCTGTTTCCCTCAACTGTGCAAAGTTGTGGGAGTATCAAACTGACCAAGGTAACAGCTCAAAACAGTGCCTAACTGCTACAGGTTTTATAATGCAAAAACAAAACCTGGAGATACTTTCCAAAGCAAATAATCTTGCATTCTCATTTTCAACAGCAGCAACATGAACACTACATTTACCATTTTTGGTATACAAGGAACCTGGGAAATCACTGAATGCTGTGTGAGACGGCTTGCAAAGATACCAACTGGAATAGCATGTTCTGATTTCAGAAGAAAGAGGAAGACCAGATCTACGAAGAAAAAACAAACAAATAAGGTTTAAATGAGCTCTTTAGCTTAATGAAGCAAATAGTGAGCAGGGACATGGCTACGTTGCATAACTGTATCAAGATGGACAGCTATTTAAGCTAAAGGACAATGTCAACCCAAGGACTTTTGTCCATGAATAAAATTAAGCATGCTATTTTCCAACTGTAAGAACGCTGAGATCCTCAATGGCCTCCCTGTATGGACAATGGGTTTTAAAAGTCCAGTTTTTGTTTGGTAATGTTCTTTTTATCAGATTATATTTAATCTTTGCCTGAAAAGAAACTGAATGTGAAGATGCAGATGGCATTCAGCAGTCTTACCTTCTTGTGAAATCTTAAGGACTCTTGCATTACTGGTATCTAAATGCAGCAAACCAAAAACATAACTGAAAGCCCAAGGGACATTTTCAAAGAGAAATTGTCTGACTCTTGCAGTATTGTGAGCAAAATATTTTTTTCTACTTTAAACTCCAAAGAGGAAGAATAAAAGTCCCCTCTCCACTGTGCTTATAACTCTGTGTTGCAAACAATTAACACCTCCCTTCAAGAGATGCAAACATGAAATCATAGAATGTTTTAGGGTAGAAGAGACCTTAATATCACCTAGTTCCAACCCCCCCTGACATGGGCAGAGACACCTTCCACTAGACCAGGTTACTCAAAGCCCATCCAATCTGGCCTGAAACAGTTTTGGGGATGGGACATCCAGAGCTTTCCTGGGCAACCTGCTCCAGTGCATCACAGTAAAGACTTTTTTCCTAATTTCAAAAACCTACCCTTGTAAAAAGTCACTCTACAGCTTTTTTGTTGCCCCCCTTTGGGTTCTGAACTCCATGCAACTCTTCAGACCAGTTCTCCATTCTACCGTTATAATTTCCTTTTCATCTGGTTAGATCTTTTAGAAAACAGTAGTGTTTTGTTTTAATTATTATTCCAAAGAATGCTGTTAACTACAGACAGTTCTGTCTGCATGCTCACTTATATCATTTTACCAAGCAAGTTTGCTCCAGTTACTGTCCTGAAAATTTCACAAATTCATAATACATTCACTGTGAAAATTAAAATCCTACTGCTTGCAAAAGTGTTATGGTTTAGTGTTTGAGAGTCTGATCTTTGCGGAACAGTACAAAGAACCTTTTGAAGTCAAGAATTTTATTTCCCAGCTCAAAGACAGAATCATTTACACTCATTTTTCTGACTGATGAGCTTTATATCTTCAATTCCCAAATTTTGATCCTATTCAACTACTGAGTTAGCAGTCATCAAGATGATATTAGTGTCTAAGAACTAAACAAATATTTAAACAAATTATTTCATTCGTAAGCATTAAAGTTCTTCCAATGATTGTTAAGTTAATATTAAACAAGCTGGAAATATTTAAGTTCTACCCAACCGAGCTGCAAGTTGAAGTATTCTGTTATAGTACACCAGTAGCTGCATCTAAATTTATCCATTGTAATTAATAATTTGAAGACACAGTACATGATTTAGCTCAAGTATACGCTTTTTTTATCTTTTGACATTTCCAAATAGTGCAGAGATACCCAGTTGCCTATTTTTAAATAAAAGGTTAAACTATTGGTCTTTTAGGTGTGTGTATCTATAGCTATTTGAAGAAGTGTGAACTAAATAGCCTGCTGAAATATTGCATTTCAAAAGATCAGGAATGGGCAGAAGTGCTAAAAGTCCTTATTACACATGAACTAGATGAGTGCTCCAGCTGCATTCTGCTTTCAACTACTTTTGAATCATCCCTAATCCCTGGCAATAAAATGTGATTTAGGGAGGAAAACACAGTTTGAATTCTGCATTTAGGTAAGAGAAAGAAAAGCTAACAGAGAGAAAAACAATGTCAAAAAAAGCATTTTTAGACTATTACTGTTGGGCTGCAGCAGGAGTGTTCTTCATGTCACAGGCTAAGATTATAAGATGTCTGCCTGAGCTTTCTCTTAATAACAATGTTGTGAATCCAGACTTTCTTAAAAATAGAAGTTTGTTCTTTTTTCAAGAAAACAATGAACTGTTTTGGAACAGATGTACAGAACTCAGTGAGGTGACTCATCAGCTGTGCTTAGTTACAGTGGCTTTATCTGCAAATGCGTATAGACGAAAAGCCACTCGAGAGTTCATAAAAGAACAGCCGATCTACTGAGAGCTAATCACACTGGGCTATTCTTGGAGGAACACAGTGTTTGTACGTAAGGACAACAGTTACCAACTACTGCCTCTGCTTGGAAAAATGAATAGTTCAGTGAAGTTATTTAATGGTGCTCTCTGCAAAGACTCCATTTAAAATCCCGGAACCTGTAATTGTCTAGCACTGACCTGATCTGGCAACTGAGCATTGTGCAGTGTGAAGGCACTGCTTAACTTAAGCTTGTTTTCTCCACAGGAGACAACCAGTGCCTAGCACACTAACTATGCATATTATAATATGGCATTTGCATAAGGTTGCATTAAATTCAGGAAAATGGATTAAAATCTGCATTTCACTGAAAATTATTTGCATGATATCTGCCTTATGAAGAAATCATATTAGATTTCTACTGATATTAATAAATGACACCAACCTTAAACATGAGGAATATAGGAGTGAATCATACCCTTTGAACCAAATAAGCATTACAATCTTGTTCACTCCAACATACAAATTAAGAGCAATTATAGACAGTTTTGTTTCACAAGTGAGGACTAGCAAGACAAAAAAAGAAATAACAAAATGGAGCACCTTTACTAGCAAATTCATAACTTTCTTTTCAAATCCAACAATTCCATTTTTTTCCAAAATATTTGTTTTGTGACAATTATTGAAAAGTTGGCACATCACTTTTAAAGTCCTTCAAAGTCAACCGTGATGCTTGTACATTATATGCCTTTTTTTAGCAGATGTAAAACAAATGATATGGATTTGAAGGAGGACATATGGTAAAAGACAGGTAAAGAAATTTGAATGATTTATTCATATAATTTTGAAGTAGCATATTTAAAATCTCGTCCCATTAACATCTATTGCCCACCTAATTACTATAAGTAATTGACAGCTCTCATTAGGAAGAGACAAAACTAAAGGGAATTAAGGTCTTGATCTTGCAATTGCATTTCCATGAGCCGATGCCTTCATTGTCTGGAGCCGCTTTGGCATATGTGGACTTAGTTTGGACACAGGAGTCCACCTGTGCAAATGTGAATGCAAGATCAGGATCTAAGTGGTAACACGGGAATTAAGCAGATTCTGTCATTTGGAATAGACCTGTTGCCAAGTTGCATATCCAGTTAAAAGTTATCAAATTGTCATGAAATAGAAGAAATATATGATAGTTTGCTGTCTGAGTTTGGAAAACACTGCATATGATCCATGATTTGAATCTGTTAATCCAAATCTGAAAGTAGAGGAGAAGATAATTTTGAAAACCTATTCTTTTCACTTTTTATGCAATTAGTGGGCCTTTTTTAATTGTCATTACTGAGATATTTTAAGAGCTATTAGTGAGATAAATACTGAAATCCTGCTAACAGTAATAAAATTTATTCATGGAACTTCCCCCTCCCCCATATCTTTGCAAATTTACTTCTCAAGTTTTAATCAAGAATGTGGGGAATATTATTTTTTTAAAATTAATAGCCAGTTTTAAGGTCAAATGTATTGTATCACACCTATACAAAATAACTTCATTCCTAGTTTATCCGTGTCCAGCTGAGTCAAATTTACCCATGGACTAAACAGCTGTAAATGTTGTAGTGCTGTGACTAATGGATGATGAACCAATAGTGCATGTTACACATGGCAATAAAGTGATAGGAAAATAAATGAAAGTGGTGTGCCACAGAGAATATACAAGGAAGTGTTATCAAGAACACATGCAAGAAGAAGCTATAAAATAGCTTATCAAAGATAAAAGCATATTTCATCTGATTCTTATCTGAGTAACCGACTCACACACAATGGCAAGCAGTATTGCCTTTCATTGTTCCATTTTAGAATTATCCCCTCCTTGTACTTGCTCATTTACTTTCATAGTACGTACAATCTATACACTAAATAGATGCAAAATCAGGTTTTGATGCAATTTTTTTCCTACCTAACATAATTACTCATGGAGTAATTACCGTTGTATTTAAACACAGATTCTAACATCTGTAATAACAGACTTTTGCTGGTTGGATCAGGGAGGCAGCTAAACTCATGAAGCTTGTGGTTTTGTACCTTCTACCCACAGTCATACTGGGTAAAGACAGTCTTCCCTATCTCCTGCCTCCATACTGGTACTTGCAGCCTTCCACAAGACTTTTACTTCTCCTTCGTGTGCTTCATACCTGACGCAAACTTTCTCTTTTGCTCACAGCGTCATCTCACGAATCCTACCTGTTTGACAGCCATCTGGAAATGTGCAAGTATTGATTGACAGGTGCCAATTATCATTATGCACATAAGAGGTTCCTTTCCCATGGAGCAGTTAGGTGTTTTGTTCAGCTTGCATTTTTCTCTCATAGGAGTTTAGTTCAGGTCTATCTCCTTTACCCAGCCCTTGTAACACAGCTGGATGACACAACCTCACTGTAATTGTTTCCTTTCCAAAAAGATTCAAATGTTCCCTGAAACACCAGAAAAGTGGGGGGATTATTGTCTCTGAAAATGCTTTCACAAAAACGCCCATAAAGGTCATATTTTACTGCCCTTAATGTTTCCTAATCTTGTGTTTGAACAGAAGAAAGGAACTCCCAGGAAATAAATAGTGTGGAATTTCAATTGTCTGTTCTGTAAAGTCACTGTAGACTGGATGGCTGGCTTAAAAAAAAAACAACCAACCAACAAACCAAACCAAAATAAAACAAACAAACAAACAAAAAAACCAAAACCAAAAAACCAACCAACAAACAAAAACAAAAACAAACAAAAATAAAAACCAACAACCAAAAAAAAGACCAAAAGGAAAAAAACCACTTTTTCAACACTATATGTGTAGGGCATGAACAACAGTATCCTGAATCGTAAATATCTTCTTTGCAGCTGGAAGTGGGGAAAGAGGGCTTACTGGTTAAGTAGAACGGAATTTATTATGTTGCAAAAAATATGCAAGAAAATCAGATTTTATAGCAAGATCAGAATACTCACTGCTAAAGCTCTATGATTAACTACTTCAAGGTTTGCTGGCAGAACTGAAAAATTAAATGCTTGACTCAAAAATAAGACATCCTGTTTTTTGTCATGAAAAGAGATGTTTTGTTCATGGTGAAAGAAATGACAATTTCATACTAATTTTCTATAAATCAAGCACTAAAACTCATCACAGCGTTTAGCTTAAATGATGTTAGGTCCAAATAGCCCTCTCTTTTAATCTGTCTGAGTATTAATTATGTTGTAGATAGCAATTGAGACAACTTATCTACACTGATGTATATCAAAAAAACCACCATAGGTAGATAGTAGTGCTACTGAATGTATACAATAAAAGTAATAAATATGTATATTACTCAAAGAGTTAGCTTACTGGGGAGAAGGTGGAAAAAACTTTAAATGTCAAAGGGGGGGAAAATAATGAGCAATGCTTTTCAAATCTTGACTAGTAATTGCCAGTTATTCCAAGACAAATTGCTGGCAGGTCAAAGAAAAGAGGCCTTGATCCTATACTGAATGGCATTTTTATTGTGCATTTGACTGAGAGGGTTACCTACCTGGACCTATTTTAATATTCAGTTTAGCAGGTCAAACATATAAATCACAACTGTAATGGAAGTATTTTGGTCTGGTATCAAGTGCTTTCTCTTCACTTGTTTCCTTACTTATTCTTTTAAGTTCTTGATAATAGAAGTAGTCCAGCAAACATACTTTGAATATGAGAGAAATCAACAGCTTACAGAAGGTGAGTGCTCTTGGATGAGCCTCCTTAACTTTCTCAAAGGGGAGAAAGATACAGACAAGTAAGCTGGGAAACCTTCTGGGACCAATAGGACTGCAGGGAACAAGTGCGAGGCTGCTGGACTAGAAGGGGAAAGCAGGAGGGAAAAGCCTGCTCCAGTGTGTTGGTAGGGATCAGAACAGGATGTAGGGATAAATGTAGTGTGCAACCAGATTGATTGCGTGTTCCCATCTCTTGCTTTTGACACTTCTCTTGGCTGGGAAGTTTGTATCACACCACTTTCAATAGCCTTCAAAATAGCATTGCTTGGATGAGAATATTTCTTCAGCAATTCTTATAATTTTTTAAGAATAAACTTAAAAAAATAAATCTTGCTCTCTGTAACACACTGATTCCAGAATGCACTTTCTAAGTAAAAATTTCTTAATGTACATGAAGAAAAACATAAAGTTGAATGTACTGCATGAGTTCCATTATATACACAGATTTATGTTTACAGCATCCTCCCTCCCACTCTCTCTATATATGTCTTACAAAGACCAGTATATATTTTAAAGAACAATGGACAGTTCTGACATTTCCTATAAACTGCCAATATGAGCAAGTAACAGGTTCCAATCCAGGTCTTAACCCTGACCTAGCACCCATCTTTCCTTTTCCAATGGGCAATATCATTACTTTAATACACTTGAGTGATTGGGGTAGCCTAAAAGTTTCCTGCAGGATTGCAAACTACGTCCCGGGCAGAAGCTGAGAAACCAGGCCTGTCATGGCATTATAATTTCAAAGGGATTGCACCAATATACACTGAGAGTTGTTGTGCTGTGACTATATAGATGTATACCTTACTGTGAATATAGAATGGGTTCAATCTGTAGAGATAAACATATCTGTTAAATAAATGACATGGTAATCCTGTTCTCTGCAAAAGCACAAAATGAGGGAAAAATAAAGACAAATATGTATAAGAAAACTTACTGGTTAACTGTGTTCTCTCCAGTGTCTACACAAATCCATCCACATTTTCTAATGAGAATGGCATCATGTTTACCTTTCACACAGGCACGAGGCAAAACATAACTTTAATAGTGCTTGCAAAGTGCTATAAGTACAAATGATTGATAAAGCCAGTGAATGGCAAAGAGCCAGAGAATATTTAGACTGAGAAATGCTTAATCCAAGAGCCCTTAGGGAAAGCAATTCTATTCCAGCTTCTTCATAATTCACAAATCAGGAACTGGAGAGCAAAAATAGCTTTTTACATATTCTTAGATATTGAGAAAATGAAAGAATTTACCAGCAAATAGTTGATCCATTTCCCTATCTCGTGAGATATAAAAATAAAACGGACACATGATCAGTAACTATTACACAGTAAATTCGCTAGATTTTTCCCCCTTTGTAGCTTTGTAGAAAGAAAATTAGAGAGACAAAGGAACAATTTGAGATCAATCTAGCCACTTCTGTTAAAGATAACAAGAAGTGCTTCTACAATTACATCAGTAGCAAAAGGAGGGACAAGGAAAACCTCCATTCTTTGTTGGACATGGAGGGGGACAGAGTCACCAAAGATGAGGAAAAGGTTGAGGTACTTCACACCTTCTTTGCATCAGTTTTCAACAGTAAGACAGATTGTCCTCAGAACAACTGGCCTTCAGATCTGGTAAACAGAGACAGGAAGCCAAATAGCCCTCCTGTAATCCAGGAAGAAACAGTTAGCGACCTGCTGAGCCACTTGGATCCTCACAAGTCTATGGGACCAGATGGGATCCACCCAAGGGTGATGAGGGAGCTGGTGGAAGAGCTCACCAAGCCTCTCTCCATCATCTACCAACAGTCCTGGCTCACTGGGGAGGTCCCAGATGATTGGAAGTTGGTAAACGTTACATCGATCCACAAAAAGGGCTGCAAGGAGGACCCAGGAAACTACAGGCCCGTCAACCTGACCTCAGTACCTGGCAAGGTTATGGAGCAGATCATCCTAAGTGCAATCACACAGCACCTACAGGATGGACAAGGGATCAGACGCAGCCAACACGGGTTTAGGAAGGGCAGGTCCTGTCTGACCAACTTGATCTCCTTTTATGATGAGGTCACCCACCTGATGGATGAGGGGAAGGCTGTGGATGTGGTCTATCTGGGCTTCAACAAAGCCTTTTGACACCGTCTCCCACAGCATCCTCCTGAAAAAGCTGGCAGCCCACAACTTGGACAGGGGCACTCTGTGCTGGGTTAGGAACTGGCTGGAGGGCCGAGCCCAGAGACTGGTGGTGAACGGTGCTGCATCCAGTTGGTGGTCGGTCACTAGTGGTGACCCCCAGGGATCAGTGTTGGATTCAGTCCTGTTTAATATCTTTACTGATGATCTGGATGAGGAGATTGAGTGTGCCATTAGCAAATTGGCAGATGACACCAAGTTGGGGAGGCCTGTTGATCTGCTGGAAGGCAGGAGGGACCTGAACAAGTTGGAGACGTTGGACTGATTCCAACGAGATGAGGTTCAACAAGACCAAGTGCCGGATCCTGCACTTTGGCCACAACATTCCCATGCAGCGCTACAGGCTGGGGACAGAACGGCTGGAGAGCAGCCAGGTAGAAAGGGACCTGGGAGTTTGGATTGACAGGAAGCTGAACATGAGCCAGCAGTGTGCCCAGGTGGCCAAGAAGGCCAATGGCATCCTGACCTGGATCAGGAACAGTGTGACCAACAGGTCCAGGGAGGTGATTCTTCCTTTTTACTCAGCATTGCTGAGGCCACACATGGAATAGTGTCCAGTTGTGGGCCCCCCAGTTCAGGAAGGATATTGAGGTGCTGGAGCAGGTCCAGAGAAGAGCAACGAGGCTGTTGAAGGGACTTGAGCACAAGTCCTATGAGGAGAGACTGAGGGAGCTGAGGTTGTTCAGCCTGGAGAAAAGGAGGCTCAGGAGAGACCTCATCACTCTCTACAGCTACCTGAAAGGAGGTTGTAGCCAGGTGAGCATCTGTCTCTTCTCCCAGGCAACCAGCACTAGGACAAGAGGGTACAGTCTTAAGCTGTGCCAGGGGAGGTTTAGGTTGGATATGAGGAAGAAATTTTTTACAGAGAGAGTAATCAGACATTGGAATGGGCTACCCAGGAAGGTGGTGGATTCACCATCCCTGGAGGCTTTTAGGATGAGATTGGATGTGGCACTTAGTGCAATGGTCTAGTAACCACAGCAGTGTCGGGTCAAGTGTTGGACTTAATGATCTTGGAGGTCTTTTCCAACCCAGTGGATTCTATGATTCTGTGATAAATAATGACTATTTCGTAACTTGTAACTATAATGACTAACTTTACTTTGACTAGGGCTTGTACTATGTAGGGGCATTTAACATTATTATAATAGTTGTCTCACTTCTAGAATGTATCAAAACATGAAATTTCTGGTTAAAAAAAGACATTTATCCAGCATGATATAAGTCAAGAGGGCTTTTCTTAAAAAAAAGATAACACAGAAAAACTGGTGCTGCCAGAAATAAATACAAGTATATTTGATTCAATAACATCTTTAGATTGAATGGGTTTCAAAATTGTTTAATGTACCTTATAGTCACAGCAGCAGATTCTCGCAAAGGATTTGTTTTCAGAAAGCTTTAACTGTGCAAACTTTGTCACCCATACAAAAATCACACTGGTTTTCAGGAAGCTGCAGTTTCAGTGCAGGAGATACTTTTTGATTTTTGTATTTCACATCATTTTGTGTACATACTGCTTTCACTCTCAGGATCACTAAACAGGAATTCATTTCAGAAGCATGACTGGGACTTAATCCACTAACTTTGTCTTGGTGATATAGCTTGCCATCTAGTTTGAAACTCTGGTAATTATAGAATAGAATCACCTACACCTGATTAAGCAGTTTCCCATAAAATTGCAAGGAAGTTTTCCACAGGACAAACTTGCAAATTAGAAGGTCAGGGGGAGCCAAGGGGGAGGAGCAGAGAAGAGGGAGGGGCTAAGTTTTTCTTGACATGATAGAAAATACGTATTAACAGGTCCACATTTCCATCTATCATGGTGAAAGCACACTCTTTGCTTTCTGCAATTCTGTTGATTCTTTGCTGCCATCATTGAAAAAATTTTTATCAGTAGTTAAACCAAGACTAGCCTGCAGTCAGGATTTTGGTGGGAGAAAAAGATGCCATGAGAACACTCATCTGCGACACAGAAGAACTAAAGGCTTAATCACTTCCCAATTGGCTCCTCATAAAAATTGAAGGAGAGGGTTTTTCTACCCAGCTTTGACTACTACTGGAGTATGGTGATACTTCCCCTCCCAGGAGAACATAATGACCATTCAAATCTCAAATAAAATGAGACAGTGCCAACCTAATATTTTAGGAGACTGACTTTACAATTTGGTTCTCACAGTTCAGGGATATAGGAAATCCAAGTTCACTTGCCCATTCCACTAGCTTTAAAAGACCTGACATTTGTCCAATGTGGGACAATACCTAGCTCATAAATCTTTACATGGTTTGCCAAAACTGAATTCTTGTTTCCTGACCAGCCTTAGATACCACACACAGTAGTATCTGATATCATATTTAATCTAACTCCCCCACTAGGAAAGTTCTCTTGTGTCTCATATACAATTCCATAGTCATAGCTTAATATCTAAACACTTGCTTATGATAACCATCATGAAAGAACCCTTAAAGCCTAAGAAAATGAAAAGCTTTCTTGCTCTTGGTCTGAGATTCAGATTTTATCTAAAAGGTGAAAATTAAAACAAAATTTTATTTTGATTTTTTTTAATAACAATAACAACAATATGCCACCATTACTAATTTCTATCATCAGCCACCATTACTGACTTGGAGATGGTAGGAAGAAAGGAATGAACAATAAATATTTTAGGGAACAGATTAATTCAACATAAAATAAGTGTATGAAACAGTTGAAGACATGAGTGGCATCTTCAAATGAAGAGTCATTACAGCAGGTAACACTATTAAGATTGTATTTGAAGATTAGAGGAGTCTGGAGATTACAGGAGACTGGGTTATTGCCAGAATTATTTTATTCAGGTTGTATATGTACAAAGAGTCTGAAAAGATAATAAAAGAAAGAAAAAGTTTTTACAAAGCTCCTAGTGTATGGATCCTTAGCCTCCATGGCTGCTGATCAAATATCTGTAGGAAGTTAACCAAACTTTTACATGACTTTCAAGCTGTCAGTTTAGTCCAGGTAATCTGCCTGAAATTGTGGCATAGGTTAAGCCTATTAGTAAAGATTGTCAATCACATCACCAGCTTCTTTTAGTTAAACACATTTCAGGGACTTTAATACACTTAAGACTCATGGTATCCCAAGGGCTATTTTAAAGTAGCATCTAAATCAGACCTTTATTATTACAGATAGAGGAGCCAGCAACATATTCTTTTGCTGTGGGTTTAGGAAAGGGCAAGAGCACAGTAGCCTACAGCTGAAAAAACCTTTCTGAAGTGTTCAGTGGAAGAATGCCACTACACACAAATTGGTGATTACCTTCACCAGAGAACAGAAAAAATTTTAGAAGTAGGTAGGGTTGGGTTTTATCTCTCCCTCCCGAATTCCAGGCTTGCTGGGAATATCTCTCTGTGAAGTGAGTATTATTCATCAAAGTACACAGCTAGCAGAACAGTTCAGAAGTGATTGCACAACATAAGACTATATTTCCAAAGTAGGCACAGGCACTCCTTATATAAATCAATGTTGCAACAGTGACAGGAAAAATATACAGAAGACTAAACTGTGTTCTTAAAGGTTTTAGTGAATCATCAGAGACTTGAGATTGTTTGGAGATTTTTGCTCAGTACAGGTGATTGCTGATTTTCCTGTAATCAAATAGAAAGCGCAGTGCAAATTCAGTAACTGGATGCTGCGGGCAGGTTCTACTTGGACCAATTACATATACATTAGTGCTTTTGAGGGAAGGTTTTGTCTCCAAAGTATTGGCAAAATCAGTGTGATTCACTAGCTGGATCACTGGAAATCCAAAGGCCTCCTTGTGGACTTCAGAAATAGAAATTATAATTGTGGGAAAGTAGTTGAAATTCAATTCTAACATGACTTTTCAAGAGCAAAAATCTATAACTGCACTTCCAACTACCTGGCACTGCGATAAAAACAGAGTAGAATCATTCTTCAACAACAACCTCAGTTTTGCTCTAGCGAACTCAGACAGATCAGCTAATAATATGGGAAATCTGATACTGTTTTCCCTATTTGTGCACACACATTAAGAAAACAAACAAAAACAAAAAAACCCACAAACCAAATAACAACAACAACCCCCCAACAAAACAAAACTGAACTCAAAAAAACAAAACAAAACAAAACAAAACAGCAAGCTCAGATCTCAAAAAACACAGCATGGTTTAGAACAGCACTTGTAGAATATTCAAGTTCTTATGAGGAACACATATTTTGAGAATTATAAATTTAAATAACTTGATGGTTGGTGAAAAGTTTACTTTTTGAGACCCCTTTTTTTTTCATTTACATATCAGACATTACAACAAAAATGGGATTGCTGCCTACTGGAAACCATACCTCATAGAACATAAGTAGTAGAAGTCAGTTTTGGTTGCTTTGGAAATGCTAAGGGTTCCGGATAAGATTTTACTGACACTTTTGCCTATGGCCAGGTTGGACTTACAGGATACTTCCTACAGCTTTGAAAGTTGTAATGAAGCAGATCACTCTCCATTTTGTCACAAGAGACAGTATACCTTGAAAACATATGCTTCCTTGTGCCATCATTCATTAGGTATCTGTCTTTTCCCACCCAGCAAGGCAGCTTGACGTCCTAGAAAGCTAAGGTCTAAATCCTTCAAACTTAATATATAGTATGTACCAAATTATCCAGTGTACTATACTGCTGGAGTTCACCAATGTCACTATGGGTTGGAGCTTTTGTAGGAACTCTGTTACACATCAAGACAGAATTGTTTTCCACGTAATCTTCTGGAAAGTGGAAACAATGGATCTGAAGATTCATTTCTGTGCCAGCTAGTAGAATTCTTAGTGATTTTTCTATGTTACACATATTGCATCACACAGTTGATTTCAAAGCTAAAAATGTGCCCATGACTAATGTCTTCTAAGGTGGTTTTCTTCATAAAATGTAGAAATGCATTCCAAATAGGTTGATAAATAGAACAAAAAGTATACACTGTCTATATTGAAATGGGGAAAATTGTCTAGTAAAAACGGACTAATAAATTTTGATTAGGCTATTTGATAAGTTCTTCTTCAGCATTTAGTAACTGAGACACCAAACAGCAACGAAGTGCACTGCTGTTGTTCAAATATGAGTACTATCTAGTCACAGCCTTAAGAAAAAGTACTCAAGATTTTATTTAGGCTAATAATAAATAGAATTTTATTCCCAAATACTGTTAGAATTTAATAGAAAATAATTCCTAATATTGGGTAAAAGAAACTTTCCTATACAAACATGAAAAATGTTTACAATTCTCAAAGCATGATTAACCAAAAAAAGACTATGTATCAGTTCCTACTTTGCTACTGAATAGTGAAGTGTTTTCTTTTGGATAAATATTACCAGAGTTTCTTTCACGCATGCTGGCCTATGGATATATTCTTCACAAGGCTTTAATCACAGGTCATAGCATTTGCAGTCAACATCCAGTTATGCATAAAACAACACAGAACAGAATAAAACTATAGAAAATAAAATAAGAAAAAGAACACTCATAGGCTGTATTAGTCGCAAGTGACTATTTGAATTCATATGGTATTTGTGACCTGAAGATCTGTGATATTTACAAACTCATTATCTAAGTATCTTCCTTTATCTCTGTCTCCACCCCCACACTCCTATCCCCAATCTGCTTTAAATCTCCCTTAGACAATTTCCTAAACAGTCCCACCAGGTACCTCAGGTTTATGCTGTACAGCTCCCTCTTCTTCCCAGTGTGCACCTGCCTGCCTGAATTGACTCAAGGCCAT
Organism: Chiroxiphia lanceolata; assembly: GCF_009829145.1. Lineage (NCBI taxonomy): Eukaryota > Metazoa > Chordata > Aves > Passeriformes > Pipridae > Chiroxiphia > Chiroxiphia lanceolata. The sequence continues at coordinate 56,407,954 of NC_045639.1, forward strand.
TACATTTTGGCCCTCCTGCAGCCACAGATGGACCTTCTGGATTCCATCCTCAGAATCAAAGCCAAAACAAGAATAACACACATTTGATTTTCTGTCTTTTAACATATAAAATAGTCTATTTCTTTCTTGATGAGAACTCGGTCCCAAGCCAGAGTGTATTTGTGAAGCTAGCTAGGTCTAGATCACCTTCAAATTTTAATGATAATTTTGAATTACAGATGCTATGCTATGCTGCTCCTGCTAGTTTTACAACTATAAAGTTACCTCAGAGAAGAGAAATGGTGCTTAGCACTCAAAGCGTAATATATTTTTTTACAACAAAAATATATAATCACTTTAGTTTTCTTCCTTTTCTTCTGTCACACAAACTTACAACTGCCTTGTATTTTTGGTTGATATTTTGGAACAAAGTAGATAGCGAAGATTTTCTGCAGCGTGCCTTCAGTCTCAGTGCCACCAGTACCATTATACAGAGCTGCTTGAAAGAGTTCTATGAGGTGAGGGGGGGAATAAATATGCCTTTTCAGAAAGTGCATATAGATCTATCCATCTCCTATAGAGTCTTACTGATTCTGATGAGCTGGGTAAGTTGAATGACTCCTATAAATAGATAGCTTGCCCAAAACTGTGCTTCTATTATTAGATATTAGATAGATGACAACTAATCAGCATTCATTTTTCTAATTGTGCTGCATCTGGATTCTTCCGAGTCCTCTGTAATTGTGTGTTTTAGGAGAGGAAAAATGGGAAAGGAAAACTCTGCCAATCTTATTTGCACATCTTTGCCAAAATTATGATTTAATAGCAATAAAATTTTCAACAGCAAGGCAATTTTTCCCTGTTTTTATCCCAAAGTCATATCAAGTGAACCTGAATCAATGATAAATGTCTACAGTAAAACCATCATTGCTAATAGTATTCTATATCATTCGTCTTTTGTTCAATGTGACCAAATTACAATCAGCACATGACTATAGCTACTTGTGATTAATGATAGTTTTACTTAGTAACTGACAGGGAAGCTTCTGGGATGAAAAGGACAATATATTTCAAAATTTCAAGCTATAAATTTTGGAAAAAAATAGCTCTATTTTCAAAACTGTTAACATGTCTGCTGCTGCTTTTACCACTGCCAGAGTCAAGTGCTTAAAATTACTTGAATTTTGAAGGGATCATTCTTCTCAGGGTGGAAGTTTTGGCTTAGGAAGTCTTAAATCCTTTACAGACTATACACAATATTTCAGAAGAACTAGAGAGTATGCAGGGAAGAGTGTTGCAATTACTCAGGAAAAAAAAATTAATGACCTGGAATAAAGTCTCTCTGAGAGCATGGTAAATTAAAAAATTATAGATAACCTTTATGAATTAATGAATTAAAGAGTAGACTCTGTGAAACACTGGAAGAAAGCTGTAAAAGCTTTCACTTGGGAGAGGTTGATCTTGATAAGGTCAGAAGTGGATAAAAACCGTTTTTACCAACTGATGACCACTCAGCAGCTTTAGGTTGCTGTTTCTTAGTCTGGCACAGATGTTCACATCAAAATAAGAACTCCTGCTAAGAATCTGAAGAGTCTGATCAAGCAGAGGGATTTTCCAAGCCTCTTGCTGGCAATTATTCTGATACAGAATAACTGGGCAATGTATGAAAGACCTATGTTGCCACTGCCGAATTTATTATAAGTCTGAGAAACCTCCGTCTTTGGAACTATCAGTCCGTAAACTGTGTCAACATTATGGCTATTCAAAACTGAGAATGAAGCAAAAAGAAAAGGTGTTTTAGGTGTGACTTTCTACAGTATGTATCAATGAATCTGGGTTACTCTCTACCCCTCGAAGAAAGTAGCGAAACCACCTCTACCTCTCTGGGATTAAAGTTCTTCTGACTTGGAGGAACTTTATAAAAAGCCTGTTTTGAAGGCAAAACCCTGGACACAAGTAAAGTCATTAGCAAAACTTCAATATAGCATTGTACCCTCAATCTCCCTATGAAAGAAATATCTTACTTACACATGAATTTTGGAGTACATGCAGAGCAAGGAGAACGGTCTCTATTAGCTGTTCCTGTGATCTTTTCCTCAAATATTTTTTCTGTCTCCGTTTTCTGATAAGTTTATTTGGGATAATTACATTGATCCTGATTTGTGTAAGCGTACTAACCATCTTATGTTCACAAAATCAGTATGCAACCTAAATATGTGACTATTCATAGTAGATTTTCTTTTCCTATGAATTGGTTATCATACATAAATATTGCTTATCATATATAAATGTGTATTCTCTCTCATTCAATATTTTGAAGTAAAGCAACGGGAAAGTATAAATACTTTTTCCATTTATGAAAAAGTGAAGGAAATTTCATTATTGACTGGAATTTCACAGCATTTGGCCTTTTTCCCAAAGTACTTTTTGATACCCAGTACAAAAATCAATCAGTGAGCTAAAGAAATATCATTTTCAGTTTGTGGCACTTTGCTTCCCTTTAAATTTTACAGGGAGGATAACTGCTATCAGCTTTTACATGAATGCTATGAGTAACATGTAACTACAGAAATAAAGTTTCTAAACCAATTAATTAGTTGATCTTTTTAAATTAATTCTTACTGTGACTAGAAATGACATCTAGGAGTTCTGGCACACTACTGAAGGCCCCAGATGAAATTTTTATCCTCTTTTGTTTTAATTAAGAAGTAGTTGTTTCAAATGTTTTTGTAATGGCAAAGATCTGTGCATTAGTTCAGCAACATTTTACATATGGATGACCACTGCTATTCTTCCCCCACTAAGCTTTGTTATTAGACATGCACAAGTGAAGTTGGTTTACCTGTGTTTAATACACTTGGGTCATTACTAATGTTGATGCAGATCACAGGACAGCTTATTTTTTCAAATCTCAGAGTTTAAAGCTGCAGAAATGAAACATCATGCAAACAGATAACACATTTCTCATAAATTGAGCAGGTTTGATCTGCAGACTATTGAAACATTTGTATTATAAAACCCTTCAGAGTAAAAATACTTCAGTTAATTCTACTTCCTTTAAAAATTAAAGACATCTTTACCCTACACTGTTCTTAGTTCCAAAACTGCCACATGGTAACACAAATGTGAAAACACAGTCAAATATATATACAGTATTTTGTAGCAGAACTACTTACATAAGATTCACTTTATTTTTAGTTCATGAATTCATTTACTCTTACTGTAATTTTGATGAGATAAAAATCAACAATGTAAGTCAGTGCATTAAAAATAAAGATGTTGCCTGCAACTATTTGTATGGAGATAACAAATACTTTGTGACATTCAGACCTCATTGGAAATCTGTGGAAAGTGACTTTTGCAATGATTTACAGGAATGTAAATCTGCAAATGAAATAAGTGAAGTTTACACCTAATTCCTTATTCAGAATCTCCCATTAAAAGCACTGCGTGCAATAGAACAACAATATGTGGAAAGGCACACTATTTTTTCCTTCTGGTGCTGCTATTTACAAGGATTTTGTTTCATCTTTTGTAGCAATGACTTAGTAGAGTATCTTAAGAGGTAAAGCTTTGTCTCCAGGATCAGTTAAACTCCACAGTGGTTAGGTTAGAAACTGAATTTAGCACATCAGAAAAACTCTACCAGCTGCATTTTAACACCTTCAGACACATAATACTCTTAATTTCTGTGATCATTTTTCTTTTCCCAATTAATCTATTGGGATCTTAATCACATATTTTGACAAAATCGGTATCACATTTCAGTTTATTGTTATATTAATTCTCTGACTTTCAATACCTTATATTAGTATATTAGAATAAAAATAAATAATAATAATAATTTACTCTTATTAAGTAATTACTCAACAGGCATTATTAGTTAATATACTATAATGTCAGTTAAATAGTCTATCACAATACAGTGTGCTATCATTTGACAAGGTCATCATTGTACAGAGGAGAACAAATTATATCAGTGAGACTTTGGGGAAAAAAATAAAAGCACAGTAAATCCAAAACAGCAGATTTTAGTTTGATAAGGAAAAGAAAAGCAATACAGATGGTTTGCCTCTGCATTGCTTTAATAATTAAGTTGTGGTGAAGCCTGAAAAATATCATAAGCGTTAGCAACTATCTAATGTTTGGGAAATTTTCATACAGAATACTGTCTTCTTCATGACTTCTTTTATTTTGTGTTTTTCTTACCAAAACTGAGGCAGAGACTTTACTTTTACTGCTACATCTGGAGTTGCTCTGCCACTAGAGATTAAATATTAAAGATCACAAATCGAAATCAATGTTAACAAATATCTATCCTTTTACTATGCTATTTTTTGATTATGACTTTTATTGTCATCAGATCTTCATCTGTTAGCAGTTCCAGAGCTTTCATAGTTTCTCCTAAAAACTGTCTTCAAAACAGCCATTACTTATAACTATAGTTGGAATATCAATTGTTTTACTGTGATGGAATTATTCATCTAACCTGAGATTTTATGCTCCATCAGCCTTTCAGGCTCAGCTTCATCAAAATCAACCTTGAGGCCACCTGGTTTACTGCTTACACTTGAGCATTCTTTTGACTATTAACACCTTGCACAGACATAATGAACTACAAAGTGGTGCCACATATATGCAAAAAATAAAAAAAAAAAAGATGTCCTCATTCATGGGAGAAGAGGTACAAAATATCTATCTCTGAAGTGCTCGTCTTGTAAAGCAATAAAAAACTTTAAGCATGTAAATATTCTCACTTACACCAGTGGAGATCACTTAAGTCAGCAGCACTACTGTCTGCTTAAATGGCAGATAAATGAGGACACCAGTTTGGGGAAAGTGAAAAAATGACATCTATTTAAGCACTAAGCATCTGAGGCCCTACTTAATAAAAGTGAGTCACAGAGCAGCTTAACCATCTTCCTCCACTGGGACAGAGGTAGTGAGAGACAAAGTACAATGTGAAACTTTAATGTTTAAAAACCGTCACCTCAGCAGCAGCAGGACTTTGCTCCTCTGCAACAGAAAATTCAGCAGATAAGAGCAAGGACTTTGGATACTTCATTTCTTTTCTTTTTTTTTTTTTTGAATGTGTCAGGACTGTGTTTTTATCCTAAACAACTTTTAATTTCTTCATATTTCCTGTCAGAATGTTCCTATTTTCTTAATAATAATAATAATAAGAATAATAATAATAACAACAATAGCCTATGGCTCTGTCCTTTCATTAGGAAAATAATGTATTCCAGGTAAAAATTTTGACCTAGGGCTCCTCACTTATCTAATACTGATTTTTCCCTTATGTCTTTATGCTTCCTTTCCTGTTCTAACTTCCTGTAATGCCAGAAAGCTGCCCATGGCACTGAAAGTTTACAGTTTGGATTTTATCTAGATTTGTACTTGCTAATATTTTATTCCTTGGTTTGCAATGCTTAGGGAAGAAAAATTGCCTTCTCTTAAAACTTTTGTGTGTAACATATCTAGAGGATAATATTTCATACCATGATGTAGTATGGAGCAAGGTGAGTCTCTGAAAGGTTATGAAAGACTCTAGAAATTTGCAGAGGCTTTCTACCTTGCACCTGGAGTGTCCTGTACTCTGGCATAGCATTATGTCGCACGAACAGCTTTCAACAGCTTTTTTTTTCCTGTAATTAAAGATAATAGCAGTGATGATTGAGCTCCATAAGTTAATCTTTAATTATTACATTAGAATCTTTTTATTTAATTACAGAAATATGGGCTCTGTAGAGAATTTGGCTTCCCAGGGATGCATTTGGGGGAGCTCTCTCTGCAGAGGAGGTTCATGACACCAGTCTCTTTTGCCCCCGCCAATATGCCTCCTAAAGGAGCATTATTTTGTAAACTATAAGGAAATTTAAGAAAATATTAAGGAAATCTTAAACATTCCCTGATCCTTTGGGGTATTTGCATATCATCTTGGAGAGGAAGCATTATCAAAAGGTACTAAAAAGAGCATGAAATATTGCTATGTATAAAAAGACTGAATAATCTGAAAATACCAGAAGACACAGGCAAAAATATGAAAAACTGTTCCAAAGCCATACTGTGTTCTGTTTGCTGCATTTATTACATTTACACCTTGTCTTTACACAAGTGCCAATATTTGCATGGAAAATGTCATCTCTTTGTCATACATCTTTGCTAAATGAATGTAAAATCTAAGCATACCTGAAACTTCAATGTAGATTTTTACTCATTGGTAATTGAAGTCAGAATTAAATCCTAGTAGTTCATTAAGAGCAAAGCCATTCATCAAACCCAATGAAATTTATAACTTCAACTGTCCAGTTAGCACTGTAACTTCCCAATTCATTTCCAGGTTACCAGGCAAAATATTTAATGTGTCAGACAGAAATGTGTACAAGGAAAGGCAATATGATTACTCTAATAGTTTCTAAATGCCTTAAGTTTTTGTTCAATGTTTTGGGGGTTATCCCCCTTTTTTTCACTTTTAGTTTATTTCCATGTTAGCCTGGACTACACACATTTCTTTACTTACATGGTCTTGGGCTGCTTTAGCTTCAGAGGGATGTTGAAAACAGAAATGCTGTCCATACACACAAAAAAAAAGTACTCTGATTTGGAATTTTCTTTGGTAGCAACACCTGTGTTTGGTTTTGGAAGTTCACCTGGAGCATTGAATGGGTTTTGCACAAACCTTCACAGGGTGTACCCCTGAATTTTCCATGGGGCAGTGCTTACATAGGGAGTGAAATCTCTCATACAGGGTGGCCAGTTATTGCTGGGATGTTGACAGAAGTATTCATTGCAAGGTTCCTGCAAAAGTACCTCCAGAGAAATTAGAAGCTGCAGTCCAGCTGGTCCATGGTCCTGCATGATCACTGCAGTGCATACATAATGCATTTTTATTTATGAATTTTGATAATGTACAAAATATCTCCTGGTTGCCTCAACTATGTAGAAAATATTGTCCTGTGTGACCATTACTGCATCTACAGAAACAGTTTAGACTATATCAAACTACCAGTGTGCAGTGAAGTCAGTTCTATAGCAAGGACTCACAGGGACATACCTACCATAGTCAGGTTACTCACCCAGGGAGTTAAGCAATACATCTTAAGCGTAAAGGTTGCACCTTTATGCCAGTTGGTTTGTGGACATCAGGAGCTGCCTGAGGGACTCTCCAGAACTACCTGAGTTCCTGTAACAGTGGGTCAAATGTTTTACCATGAAACTGGATACCATAGCAGTCTTTCATAGAACCATAGAATCATAAAATCACAGAATCAGCTGGGTTGGAAGGGACCACCAAGATCACAAATTCCAGCCCTGATCCACTACTGTCGTGGTTACTAGGCCATGGCACTAAGTACCACATTCAATCTCATCTTAAAATCCTCCAGGGACAGAGAATCCACCACTTCCCTGGGCAGCCCATTCCAATGCCTCATTACCCTTTCTTCCTAATATCCAACCTAAACCTCCCCTGGTACATCTTAAGGCCATGCCCTCTTGTCTTACTGATAGTTGCCTGGGAGAAGAGACCAACCCCCACCTCTCTACAACCTCCTTTCAGGGAGTTGTAGGCAGTGATGAGGTCTCTCCTGAGCCTCCTCTTCTCCAGGCTGAACAACCTCAGCTCCATCAGTCTCTCCTCATAGGACTTGTGCTCAAGTCCCTTCGCCAGCCTCGTTACTCTTCTCTGGATCTGCTCCAGCACCTCAATATCCTTCCTGAACTGAGGGACCCACAACTGGACACAGTATTCCATGTGTGGCCTCACCAGCGCTGAGTACAGGGGAAGAATCACCTCCCTGGACCTGTTGGTCACACTGTTCCTGATCCAGGCCAGGATGCCATTGGCCTTCTTGGCCACCTGGACACACTGCTGGCTCATGTTCAGCTTCCTGTCAATCCAAACTCCCAGGTCCCTTTCTGCCTGGCTGCTCTCCAGCCACTCCGTGCCCTGCATGGGATTGTTGTGGCCAAAGTGCAGGATCCGGCACTTCACCTTGTTCAATCTCATCCCGTTGGAATCAGCCCAACTCTCCAACTTGTCCAGGTCCCTCTGAAGAGCCTTCCTGCCTTCCAGCTGATCGACACCCCCCCCAACTTGGTGTCATCTGCCAATTTGCTAATGGTACACTCAATACCCTCATCCAGATCATCAATAAAGATATTAAACAGGGTTGAACCCAACACTGATCCCTGATGGACACCACTAGTGACCGGCCACCAACTGGATGCAGCTCCGTTCACCATCACTCTCTGGGCCCGGCCCTCCAGCCAGTTCCTAACCCAGCACAGAGTACTCCTGTCCAAGCTGTGGGCTGCCAGCTTTTTCAGGAGGATGCTGTAGGAGATGCTGTCAAAGGCTTTGTTGAAGTCCAGATAGACCACATCCACAACCTTCCCCTCATCCACCAGGCAGGTCACCTGATCATAAAAGGAGATCAGGTTGGTCAGACAGGACCTGCCCTTCCTAAACCCATGCTGGCTGCGTCTGATCCCTTGTCCATCCTGTAGGTGCTGCGTGATTGCACTTAGGATGATCTACTCCATAACCTTGTCAGGTACTGAGGTCAGGTTGACGGGCCTGTAGTTTCCTGGGTCCTCCTTGCAGCCCTTTTTGTGGATCGGTGTAACATTTGCCAACTTCCAATCATCTGGGATCTTCCCAGTGAGCCAGGACTGTTGGTAGATGATGGAGAGAGGCTTGGTGAGCTCTTCCACCAGCTCCCTCATCACACTTGGGTGGATCGCATCTGGTCCCATAGACTTGCGAGGAACCAAGTGTCTCAGCAGGTTGCTAACAGTTTCCTCCTGGATTACACCTTGTTTCAAGTCATTCCTTGGCTAACAAGGAATTGTTAAATGTCCTGGATATGCATGTGCACCTATGCATGACTCAGATGCTACTCTCCATTACAGCTGTAACAAAACAAATGTTAATGTCATCCTTACATTGTCATTATAACTTACATTCCCTGTATCTTGTGTCACAGGTCAAATGCTGGAAACTACATTTGCAGTATCACCAAGTTAAAAAATTAGTAGTATGTGTGGTCACCACTGGAATGCTTCACAGGTGTTCAAGAAACTTCTCTTCAAAAGGTTTCAGAAAAGACAGTTTACAGATAGCTAGGAAGTATACAGAAGGTTTTACCTGGAAAACATCTGCATAACAATCTAGATAGGTCTAAGTATATATGCAGTCTGGTCTGTCAGGTATGAAAATAGGAAATATGAAAGTGTGAGAAAAGCAGTGATTAAATAAATGAATACTCAAAATTCTAGAGACTTCACAGTAATTTATTTACTGAAAAAAGAAGCTATTTACTTAATAGCTTTAACAGCAAGAAGTGAATATCTAAGCATATTCAGTATAATTTACAAATGGAAAGTGAGACTTTAACTGTTTGCACACAGTAATGTAAGAAACTGATTCTGCATGTGTCATGGGAAGATTTTCTCATTCAGTTGCTGAAGAAAAGAAACAAGTGAAAAACTCTCAGTAAGTGGTGGAGCCAGATCTAGCAGAAATCCTCCCTCAGCGCTTCTTTCCCATCTCAGGAGCAATTGACCAACCTACACAGCTACTGCTCTTAGTTTTCTTCCTTCTCTTACTCAATCATTTGTCACCATCTAAGCTAAAATTGGCAATGCTCTTTTCACGAGTTCTCATATTTCAGTGCTGCGTATTTTTAAGCATATTCCATTTAATGGGATCAGGTTAAGGATATTATTTCTAACAATGTTATTTTCTTGAAGCTACTCCGTCTGTCACTCTGCTTCCTACTGACTAACCCCTAGCTAGTTTGTCTTGCACCACACCCCGGTTCTGCCCACTAAAAATCTTGCAAGATTATACAGTGATACTACACCTCCTCAATCTTCTAAGTGAATTTTCTGCATTCTTTCTTTTTTTTTTTTAATTTTCTATAAGGCCTGCTGGAGAGCATCTTTTTTATAAAAATGTGTCCTGCCTTTACAAAGTCTTTCAGCCACTAGCTCATCATTTCTGCCAGCACCACAACATGACTAGTTTTTCTGGTTATGGTACCATCTTAAGGTGATAGTTATGGTACAGTTAGGGACAGGGAGAGAGAAAAACATAAGTATTCACCTAACTGAACTAGCTAAGCTTGCCTTCCTCTTAGACAGAAGTTCAATACCATTACCTAGGCTATGTGAAATCTCCTTCTTCTTGGTTTAAAATAGTCCCATACAGACACTGAAAAGTACAGCCTTTGAAATGCACTATCATCGTTATTGCTGTTATGGCAGATCAAATAATATTTTCCTCTTTCTACTCCCATGGTTCTCACACATGCATAAACAAAACTGTATATGTCATGACCTGAAAAACCAAGGCACATATTAGAGTGGATATTGAAAATATAAAAATAGCCCATACCTTGTGTAATCCGTCCTTTTTGAAGTAGAGATCTCTAAGAGCATGTTTGAATATTTGTCTGACTTTGTCTAGTTGAAAAGCTAAACAAATACTAAAAAGCCTCTGCATAGTTAATGTATGCTAATTTTTTGATCACTCATAGACAGATAGTGAAGAGATAATAATAAGATAACCTGGCCAGGCTAGTTTAGTCCCCTCTGCCTGTCAATGTTTTCTTTTATCTCACATTTCTACATCCACCACTGCATAGTTTGCATCATCAGTCTCTGACTCTTCACTTAACAGTGACAAACAGAAAGTTACCATTATTGTATACATCCATCAGGGCAATTCTCTGAATTCTTAGTGTTCAATATCTTGAACATCCACTCTTCAGCAAATCTACTTATCTGATAAGGAGGATGCAAACTGTCAATATAGGAAGATGACTTTCCTTAGGATATTAAAATAATTCTCTTCTGCTTTGCTCTTCACTTCAAATGATCTAACCTATCTGCTTTGCTTTACTGTAAAAACACAAATTTAAATGCTCTTATAACAAAACTCCAGATTTGAAAATTTTTCAGTAAAGACAAATTGAGATATAGACATACTCAGTCCCTCAAATACGAGATTCCTAGGAACCTTAGTCTTTATTTGTCTGGATCTGTTCACAACTGAAACCTACCTTTCTCTCACTAGGGATCTAAAGATCATCTGAGCCGAGAGTTATGTCTTTATCTTTTGACTGATTTGCATACCCAAAGAGGAAGTTGGAAAAGTCTCAACCATCACGTAGGCAAAATTCTTCACCTTGCTGCTTTTGCTGCATATTTTATCTTCATTTTGATGAGGTGGTCTGACAGCTGCAGATGAAGAGCTATCACACAGGACATATAGAGGTTTAAGATGCAATTGACTCAATCCAACAGGACACAGAAATTAAACCACTACATAACAATTACTGATTATTATAACTAATAGTAAAAAAGCCCAAACAAACAGTTAATTGAAATTTTTCCTTTCGCAACATAAAGTTTTAAAGAATTTCAAATTTTCTCCTAGAAACCAAAGAAGGCCAAAATACAAGTGATTAAATTTGTGCAGTATTACACAATATCATATAACTTGTGAAACACCTACACAAATAATAAAACTGCTGTTGGGAAAAATCCAGTATACATATTTCTGTCTTCCAGGGAATCATTATCAAAGGCGATGCCTATGTGATGTTAAGGTTAGATTGTATGGTTCTCTTCTACTTTACATTAATCTTATCTTGTCACAAATATCCACATCTACAATTAGAATTTTTTTTTTAACACATTCAAATGTTTTACCAACTTTAACATGCTTTCAGGTCTAATTTCCTTGTCTTATATTCATCCCAGGATAATTTTCAGCCTTCTTTCTTTCTTTTTTTCTTTCCCTTGTATTTTTGGTTTTTTGGTTGTTCTTTGGTTTTTGCATTGGTTTTTTGTTTGGTTGGTTGGTTTGGTTGGTTGGTTGGTTTGGGTTTGTTTTGGTTTGTTTTTAATTCAGAAACTCCTTAACATTCTGATTCACTGTTGAAATAACATGGCTTATTTAAGAACAAACCCTCTTATTTTCCTTGCTTTTCTTACAGCTTTCCAGAAACCAAGTACTTTGTTTCTAAGTGAAATGTTTCTTTATACAGGTAATAAATTCTTACCTGACATTTAAAAAAGATTAAAAAAAAAAAAGCAAAGAAATAAATCCTAAGAGCTGTAAGCTAGAGCTTGACACAGCTAATTGCGTCAAAAATTGGTACTGGTGAATGTGATTGACTATGAACATGAACTGCCAAGGGGTTGTTTATCTGTTGATACCTACCTATTAAGATTGTGTGGTACACTGCAAGACATGTCAGTTAAATGTATCATTGTACTGTAGATAATACATAAAATGAGAATACATTAATCTAATGGTCTCTTTGTCCTTATTATATGTAGTTATATGTAATTGAGAAGATTTATTAGTCAGAATTGAGATCTTTGTTCCTAAAACAGCCATCAAAATCGTTTCTATAAAAATGAGTTGTGAGCTTATTTGAATTGTTTTCAACCAGAAACAGTCTCACTGAAACTCAGATGGGTCACAATGTGACTCCTGTTCATTGAAACCAAAGAGTTCAACTGAAAACTCTTTCCTTTAAGAATTTGAAGTCTCATACCATGTTCTCAATCCACGCTACTGGAAGAATAGAGGAACTGGTTCCAATTCAAAGCCTCTCTGTACCAAAGGCTACTTCTAAATAGTCTCAGATTCAGTACCTCAGCCTCAGAATACCCAGAAGTCTTCTTCACACCACCTCAGTGTCAAATAATGTCCTTTTTGCTGATTTGGAACATGTAAGTAATCAATAATTAGGTGACAAAAAAAGACAATATGTGATGTGGGGGGTTATAATTAATTATTTTTTCATATCATAATCCAATTAAAGCATTGTTATCCAGCTGTTTCCTCCATACAGAACTTGATCTTCTGAAGGATTTTAACCTTTTGGAAATATGTGAGAATTTAATTATTTTTAAATTTTAAATATGGAATAGAATAGAATAGAATAGAATAGAATAGAATAGAATAGAATAGAATAGAATAGAATAGAATAGAATAGAAGCTCTTAGGTGTTTCCATTTGTAGTAGAATGGTTTAACGCTTCCTATATGATACAGGGTAATCCACAAATGCAGCAAGGAATTGCTGCACAGCAATGTTCATACATGTAGGAAAGAGAAGTATCATTGTTTAATGTTTTGATTGTTTGCTTTTATTATTTACATTTTGTATATTTCTTGTTACTAGATTTTCAGCATAAAAACATTTGTCTATATATTGAGGCATTTATATTTATTTTATTAACATCAACATTAACTTGGATAGTGTCAATGTTCTAGTTTCACTTCAGATTCTTGAATATTTAGTCCCAATCTTTATACTTGTGAGCATCTCCCATATATTAAATTGTGTACATTCTGGGCACTCAACACCGGTACTCACAGGAGGTGAGAAATTCACACACAGTTGTTGTTTTTTTTCTATTAGCACTAGATCATAATTAGTTCGTATTTATACTGCATTGAAATATCATATCTATTTCTATTATATTTATTTGTTCTCAGGTTTCTTGTACATTGAAATTAAAAGCATAGGTGAGCCAAATGTTTTAAATCTTTGACTCTTGGCTGCATTACCTATTCCAATTTATTATGAAAACCTGCAGAATTTTTCAAAGAAGAATGTGCTTCCCACGTTGTATAATAGTTTTGTTCTATGTAGTTAGTATATATATATATATATATACACACACACAAAACTTCCCTTTAGTTTAACATAAAAACAGTTTATCTTTCCATGAAAATCAGTCAAGTTCAGTTGGTACGATTATAGGAACCATCACTGAAACTGCAAGAACAACCAAAAAGTTTATTTTCCTTTCCAGACCTTTACACTGTACAGTCATGCCTTTACTTCTGTTTTTTTCAAAGAGAAGAGCTGAAGTGGAAGTAGACCTGTTTCTAGTTATATATATTCAGTCATCTCAGCAGAGAGTTGACATCCTTTTAAAAATGACATGTATATACACAGAGGTTGAATAGAATTTCTATGTTGAGATATTTCACTGCTATAAACTCACATGCTTAGTTAAGAAACATACACTGGGAGTACCAGGTGATCTGCTATGCTACTGTCACCAAAATGTCAGCATTGTCAAGGTGATTTTCTGGGTGACCTGTACTCTCAATGTGATTTTCTGTTGTTCTAAACAACTTTCATCCTACCAGTTGACATTTATAGGTCTGAATTTACCCTAGAGATTTTGTTACCTTCTTCAAAGAACAGAACAGTTGCCTCTCTGTCTAAGCAGTCTCAAAGAAGTGCCAGGTGCCATTCTTAAGGACTGAAAACTGAACTCTACCTGGCTTGCAGAAGAGCATCTACAGCACTGCCATATCCTCTAGAATGATGGCTTGGTGCTGGGTCAGTCTCCCCTTTACTTTCCCCCGCAGCAGAGGTTGTCAGCACCTGCACAGAGCCAGATGGGAGAGGCCGAAAGGATCCTCTGTGGGTACCTCTCCACTTTTACTGTGCCCACACTGATGACTCTCGTTCCTGAATGCAGTCACTTCAGTGAGTAACTGAGCAAGAGAGGGAAAGTATAACACTACTCAGGCACATGGCAAATATGCACGATACCATCAGAAGATCTGTGTGTGTGTAAGCTTCCAGATCCTGTGACTACGCTCAAGTAATCCACAAGTCTATCCTTTTTTGATTTAATAGCTTTTTATTAAAAAGTTCAGTTCTCTTAAATAACTAAGGAATATGAACACCGTAAATTTCAGTATGGTAGTCTGTGCAGAACAACCCTCACAAAAATCATTCAGGTCAGGTCTAAAAAAATCACCTAAATATTTCAGAGGTTATTTCAATCTTTCTGCAGTTAATCAGCCCTTGGCTTCTTCATCTAGTGTGCTATCAAGGATATCTGATATTGCCAGTGGGGCAATGATATTTGCAGTGATGACACTTGTCCAGAGGGATGTGGGCAGACTCGAGATACTTGCCCAGTATAGCTTTCTCCATTGCTACCAAGTAGTAAAAATTCACTCCCTGCTGACCTTGGCTGATTTCAAACTACTAATGTAACAGTGCATTTATACATGTTTAATATTCTTATGCCTAGTTCTAGCCTACAATACAGCAACTTCCTTAAATAAACCAATATCTGATTTGCTGGCTTTTAATAAATAACAGGTATAAATGGTTACTATAAATAATAACACTGATTATCCTGTGTAATCAAACTCTTCACCTGCTGTGAGACACACCACATTTATGCAGATCAGCTGTAGGCTTTTCATCCATGAAATTATAGAATGTATAATGTGATGGGCCATGATATATTTAGTGTACTGTAATTGCTTATTTATAAAAGAGCTATCAACAGCCCACTTTAAATAAATTCAAAAATCACCATAGGGCATTTCAAAATGAATATTTTATATGACATCTCTAAAAGATTATGAACATTTCTTTGAACAGTAAAATTAATGGCTGTTTTGCTGTTTAACGTCATCCGGTGTAGATTCATGATAATGGCATATAAACTGTAATTACTGTATTTGTGTTTTAATTAGAAATATAATAATCCACCTCTCTTATGCTGCAGTTTTCTGAAATTAGACCATTTAAAATGGTCTATTTACTAATAGAATGGTTACAGGAAAATGTATGAATTAAGGAGTAAGATATATACTTGCAGCTCACTTCTAACAAGATATTCTGCAGGGTCATCTTGCCTATTGCATTTTGAGACTCACTGGTTGATCATCATCCTTTTCTGTAAACAAGATCATGACAACTGAAGGTGCTAACTTTACCTGCTTCCTTGCACATATCACCAGCCTGCAGTGTGTCTATGCAAGATAAACAAGTTTTCTCCTTGTAGGCAGTGATGTTACTCTTGGAAGAGGAAGGAATGAAAAGGGAAAAAACTCTCTTAAAGAGAAATCTAAAACTTTCAAAACCCCTACTGATGAGAAGGCCCGTTAGGCTTCTATTCACTTTGACAGACTGAGAGATTAATAGGTAGATGGAAAAGCAATTTCATACTTTTAGTGACTGTCAACACCTATTCCATATCTTCCAGAGTAGTGCTATTAATAAACATGTTGATCCATGGAACAATATATCAAAATCACCCTTCAGGGCCATCATTTTGTTTTTACCTGCCTCTGTGTTTATGTAATTTACAAATAAAGCTTG
This sequence comes from Chiroxiphia lanceolata, assembly GCF_009829145.1. Lineage (NCBI taxonomy): Eukaryota > Metazoa > Chordata > Aves > Passeriformes > Pipridae > Chiroxiphia > Chiroxiphia lanceolata. The sequence continues at coordinate 56,424,104 of NC_045639.1, forward strand.
AAGAAAAGAAATGACCATAGCCTGACTGCTGTGTTTTCTTTACTTGCAATACAAAATGAAACTGATAATATGTTCAGCTAATGTGTCTTCAGTTGTATCTTAGTGTAATACAAAATTTTGTATGTATGAAACTAACCATAATATTTCACAACAAAGGATGGAAAATTAATGAAACCTAATATGACTTTCATGGCATGATCTTCTAGTAGCTAATTGGAGCTCCAATAAAATTTTCCACAGATGGGGTATTTATTGAGTCTCTTGCAGCTATGGATTCTCTGGTGACTAAGAAGGGATTAGCTCACGTGGCAGCATTTCCCTTAGAGGTGTCATCATAGGACCTCTCATGTCTTCTAAGTCACATATTTAAATGAAAGTGAGAGATCACTGACAGTACAATCCAGTTTGGTTGAAACTGAAGACAGAAAATTTTCTAAGGGGCAGAAAAAGACAGATAATAGCAACAAAACAAAACCAAAAAACCAAACAAAACCAAAACACCTTATATTCTTCAGCTAAAATAAGGGGGTTTTTATTAACATTGGCATTCTGAACTAATTTGTACAAAGAAGGTGAGGAATGGTAAATTATTATAAACTTTTCAAATGAGTTTCAATTGATGCTTGAATCAAGAGCCAAGTAAAGACATTAAGTGACTTTTATTTTACAAAAACTGGTTCATGTGTCCAACCTATTTTATTCAAGTGATCTTTTCATATGCTTTTCTTGCTTGTGTTTACATGCTACCTGTGTGATTTCATTAATGCATGTAAAATGTGTTTGTCTGCTTTCTAACATTAAACGGATATGGTGATGCACTTTCTGAGCCCTTTCTAATTACCAGTGGGGTGAAACAAGGCTGCGTTCTTGCATCAACTCTATTCACAATCTTTTTCAGCATGATGCTCCAAAGGGCCATGGCAGACCTTGATGATCAGGATGGTATCTACATTTGATACTGTACTGATGGAAGCCTTTTCAACCTAAGGCAACTGAAGGCCCACACTAAGACCTTAAATCATCTTGTCCGGGAACTGCTTTATGCTGAAGCACAGAAGCAGCTCTGTAGCGTTTAACATCCTGCTTTGCAGATGCTGCTGAGCTCTTTGGGCTGGAAGTCAACTTAAAGAAGACAGAAGTTCTCTATCAACCTGCACCTCAGGAAGTCTTCCATCATCCCCATATCACCATTGGCGAATCAGAGCTCAAATCAGTCCGGCAGTTTAGTTACCTAGGTAACCTCATCTCCTCAGATGGTAAGATTGACGGAGAGATAGACAACAGGTTAGCAAAGGCATATAGTGCTTTCAGAAAACTCCATAAAAGAGTATGGCGTAACAAACACTTGAAGAAAAGTACAAAGATCAGTGTTTACAAAGCCATTGTGCTGTCTACTCTTTCATATGGGTCCGAATCATGGGTCATCTACCGCCACCACCGGCATCTCTTAGAATGCTTCCATCCATGCTGCCTCCATACAATCCTTAACATCCACTGGTCAGATTATGTGACCAATATGTCTGTTCTAGAACGAGCAGCAGTCACAAGTATCGAGGCCATGTTGCTGAGAACACAGCTGTGCTGGGCAGGGCACGTCTCCAGGAGGAAGGACCACTGCCTCCCTAAGATCTTGCTCTATGGTGAACTTGCCACCAGCTGCCGCAAGAGAGGAACCCTGAAGAAAAGATACAAGGACTCCCTGAACCAACATCTCAGCCTTGGCCGTATTGATCATCATAACTGGTCTACTCTGGCCTCCAATCAGGAGGTCTGGAGACACACCATCTATAACGCTGCTGATGCCTTTGCGAAAGCACGCAGAATCACTCTCGAGGAGAAAAGACAGAAAGAACCGTATCTTGCAGAATATATCACCTAAGGAGTCTTTCTGCTGTGCCTTTTGCAATCGGATATGTCTGTCTCGTATTGGCCTAATTAGCCACCAGCGTGCTTGCAACAAATGTGGATAGAGCCTTTCCCAAATCTTCGTTCGCAAAGCCTAGCCATGAGCTCTTACAGGCAACGAAAAACAGCTGAGATGTACAGGTACCAGAAGGAAAACTATCAATGTGTCTTGAAGCAATTTCCCCTTGTTTCTGGCTTTACAGTGCAGGGAAATCTGCAATCACTAGACCATCATGAGTGATGTATGTTTTCACAGTGAATTGGATCAAAGATATTTTGCACAGATGTTTCTGTAATTGTGTTGCATTGGGGAAATTTACTCTCCAGTGTCCACAAATTTCCACCTGTGCAGTGATCTAGTAGAGAAGCTGGGCCTGCAGCATAAAACATGTAGTTAGGACAGCTGGCACAAAACCAGCTAATTTCTTAGAACTGTGTGTATATGAACTTCTGTAACCATACTCCTTTGTTTCTGTAACTGGATTTCTGGCTTTTCTTCCCAGGAGAAAGAAAAACAATTGGCAATCTAATAGAAACTTTTAATTTAGTTGTGTTAAAGAAAAGAAGAAAATGTGCATTTTAACCCATTATTTTGGGGGTTTAATTATTTATTGTTTATTTTGTATTGAGAATAGGAAGTCAGCTCAAACCTCAGTATGGACAGCACCCTCACCTGATGCACATGCTAGGTTTGTTAAAAAGTCTTAGGTCAAATATGTGTGTGGCATAAGGCATCTGAAATACTTCTGTGAGGAAAATGCTTTTAGTCATGGATGGCATCTTTGACTCTCAGTCTGATTTTTCACAGATTGATCATCTTCCAGAACTTGTCTTAGTCATCACAAAAAATCTAGTCATGTTTTTTCTTCAAAGCATTTTTTTAGTTCAAAATATGTGGACCTCTGAACATTAAACCAAAGAGAGTTCAGCAATCCCAATACTAAACAAGAGCAATTTTGAAGTGGGCTGCAGAAAATAATGTGGGAGAGTCAGGTTTTATCCCCTCTTTGATCAGCAAGAAACACACTGTTCTTCATGCAGTTCTAATTGCAGTCAAGTTGAGGGCTTATTTGTGGTCTTAAACACAAAGTAGAAAAGCCCAAAATAATAAAACCACACTTTCAGTGCACAATAAAACCACATTGTTGCCATGACAAACTGCAAAGGGAAGTTCGAAAAGGCACAGAGCTAGACTTATCCTGGCAACCTCAGAACAGTGATACCTTATACCTGAAAGTATTCACCCTTCCCCTGGCAACTGAAATATGGGAAACATACATTAAGATGAGAAAAATGAGAATTTTTAGCATATCCATAATAGATAAAATAATTGTTCATTGGTTTTGGTGGTTTTCAACTGTCTGATCAACTCCTTTCTTTTTAAATGAATAATCCTAATACCAATCTGACAGCTCTCATGTCTTAATCTTGTAAATCTTATTAACCTCTCTGAATCAATACCCAAGGGCTAAATTTTATCATAGATTCATTTTAAATGTTAGAATCTCTGATTCTCCCAACTGAATCCGTTTTACAGTACTGTCATTCCACTGACTCCAAAGGAATGACTTATGATATACAGTGGTGTAGATGTTGAGAAAAAAATCATGCCTTAATACAGTATAGAGTTCTACATACAGGTTAAATGGAATATAGGGAAATTTACAGTCTAAGAGACCATGGAAACAACTGACCAATGGAGAAGTAAAACCAGGAAAAATTAATAGATATATAATAGTGAGAAGAACAGAACAAAGCATAGAGGAAGGACATGAGAAGGAAAGGAATCAAAAATGTTGTTGATTTGTAATTGTTTTAAAAGGATGATGAAGTGCAGAATGTGAGAAGAAGCATTTGGTTTTAGGAGCTGTCTCTTCATTACTGCTACCTTGGGGATTGCTTCTATTCTGCTTTTATGGTCCTTGTAAATCATCAGTAACGGTGTTCAGGCACTACTATGGTGTTTGCCAAGAAGATGTACAATGAACAGCTCCTAAATTAGAAGTTTGAAGCAGTAGACAGTAGTATTTTTCTGGAATGGATTACCCCAGCACTCCCTGCCACTTCACAATTGCCCCTTGGCTGGCATTGCCTGATTGACTGGCCACTCTCTGCTGTGGTGAACAAGGATAGTTGCTGTACAGCTCCTCTCCATTAATGTCACAGCTAAATCTTCATCCCTTAAACTGCCACTAATCAAGGTCATCCCTTCCAGGATGCAGCTTAACCATCTACTTCACACTTCAGTAAGGCTTTTGACACTGTCTCCCTGGAGGTCCTCATAGAATCATAAAGTCATAGAATCAGCCGGGTTGGAAGGGACCTCCGAGATCATCGAGTCCAAACCTTGATCCACTACCGCCGTGGTTACTAGACCATGGCACTAAGTGCCACATCCAGTCTCATTTTGTAAACCTCCAGGGACAGAGAATCCACCACTTCCCTGGGCAGCCCATTCCAATGCCTCACTACCCTTTCTGTAAAGAATTTCTTCCTCATATCTAACCTAAACCTCCCCTGACACAGCTTAAGGCCATGCCCTCTTGTCTTACTGATAGTTGCCTGGGAGAAGAGACCAACCCCCACCTGGCTACAACCTCCTTTTAGGTAGTTGTAGAGACACTGTATGGTCTGGAAGAGATAGTGAGGTGGATTGAAAACTGGCCGAATGGCTGGGCCCAGATGGTGACTGGTGGTATGAAGTCTAGTTGGAGTCCAGTGACTACTGGTGTACTTCAAGGTCAATACTGGGTCCAATCCTGTTTAATACAGTCATTAGTGATCCAGATGATTGGGCAGAGAGTTTGCTGATTACACCAAACTGTGAGCAGTGGCTGATATACCAGAGGGTTGTGCTGCCATCCAGAGGAATCTTGACAGGCAGGAGAAATGGGCTGACAAGAACCTCATGAAGTCTAACAAGGGCAAGTGCAAAGTCTGCATCTGGGAAAGAAAAACCTGATGCACCAGTACATGCTGGGGGCTGTCCAGCTGGAAAACAGCTCTGTGGAGAAAGACCTGAGGGTCCTGGTGGACACCAAGTTGAACAAGAGTCAGCAGTGTGCCCTTATCACAAAGAAGGCTGAGCTGCATTAGGAGGAGTTCTGCCAGACACTTGAGGAAGGTGACTCTTTCCCTATAATCAACACTGGTAAGGCACATCTGGAGTGCTGTATTTAGATCTGGGATCCTCAGAACAAGAGGGGCATAGACGTATTAAGGAGGATCCAGTAAAGGGACGCAAAAATGATTATAAACTCCCATAAAAGGAGAGGCTGCAATCTAGGACTGTTCAGCCTGGAGAAGAGCAGATTCAGGGAGATCTCATTAATATTTATAAATACGTGAAGTGAGGGTGTAGAGAAGATGGAGCCAGGCTCTTTTCAGTGGTGCTCAGTGACTGGACCAGAGGTGATGGGCACAAACTGGAAGACAGAAAGTCCTCTCAGAATATCAGGAGATACTTTTTTCAATGTGAGGTTGAGCAAGCACTGGTAAAGGTTGTCCACAGAGGTCTTAGAGAACTCCCTCTTTGGCAAAATTCAAAAGCAATCTGGACAGAGTTCTCAGCAATCATCTCTAGGTGACTCTACTTGAGCAGGGGGATTGGACACGATGACATTCAGAGATCTGTTCCATCCTCAACTATTCTGCGATTCTGTGATCCCAGAGACAATCTCAGTAGTGTCTCAATAAAATATTTTTGCAACTTGGAAGGGAAACATATGCATTAAGTTCACACATTTAAAAAATATTCCTTGAAAGTACTTATCTTTTGGCCTTGAATTCCTAGTCACCGGTTTCAGAAAGGATTAATGTAACATTTGCTATGAAACATATACTTTTTTAAAAACAGATATTCACTTGCCAAGTAATATGGCATTACTAGGTCTGAGAAAACAAATTAACCTATCCCATATTTACTCTTTCCTCACTATAATTTTCCTTTCTTCCAAGCAAATTTAACCCTGTGCTGAAGAAAGCACAAATGCCATGTACCATTTTTTTCTACTCACTTCTAATTTCCAGATTGTAAATTAGTCATAATTGTGCACTGCTTTTTGCATAGTCCTTTGCCACACATCATCCTATGTCTGTGCTGTCTGAAGCTGATCAGATACAGGAAATACGTGCAGTCACTTTTTATTGTATTGACAGAAAATCAGTTTGTTGTCGCCAACTTTAGCAACATCCTTGTAATTCTCAGAATGTTTAAAAACTTAAGTGCCTCTGTAACAAATATTAATGTACCCAGTCAATTATGTCACATACATTACAATGCAGTAATTTTGCTTTCTGGTAGTGGTATAATGATTTGAAAATAAAAAAGGGAAATCAAAAAAGTGGTTTGCAGAAATGATAATAAATAAAATTAACTGAATACCCTGAGCAGCATTTTTTGAATGCTATAAGTATTTTCCCACCCTATCTTTCTTCTTCATATGCATACAACTTATTTGTAAGAAAAGCAGACAGTTTTCTTAGACTGTTAAAGACACCATCAATCATTGTCTTGCTTGGTAATGTTTCAATTACTCTGAAAAAATACTGTCATTTTCATGGCTACAATCTGATCCATGGAAAATCCCACCCACTCCTTCCCCAGACAGTAATGTTTGCATATGAGAAACGTAGGCACTGTTGGCAGGATTATGAACTGTTGATAAACCTTTCTCTGTGCCTCCCAAGTATCTGGAAAGTGTACTGTATGACAGTCAGGATCTTTGTAAGATTAGCTTAATGCTTTGTCACTTTATACTTTTCTGTCTTCTTTTTTCCCCTAACAGCTTTTGTGCATTGCACATTATACTTGACACTACAGTAAGTACCTTTCTAGCTGTTCCACTATAAGTTGCATAAGGCATGAGTAGGGGAGCCATTCGGTAAGATATAGGACTGATACTGGACACCAGCCAACGTGCAAGTTATTTCCAGCATATTATTGCCAAGGATTGTCAGAACTCGCAACACTACTGAGGATTTCATGCAATTCATAGTCACTTTCATACAGAAAAGGAGAAAAGAGAGCATTTTGACATAAAGGAAAAAATACAATGTACTTCTGCAAAGAAAAATGGAACCAACAATCTTCCATTTTTTTAAAAAGCATAGAATGATGAAGTGGAAAAGGTAAAGGGGAATGGCTGAGAGGAGAAGAAGAAGGAGTAGGGAAAAAAAAAAGAGACGGAGAGAAAGAAGTGGAAAAGAAAATATAAAGTATAACATAGGTAACAACTTCGTGACATATGTTAGTAGAAGGCAGACAGTTGTGGATGATGTTATAGAGCTGTGTTCTATATGTTCCCTCTTTAAATGCATTTTTTACAGGTTGTGTAGTTTCATGTTGTTTTTAATCTCCCATCTGTATGTTCAGTACTGCTTTCTATTAGATCTTGCTTTTAGGCAAGTCTTAAAACCTTTGCAGCAATAACCATTGCATATTAGTGCAGCATGTAATTGAATAAGGTCTTGTTTCTCTGTGAGAACCTTAGATGCCCAATATATCATCTAATATTTTCGGATGTTAGCCTGAATCTTTAGTATTTTTCTGTGCCCCTGTGTAACCCCAGAACAGACAAATTGCTCTATTTCTTCTTGCTGTGACTAACAAACCCCATGTTTTCTATCAGCAGGTCTATGCAATTAACTTCCTGCAGCCCCCCGTGGTTTCCTGGAACTGTAAACTCTCTTCTCACACTTTTCCACAGCATGTAAAACGTAGCCCTCTAGAACAGCATAACTCTATGCAGTACAATTACTTTAACTCTGCTACTTTGAAGGCTTTGCAGGTAGCAAGAAGGGAGAGTGGTAAGTGTATCACATATAAACCAGATAAAAGTAGTTATGTTGAGAATCATACTCTCCAATTATCAGAGAATATATAATCAGAAAAATCAAAGATTATGATGTAATTACTTCAAATATACTTTAGAAGAGTATCCTATTGCGAAGAAATGTTAAAATCGGTTGCAAAATCGCTCTCATTTTTTCCCTTTGCTGTCTTTATCTCCTTGTAACATGCTTACCTCTATTCTGACACTTTCACATTGGTACACAGTCTGGTTATGTTTTATACCTCTCTGTTGAATTCAGGAATAGTAACTACCTTGATTACTTTGTGCATGTTGTTCTCCATCTCCATTGGACTTCAAAAAAACTAAAAATAAGACAGAGCCTAATTGTTGCTCCCTGAAAAGAACGGGGCTTCATTCTCGTGATTGTTTGAACAGTCACCTTAGAGTCACATTGTGAACATCTCAACAAAGGCAATAGAAGAGACTATTACTGTAGATGTAATAGAGTACTTCATATAAGATTTCTCAGTTAATTTTACGTAGATATTATAGGTATATTTATATGTAAAATTCAGTACTACGTCTTTCCTATTTAAAGCACTATATCATATGCAAATATCATCATGGAAAACAAAAACCCAAATCCATTTATTAATAGAAGCAATCCATCAATACATATGGTTTATATGCTACTGAATGCTGTGTAAGTTATCTTTGACTCATCTGTATTTAAATCAGCCGAAGTAATTCAGTAAATCTAAACAGCCTAGGCAAATCTAAATTCAAATTCAATTTGTAAGTGAGCTTTTTGACTGAATCATATATTTTCACTTGACCAGATTCATGGCAGAATACATTAGCTCATTACTTCCTGAATATTCTCTATTCAAAACAACAGCAATATTCAGAGAGGAGTCTTTTTCTTCATTTGCAAGGCTGGCCAGTGGTCACTCCCAAGAAGAACTGCTTTCTGTCCTGTACTGATGTGAACCAAGTTTTAAAACACCATTTATTCTTGGAAGTAGTTCCAGTCAAATACATTATACCTATTCATTACCAAGACTGCCGGATGAGCATCACCATTACTGCTTTACCTTTCTAATTTTTCCTCACAGTAAGACCACTCATCAATCTATGAGGTTTTTAGAGCTTTGGCTATAACATGGATATTAAAAACAGGCAAACAGGGAGGGAGGGTAGCAGTATTTATGATTTTTTTCTTCTGGAGATGCACACGCTGTACAAGATTAAAGAGAGTACAGATAAGGAACTTGACAGATTGTTCATTTCTGCTGTTTTTCAGTAAGATGAGGCAGTGATGGTGCCAATATGCTGTCATTTTGTTTAAATGCAAGATGGAAATAGAGGGAATTTGTTTCAGTATTTAAATCATCGCAAATCGAGTTAGCCTAAGTAAAGACATTTTACAGAAAAGGTTTCATGGTTGTTATTGTCATTTGGGCATGACAAAACAGTGTAATGATTTCAAATTCAAGTTTTTATAGGCTCCCCTTAGGGTGTAGACAATATATTCAAAAGTCACAGCTAGTCTCGCTGACAAAACTTGTATGGCTCCTTATCCCAATTCACATCTCCCACACTGCAAAGGGAGAGACAGGAGTGGAAACAAAAAGTTTAGTTGCAGATATTCATTGCACTCTAATAACATTTCAATTGATTAAATATTTACTAAATATTCTGCTCCCAAATCTCTTTTATAAACAAGCTCTAACAGAGACTGGCAGCTCCAAGGAGCTGACTATATCTCACCAATTCAAACTCTTTCAGTCCAAGCACACAGTTTCTGAAATCAGTGGCAAACTGTGGTTTCTAACCCACCTCAACATATCCAACTCCTAAAATCCACACTGTTCCAAAATGGAGCAGACCATTCCAACAGCTCCACCCTTCCCCCCACCTTTGTGCAGTGTTTGTAAGTAAGCTTCTAGTACCAGTTAGTGGTGTCCAGATTTAGTTGTTAGAGGTACCATACCATGCAATGTCATGTGAAAATAACAGCTACATTAGTCACACACAGGGAGTCAAAAATGAGTTCCACAGGACCTCTAACCCAACACCAGGCTTATTAACTTAGGCAAAGTACCATGCCTAAGATGCTGGTCTGCCTGTAGCACTGGGACTAACATGTAATCTCACAGCTCTGCCAGCACTGAGCAAGTTTAGTTGTGTGGCATGGACATTCATGTAGTGTAGAAACTCTCTTACACACAAAAGAAAGTCACGCAATTTACATTCAAACACAAACACTTTCCCTTCAACTTGAGCAGATGTCATCTTAGAGTGGTACTTCACAACTTTTGAATAAGGGAATGATCTGAGAACATCAAGTGTTAAACGTGTAGGATACAAGAGAATGAAACAAGTGGCCATGAATTTTGGCTGAATTTTAGCCATATCTCACACAGCCTGCTTATAGCAGAAAAACTCACATGTGTTTTCCAGTGAAATACAATGACTTAAAAAACAATTAAAGGAACAAATCAAATAACACCTCTCTAATGGTGACCAGACATTTGGAGTATTAAAGATGTGAATGATACCTAATAAATTGCAATTTATTGCACAGTTCACAAGCTTACCAGGTAAGGATAGTAATTACCTAAGAGGGTATTTAGCACATAAATGATAGTTAAAAACAATAGATGTAACTGAAAAGACATAATTTTCATAACATTTCTTTCTCTCACCCTTCTTCAGACATTATTTTAATCTTTACCGGTGTCTGAATTTTTACATTCTTATGATAATAAACTGAGGGAGATAAACTTCTCCCATTGTAAGTGAAATTTTGGTAATAAAAAATTAACAACATAACAGATCTCCACCATTCTCTTTTTTTATTTTTTTTGGTCTCCTGAAATAGACACCTTTAAAACTGTCAGTATTCCTACAATACTTCTTTGGATTTTTTAATTTTTAAATGCTAGGAACCTCTATCACTTTTCCAGGAACAAATCAAATGTTGTGTACTAGTTTTACAGGCCCAGTGAGCAGACTGTACTAGCGGCTGGGTAGCAGCCAAAAATATGACGGTCAGTATGACCTGTGAAATTAAGTGGGACTTAGTCCAAAGCCTAGTAGAAACACATTTTCTTACAAATCTTATCTTATTATTACTAGAAATGGACAGTGTTTCTGGTCATCATCATGGCTAGGCTTCACGAATGAAGATTTGGGAAGGCCTGTACCCACATTTGCTACAAGCGTGCTGGTGGCTAATAAGGCCAATACGAGATAGACAAGTCCAGTTGCAAAAGGCACAGCAGAAAGACTCCTTAGGTGGTATCAGCAAGACACGATTATTTCTGTGTTGTCTTTTCTTCTCAAGAGTGATCCTGTGTGCATTCTCAAAAGAAGCAGCAGCGTTATAGATAGTGTGTTTCCAGACCTCCCGATTGGAGGCCAGTAGCACAAAGAGAAGTGTCCAGGCTCTAAGTAGGAACAGACAATGTGCTACCACCTAAAAGTATGTTGAACATCATCTTTGTTTTGCTAGTGCGGAGGACCAGCAAAGAACATAAAATAGGTGCTGCCTTTGCAAAGAAACAGGACAACAAAGTCCTTGGGTCCAGTCAGATCACCATTGTTACAGGAAAAAGAAAAAGTGGTTTTCAAGAATTGCGTCTAAGTCAAAGCCTTTTAAGTATCTGCTATTGAGGGCTAGGTATGTATGCAGTATGGAAGAATATTGTGCATTAAAATGTAGAGCTTACATTTTAATACACAATATGCAGAGTTTTGCGTGTAAAACATACACATTCAAACCACAACTTTCTCCAATTTTAAAAACATTTCTCCTCTAAGTTCTATCTTGTATCATACTGTTCACTCAGACCTCTTACCTACAACAGCATAAAAAGTGACTGGGACAGAAAATGTGGAAATCAATAACCATAAGCTATCATAAACCAAAACCAAGGAATGCACACAGAAAGCCAAAACCACACAGTTAACAGAAATTGTTCTACATGTTCATCCCAAGGTTTATGTTAGAAAGCAGGAAATAGTGCTTGAGGTAGCTGTAACTACATAGGATAGGACCTTGAAGATAAAGAACCTTTAATACTACCTAAAAAATCATTAACTGAAAATACTCCGTCCTTTGACACATCACAAACACATTCATGACCATTGCTGGGTTGTTCAGCCCATCCTAGGCTAGGTGAAAATGATTATTTATTTTTTTTAAGGTCATAACACAGTCTGAGCTTTTTAAAGTAATTCAAACTGCAAATGACTTGGACTTCAATAATATTAAAAGGAAATTGTCAAAGCTTTCTTACCAGGGAAAACTTGTCAGAATTATTGAAGAATACTCCTGTCCAGTCAGCATAGACACTCAGAACAATTCCCAAAATCATTCCCAGTCTCAGAATGTGTGCTTCTTAGTCCAAATCCTCTTTGTGTGAGTCTGAACTGTTCAGAGACAAATAAAGTCAGACAAGATGGAATACAAGAATGCAAATGTCATGAAATATTCCAAAAATATGAAGTGTGCTATTCTTATGCATCTCAGCTTCTGGTTTATTGAGGATGGCTTCCTGGATAGCTGGAACATTGTCTGCCTCCAAGGACAACAGCACCTGTTTGGTGACACAGCACACAGTTCTTGCTTACATAGAACGCTCTCCTCAAACATGTCATGAGCCACAGTCACGGTAGATAGATAGATATAGACTAATCTGAGCTGCAAATCAAATGAGCAGCAAATACACCTTCATCTGGCATGGTCAAAATTGGCTACTGTACATCAGCTGGAGGAGACTTGTCAAACCAAAGGCCTCTGCCTTGCTCTTGCTCACCCATCTGTCAGCGGGGGCTGTGCCTTTAAACACCTTTAATCATTTCTGGCTGAAAGTAGTAAAGAAAAGCCTCAACTGTTTCGCTGTGATCTTGCCAACAATGCCATAGATATAAGAATTCTTAACTGAGGTGCCAACTACTGATTAACCAAGCACTTCACTTTCAGAAAGGGTCATCCTTTTATGGATAGTATGATGGACATGAAGAGACTCTTTCTTCCATACTCTAGATCAATCACAGAATTCATTTACTACTTTACCTGACTTCAAATGAAAATGTTATTCTTTGCCTTTGAGTCATCTCCTCTTCTAAATCCTCTGTACATTTGGGTGGCTTGAAAGCGAGGCTAAAGAAAATGGTCCAGAGTAAATCTTAAAAGGACAACACCTTTTAAAATCATAGACATTCAGTTAAGTATTGGCATATTGGTATGTCAGTATTTTTCCACATAGCCCACTGTTTTCCAACAGCTTCCATACATAACTTTTAAATACCTGTCTTTTAACATGACAGCTACATAGAGACTTTATACCTTAAATACATCACCAAATATTTATACGTTCAATAAACAATAAAGACATCTTGGTACCGCCTGATGACTCATTTTTAAATGTACTCCTTAGTAAACCACATTTAGAAAAATGTGATTTCTTAAAGACAGTTGAGTGGAAAATGCGGCTTATATAATAAGAACATTAAATAGTAAAAACTCAGTAATTTAAAATAATCCATTGTGTTATGAAATATGATTTCCTTTAGTATGCAAAAGTCATATTCATTGAATGGAGTTTTAAATAGGCTACATTCTATTGTATTTTACCTTCAGGGACCCTGGGAGTTTATTCTGTCTAATGAGCTGTGTACTATTCACTTAGAAGCTTCATTTTTATTATTATGTATAAGGAATTTTTTTTCTGCTTTAGCAAGTGCCTTTTTTAAACAAATTCTTTTTTTTTTCCTAGGCATTGTGTTAACTTCTGGGATAATATGTGAAATACTACAGTGTTTCTAACAGTTTAAAAAACATTTATATTTTCAAGGAGACTATTTACATTAGTGATATCCTCCACTAGAATAGGATAGTCCCTTTTGGCTCCATTTTTTTGTTGCTCTCCAAGTAGATGTTGTTATTGTTGCCATCCAAGTAGAGTTTATTTAATGACACTAAAGAAAAAGAAAATCCCATTAACAATAATGAATTCTTGTTTAGGCAGGTTCAAATGGGGAAAAAAAAAGGGGGGGGGGAGGAGGAAATAATCTTAGGTATCTTTTCAAAAGGTAAAATGCTGACATTTAAGCCTTGCAAGCCACTCACAGAATGAAACTAAGATACCTTAAACCACTTTTCTATTCTAAGCTTATTTAGGATTTCATGGATAGAAAAAGGTTTGGTAAACTTAGGTAGGCTTTAGCTCACATCTTATCTACATAGAACTCTGTGTGGCAATATTTGTCAGGATTCAAGACTGAGATGTTCTGAAAGACAGGGGTTAGATATATTTGGAACCACCTTCAAGGTTATCTTGTAATAGTAAAGTCCATCACAGTTTGGATATATATGGCTTGGATATACACAGTTAGGGTACATACAAGTTTTAAATCTTCTTCTAGCACACATAACCCTCAGATTGTTATCTTTTGCCTACTCTTTGCTATCGAATTCACCACAGAGATGACTTACATCACAGCATTTTTGTCTCTTCTGCCACAAAAACTAGGAGATATGAATTAAATGACTCCCTGCTGTTAGCAGACTCACACAAATGGGTCACTGTTTTGTCCAGTAGCACCTACTGAAGCCTTGGACCTGTTTGCAGCATTGTGGATTCAAACATGTACATGGGTTTGCAAATCATCTGAAGAACATCTTGGAAGAATACTGGTCTGGGGCTACTAAATATAAAACCACGACCACTTACTTAAAAACTTCGTGGACCACAGATGGCTTGAGGCAGGAAGAACATAAAATAGAATGATCACTGTCTGTTTACCCTGAGTTTACACTGAGGCTGTTGCTATGGATGGACTTTTATTCAGACTTGGTACTCACAGTATCTCCATTCTCACATTAGGGTTACCAAAAAGAAAAGGAAAAAGAAAAAGAAAAAAAAGAAAAGCATGAAATTCTGACTGACACTAATGCTTCACTCTTTGAAACTAATGAAGAGCAAATGCACACAGCATTTGGGATCTTCTCAAACATGATTGTTAAATCAGAAATTAGGAATAGAGTCTAATCTGTGGAAGTGTGAATTCCTCAGTACTCCTGCTTAAATGCTCATTGCTTTCTCCTGCTGTGTTCAGTGCCCTAAAACTTGGAGTGCACACAGACTGCTCTCAGGCTGCAGCTTCTCCTCACTTGTATAGGAGAGAAGGAGGGAAAAGTCCTTCAGATCTGAATAGCAGGAGACGAGTCCTTCCCACTGCCCTCTTTTGCTCACATTCTGTGGAAAGAAAAAAGTGAGAGCATTGATGCAGGGGTCCTGCTTAGCCCAGCAAGCTGGGTAGAAGATCTGGCCTGAAGAGATGTGCCAGGTGGGTGGAGTGGGGTGGCTGTTGGCACGATACAGCAGTGCACAAGAGAAGCAACAGCCAGGAAGTAAAGACCATAACAAAACTGTGGGAAAGGAGAGCACCTTCCTGCTTTACATGTTGTGGGACAGCTGAGTGGCTTTCTGGGACTGTTTCTTGGACTCTAGAGTGGAAACACAGGATCTCATCTCTAGAGTACTTATTCCCATCCATCCCTGCTGACATATAAGTACTCCTCTCTTGGAGAGGTGTGTCTAAAGCTCCCACATACGAGACATCATTTTCAAGGCAGTCATGGCATAGGACTACAAACTAAAGCTTGATTTTTCTATACAAGCTCTTGTCCTTTATGACCGAAGGCAGTTCTCGTTGTAGAGGCTTCTTTCTTCACTTTTCCCCCCATAGCGCCACCACAGCTACTTCACATTACAGTTCCTGTTGGGACTGTTTAACTTTAGTCTTTTTTCCTAATTATTTGGCAGCTATTGTAAACAGTTCTGAGGGAACCCAGACCTTTATAAACACCACCCTATCCTCATTTCACAAATTCATCTAATTTGATCCACCTGAGATGAGTTCAAAACAAATTTGGAAATCTAAAATTAATAAATAAGCCTCTTTTCTTTGATTTTCTTTACTTTTTCTAGCCATTGTTTTCCCAATGCAAAGAGAAGTACTAGGATATAAAATACAAACTCTCATTCCAAAACCCATAAGATAACCTTCTGCTGTTGCTGCAGCTATTGCTGCCAGCACTGTCAGCATCTTCAGTGCTTCTATAGCAACAACTACTTCCAACTGTGCCATACTTGCAAGTAATTTAGGTGCATAAAACAACAACATTTTAGTGAGGACTGCATGTTATACACTTGAAACAACGTTTGTCAATAAACCCTGAGCCTACCTCAGATTATAATTCTTCTGCCTCTTTCCTGGGCAAAATTCGTCTGTAAAAAATATTAGGAGAAAAAAGCTCCCACCTTTGCACCAAATATAAACAAACAAAATGCACACAAATTTAGTAGCCAAAAGAACATCCCAGACAGTTACTGACAGATAAGCATAGATATCAAGGTAGGCTGACCATTTGATGAAAAACCAAAACAGCTATAGCATTTCTCCCTGGTTCAGGAATCTGCCCTTTGCCTTGGATTATGCAGGGGGCATGTTTCATCTCTTCAGTCCTGAAGACATTTCTTAAGGTTCCAGAAACATGATCTAAATCTCCAAACTTTTTTGGCCAATTCACAATGTTTGGTTACTGCCTGTCATCCAGAAAAGAAGTATAGACAGGTATAGAGAGAAACATACGCAAACAGAACTTTTCCCACTCCTAAAAATTGCCTGGAATCATGAGAGAAACATGGGGCATAATAGGATAATGTAGGTTTATTATGCCTTTTGACATGATAACATAATCCATTTATTTACTCACTTCAGTGCCTGAGTTTTCTATATAATACAGTAAGTTTTGAAGAAAAGACTGTATGTTATAGGAACATAAGGCTGAGTCAAACAGTAGTATTAACTGGATTTGGAACACATGATGTACACAAGCACTTCTTGCTTAGCAAGGCTCTGTAAACTCCTGTAAATTGTAGCTTCTTCTACAGAGATCAATAAATGTGAAGATTTCACACAGCACTTCCAGAGGTGCCAGCTTCTGCAACATTCAGTGGGGGAGTCACCTAATGCAGTCACCTAAAGCCTAGAATTAGCAGTAGGTTCTGGAGTCAGTTTGAAGCAAGTACAGTAAATTACAGAAATAAAGTTCAGAGCATGAGAAGGTCCCAATTCCTGATGTCTCCAGATTTCTTTTGTGCTCAGATTTACCCTCATATTGTATGTAATCACTACCAGCAGGGCTCACACGTTTGTATACATTTACTGTCCAAGCACAGTATTCATTCTCTATGTTTTGCTGATATTCCTGGACTCCTATTCACACCGATAAAATTAATACAAAAATACATGCAATAGAAGGCTCTCCTAAATGAAAATTCAAATCTCTCTGTCTCTTTATTTGTCTTACAACAAGGCTGAAGAATCAGATAATATTTTAAACCGTGTGCAAGTGGCATCTTCATGTTTGTTTATCTTTTGCCAAATTGTCAGTGTAGCAGTCTATAAAAAGACACATATCTGCTTTTTCTGACAAAAAGACAATGTTTAAATCATTTCATCCCTTGTCCACAAAAAGAAAAAGGGCCACATTTCACCCTCTGGCCAATAAAGGGCAGCTTGCTTCCTTCCCCAAACCCATCCTTTGGGGGATCACTGGGTGAGGCACCTGTAGAAACTCCTTTTATCACCAGATTAGACTTCACCATCATGACCGTTCTCCTGAACCATTTGCAAGTGAATAAGAACACAACTCACCCTCCGCAGCCTAGATCATAAGCCTGACAAGAAACAAAGATGCAGTCACAGAGCTAGAAGTTGGCAAAAGCACAGGGTGGACCAGTAAGCATAAGACAGAGACTTAGCTGTCATCAGTTTGTAAGAGTTCTGTGCTGCAGTATGTGGAGTTTCTTGCTATGAACATTCCAGTGCTTAGCCCTCAAAAACAGCAGATAAAATCATAAACTTCCTGTATAACCTGAATCAAGTTCAAAAGTGAAAATATCTTTGCCTCAGTGGTACTATAGGGACAAAACTCAAAGATTCTTAAATTCTCATTTGCAACCTACAAATCCTATTGAAAGTTGTGCACACCTTCCAGGCAAGGTGGGAGAAGCAGAACTTATTAACCCAGACATTAAACAAGGTAGGGCTTTAACGGATGTTGAGGTAAGAGAAGTTATAAATCCTGTAGACAACTGACAACAAAAGTAAGATAACCAGAACTGTCTGTCAACATCAGTCTTTTTAGAAAATCTAACGAAGGGGATTGTTACCTGGACTTCTCTACCTTGGCACTGTTAACCCTTTTTGGCCTAGACTCCTCTGGAGAGTAATTATGTACTATAGAACCCTTCTCACTGTGCATGAAGAGACCACAGTTTGTTGGCTGACAGTTCCACCTGTATCAAAGTCTGAGGATTTTGATCAGTTCTCAATTTTCACCTGTTCCTGGCAAAGCTATGTGTCTACTTAAAACTTGTTTTCCGCTACAGTACTTCTAGGCTTTTCCTCCCACTGCTGCTCACAACCCTTGGCTTCTCATCCTCTCCTGTTTCTTACTAGAAGCCTCTACTGGCTTAGTACTCCGTTTCATCTTTCTTCCTACCCTAAAACTGAAGGGAAATATGAAATATACTTCCTTCCCCTGGAAGGCTCACCACTGCATTGTGTCCTGCTAAATCATTTGTGTCAGAAACTACTTATTTGTGAGCCTGAGAAAAGCACTTCTCCAGATAAAACACTATGTCTTCTTGGACTAGCTCTCCAAGAGCAGACAGACGTGATCCTCCCGGTTTGTTCTGTTAACCTGCTCCCTCACCCATTTCCAGGTATGCAAGTAAAACATTGTTCTACTTGATCAATAAATTCAGCATCATACTTTCTAGAAGAAAGTTAAACAATTTCTCACAAAGGCATCTTCTTAATTTTTTTTTTTTCCTTCTTCCCAAATACCCTTCTCTGTCTTCTTAACTATCATAGAATATTTTTCTGTAAGGAAAAATTAAATGTGTATGTCATGCCTCAGTACTATTCTTAGTGTATGTACACATACACTAAAGCCTAGTTTAGGAACAGAACACATAGCATCATCGTTTCTCATAGTGGTTTGAAGGCATAAAGGCTCCCCAGACTGCACCAAATTACATGCAGAATAACATGATAGACAAAAGAAGAAATCTCAAAACATCAAGAAAGCATACCGAATAGATTTTTTGGGGAAAAAAATAATTATTTTAGTGTCTAACTGAATTAGATGGCTCTGAAAGTATTCCTCACAGTATTAGAGAAACACTGAGGAGATTCAAAAGACTGTAGCAAAGAATGGAAACAAAGAGTGTCATGCTTCATAAAAGACATGGCATTTGCTTCAAACAGAAGTTATTATAGCATCAACGAAGGTAATCCCAAATGTTGAGAAATCATAGAACCAGTTACAAAAGAATAATAGTATTTCACTAGTCATGGAAATTTCTTTTAATGATAATACACACCTTTTTTTTTATTTGTGTGCAACATTTGTAACTTTAGAGTGCATCCTGCTCACATCCTGCTCATACTTCTCTGAAGAAAGAAATGAAAAACAGAAACAATTTACTGATGATGCAGTCACAATGTCATACTTGCATACTTGGAAAAACAGAAGAATAATGGGAAGAATAAAGTTTCTAATTTAATCACAGGAGTCCATCAGGTGAAACTTTAATCAAGATACCAGAATAAAACTGTAGAAAGTCCTACAAAAAGAGTATGAAAAATATGATACCATAACTTTAATTGTCCACCTAAGAAAGGGACAGATGCAGAGCTGGTCCATTGAGAGAGGCTTTAGCTGTGGAGAGCAGCACACTCCCAATACCATACTGGTACTGGGTCCGGGCGAATGCTGTGACTTCAGCTGCATCCTGCTCAGAGGATGAGAAGCTGTCTCAGCATGGACACCCAAAATCACACAGAGGTCCCCCTGTAGCTTATTTAATGCAGATGATAAAAATAGGATGACATCTACATCCTCTCCAAACACACCATTTGAGAATAAAATTAATTATCTATCATTAGCTACCACAATCTAAAACTCATTATTGACCCTAATTCTGGCTTGAATTTGATCTTAACAACAAACCAGAAAGTGTTTTCACCCTCCTTCTAGCACTCCAAAGGGAAGTCAACCAAAAAGCAAACTAACATCACCACCACAGTTTGATGCTGTAAGCCTACCTGACATTTTGCTTCATACCTTTGTCACATATGCAGGCAGAATAAAGCATGTGAAGATCTTGTTCTGCACTGAAACAGTTCACTCATTTAAAAGTTTCTGCTTTGAATATAATATATTTCCAAAATTATTGGCAACCTTGGAACAAGTAGGCCTGAAATACCAAGTCTGGTGAGGAACTGACGTTGCTAAAAGTGAATTTGAAACTATTTCATTCAGATTTTGTTCTGTCCACTTCTTTCCCTGCTTTAGGTGCTTCAGGTTTGACAGTTCTGACAATGAAGAGGTCATTGTTGACAGGAGACTATGGTGGACTACAATGAAAAGAGAAATCTTCCAGATAGGAGTCTAGTAACACTGTATGTTTTGGCTCTGTGAACTAAACAGATTAGAACAAGGGAATAAACCCCTGCTGTGAAAGGTTGTTCTCATATCACAGACTCTGCATATATTCAAAACGGAGGAGTGAACCAAGCAACACATTGACTCAGAACTGATTCTGTATTTCCATAAGACATTAGTCTTTGCCAAATTGACCACATGTGGGTTAGTTTCTCCTTTAAGGTAGTCATGAAGACAAAACTTAGGGAAATAATAACTCAGTCTTATAATATCAGATTACAAATAAAAATAAATCCCTCTAGGATTAGCTCATGATGAAGGATACCTTAAGGGTAGTTTGCTAATTATTGTAGAAATAAAATCAGACGCAGTGAAACAAGCGTATTTGTTCCTGTGTAAATATGGCCTTGTATGTGTTGCCAGCAAACTTTTCAGAGGTGCAGAATCATGAAAAGCTGAACAATCTTTCAATTACAAATATATTCACAGTTAGTCTATCTTGCAAGGAAACTGAGAGGAGGTGAATTCAAGAAGGTGCTCGGTACCTACAATTTCAACCTAGTAATTATATCATCCAGTCTGGTCTTAGCAGAAAGCAGCATTAAAAAAATGAAGGAGAAGAGGAAATGCTAAGACAGAAACAAGCATTTAAATCTAAAAAAAAGGGAATAATTATACTGTAGATCTTCTAATTCTCATTCTTTTCACTAAATACCCTTCCTTTATATAGCCCACTTTAAAACGAAGAAGTGGCATCTTCTGTCTTCATTAGTATATGCATAATTATAGATAACTGGCTTACAGGTATTTCAGTCAGCATTATTGAACTCATCAGCTCAAAACTGTTTGCGAGGCTCAGTCACTCACAAAGAATTGTCCATTTCTAATGACTTTAATTAGTAATCTTTGACCACAACAGGGTTGTATACTTGAGCTAGCAGCAGCACTCTCAACCCTTGCCGCGACTTAAGGAGCTCAATCTGTGTAGTTTATCAAAAGGATTGAGAGGAGACTTGATTACAGCACGTAAGTACCTTCACAGGTAGAAAATACAAGGGCTCTCTAATCTGACAGAGGCATAACAAAAACCAGGAGCTGAAAACTGAAGTCAAGAAAATTAAGTAGGAAATAAAGCACACCATTTCTCAAAGATAAGGAAGTAAACCACTGAAACAAGACCCAAAGGAATCACAGCATCATTGAATAATTTTGGCTGGAAAAGATGATGATGCTGCACAATAGGCAGACTTTCAAGCACATAAACTTTCCTTCAGGTCGGACATGAACTGAAGAAGCAATTCACAATTCTTTTAAAAAGTTGAAAAAAATTGCTTCAACTTTGACTGTTGTGCCATATCCTGGATTAAAATGACGGGGGTTAAAAGTGAGGGATACTGACATGGAGCAGAGTGCTATATCCCATTCCTTTTAAAATGACTGCTAGTGATAAAGGAATAGAGTAGAACCTGCTTTTTAACAGCAAATCATGAATAGAAAAACTGCTGCCCCTTCTGTGCTGATCCTAGGGGCTTTGTTAGCTTTGTTAGAACCTGTGACAGGAATAGAGAAGTGTCTAAGCCTACCCAGTCCTTTTCTTTGTATTTTGAGAACTCTGAAATCTTTCTGATGAGAACCTCAGCCAAGCTCAACAGCTCCTTCCTATTGTTCAATTAGATCTTGTCATAGCAGAAGGAGGCCATATTAAAGCAATATCAAAGGCTCCATTACCCATTATTAGTCTCCCAAATAGTTTAGTTTTCTTCCTGCACAACAGTTCATTGTCTATAAACTAGTGGTCAGACAAATCTACAGCATAATATTCGTAAGCATTATCACATTATAACAGTAAAGCTATGTTGATGTATGACAACAGAGAATGTCCAGAAGTTTTGCCCTAGTCATTGTCAAACAATATTTTCCCATGGTCCCATCTGTTGGGTTTTCACTTTAAAGATTAAGCTATGCACATAGTATGGCAATAATAATGAAAAAGTATTGCAATCATTTTTACTGTGACACTAACAATAACTGTTACAGTTGGCAAAGTATTTAAACCACTTATAGGCAAATCAAGCTTTCAAACTGTCTTTATTTAAGTGTGGGAATCGAGAATAACTGCTGTGGTAAATGTCAAAGAGGATGCCACCTCAGCTGCAGATTTCTACCAGCAACATTTCAGTGGCTTCAACACACTTGTGCCATAAATGACGTACCACATAGACCTGTCTCATGTTCTTGAGATTTTTATTCAACAAGCCTTTTATTTAATGTGGTATTTGTTGATTGTTAGGTGAGGTAAACTGTTTGCTGGAGCAACATCTATGAGTTTGCTGTATTCATCTAAAATAATCAGACTTACTTAAGGTCTGTCACTTAAGTAACCCTCTTAGTACCAATGTGCCTAGAATCCCTTATATGGAACCTGTCTTTTCTAGGTAAACCTTCTGCAGACCTCCACGGATAACTAACAATCACTTATTAAAAACATCGATATCATCAAACACAGAATGACAGTGCAGAGTTATGTATTTACACTGCTGAACATCAGCATAGTACAGGTATATTTTTCCATGTCCATCACTCATTCACATTTTTCCCTCTACTGCTGTCTTGTGCCTTAGTTTATGGGCAAGAAAAGAGGATAACTTTATAGATTGTTTCTCCAGTCAAAGCATTATCAGAAGCATAGTGAACTTCAACTCCCCTTGATCCTGGCACAAGCTGTCCAGTTAATATCAACAGTGCAATTAAAGCACATTTTATGAATTGAAAGAGTGCACCAATACATAGCTGGTTTTCAGTCAATAATGAGTACAGCTATGGATAACTCAGAATTGAACGGACCGGGATAACAACGCAGTAGTAACTGGGTAATAATAAGTTGCTGTGCAAGCAACTGTGACTTACTCTAATAGCAGCTCATAACGGTAGGTGCTTACAGACAGTGACCTTGATTTAGCAAGGATGTTTAATTAGAACTTGAAACACTTACTTAAGTTACAGCAGAACATAACAGGATGGTTTATGAAAAAGGCATGTACTAGGCGTAATTTAACCAGTAAACAAAGGTAAGAGAAAACTCCATCAGCTTGCAAAATTCTTTTGTGGTCTTTTCACAAGATCTTTGTACTTGGACCAGAATTCTGTAGCAGTCAATCCTATCTTTATATACAGCAATCATATTCAGCTGCTGAAAGCACATGCTTGTAAGACATACAGTTTTCCCTTTCTTACTACAGCGTGTAAGGTTACTACTTTCTAGCAAGTATGGATAAACTTGGGAGGAATGCTAAATCTTGTGCTGATTTAGTGCTTTAAAATATAACTCCATCAAAATATGTTAGGAAATCCATTTCCCCAATAATCATAGTTCCAAATAAAGTAAGGTCTCAGATACAGACTACAGATTTTACTAGCAACAGTGGTCACTCAGTACAGGAAATAAGTGAGTAGAAGTTATTATACTCAGAAAAGTGGAGAAGAAATCTCAGTGGTCATTTCTATTCAATAAAAATGATGGTCAGATCACTAAAAAGGAGAGCTTTCTTTGGAATTCATATCCACCTGTGAGAAAGTATACTGGATCGGGCTGGGATACAGTTAATTTTTTCACAGCAATTTTTATGGTAGATTTGTGATTAAAAAGGTGTTGATAACACATAAGGCTATTGTTGAACAGTGTTTCTCTTTCTCCCACTCTGGTCCCTCCAGCAAGTAGGATAGAGGTGCACAAGAAGCTGGTAGAGTACACAACTGAACCTAACTGGCCAAAGAGATACCCCATAGCATATGACGTTGTGGTCAGCAATAACACTCAGGGAAATGAAGAGAGTGGCAGTGGCATTCAAGTTATGGCATTTTTCTTCCCCAGCAACCTTTAGGTGTGCTGAGACTCTGCTTTACTGGAACTTGCCTACAGATGGCAAGTAGTGAATTAATTCCTTATTTTGGTTTGCTTACGTATACAGGACTTTTTCACTTGTAAAACCGACACATGAGGTTTCCGTTTCTTCTTTTCTAATGTTCTTCCCATCCCACTGTGAGGAGAGTGAGTGAGAAGCTGATGGGTACTTGATTGCTAGCTGCGGTCAACTCACCACAAGAAGGCAAAAAGTCCAAATACAGAAATCCAGGACATAGAAAAAGAAAATGGTGAGAATGACTGACAGAAGAGAGTTACAGAATGTCCAGTTCTTACATTTGCTGAATCCCATGCTACCTGAGGCAGAGAGGACCTGGCTTTGAGGTGGCAGGCCAAAACATTCAGTACATTTCCTTTCACATGACAGAAACAGAAGGGGGAAAATGAACCATTTAGTTGATGGTAAAGACATTTCAGCTAGTGAATGGAGACTTAAAATCCAAACTCAAAATGTCACCAAAAGCAGAATGATTTGATTATATCTAACCAGTGAAAAATGTAGGGAATGTGACTGAAGAAGAAAGAAACTAGGTGAGCTGAATGAAGGGATCAGTTAAGTGTGCACATTGTAGAGGCATTCCCCGTACCTGTTCCTGCAGGAAGGGAAAGATAGAAACATACACATCAACTACATAGCTTTTATTTTTTCAAACAGCTTAAAGAAAATCTTTCTTTATGAATGGAAAAAATTTAAATCAATTCCTTTGTACTTCAAGGTTTTGTGACTTTTCTGAGAAGTCCAATGATGCATTCCTAGGTCTTCATTTGCCAGGCTCATAGGATAGGGCAGAGATGGTTTCCCCTGCACCACTTTTCAGGAGCTGCAGAAGTTTGAGGAGGGCAGAATCACCAGCAGGGACAACTTGAAAAAAGATGCTAGTAAGCTTTATATGACAATATTATTCACCAGCTCTCAGGAGCTATATTGATTATTGTAGGAATTGTTACACATTCTCCAGTACTTTGGGATTCACTAGGTATGGCTACAAGAAGTTATCTCTCACCACACACAAAGCAAGATGGCAATTAGAGATGTACAGTAGCATTCCTGATGTCATCCCGTTATTCTTCCTGGAACATAAAGGCTCTAGGGTTCTGCAGTACAATGATTTTAGAAAGAAGACATGAGCAGCAGATCTTTCTTTGAGACCGCTCAAAACAGAGTTAAGTATAAATTCCATAGCTTAAATCACTTTTACTCTAGTACCTACTGTTCTCCAGAGAAAACTGGAAACTAGGTTACGTAAAAGAAACTGTTTGCTCTTCTGTCTTATCTTCTTCAAAAATAATAAAGTTACTCACCATCAACCTTGTATTACTTCCTGCACTGGAGAGAGTCCAGTTGAGGACAAAGATGATTAGGGGTCAGGAACAGCTCTCTTATGAGGAAAGACTTCTGGAGCTGGACCTGTTAATCTAGAGAAGAGAAGATCATGAGAGAGGATCTCATGAATACACATAAATACCTCACAGGTGACTGTCAAGAGGATGGCGTCAGACTCTTTTCAGTGATGCCCCATGACAGGACAAGGAGTAATGGCCTAAACTAGAACACAAGTTCCACCTCAACATGAGGAAGAGCTTCTTCACTTTGAGAGTGGCAGAGCAATGGAACAAACTGCCCAGGAAGGTCCTGGAGTGTCCTTCTCTGGAGAAATTTAAAACCCACCTGGACACATTCCTGTGTAACCTGCTCTAGGGAACCCTGCCTTGGCAGGAGGGTTATAGATGATCTCCTTCCAACACTAACTATTTTGTGATTCTGTCTCAAGTCCACATGTGACATAAAGTAAAAAAGTTTTAGTGAAGGCTTAGTTGTCCACTTTATGTATATTCACATAAAGAAAATACTGTCATTTTCTGCTCCTAAATTACCAAATATCAAATGGAAATAACTGGTTACAAACTTGCTTGGATATTGTTAATCAGTGCTTCACCTCTCTATATTTGTGCCCAGTATATATATATGCATAAAATAATGTCTTCAAGAAAAGAAGGATAGATAAGCAACATTCAAGTATGAAAACAGTAGCACAGTTCATCCTACTTTAAATCAGACATTGGGAAGAATCTAGATTCTTACTTTGCTCAAGCAACTGCAAAGAGGGTCTTAGGTCACTAGTTCAAATACAGTATGTACTACAGAAAAGTAAATGCAGGTGACACCTTCCCACTCTTTAGCTTTGCAGTCTGTCTCTTAGATCCAGATTAACCTAACCAGATCATTAGGATTAGAATCTGAGATGAGTCCTGCATGTGAGATTTAATTTGGGAGTGGGGGGCACTTGAAAAATTAATGTCTCAAATTTATTAACATAGGAACAAAAAGAAATACAAGATCTTGATAATTTGGGGAAGAACTCAGCTGTTATATTTCATCCAGTCTTCCTAAAGCTGAGCAAAGACTACTAGTGAAATCTACAGGATTTGAATTTATATTTGTTATACAAGAGTGGTAAAAGTACACAGGTGTCAGAGACCTGCTGGCTGAGGAGAAAAACCAGCAAACCCTAAAGCATATTCAAGTGGCAAAATCCCTCAAAATCAGGTCTAGCTGCAGGCAGGAAAGACAAGAGACCTGTCCCATTTTTCTCAGCTACAGGGAAGGATATACAGCTTTTGCAACCTCATATATGCGTGTCATCCAGATCCTCAGACAGTCCAGACCAGCAGACTGATAATGAACTCCTGGTTAATCCAAGCAGAATATTGTCAGACAAGATAATATTTTAAGTCAGTTGCTGAAAAGATTTTTCCAGAAACACAAAAATAGCTCTTATTTTTACCTACATTATGTTTTTCGGAACATGACACAGAGCAGGCTTAATAATTAATATATTGATAAAAAATTTTCAAAGATTTAGTGCCTGAAATGGTTTAAAACTTGTGTAAGGATACTCTGAACATAGGAGTATATTTTGCATTAGGTAGTTCTGTGTGTGAAGGTGAGGACTTCATACTGGGCCGGTGTGTTGCCTTCACATCACTGGTACCTTAGAGTGCTGTTAGTGTGGGGATGTTTTGCAGAACTCATGCATCATGCTCAACAGACAAGGATAAGTTTGCTGAGGGTATGTGTTTATGAACAATCACATAAAGATGTGTGCATTTTTATTCTTTTGTCTGAAGGAAGAGTAATTTTGACCACAGTTTCTTAAAATCAATTCAACAGAAGCTAAAAAACATTAATATTTCCTGTATGATTGATTTATTTTTTTAGTATTTAACTACAACATTAAAAAGAAAAATGTCATTCTGTCATCTCATACTAACAGATTTCCTGGAACAAGTGGAAATTTTGAAGAGGAAAATATCTTGTTTAACTGTGCTGGGTTGACCCTGTCTGGAAGCCAGGTTCCCACCAAAGCTGCTCTGTCACACCCCTCCTCAGCTGGTCAAGGGAGAGTAAGTCTAATGAAATTTAACTTACTGCCAATTAAATCAGAGTAGGATAATGAAAAATAAAACAAAACCTTGAAACACCTTCTTCCCGCTCCTCCTTCTTCCCAGGCTTAACTTTACTCCCCATTTTCTCTCCCTCTTCCCCCACAGTAGTATAGGGGGACAGAGAACAGGGGCTGCACTCAGTTCACCACACATTGTCTCTACCACTTCTTGCACCTCAGGGGGAGGACTTCTCACACGCTGTCTCTGCTCCAGCATGGGATCTCTCCCACAGAGACAGCTCTCCACAAACTCCAAGGTGAGTCCTTCCCACAGGCTGCAGTTCATCATGAACTACTCTAGTGTGGGTCCCTTCCATGGTGTGCAGAACTTCAAGAAGCCTGAGTTCCCCATGGGATCATAAGGCCTGGTAGCAAACCTGCTCCAGCATGAACCCCTGTCTCTATCGAGCTCCAGGTCCTGCCAGGAGCCTGCTCCAGTGTTGGCTTCCCATGGAGTCACAGACTCCATTGGGCATCCACCTGCTCTCATCAGGGGGTCCTCCTTGGGCTGCAGATGGATATCTGCTGCACCATGGACCTCCACGGACTTCAGGGGAACAACCTGCCTAACCATGGTGTGCACCACGGGCTGCAGGGGAATCTCTGCTCCAGTGCCTGGTGCACCTCCTCACAATCCTTCATTGATCTTGGTATCTGCAGGACTGTTGTTCTAACATGTTCTCACTCATCACTTCTCTGACTGAAATGCTGTTGTGCAGCACCTTTTCCCCATCTTAAATCTGTTATTCCAGAGATGTTACCACCGTCACTGATGGGCTAAGCTTTTGCCAGCGGCAGGTCCATTTTGCAGCAGGCTGGCATTGTCTCCATCGGACACAGTGATAGCTTCTAGCGGCTTCTCACAGAAGCCACCACTGTAGCCCCTCTCAGTACCAAAAATTGCCACACAAATACAATACATTAACATATTCTGAAGACAGTCTGTTATTGCTTACTGTTTTAAGAAATGCATTCACAAGATAAGCCTTTCTTTTTTTCTGTTGAGCAATAGAAATTTTCAAGTCATTTTAATGCCATGGCCTTTGGTATTTGAGGCTTATGTACCCTAGGGGATTAAGACAGTGGCCATGATGTAATTATCTCATTTTATAAAATCTAGCATTCATTCAAGACTTGTAATTTTCCTCTAATTAAGATTTTCAATAATAAATGTTTATATAATTTGATTTTTTAAAAAGAGAAAGATTCTACAATTCCAAATCTCACTTAACTACAGAAACCTTGCAGGAATGTTGGCATAAGAAGGAGACTAAGTCATACTGGAAAGAAAAAAAAAAAGGCAAATAAAAAACCAAAACAATATCAAAAACTCTGACAAGAAATCTGGCAAAAGTTTTACAGGTGGCATGCAGCTGAAACAAAAAGTCCAATTATATTACTTTGGCTCAGATTTATTTCTACAAGAACATATTTGAGCATGAAAACCACAGAAGATTGGATCAGAACTAGAATTCTTCCTAGAAACACTCAGTTACCTCTTTAGAATAAATCTTTTCTAAAGAGTGAACTTCGAATATGAGGCTTTCTCTAATTTTCAAGGTTAATTCATGCCTTAAGTAAGAAAGCTGGTATACTCTCAAGTAGACCTATAATTTCCTAGAACTGATTGACAAAAGGACTTTCATTTAGAAAAAAAATAAATTCAATATGGAGTCTGGTGGACTTTAAACTATGTAAATTTGTAACCTTGGCATTTCTGTAGATCAACAATATTAGTAGTAAAACAATGTATTACAGCTTCTGGAAAGTAATCTGTCATTTTCTGGACATATGGAAACCTCAGTCAATATACCACATTTAAAAATCACCATGGCTTGTCCCTCTCGACAAGAGTGGATCTACTTTTTCAGCTCTACAAGGGCTGGAAGATCCAAATGCCATGGTTGGAAGTAAGTCACTCTCAGAAAGAATCAAACATATGATTTCTGTATGGTTTTGAGACTTTATAATTTAGGAGGAAACATCTGTATTTCCTAGCTACCTGTATAGGATGAAGACACATCACCAACCTGAGTGGAAGGACAGCTCACATTTATAGATGTTTAAGCTTACACAGAACTTATAGAATTTCCATTCATTTTTTTTGTCCAAGTAGAGACAAATATTAGGCATAAGAAGATAAGTTTGAAGGAAAAGTAAGATAAATAGTCATATGTAATACACCATAAGTTAATGGTGCATATTCCAAGACACTTACAAGGAATAGTACCTCTCTCCAGTAAACAGAAAATAGCAGTGCTAATTATCCTAGTTAGGAAGGGTAAAAAACTTGACAGTTCAGAATATGTACATTGCAAGAAATTGCATTTCATTTTTGCTGCACACTTCTGCCTAGTGGTGAATTTGCAACCTTAGCCCTTAAGGAACTGTGAAACCATTGGTGTTGAGCTTCTGTAGTGAGGAGAAAGACATCTGCAAAAGCATGCAACAAGTAAAAAACTAAAGCAGAAGAGTGAAATCTGTAAACACAAACACAGAATTTTGGAAAGAAGAGAGGAAGGGAAGATGATAGAGTTCTTGAATGAGCCTATAGAAACTTGACGTGAAAGGAACAATGTGATACTACTGATAAACCCTGCTGACGTTCATAGAGTGGGTTTGCACTTTTTGACCCATGGTTTGCTGAAGAGTCATTTGCTATACTATAAGGTATAGCATATGTCATTGTGTTGGTTACACACCAGGTGAAATACACTTGCACTATGCCATAACTTACTCATGTACTAATTTGAAAGGTCAGTAAAGCTGACAAAGCAACAGCTTATTTTCAGCTGGCCACAATTAAAATGCTGAGGACTATGTTGAGAGGCAACTAACAAATAGGAAGAAATGCACTTGTGAATTTTCTTAGTTCATTTTCTACAAAGAAGGAATCCCCAGAAAACAAATCAGCCTATCAATTGAATAAACAGACAACAAATGCGAGAAAATATGGGTGCCATACAAATATATATTACATTTTGCATCCTTTCACCAACAGGGAAACTTCTCTGTTCAGAAGTGGGCCTCCCAGATCCCACTTCCACTAATATGGAGAGCAGTCTGATCCCTGGAAATTCAGAGTAACTCAGGATGAAACGAATGATACAGCTTGCCCCTCAGCTCTTTCATGGCAGATAGTCTTATGTGGAGATTTTTTTGTTTATTTGGAGCATATGTGTATATTATCCCCTAAACAATGTAGGATAGGATATTTTCTTGCTAACTAGTCATATCTGACAGTTTCTGTCATTCCTTTTTCCTCACTGTATTTGTCTGCTTTCTTATCCCTCCACCTCACAGATGCAATCTACCTGAAATCAAGACAGCTTTCATGCTTATTTCTAAAGGGTTCTGTCTTCTTCATTTTACCCAAATTCAGATTGGTACACTCTGTCTTTTTTCTCTCCCCAGCACCGTCTCTATATAGCACTGAGTTGTTGAAGGGGATGGAATTGATGCAATAGGATCTATAATCTGTCCCTCTTCTCTATCACATGATTACTTATTTTCCTAGTTTGTCAAAATAATGAAGGAATTTGATGATACAATTCTTATTAGATCAAATTTAAACACCTACCCTCTTTAAAAGTCATGAATTTAAACTAGACAACATTAAATTCAAATTCCTGACAAAGTTGATTGTATGCTAGCATACTCTGTGTTTTCCCTTTGCCTTCTAATGAGAGATAACTATTTCTCTTGTGGAAGAAAAAGTGGTTTGATATCAGGTGGATCAGTTAAAAATACACTCCTTTAAAAAAAGCAGTATGTAAAAACTGCACCCTTGTTCTCTGACGTTTTAATTTTTACATGTTTTCCCTTGAATAAGAGCAGGGAATACAAATATTGCCTGCTGTGTTCTTTCTCCAGATGTAGATATCCACAGGTTCAGACACTAGAAGAGATGGCATGTGACCATTACAGCTCATGTCATTATACTATAAATAGATATCCACAGGCATAAGAATGAACCTTGTTGTGCTGTTGTTCACAATGATGACTGACTGTAGTAATGTTTTCCCTTTTGGTAATATAATCTTAGTTAATGACTGCTTCCCTGAGTACTCTGTTTTTGGAAAGGATATTTAATTATATGACTGGTTTATCTTTTCTTGTATTAATTACATCTAGAGGTCATGTGCTAGCACTTTTAATATTTAATGTTTTGAAAATAAATTAAAATACATCATTTCAAGATAACTGATTTCCAGATATTACAAAAGGATTACAGAAACAATTAGGCTTTATATTGTACATCTAGATGACTCAAATAATGGCTAAATGGAGTTTGAGTCTTTCCTCTTTAGGATACCAGTTCAAATCCATCTGGTTTACTAGAGACAGAAAGCTAGATTCAAATATGGGTGGTTGAGTCATTTGCTGGAACAAAGAAGCTGATTTAGGCTGGGATTTTCAAGGCATCCCACAAGTACCTAATCTCCTTAGGTACCTTTGGAAATTCCGGTCTCAGCTCTTTTTTTCACCTCAAAAAGTCATTCACAAAGTATAAAATCCTCACTCTACTAAAATCAATGGGAATTATGCCCTTGACTTCAGTAAAACCAGAATTCAAACTATTCAGGCCAAATCTTATTTGGTTAATTTCTTTTTTACGGCAGCCAGTTTCCAAGGAGAGTGTTGACCGTGTTTGAAGTTCTGTTTCCAAACTCTTGAGGATTTTTTATTTCATCCTAACTTATGTATTATTACTTACTTTGTGAGTAGGGGAATGGTGGGTGGTAACTTAAGCATGAAAAGGCTGAAAACAAGAGAATGAGTATGAATAATGTTGTTTGGATGCATCCGTTTGTTGAAACAGTCTCCAAACTATTAGTCATGGTGTGACAGATTTTAGAAATCCCAGCACTGCTCAGGGTCCCAAATTCTGGTGATGCCTGTAAGGAAAGTCTCAACCTCATAAGATTTGTAATTAAACTAGTTAGAAAAAAAAAAAAGAAAAAAAAGGCAAAATCTATACATTATCCCTCCTTTTTACATATGGAGAGCTAAGACACAAAAATCTGAAAAGGTGTTTCAGACATAATATAAAATGAAAGCAACCAATCCAAAACCTGCATGGGGTCTTCAAAATCCTCATCAATCCCTATCTGTCTATAGTCATATTTTCATTCTAATACTTGTATGAAAAAATATTAAAAAATTCAAATAGTACATCTAAGAAGAACAAAGTACAAAACAAGTAATTCTCAGAATTTAAACTTTTTTTTTTAATTATTCTGTTTTAATTCATTTCTCATGAAGTCAAGAAACTCAGCAGGATCCTGATGATGACTCCAATCTGGGTGGTGAGGTGAATGAACGCATCAGATAGAACCATCTTACAGACATAACTGAACAGGCTGGAAGAGTGGCTACCAAGAGTAGCATGAAATTTAACTAAGTGCAAAATCCTGTACTTGAGTGGTAATAAACTAAGAGCCCAGGAAAGGATCTATATGGCTGGGGAGCAGCCTTGCTGAGAGGGATTTGAGGGACAACAAGCTGAATATGAGGGAGCAGTGTGCTGCTGGAGCAACAAAGATAAATCAAATCCTGGACTACATCCATGGGGATATTACAAGCAGAGGTAGGGATGTGATCATGTCACTCTACTCAGCACTACTCTACTCACTCTACTGTCAGGCTGTACCTGGATCAGTGTGCCTCTTTCTGGTGCCCACAATGTAAGGAAGACATGGACAGATTAGACAGGGTACAAAGGAGGGTGGCAAAGATGTTCAAAGGCTTAAAGAATCTGCCCTGTAAGGAAAAACTGAAGGAGTTTAGTCTTTTCTCCCTGAAGAAGGTCCAGGTGGGACTTCATCACACTATTCCAGTACTTAAAGAGCAGCTTCAAAGAGGATCGAGGCTCTCTCTTCACAAGGAGCAACATAGAGAAGATAAGGCAGTGCAGTGGGAATAATTTTACCTTGGCATAAGAAATATCCTCCTCAGGGATATGGTAGAGACCCCACTGCTGAAGATTTTCAAGGTGTGAGGTTGGATAGGGTGCTAGATCATCTCATTTAGTCTGCCTTTCCAGTGAAAGCTTAGACCAGACAATCTTTTGAGGTCCCTTCTAACGTAAGTTGTTCTATGATTGTATGATAAATTAGTAAATCACAGTTATCAGGAATTGGTAACACTGGGATAATTTTCAAGGAATCTAATATTTATATATATGAATATAATTCAATATTTAAAGATTATAAAGCTAAAAACAACTTCTTCAGTATGGTCCATCTCTTCTGAATTGCACCAAGATAATTTGAAAGTGTTGCTTATCATCCCCCAGCATCTTCACACTTACTCACCCATTTGTAATGCTTTTAGATGGTACACTGGGAAAATGTTATTCTTCTGGCCTTGCAGAAGATGATCATATACCCAAACTTCCATGTTTTTTTCAGTTCTTGGCAATGGCAAACTATTTCATTCCAGCCACTTGCAACCCATTCACTTCTCTGCAGGCCACAATTATATTTTCTGCTCATCCCTGGTGAAATATGGAAACAGGAAAACAACTGTAAAGCAAAAAAAAAAAAAAAAAAAGTGATTTGTTTCAGGCAGAAAGAAACTCTCCAGAAGCATCTGGCTAGCTCCCTCCTCCATTCTGGTTTGTCTATATCCAAGTCCACAATATAAGCAGTGATTTCCAGTTCTTGAACTTTTGGGTTGAGGACTAGATTGGATTGCTTATTTTGTGACAGCATGCAGTGAATGTCCAACTGTTGAAGCAACAAACTAGGTAAAAGCTTTGAAGTATAAAAAGATTGTGTGCAAGGGAAGAAAAGGAACAGAGTAAGAGCACAGGTGAAAAGATAATTACAGCTTCTCCTCTGAAGCGTCTAAGGGGATGATGAAGATTTTTGCAAAGACTTACCCTGTCTTGAGGGAATTTCCAGCTACTTGGTTTTGCTTTCTGGGATGTAAAGTGCTTCAGTTACCAGAATAGATCTCAGACACTGGTAATGATATTGCTGGAATTATTTTAAACCCAGAAAGGTTACCAGAACTAGACTTTTACATCCATCTCCCGCAACAAAGCCAGATGAATTAGCACTGTTAAGAGGGAAAACATTACTGATACTAGCTGATATAAACCAGGAGCACAGTATGCAATTTTTCCTGATAGTTTGACAACTTCAAACACTTTCTCAGACCGAAATTCTGTTTTCAAAACACCTGCCTACAAAGAATTGACCACAGCAGTGACTTGTCAGAGGCAGTCAATACTGGATAAGGAGAAATATAGTTTGATTTCTTGCATCATAGCAATAAGGCTGTTAAATTTCCAATGAATAGTGAGTCATCCAGCTTCTGGTTGAAATCAACTCTAGTGTACACAAGTTTTTTGTCTTCGGCAGACTGTGAGAAACTTTGATCTGCTTGCAGTGACTGCTTTTTACTTCAAAGTCAAAAATGGTTAAGAGCTAGATCTCTGGAGTCACTGGAGTTTTACATCTCTCTACAACAGAAACCATCTCTTGGAATATTATTTTTCTGCCTTTAGGGTTACCTTGTATAAGGATCCCAACATGGAAAGAAGGCTCTGAACTCCAAATGATTCACCAGGCAGAAGGGAACATCTAATTCATTTAGCATACTGTGTTATACAAGTCCCTAACATGACAATCCATTGACTATGTTGATCTCTGGTATCCTATGTAACACCTATTTTTGTGGCTCATGAACTAATTACTCTGCATATACTGTAGAAATGCAAAGAGAGAAATTATTCCACTACCTGGAAACAGTAGTGAGATTTCGGCTGAAAACTATAAGATAATACTGAACTCTGTTTTCATTCTGAATGTAGAGTCAGAGGGAAATACTGCTGACACCATCTGGCCTTCAACATTCAAATTCTATGAATAAAGCATTGTGTTAAATTCCTACCTCATTAAATCAGCTGTTTAGCTCTGTTGTGTTCTGCTACTGCAGCTCTGATCTGCATTTACAGTGTTGTCTGTAATACCTTGTAAGGCAAACAAAATGCCTGAACTGTGAGATATAATGTAATGCGAATGTCGGGTCAACTACATTCTTGTCTAGTTAAGTACATTTTTACATTCTTTACTGAATACTTGTCGAGCAGTATATTTTTTTAATGTAGTGGTGAAGTTGCAAGAAGCAATCAACTTGCCAAAAAATCAAGAACAGTCAAGATACCTCTGGAGCGTCACAAGAAAAATTTCCTTGTCAGCACCATTCAGGAGCCGTTAACTACAGAAGCATGGAAAAAAATAAGTCTAAGAATAGGCCTATATCTTTGAAACAGAAAGTTTCTTTTGAAAAGCCTCAAATTGGCATCACTGGAGATTTTGATGGATGATTAAGACAAATACCATCTGGACAAGCAACAGCAAAGTGCCCCCAATATGCTATTGTCTATCACTCCTGGCCTTTAAACGCCAGCTGTGACTGTCAAGACAGGATGGGCTCTGTCACACGCCCATTTATTCCCTTTTAAAAGGACAAGATGCTTGGCAGTGACTACGTTCTCCAGAAAAAAAAAAAAGTTAAAAGGACTGTTCTCTTCTCAAACTTTTCCTCTAAATGTGTCACCTGATTCCTGCAATGAACTTCGTTAACCATGCAGCTGGCATATTGTGTGCAGTGCTTATTGTAGTGATCACTAACATTGTAGCCCTCATTGTGGAGATACAAGTTTTGTTTCTCATCTTACACTTTGAATTTAAATATAGTAGAGTATTTTTGTTCTGCTCTTTCAGTGCATGGTGAAAGAGTGGGGAGATAGTGTGCAGAAAGAAATGAACAAGAGCACATGAATAACATCATTTTATACAAACCAGCAAAGCATCAAGTCCATTGCCCTATTCACATAAAATGCTGGAAAAAGTGGTAAGAGTTCTTTTCTTTTCCTAAATATTGCTCTTTCTGTGTTTGCAGAATGTTGCCTAAAACCTTTGGTTTACGATAGAGTGTTTGGAGACAAAAGATAGTTTAAGAGTGTGACACACAGGAGATAAAGGATAAACTTTCTAATGGGTCCCTCTAAAACATCCATTATATTTTCTTCTATTGCTGTAGAACAAACTAGAGTCAGTGACTCAGCTGATCCCCTCAGAAACTTGACACTGCTTCCAAAATTTAGAATCATTACGTAGACATGAAGGTCTCTGTGAACCTAGGAATGCCCTTGGGACACCAATGTCAAAATTGAAAGGACATCAGGGCTTACTTTTTTCACCTTTTTTGTATTTCACTGCCCTTCCTGTTATTGCTAAATAACTTGAATTGTCAGGCTGATTTTTATTCATGGAGTTCATCTAGATTATCTCCTTGGCTCTGAAAAGGAGCAGATTTTTTCTGCTTTATATTTTAGTCATTTCCTAAAATATCTTCAACCTCTTTCTCAATTGAGCAATACAAATATAATACAATGCAAAATACAAGCACACTTCCTAGAAGTTTTTCAAGAGTTGCTGCCTCTTTATTGGGTTATTAAAGAGCATTTTTGTTTGCTTGCAAAAGCAAAGGAATACATTTACCAGTCCCTTGACACTCCTCTGCAAGTGTATGTGCCTGATATGAATTCTGTCACAAACCAGAGGGAAAATTTTTGTTGGTGCCCATTGTGAAAAAATTGGCAGCATATCCACACTTATATCCCGCTACGAGTCCCTTGAGCTGCTTATCTTTCTCAAGTGCTAGCACTCATCTTAGGCAAATCCTACATCCTGCCACAAACCTACTGCTAACTTGGGTCAAGTCACTTGGGGACAGATCTAGGCACAGTGTGGCAATGCGGAGAACAATGGTTGTACTATGTGGTTATGTTTAATCCAGTGTCCTCTCTCTGACTGCTGCTACTAGGACAGTAAGGTGTAAAATCCTGTGTTTAAATGGGATTTGCTTTTCTCTACCATTTTCCCCTGGAAATGGGAATGGTGTGAGAAGCCAAGAAGAAAGGAAAAGTGGGAAGAACAGAAAAATAAGTAAATAAATAGATTCTGCAGACATGGAAATCCACGTAACACCTTTCAGCAGAAGTGAGGATGAAGAAATAAAAGGGAACAGAAAGGAACTGTCAGTATAAAAGAAAAGAAAAATGCACAAAAAGATTTAAGGTGATAATTTAGTACAGATTTCCTCAATGTAAAAAAATCCTTGCTGTCATAGAACTGCATTGAGTCTTGAATGTTCCTTCAATTTCATTCATTTTACTGTATTAATAAAATTATGACTTTCTAAAGTAAAATCAGATTTGGCAACTACCACACAGAGAAGAATAAACTGAAAGTCAGTATGTTAAAAGTGCTATAACTTGCATTCATATAGTGCCTGTTATCAAAGAATCTCAAAATATTTTTAAAATGGCTATTATTCAGTTTTTCAGAGGAGAAAGCAAAAAAAGAAATACAATCATGAAGACTAACATTTTTTATCTTGGATATAAATATTGGAAAAACATGTCCCAGCATTCAGAATAGCTGAATACCTACAGCTGCTTGTACTTCTAAAAATAAGGTTATAAGTGGTTTTCAAATCAACAAAAGTGTGTTGGGTTTGTGTGGAAAGGTTTTGGCTGGGGGATTGCTACAGGGGTGGCTTCTGTAAGAAGCTGCTAGAAGCTTCCCCTGTATCCCAGTAGAGTCAATACCAGCTGGTTCTAAGACAGACCCACCACCAGCCAAATCCAAACCCATCTGTGATGGTGCAACCCGTGGTGAAGGTCATGGTGAGGCAGGCTGTCCCCTTGCAGCCCATGGAAGGCCCCTTGCAGGAGCAGGCGGGTGCCCAAAGAAGCCTGTGACCCCACAGGAAGCTCATGCTGGAGCATCTTTGCTGTCAGGACTTGTGATCCTATGGGGGTCCCACATTGGAGCAGCATGTTCCTGAAGGACTGCACCTTGTGGAAGAGATCCATGCTAGGGAAGTTTGTGAAGAACTGCAGCTCATGGGCAAGAATCAGGAGGAGTTCATGAAGGACAATCTTCCATAGGAGGGACCCCACATGGGAATGTGGAACAGTGTGAGGAGTCCTTTCCCTGAGGAGGAAGGAGTAGCAAGACATCATGTGATGAAACGAGTACAGCCCCCATTTCCCATCCCACTGTGTTGCTGTGGGGGAAGAAGGGAGAGAAAATGGGGAATAAAGTTAAACATGGAAAGAAAGGAGGGTTGGGTTTTATTTTTTGTTACCCTACTCTGATTTGGTCGACGATAAATTAAACTAATTTGCCTATGTTGATTCTGTTTTGCCAGTGACAGTAACTGGTGGGTAATCTCCCTGTCCTTGTATCAAGCCATCAACCTTTCATTGTATTTTCTCTCCCCTGTCTAGCTGAGAAGGGAAGTGACAGAGAAGCTTTGGTAGGAACCTGACATCCAGCCAGGGTCAACCTCCCAGAAAAAAAAATTACTAAAATTAACTAATTTCTATTTAAGCAAGTTCTTATTAAAGATTTTAATTGCTTAGGACTAGAGCTGGTTTAAAAACGGAAACTATTTTCATGAAATATTTTGATGTCTTGAGTTCCTTCCTAAGGAAACAAGTTGATTTTTATTCAATTTCTCTACTTATTGAGCAATAGTTTGCAAGTAAATGATTAATATTGTTTTGTATTTGGCTTTCATATAAACCAAAATTATTATTAGCATTATTTGGAGGGTTATTTTAAAAAATTATAAATAATTCAGAGTGGTCCCCTTCCCCCATTTTCTGCAGTTACATGCTCACCAGAGATGAGTCAATCTACTTTCCCACAGTAACTTCTAGACATGATAAAGTGCAGCCCACTGGCGTCTTCCAGGCATGTTTACAAAATGTCATTGACATCTAAAACTACATACATAGCTCTGCTCAGAAATTCTACAGTGGTTATTGAGTTTTAGGCTCAAGAAGGGAATGTCATCCATTCTGCTCAGGTCCCCCAGGAAAGGCCAAAATTTCTGCAAACTGTGGAAGCATCTGAGCAGAAAGAAAATGGTTGGACAGGAGGGTGAAGAGATCAAGGAAGGAGCTCATTTCCACTCCAAGAGCAGACACTGGAGAAGGTGGATGAGGGTAGATCTATTAATCTCTTCTGTTAGGCTGATACAGCTCTCCAGCTTTCATTTCTTCTCATGTTCAAGGGGGAGGGGTAAAAGACTTTAACCTTCCAAAATGTCATAGAATCATAGAATATCTGAAATTGAAAGGGACCCATAAGTATTGTCAAGTCCAACTGTCTACTTCTTGCAGGACTACCTAAAACTAAACCATATTTCTAAAAGCATCATCCAGATGTTCATTGAACTCTTGTCAGGCTTAGTACTGTGACTGCTTCCCTGGGAAGCCTGTTCCAGTACCCAATCACTCTTTCATTGAAGAACTTTTCCTAATGTCCACTCTCAACTTCCCTTGACACCAATCCATTCCATTTCCTCGTGTCCTACTTCTTACCAGAGAGAGGAAATCAGCACCTCTGTGTCTGCTGCTCCCCCTGCTGCTGCAATGAGGGCACCCCTCAGTCTTCTCCAAACTAAACAAACCAAGTGAGCTCAGCCACTTCTCATGAATCCTGCCCTTGAGGCCTTTCACAATCTTAGTTGCCCTCCTCTGAACAAACTCCTAGCAGTTTCATGTCCTTCCTATGTTGAGGCACCTTAAACCGCAGACAGTACTTGTGGAGTACTAATATTTGCATTTGTTAAAGTGGAGAACAGCTGCCTGCAGCACAGCTAAAATGCTGAGGTATTTATCATGGAACCATAGAATGGTTTGATTGGAAGGGACCTTAAAGAACATCTAGTTCCAACTCCCCTGCCATGGGCAGGGACACCTTTCACTAAGCAGGTTGCTGCTCAGAGCCCCATCCAATCCAACACTTCCAGGGATTCAGCATCCGCAGCTTCTCTGAGTAACTGGTTCCAGTGCCTCACCACCCTCACATTAAAGAATTTCTAATATCTAACCTACACCTTTTTTTATTTTAAAGCAATTCTCCCTTGTCCTGTCACTACATGCTCTTGCAAAGTCTCTCTCTGTCTTTCTTGTAGGTTCTCTTCAGGTACTGGAAGGACGCAGTTAGGTTACCCCAAAACCTTCTTTTTTCCAGGCTGAACAATCCCAATTCTCTTAGCCTTTTCCCATAGGAGAGGTGTTCCATCCCTCTAGTCATATTCATGGCCCTCCTCTGGATTCTTAAAGTCGATGAATCCAGAGATACAGGTTCAAATGAACTTAAGTTGTGGTCTTCTCTCCTAGAAAAATTGTCTAAAACTGGGGATACCTACCAAAAAGTCACAGAGCACCAGTGATGGAATCTCTTTTCAAAAAAGGCCACCCAGGTCTCTTCAGTTACTTACCACACAAAAAAAACCCCTATGCAGATCTGGGAAGCTCTCATTTCTCTTCATTCCTCTTGTGGTTTAACCCCAGTAGGCAGCTGAGCCCCACACATCCACTTACTTACTCCCCTTAGTGGAATGGGTGAGAGAATTGTAAAAGTAAAAGTGAGGAAATGGGTTGAGGTAAAGACTCTTTTAATAGGTAAAATAAAAGTTGAATATACAAATAAAGCAAAACAAGGAATTCATTCATCACTTCCCAGGGGCAGGCAGGTGTTCAGTCATCTCCAGGAAAGAAGGATTCCATCACATGGAACAGTTACTTGGGAAGACATATGCCTTAACTCTGAATATTCTCCATTTCCTCCTTCTTTTCTCAGTTTTTATTTCTGAACACAATGTCATGTGGTATGGTATATCCCTTTGGTCATCTGGGCCCAGTGGTCCCACCTATCTTCTCTCCCATCTTTTTCTGCAACCCTGTCTACTTGATGGGAGAGCAGCATGAGAAACAGAGAAGGCCTTGAGGCTGTGCAAGTGCTGCTCTGCCATAGCTAAAATGCGGGTCTGTTATCACCACTTTCTTGGTCAGAAATCCAAAAGATAGCACCATACGACCTTCTATGAAGGTCAAAACCAGTACAATTCCCCACATAAACAGGCAGAGAGGCATGGCTATGCCTCTCATGTCACCCACTTCTGTATCTGCCTTCATAAGGATTTTTGGTCCCTCCTTTAGAAAACCCCATGCTACTGTTTCTGTCTCTAGATACAGAAAAAAAAACAACCTTTAAGTTTCAAATACATCTTCATTCAAGTTAGTGTAATTATCTTTTTACACAAATCCCAGCTGAACCTTTCATATCTTTTAACGCTAGTTTACTTGCCAACAATTTCTATTGCCACAATTATTTATAATAGTCTACATGGCAAAATATGTCTATTAAACTGTCAATTTGGGGTAAGGCAGTTCAAGGAGGAGGAAATAGTCTTCAAACTGAGAGTGCAACCAGAAGCATAGATGGCAAAGATGTTAAAAAGTAACCTTATCATTAAAAGCGGGAGCAAGGTGCTGAAGAGAAGTCTATTCAGATTGCACATTGGTAAAACTCATGCTGATGGGAAAAAATGGAAATATATACCATCTGTCATCTGCCCAGTTTCAAAGGATCTGTGCAGTTTGCAACATTTGGAGAAATTCAATTTTCAAGAACTCTGCCTTGATTCATCCCTCATTTTACTGCACCAGGTCAGCAAGATTTGCATTTGTCTCATGCACAGGGCCCGGGAAAAGAAAACAAAAACAAAAACAAAACAAAAAAAACCAAACCAAACAAACAAACAAAAAAAAAACCAACAAAACAAAACAAAACCACAAAAAACATTCAATCAGACAAAAACCAAACCAACCAACCAACCAAACAAAAAACTCACCAAAAAAAAAAAAAAAAAGGAAAAGAAAGGGGGAAAAAATAAAAAGAAACCTTCTTGGTTTTGTTTTCTTGCTTTAACACTTCATTAATTTATCAGCTTGGAAACACGGAGTTTACCCACAGCCAATTCCCATCTGGCTCCTCAACAGGTTTTTTGCAAGCAGCAAGTCCATTAGTACTGCTCGGGTTTTTTGGCTTTTTCTTTTTTTTTCCCCTGTTGTCAATCATTTCTACTATTCTTAAATTAAATGTTCCAGCTCAGAAACAGCTCCCAGTAGGCAATTTCTGCCCAGGCATGACCTCAAAACTGAGTGCTGTCATCACTGAAGACATGCAAACACTGAAGCTCTCTGGCACTGGTATTTCAAAAGGAAACATGCCTTCTATATGGGACTGTGATAAAGATCAGATATAAGTCAATGTGGCAACAAGTACTTAAAAAGCTAATAAGTTTGATTTCTGCCTGAAGTTTCTCAGTCATTCTCAGATGAGAGAAATTTCATCTTCCAGTGTAATTACACATGATTCATCTGAAATTCAAATACTCCAGCTATGGTCAGAGCAAACTCAATGACAATATCAAGTCATTTTAGTAAAAATTCTAGCATATTTTTAAATCCAAGAAATGCCTCCTGTTTCAGTTTGATACTAGCAGAAAAGTAAACGGGGGAAAATGATGTTATGATTCGACTTTCCCCTTACTGAGTCAAGAGTGATAAAGACATTAGGGTGTCCCTAGTGCTATCTGTCTGAAAAAATGTTCAAAAGCAACACTGACAAATGAATTTGCAAGTCTGCTACTCAGATATTAAATAGTCTGTGTAGCATAGGAAAGTCTCATCACAAAGATCTTTATTTGCTGCTCAGTCAGTTCAGCTTCTTCCTCCTCCAGCTGTTAATCAGAAATTGACACTGTGGCTATCAAATCCAAAAAGATGTCTCAAGGCAAACTGGTCTGGTTTATGATCAAAGGCTAATGAAAAGGTTAGTAATCTATGCTGAGGACAGCAGGAAAGTTCACCCTGGAGACAAAACTGTGACCAGCTTGAATGTAGAAGCTATCTTTTTGCTAACGGTGAATATTAAAAATATAGGATAAAGAAATTTGCAAAGGTGGAAAGTAATGTTTGTGTCCAAGTTCCACTGCATTCCCTTCTCCTTCTCATCCATACTAATGGGACTTTGTCAGCCCTTGAGAAATAACAGCATCAGTGTTTCTTAACAGCTGAGAT
This sequence comes from Chiroxiphia lanceolata, assembly GCF_009829145.1. Taxonomy (NCBI): domain Eukaryota; kingdom Metazoa; phylum Chordata; class Aves; order Passeriformes; family Pipridae; genus Chiroxiphia; species Chiroxiphia lanceolata. The sequence continues at coordinate 56,467,674 of NC_045639.1, forward strand.
GAAGGGTAAGGGCAGAATGAGGAGTCTGTAACAAATAAGAAAGCATTTGCTAAGATGCTACTGTACACTTTAATGTTTTACTAAAGCCTAAGAGCTGCTGTGAGCTGTTTACTACATTATTTGTGCAAACACCAGATAGCTGATGAAGACTCTACTCCCTATACCTAAAGGGTAACTTTTGTTGATTTTTTTTTTTATATATAGCAGTGGTTTGGCCCAACTCAATTCCCATAGTTTCCTCACAGCCTTTTTGTTCAACTGTAGACACCTTTCACTTTTGGGCTATGCCCTAACTGCAGATGAGTGACATTCTTCCTCCCTGAGAGCAGCGATGAGGAGACTACACTGGGTGCTGTCTTGGCAGATTGACTTTTACTTCACTCTTTTGGTTTTTTTTCTTTCTGTTTCTCTATGTATTAGTGGCAATGCCACAATGCCAGAGCTGTAGGTGAACATCATCTCAGATTCAGCTTTCAAACTTTCATTGCAATCTCTCTGGAAACCTTCTAGAAACCTTACAAAAAACTCTCTGGAAGCAGAAGGTTAATGAAAAATGCATAATGTAATTTTTAAAAGAACTTTAAAAGCATAAAAATATAGTAATGGGAAGGGTTCAAAGAGTGCTAAAAGAAACTTGAATTTACCTTTAGAATGTGACACTTGAGGGATCAGGTGAACAAGACTAAACTAAATATGAAAAAACAGGAGAACACAGAAAAATATATAATTAAATGATAAACAGAAAATATTTGTATAACATTTGTGTAACATTCATTTAGTATACTAGAAAAACAAGAATTAACTTAATACAGCTTAGAAACCCCTTATTTACATCACAGGGCAAAGATAACAATTCCATTGGCTTCAGAGATGTGATATGAATAAGTGTTTGTCTCTTTATATATACTTTATCTTTCAGAGTATTCACTTGATAGTTGCTCGTTGTTGCAAAGGGTGAAGAAAGTCAATGCTAGGAGATTTATAGTATTTAGAATGATAGTGAAACCAAAAAATTCCCAATCTACCATGCAGTATCTTTACTCTGGTAAACTTTCTTTCCTATTAAGATATATGTATTTGCACAAAAAAAAATGTAGAGAAATTAATTTGGCTGATGCTTGCTTTAATATTTCTAACACAACTTCTGAAAACAGTCAGTATTACATACCTGTGCTTCTGGGACAATGCAGTTTTACTTTAATACTACATATATTTCATTTGTACTTTTCAGGATTATTGTATAGGGCCCAGACGTAGCCAGTAAATGTGGCCAACCAGCCTCCCTGTGGAAATTAAGTAGATAGGATTAATCATCAGGTAAAAGTCCCTTCAGTAGACGTTATCAGAAGAAACCTTTTCTCGCTATTGAGTGGGTCCTGACAGATGTCCCTGCAACAATTTTCGGTCTGAAACAGACATGAGGACAAGATCACATTGCTGTCAAATTATTCAAGGAGAACATAGCATGGAGTCAGTTTTATAACAGACTCAGAAGGGTCTGTGACAGATGGTCCACATAAGCTTTCATGGAATTAAACTGCTTTATCCTTTAAATAAATTTGGACCACCAGAACAATAAAACACACACTTTCCCAAAATGAAGCATTTTCACATTTGCAGGTTTGTACCCTTTCACACTTTCTAGAGTACTCTATCCCTATTCTTTCACAAAGTTTAATTGAGCTTTACCTGTCCACATGAGGTATCATGAGGTCAAGTAGGAAAGTAACCATTCAATAGTTAATGGTTGTGTTTAGGTTGTAAGTGGTTAATGAGTTACATTCACTGAAATGGCGGATACTGGGACTTTCATTACGCTTTAGAAACCCTCTAACTTCATGTAATTGCTGTAGATTCTGAGGTGGGAAGAAACTTGTATAAACATTTTAACTAGCTTCCGAAAATTGGCTTGCTTCCTCGATTGCTGTCTTGCACAGCTACATGTGTTATACACTTGTCTGGTGAAAGAGCTTCATTAAGTTCCACACTCCATACTTCATCTACTGTATTACATGCGTTAACAGTTCCATAACGCTCTACATATTTTATCTGGCAGTGCTTTATATTTAGGTTATGCTACACATTAAAATTTTTGCGAATCAGAATGAGGCTTTATAAAACTCAATTGAGATTTTGTAGTGTTATTGGTACACTCTTTGCTGAGTTGTTGAAGGAGGTCCTCAACATAAAAAAACCAACTCCTGGCTCACTAGAACAAGTTGCCCCTTCCCAATCACAGTTTTTCAAAGTAAACCTCTCAGAAATTAGGAGGTCTGATGAGTTGCTCTGAAATGCTCCTTTTCTTTGACATATTTTCACCACCCATAGTAAGGAGATATCTGATGTCACCTGGCAAAATGTGTCAAGCCACTGTTTGTAAATTTGGTCCTGTTCCTGGACCATGATGCACAGGTCATCTCCTGAAGCATAGTTACCTGTTCTTCTGGGTGACAAATTCTGTGGTCAAAGTATAAGTTCTTGTGTTTGCATCTGTATCTCCCTGCATGTATCATCCCTGCACAACACCATATATCTTCAATGACTTTAGATCAGATAGTGGCTATACCACTAATGCACCCACTGTGGTAGTATAAGCTTCTTAAGCTAACAAGATGAATAACACTGATTAAGTAATGGTTTGATTTGCTTGGAGTTCATGACTGGAACTCTACACATGCAGTACAGTTTTTAGATTTGGACACACAGAAACTATTTTAATCCATACATAAATCAAAAACACAACTACAGTTTTCTACAGTCTGAAATGCTGGCTCCTTGAAATCAGGAGTTTGGTCTTTGTATTTAATGAATATTTGGAATGAAATCTTGGCCCTGATTCCTTTGTTACAGGCTTAAACACACTCATAAATATTTTGCTGAGTCAAAGCCATACAATTGGTACACAAAGGATGTTTTAAACCACAGTTAATATTGTTTTCCTGATCAGTTTATATATAAAGAAATACAGTTAAGTACTATTCATTTTAATCTTTAATGGCTATATCTTTATTGAAATTAACATAAAGAAATTAACAGGAGAGTTTCACAACAACATGAGGTTCCATTTTTAACAAGTCAGACATTAAACAACAACTGACATATGCTGTGGACCTGTGCATGCACATAATAATCTGGAATCTTTTTTTAAGAACCTTTATGGTTTATCTCAGGCTATTAAATATTATGAAAATGAACCATATACAAAAGTTAAAGATCAAGGGACAGATATATACATCTTGATTTTAGCACATAATATGATAAGGTTTCTAAAAGCAACACAGAGCAACATAATAAAAAGTTATCTAATTGCTAGTACCTTAAGCTACTTCATAGCTAAAATACAACTAACAGAAAACAAAGGGACTCAACATTAAAATGAACATTAAAGGGACACACACAGATGGCCTCAGAGAAGAAGAAATACTTTTATTCATGAAGGCGTTTGGTTTCCAAACAAACTGTGGGTTGCTTGTAATAGGCTTTTTCCTTTTATTTGTAAATAACAGGAAAGTAAGTCAGAGGTACTAATTCCTAGCCCTAGAAATTTTGCCTTACAACTTTTAAAATTCATTAAAATCTTCGGCAAGCTCATGATTTATTTAACCATTAACTTTCCCAGATAGCAAATATCCAGCTTTCCAGTTTGTTAACCAATTATCAGGTCAAACCAACTGCCAGAATTGAGAATATTTAATACTCAAGAGTGCAAATCAGCATTGTCCACACTAGTGATAATAATCTCCTTATGTAATCCCTTCCTCAATATTTCATCAGTAATGGTTGAACAACCTCATTTATGTATCAACTCTTATAGAAAATGTGCCGCAACTTGTCCCAAGGTGTATATACAAAATGCAATAACTTACACAGAACTAATGCCCTACAGTATAATAATAATATATATGCACAGGAAAAAATTTATGCTATGTAGAAATCACTCAAACACTAAAATGAATACTAATGCGGATATTTTTTTCTGCTATGGGTTTGTACACTGAAGATCTACTCACCTAATATGACTAAGAATTCAGAATAGACCCTGTAGGAAACGTCTAAGGACAGTAGATGCTAAATCAGATATGTCAACTGAAATAAAAAGTTTCTCTCACATTTCTGTTTTCCATGCATGCTTGCCAGGAAGTTATGTGACACATTAGCAGAGAATATTCCACAGGCCCTAATGTTTTGCCTATGCAAATATGTGATATATATGGAATGATCAGTGGAATAATTTTTCCACTTGGAAAAGTCTTGCTGGTTGCCAATTTTTATTTCTTATACCATTCCTCGTCTTCACTTTTTTCATTGCTTAATGGCTTAGAAATTTGGTATTGTTCATTTCAGAGATAAATATTTTGCTACAAAATATTTTCATTTCCAGTGGTCTCCAGATGGTGCTGGCATACCACTCTGAGTGAAGAGTATCAATCCTGACCTTCCAGGATAGTAATGTTTTGGGTATCTGTTATAGATGAGGATAAAGTCAATACGTGGATGACTCCATTTGAGAACTGGTTAGGCTCCTAACTTTGAGAAACCAAGAGATCAGTTCACTGAACTGTTCTGTCTGAAGTTTCAGCAGCATTTGAGTAAACTGAACACTCTTGTTTTAAAGGGAACTTAAGAAGTTAGAGTCTGTAGAGTCTTCAACTACTTAACCAGAGGAGAGGATTTCAGTGGGATTAAGAAAAATATCCCTTTGTTGATCACGTATTTGGAGAGCGTATATAATAAAGGCTGTGGGGCACTAGCACAGAAGTGAATGAGACTCTAGACATTCCAAACCAGTGATTGATTAACTCAGGGTTTAAAAAATGAGAAAAGTTGAAAGTTTTCATCTATTTTTTATTACATTAAATCCACCAATGCATATATTTATTTGAAAACAATAAAAAAAATCACATGAGAGGGGAAAAAAAAAAGAAAAATGTTGGTTTCAAAAGCAGTGTTTTTCTTCCAATTGCATATTTTAAGTATTAAGTGAAAAGAAATGAACCCAAAGAACTAGCAATTCTTCACTAGAAATCCCTTCCTGTCTTAATTACTCAGTTCCCCACTTCTCACCATATTTTCCTTTCTCTAGTTCTCATAATTTTTTTCTCGCCACAAACAAAGTCTTACTTCTCGATGTAAAAACAGAAATTCACAGAGGAAACATGCATCCTTATATTAAAAATAAACAATTATCCAAGAACTGTTTCAGATATACTTTCAGGTATATATCTGAAAAATTACCTCAAGGGAGCCAAGAAAAAGTGCAGTTCCTCCCATTTTTTAGACGTCTTTTGAAAGGCAGCTTTCTCCATGCAGGTGGCTAGATGGCCTCAACATATTGCGTCTGTTATCTTTGATATACTTAGCACAGACTCCTATGGAGACATTTTCTTAATTATGAGTCAGAGAAGCTCTTGGAATCCCAACTGTCTCTTTTACTTTATCTAATCTGATGGGCTCATTTGTCCTAAATACTTCACTTTGCAACCCTCAGAGTCATCCTCTAGCAGTATCCTATAATGTGTCACTCTTTCCCTGCTAATATCCAATTAGGCAGTCATCCATCTTTTCCTATTGCCTTCTCTAATCAGAAAGTCATATGCAGAGATGGAAAAAAGTCTATTTTATCCATCTCCTGTCAATGCAGATTTATTCCCCCAGAGTATATTTTCTAGTATTATGTTTATTTAACTTAGATTATTACAGATTTTTCAAAATAAAGTTCAAGCCAAATTATATGAACAGCTTGGATTACACCATTTGGGAGTTATATGATCAGTAACCAATGCCAAGAGAATCAATAAACAGGAAACGACATTTAAATGTGAGCAGAGAAATAAATGTGCCTGTTGCTCTACAACCAAATACAATTCATAGAACTAAATATTACTTAAATAGATTCTAGTGGAACTCTAATAGTTCTTTTGAAAAATTGGATATTTCTATTCTTGGCAACCAAGCAAAACAGAGATGGTCATCAAGGGCCAGATGTTTTACATAATCTATAAATTTGCAAAACTAAATATTTGACTCTTTTTTTTTAAAGAGTCAGTGATAGTGGGAAATAGCTGAGCTTTTCAACAAAAGAGCCCAATCTTGTCAAGGGAAAGTACATAGAACCAACCTCAACTCCCTCAGTGGATGTAATCAAATCCAAAAGCCTGTTCAGTGCCTCAGCGGCCAGAGGGGGCTTCCAGAAATGCCAATTAGTACCAGCTACAATATTAGTTATTGTGATGTAGTCACTTGCCCACAAGAATTTGGGCTGATACCACCAAACTTATTTCACGTATATCACTGAGCAGTTGTCAGATGACAGATCTGACAGTGACAGATCTTCATGCTTTCCTGTGCTATTCCTGCTCTATCTTTTCTTACCTTGTGTGCACAAGGCACATGTCTGCATGCAAGCAGACACAAGAGGGAGAAGAAGCTGCAGGAAACCAGGTGAAATGAGCTCATATCTGGAGACACAACCAACCCTCTCAATACCACCTCTGTTGGTATAAAGAAATCACAGGAGTGAGAAAAATTACTGTCCAGAGAAATGAAGACTTTAGGGAGAAACAAATAAACAAACCAAGGGTGATGACACAGACAGGCCTTCAGGTTTCCAAGCACCCTAACACAAAGATATGACTACACCAAATCATAGATTGTCACTGGACAAACTTTAAACATGACATAAGTGGATTTAGTATTAATTCTACCTCTAAATTAACATGTAAGTTGACAACATTTCCACTTAACCTTGCCTATAGAAATAAGAACCCTAATTAAATAATAAAAATTTATATACCAGAAGTCTAATTAAAAAATCATAGTCACACCAACACTTTCTACTTAGCTTTTTTATAAAAACAATGAAATAAATACGACAAAAATCCTAAAGAGAAACATTGTTTTCTGCTGATGAATATCAGCAGCTTTACACACTGTTTTCATTTATAACAAGGTCAAGTTGCAGTAAACCAATGAAAAGACTTTCTTACAAAAGGGAAAAGGCTAAGCCAACAACCCATGTGTAAGGAATAGTCACTCTCATAACTCTCAATCTCAGTGGGCACATTTACACTAGTAAATTAAGTAACTCAAGAGAATGTTCGCAAGCGCTTGTATTCTATCATCTCAATAGTTAACACTGACATCGATGTGGTTTGTTGCAGGAAAATGAGTCTGACTATGATTTCCCTCACATCACCTGGAAACAATGGAACAGGTAGCTCAGATGGTAAATGCCTCATCCCTGCAAATATTTAAGGTCAGACTGGATGGGGCTTTGAGCAACCTATCTAGCTGAAGATGACCCTGCTCCTGGCAAGGGGGGTTAGACTAGATGACCTTTAAATGTCCCTTCCAACCCAAACTAATCTATGTTTCTATAATTCTACGATTCTTTATCAGTTTTCAGGCACAGATCACTCATTATTAGGGACTCAGAACAGGTAGGCCTCCTCTTTGGGGAACCAGGAGAGCATGTTAATGTGGCTGCAGGCTTCTCCTTTCAAGTTGGCTTCAGAGAACAGTCCCAGACATATTTAAGTTGCTGTCCCAGATTTGGTATCTGGAAGCACAGTCCACCCCAGAAAAGGAGAAATGAAGTGAAAGTCTGTACTCTTTGCTTTCCCTGTGTCTGCATTGAGAAGTGATGTGGTTAGCAGACATACTGGCATATTGCAATTTTCCCATGCAGACTGATCTCATAGTGAGTCACTGTGTGAAGAAAAGATGCATTGTATAGAGGATAAGCATCACTGTTCCTACCCACTGTTTTGCTTGCTGCCACTGGGGGCCATTTTTGTTGTGAACTGTGAGAAACTGCTGGGACTTCCAAGGGATTAAGAGAATTTGAAGGTGATTTGTTCTTGTTCCAGTAAATAATTCAGTCTTTCTACACCCTGTCTTCTCTATCAGATTTGAGGCTGGTGGTATGGTCTGTATCTGGTGAAAAGATAGTACATTTAGCTGTCAGGAACTTGAGTATCATGATAGCGGAGAAAAATGAGAATGTTACAGACAGCAAATAGAAAATGATGGGTACTGAGGGCATTCACTGACCATCTGTATTCTTCTGTGCCTTTTGCAACCGGACATGCCTGTCTCGTATTGGCCTTTTTAGCCACCAGTGCGCTTGTGACAAACGTGGGTAGAGACCTTTCCCTAATCTTCCTTCACGAAGCCCAGCCACGATGATGATATATATGGCAGAATGGTCATTCTGGGCTCAGGAAAAAAGAAATCTGAATTATGATACATAGCTGGGTTGACTTATTGACTTCAGACAGGGAAGGTTACGTTTTCAGTATCTCATGTTAAGTTTGCCACATCCCTATAGCAGTGCCACGCTAAAATCAGTACTTTGAAGCATGAGAACTCAGAGAATTTTATCTGTAGGATGCATAAAAGTAAGACTTATCCTGGTTAATTTTGAAGCTGTACACGCTATTTCTTCTCCCTTATGCATAGCCATTAACTGGGTCCTGCAAAACAGTACCCTTTTAATCCTCTTATTTAACAGGCTGCTCATATTCTAATACCACTACTTAGTACTCAGATTTGGTTTTGCCTCTTAGTACCTTCATCATCAAGATAGTCTCACAGAAATTAATGTACATTGCCAAAAGGCACTGATGGTGACTGCAGTGGAAGGTATGGAACGAGGGTGGGATTACCTATGCAACGCCACCAATGAAAAGTAGCATCTTCTGACTTACCCTTACCCACAAAGTTGTAGAAGAGGCTCTAGAACTGCAATATGAAGAACCTAGAGGCTCTAGAACCTGCAATCTTGGAGCAGACATGGCCTGCCTTTAAAAATGCAATTTGTTAGATTGAAGCAATTCATGACATTCACTCCAAGAAGTCTGGATCTTAGAATTTCAAGTGTCCCTGTTGCTGCTGCGGAAGGTTCTGACCACCTGTGAAAAAAGATGGAAAGAAAAATATTAGAAACTAATGAGACTCAGAAGGCATGCCTGTTAATTTTGAGCAGTTAGCTACAAAAGCAGTTGCAAAATCATATCATGTTGCGCGTTCATAGAGGACAACCTTAAGAGTATATGGACTGCCCTGTTTTGGTGGGTTTTGGCTTTGATGTTAAGTGATTGATAAGATATTGTATGACCTCATGAAAGAAATATCCTTCTGGGAAGAATGAATAAGTATTCTGTGAAGCAAGGTAAAGTATTAACTTGTGGAAAGTTAATATATAGGACATTGAAAAACAAGCAACAAAAATGTCTCAAAAGAAAACCATTTAAGTTGGTATGTTGCAATATCTCCTGAATGACTGCACATCTCTAAGTATTATACCTATGGTTTCTCTTTTTTTTTCTTCTAAAGCTGAATGGAAGAGATTTTTTGTTAAAGTTACACCTGAAACTAAGTTGGAGATGGTAGAGAAGCTATGCACTGTTACTCTTATTGTGGCTTCTGGATACAATTCTTTGCTTTTTTTTTTCTACATGATCCTTTTTGCCATCTGCTTTTTCTGGCATAGGAGCAACATGCTGTTCTTGAAGCAATTTCTTACATTTCTTTTGGTCCCTTTCATTCATTTCTTCCTATGTATCAAGGGTCACAGGTTCATAACACTTTTGGGCATTTGACAGACATCTCCCTCTTTCTTCTTTTATTCTTCTGACATAAAATTGGTCTTTCATTCATTGTGGAGAGGATGCCTCTTACAGATATCCAAAATGAGTGGAAATAGGTTAAAAAATATATTTTTAGAGATTTATCAAATAAAAGAATACTGGTCAGAAAATTTCTTGAATATTCTGTCAAAATCTTCCCATAAAAAATAAACTGAAAGAAGTATCATGGTGGCTGTTCTAAAAACAATTTTGAGTCAGCAAGGTGAGCCCAGAGATAATATTCTTGACATAAGATGATGATGGGAGTTTGTGGCTTGTTGCAGGCATTAAGTGTAAATTAAATGGAATGTCTGTAAGAAAGAATACTGGAAAGTCTGTTCTGGTACAGACTGATCTTAGCTGATGTTTCTTTTGTAGAGATGTTAAAGGCTCAAAGAAAGCTGTCAACTGACATTGCTAAAGACCTAGAAATGATACTCTTTTTGCTGCTGAAGAGAGTTATGGTTACAGAAAAATGGCAGCCTACAGAATACGCTTTCACATGGATTTGGATGGTCCAGTACAGTCAGTCTCTACCCACATCCCCAGCCAACCAGCCATACTCCCCTTCTATTTCAGATGTATTACCAAGATCAAGGAGTTCTTTACTCAACACCTACTACCTCTACTTTACATTAATGCAGACAAAGACTAGGGCAGGTTTCTATCCCTACCTCTCAGAGCAGAGGTCTGTGCAGTTCCAAGTAGACATGTCCTCAGGAATATACAGGCTTGGTTTAAATTACTTGAAAATGTTTTTCAAGGTTATGCTGGGAAACAAAAGGATTCCTGTGCCAAGAAAAATCTGAAACTCTGTAAACAGGGATGGATGGCCAGGCTGGTCTCATTTTGTGAGAGCTAATTCAAAGCTTCACCCAACAGCAAACTACCTCTCTGTCTGCCTCAGAATTCAGAGACACAGCATGCAAATAATTTCTTTTGGATTCTACAGCTGAAAACCTAGGCATTTTGGATTGGATATTTACATTGTACATTTGCTTTACAATTTTATTCATAAAAACCCTGCAGTCCAAATAACTGGTTACTGGATAGCTTGCTTGGATAATTTTAAATTGTCTATGTATTTCATTTGAATGCTTAGGCATGATTTTCAATAATGTATTGGTTTATGTTGCTAGAAATTTCAACTGTTTGGACAACCAAAATAATGCATTTGGGAACAATTGGGGATTGCTAATCATATTATCCTCCTTTTTTTCTTTTTGCTTTTGATTGTCCATGCAATTTGTACTTGTGAATTGGCAAGATCCAAAGGAACTTTTATTTGCTCCCTACTGTCAAGCACTGAGAAAGGGAAGAAGGGAGGATTTAGTCATGAAAATAACAACTTTATTTGAAGAACCACCATGCTTTAATCTGATAACTAAAGTGAGTTATTGCCTTATCCAGGCCCAATTTATCTGAATCTTGGAGAGCATCTGGGATGTGCAGTATCTTTTATCCATGTCTAATGCTGTTCTGTGGTCTAGGTACATTACAGACTTTCCTTGCCTCAGGCCATGCAAGATGGCTATTGTCACAAGGTTCTCATGCACATCCTAGCACAGATGGCACACAATCCTCCACAATACCAACAAACATGAAAAAATATCAGATATTTAATTGTTTTCCTTTGGAGTGTACTGGTGTTGTCCCGCTCTGACCTTGCCTCATGTCCTGGCATTTTCCAAGTCCTACACTTTTTCTTCAGTACTCTGAGCTGCTTATACTCCCAAAGATTAAAATGCACTTACCTCGTGCCTTTTCTACTCAGCTGAAGCGCACAATTCTTCAAGTAGCCTCACCAGCAATAAAGACAGAGCCACATTCACACATGCAAAACCAAACTCATATCACAGAGAATATCATAGAATATTCTGAGTCAGAAAGGATCCACATGGATCATTGAGTCTAACTCTTACATGAATGGCCCATACAGGCATCAAACCCACAACCTTGGTGTTATTAGCACCATACTCTAAAAATTGCATTAAAGATAAAGGCGAGGTCAGTGAGATGGGACAAGAGGATCTCTTTACTCATAACAATTCTGTTCTAAAAAAAGCTTTAAAAGTCTGAAACTAGTTTCCATTATTACTGAAGGAAAAAAATACTACTGATAATGTCACATGATATGTAACTCTACATAAACTCAGTAGCTATAGCTGCTAGGATGGTCTATAAAACATACATAAAATATTCCTCTGTGCCTAGGAGGAGCTGGACTGTTGAGGGAATTCACCTTTCTTTCAACGAACATTTTCCCATCACAGGTCTCACCCCATCCCTCCATGTTTGAGTGTGCTCCAGTTCTTTGAGATACTGCTGCTCCCACATGCTTATGGTTTCCATGCTGAGTTATCCGTCAGCAAGCATTAGGGCAGCTTGCAGCTATCAAGGAATCACTGGAACAGGAAGTATGTTTTGTTTATCCACAGGCACCTAATGGCTTTTAGCCATCACTACCACTATGGAGTTTGGAGAGCTGTTTCAGTCTGGCAATGGCTTTCACAAACAAATCTCAAATCTGAGTATGAAAGTATGAAAGTAAATGAGATGGCAAAATTTAGTGGTAGATCAGGTTGTAACCAGTCAAGCAGTCAGATGTTGACAGCAGTTGAATGATCAGATGGCTAGGCAACTTTTGTAAAAGAAAAAACTAGTTTCAGAAATAATTGCCTCAAAGTCGGAAAAAAATAAACCAGGAGCTAGTAACTGCGTTTCCCACTATTTCAGCAGGTGACCTATGACTCAGCCCTACTGTGTTTAAATGGGCCACTGTCATAATGGTGTCTATAGTGACAAAGATTCAATCAATGCTACTCTATGTTTTAAAAGAGAAACAGAAAAAAAAGATTAAAACTTCGAACTAAGATTTGTTTAAAAAACACAGTGTATGGTTTGGGGAATGTTGAAGGCTATTTGAGCTTTGCAACAGTATAAGCTGGAACAACTTACCTTTTCATACCTTAATTGCAGGCAATAGGCTGATTGATACACTAATAAACACTTATATTTATATATTAGTTTGATTTTATAGCTATCAGAGTTTTATGTTATATTTGCTATATGTTAGTGACCAGTACTCTTCCAGGTCATATAACTTACCCTACAGAGTTTTCTTCATAATAGGCCAATAAAAAAAACCTTATAGGTTTTATGGTATTGCTGTAATTCAAGTGTTAGATGGTTTAGTAAAGATGATCTAAAAGAAAGAAATTGCTCAAAAAGTTTATCTACACAGAACCATTATCTCTGGACTCACAGTGGCATTTTTTTAAACCTTGTGAGAGAATTAATCTCACAGACTATTGGTAGTGTTGCCCTGTAGCACATACAGTTAATTACCTTTCTGTAGGTTGCATGGTTGACTGTCACACAGCTGTAGTAAACATTTTACAGACATAGCAACTTACAAATCTCTGTTCTGCTGAATTTATCAGATGCTGTTTCATACACATCTAGCATATCTCTAAACTTCATGGGCTTGCTCAGAAGTGTAGAAAAAGCACAGATGCTCTTACGCCTGTGTGACTTGCTACAAATGCTGCAATTGCATCTAGTTCAGCTGACCACAGATACCACAGGGAATGCTGCAATGTTCAGGACTAAAGTCGCAATACCTACAAACTATGTATTTTAACACATTTCAGTATCCCTAAGAAAACCAAGAAATTCTGACAGAGAAACTGCAAAACTGATTAACAGAAAATATGAACAGACAGTGGCTGTAAGAAGGGGAGTACAGACATACAGATTATTTTTCAGCTCCTTTTCTATAGAAGTCATAAACCCTTTTACTCTCTGCTCTTGGTATGGGTTGAATTATTTAGAATAACATCAGATTTCCCTTGTTTATCTTTCAATCTCATATACTTCCCTTCCTTGGTTCAAATCTATGACTATTCAAAGTTTCCAAACATAACCCATACCTTAGATATTGTCATGGTTTGAGATACCCCAAAATCCAATTCCCTAGCTCCATCCCCGCCCCCCCCCACATCTCAAGCTAATGTGGGATGATTCTTTCCAGAAAAAACACACCAGACTCAAAGTGGGGGAAAGGGAATATATTACAATGACTGTACGAATAAATACTATAACACATTATACACACGATCACAACTATCTCTACCATGACATATGTATTTACAATGGATCAGATCTCCTCTCCCCCTCCAAATAAAAGTCCAGGAGGGAAAGAAGGACAGATCACTTCCAGTCTCTGAACAGTAGGAGTATCTTCCAAGGCAGTAGGTTTCTTCTTCTCATGCATGCAGCAGCTGTGGCTGGATTTCTGCCAGCACTCACGAGGGAGGTATCCAAGCTCCCTCGGGCCCTTGACGCAGGCAAAGGGGTCTTCCTCCGTGGGCTACGTCACCCCAGACAAAGGTCGTTCCACCACGGTCATATCACGAAGACACAGGGGGTCTTCATGACGGTCTGGTATCTCCAGGAGACTCAAGCTCCTTGCAGGGCCTCTGTGCCCTGTCTCAGGCTGCGAGCTTCTTTGTAGCTTGCAGCAAGGGAGGGCCCCCAAGGCCAACCTCCCACACCGTCCTGGCTCAGCTCTCAGGACAACTGAGCTTCTCAGCTCCTCTCTCTCTCTGGTACTGCATGTCCAAAACTGCTCCAAAATAGGAGTCCATCTCCCTCTTTTTCTCAGAGGGATCAGAGGAGTTTGGGGGGGTCTGGTATAAGTTCTTACCCCCAGAACTCTGTCTCTCAGCTGCTGGTTCTCTTTTCCTAGGCTCTCCTTCCAGGAGTCTTCTCTGCGGTGCTGCATGTTGTTCCTGCTGCTCCTCCGGTTCAGGTCTTATCTATCCTGGTTCTCTGCCAGTCTCTGGACGCTGCGTCTCTGCTTTCTGGTCTGTCTCCGCTGCCCAGTTTGGAGAAAACATCTCCCGGCTTAACTACAGACACTTAGTCCAGCCTAACACTGTTCCAAGTCTTTGCAGTCCCCCCCAGCCAGGGGCTGGGAGGCCCCAGAGGCCCCGAGGGGCTCAGAGCCCCTTCCTTGTGGATCTACAACATGGCTACTTCTTCTAACCAAAAACTACAACTCTTCTCTTCCCTTTGGTTGTGGTATGTTTACATTTCGCAGGAGCGCCCATTGGACAAAACTTCAAAACTTCCAGGGGTTTCCACCCCTTGGGGGCTACCACTTTCTTAGCCTCTGGGGGAAAACAAGATTCAAACCACTACAGATATCAACATGCCTATATGAGAAGGCTAGGGCTAGAAAATAAACCTTCAATACTCTCATGAAGTCAGAAGCAAAGGGTAATCAGAGTCTGGACAGGTGGGGGCTAAAGGGGCAGGGTGGAGGGTAAAAGTTTTATAAGGAAAGAAAATATGTTTTAGGCAGCTGGAGAGCTGCAAATGGAAGACAAGGTTTTCTAGGACAAATCTAAGTATATTAATCCCTACCCATCTACCAACAACATAATTAGTAAAACATGGGGGAGCTTCTTTTAATTGATGACTTGTGTTGTATGCACAATGAATATGGAAACTTTCCTTATGATTAGTACACAGAAAGTTAAATCCCTTCTTTCTGTATTTTGCTGTGCTGCTCTTTGAAGGAATAATTTCCTTCTCCCCTTCTCTTATCCACTCTGTGGTCTTGCAAGCAGGCATTGCTCTGCAGCAACAGTGTCTCCACTGACATGGGTGTAGATTGGCTTGGTAAGTGGGAAGGCCTACATGCTTTATCTACTAGAGTAGAATAAAGGAAGAAGAAAAAGTGCGAGAAGTACACTGGCATAGGGCTCTGAACATAGGGATTCAGCTCCTATCTTTTGTCTGGAACGTGCAAAAGGTTTTTGCAGTCCTTTTGCAATGCAGTAACAAGCGTATTTTCTCTATTCTCAGCATAAAAATGAAGTAATCAGCTTCTTTTTAATTCTCTCTTATTTCATTTTATTTTGGGGGTAATCTGTGTCTGCAAGGATGGGATTCTGCTTTTGAGCTAGTTAATTTAGTTCTTTTTAGACAGGAGGAAGAAATAGACCTTCTAACAAGCAATTCATCTTATCTTAAATGAGATATCAAAACTAGGTTATGCCACTAATACTCAAAAGCACCCACTTTTCTATATTACTATTAAGGTAATCTAAGGTGACTAGAATGACAGTAGACAACTGTACAATATGTATCTGTGTTTGATCACATTAATCCAAATTGTCCTGTATTGTTCTGTGGCTATGGTGAATGAACCAGAAAACAGATCTCAGAACTTGACAGCAGTTTGTACCCAAACAGAAATTTACAAAACAGGAGCAAACAATCTCTCCTGAGCATTTCGAATGTCTGACTATGTCTTCTAGGCTTTACAAAAACAAAGTTGTATGGAGTCTTGGGCTTTTGTTCAGTCAATACTGTATCCCAAGAGATCTAGGCATGGTTCTGCTTCTATAGAAATGCAGAATTACAGGATCACAGCATAATTCAGGTCTCTAGTCAGACTTTCTGCTCAAAACAAGGTCAGCTATAAGGTTAGATCATGCTGCTGAATCATGAATCCCAGAGATCAAGGTTATTTAATTGAATTCTTACATCCTTCTTTACACTTCATGGAAAATAGTCTATTATCTTAAAAACAGACAATTACATATCTGGAATTTACAAACTCTATGTTATGAATCTTAAAAAACTGAGACCAAGTTTTTCTTCTACAGTCTTGAAAAATGGAATTTTTTTTTCATTTTAGTTAGTCTTGAAGTCATAGGATTCCATTCCTTGAGATTTTCAGAGAATCCTATTACAGTATAAGGCTGAGGTAAGAGCATTGAAAATGCTGCTTCATTAAGTATACCACTACAGTTATGTCTGACCAGGTAGAGTCATTTCAAGAAAATGATTTTTAATTGGTGGAGTTTTCCCTTGGACATTTTTATGTATCTTATATGTACTTGATACTCAGCTATATTTATTCTCTCACAGAATCTCTGGTGACACAGCCAGCACTATTAACTACACATATAAAACTAAAGTGGAAAATTCTAAGTAATTTTCCACAACCATGGAAGAAAAAATACTCTGAGTAAATCTTCAATATATTTCCACTAACCTCCTCAGTTGAAACTCCAGTCCTTCTTCTATGCCCACAGTTTGTGTCCCTGAAAGACATAAAGGTGAGCCAAAATTGACATGTGGAAGGTCCCTGTGGGAGGCCACTGTATAACCTCTCTAGGGCCAGATTGTTCCCAAGTGTTGCTGGCAACTGGATGGTGCTGTGGCATTGGTCATTAAATGCTGTAAAGAACAAAGACACCGTGCCTGTCTTCAAGTTCCTGAGTCATAAACCACAGTATGGTAGAGGTAACCAGGGAGCACATATCACTGTGTGTTTTTCCTTGTTGAAGTCTTCCCCTATAAGCTGCCAAGAGATGGGAGTCTGGGCCCAGCTGACCTTTGATCTGATATCACTTTTTTGCCTCTCACTCCGTGCATACCCTTCAGATACATCCTAATGTCCTTCCTTCAGCGCTGTCTTTTTTGGAAGCCTGGCTTCACACTGCGTAGGGAAAATTCCCCTCCCACGTTTGCATGGTTGCTCTAAGTAACCAAAATAAGAGACAACGTGCAGCAACAAAATTCTCTCCAGGAGTTCAGTTGGAGTTTAACATCAGTGCAATACTCCATCTTAAAACAAAAGACTTCTTAACTTGAATGTTACAGATCATCCTCTTCACAGTTTCCTTGATGGCTATGAGATTGCTATATATAATGGCATTGTTTTTAAGAAAAACCTGTCATCTACTGCTCCATCTAATGAAGGCAAGAGATTCTGCATGTCTTCACATCAAACGATACTTCCTGATATTTCTTATGAGTCATGAGTCAACGAATTATGTAGCTTGCTTTCCTTTAAGCATGTAATTTGATCTCCAAGCACGAGCAACAGTTTTTGTATTTCAATCAGTAAACAATTGCTCTTTAAAAACATTCCAGTTGATGTTTATTTGTACAATCTGTCCTTCAGCAGCTTTAGTTTGATGAAGTAAAAGATGTAACTAATAGCAAAGTGTCTAAAAACTGACAAAACATTACATTTGATCATGCGTGATGAGTATGCTAAGGAAGTATGTAGTTTGGAAAGCTGATACAG
The DNA here is from genome assembly GCF_009829145.1 of Chiroxiphia lanceolata. Taxonomy (NCBI): domain Eukaryota; kingdom Metazoa; phylum Chordata; class Aves; order Passeriformes; family Pipridae; genus Chiroxiphia; species Chiroxiphia lanceolata. Next base: position 56,485,416 of record NC_045639.1, read on the forward strand.
CATCTCATTGAAATCACTGTTTAATAAACATTGTTTCTTTCTGAACTAACTAGTCACTATCATTGCAGTATAAATTTTCTTTTTTAAATTGCAGGGATCAGATTTCCCTGAATGAAAGAAAAATGAAACATTTCTTTTTTCTTCAGACTTAAGATAAAAGTAATTACTATGGATACCTCTTTCCCTTGGGAAGAGGGCAATGGGGTCCTTTATTTCATTAGAGATGTCAAACATGGAATCAATATTGGTACTGAGACTTTGACTGGTGGCCAGGCTGGGTGGGCACTGCTAGAGTAAGCAAACAATTTTGTTGATTAGAAAAACTTTGATGCAGTGAAGCAGGTTACAAAAAATTGAAACAAACAAACAAACCTCCACAAAACAAATAAAAACCCCAAACACACCCCCCCTCGGAAGATCAAATTGTAACCATAACTTGACTGCAGTTGTGCAACCTTAAAGGTAACAACTAGAGTGACAGACAGCTTTGCATATCTATTTTCAGACAAGAAAAAACAAAAGGTTCTTACCCTTGCAGTGGACTAACAGTGTCTATTGTACAACACTTGAGATTATCATCATAACACAAGTATTTAAATTTGCGGGGGGGTTGTTGTTTGTTTGTTTTTTTTAATTCACAGAGCTGCACTTCCCTTTGCAGAATTCACTCAAATCAATGAAATATGCCATTGCAGTGTAGCATTTTAGACACTCTGCAGCAAATAACATGTAAGTAATGCACTGGTCAGCAAGGTATCTCAAAGGAAACTATTTCAAAGCACCATGTCCTTATGCAGATCTAACGCCTTGAGTATAAATCATTGCAAATCCCTGTTTTTTGATAAAGGTTAAAAAAAAAGAAGTGTCCCCATCTTCATGTTCCACAATGTGAAAGTACATTTTTGCCAACACTGCTACTTTTTCTCACAGTTCATGGTATTTTCCTTTTACTGAATAAAAGTTTTTGTGCACACATGACTGGAATTCTTATTTTAGTACTTTCGTTTCAGCTGGTTTTGGTTTTGTTTTTTAAATTTTATCTCCGTGTTCATTACTTCGTATAATATTATGGTAGCTATTCCCTGTGATAGAACAATACTAGATTTAGTACATCTGTATCTTGTTCTGGAGTGTCCACAGTACAGAACTTTACCAACAGCTTTACATATTGAAGCTCCTTTAATGCCACAGTCTTACAGACAAATCACTGTTATGACCATAGACCTTATGGATACAGCTGTGCAATTTTGACAAATCCCTAATTCACCAACAAGATTCTGATACACAGTGACAAATACTTTGTCCCCTAAAAGTTCCTTTATACTCAGTTGGACAACTTGCAGGGAAAAAAAATATACCCAGACTCTAATTTTACTGGTCACCTACCTACTCATTTTGTTTTCATGTTCTGGCCCATCTTTGTGTTTCTTATCTCTAATACTGACCTTTTTTGTTTTTTATGTGATTTTTCTCCCATGGTCATGATACCTCAGTAAAATATCGAAGTTTTCCCACTTATCATTAAGGATAGATTTTCGGAGCTTTTTAATTCCTGGAGTCAGGCTGTTTTTTGAGACTTGTATGGACCCTTAAGCCAGCCACAGGAAATTTCTTCAGTCAGATGAGGAGGATAAACCAAGGTTTTTACAGCCTGTAGCTAAAGGGTGCTAATCTGCCTCAGACTTTAATGATTCTTTAAAAACAGAAATAATAATTATGTAGAGAAAGTTTACAATAGACAGACACTAATCAAGTGGATGTGAATGTAGCTCAAATACACAGTAACTCCATAAATAAGTGATCAAGGAAGAAGAGATACATTGGCTTTCATCTCTAAATCGCTGTTTCAAATCCAGACCCAGCGTCTAAAATGTTAATTTGATCCTATGACATCTATTCTGTGGTCAATGTGAAGTGAATTCCTGGTCCCTGGCCAGTTTCTAATGGACAGGTGGCAACTACCCAAGAAAAGACGACAACCACAATTGGCACCCTGGTGAGGAGTCATAGCAGTGGGACAAAGACTGAATCGGTCAAAAGACAAAGTGATCTCCTCACCCCCTCCAGACAGTTCAGCTAAAGCAGGTCTGAAACAAATGGGCAGAGCACTGGGGGAGAAGATTTTATTATGATTGCTCTACCATCTTTTTTCTTTGTGAATAAAATAGGACACTTGTTTTTCCAGGGCTGTCAATCTCACACCTTTCACAATTTGAGAAATAAAGAGAGAAATGTTGCTCTGTCCCCCTTTACCAGGTCTCCCTGCTGTGACAGTGAGCGTTGCCAGTCAGACGCTTGAGCTCTAGATCAAAACCAGGTGGCAGAGCAAATTGTATTTAAACTTTGATCCTCAGTTCCACTTTCTTGCAAGCTTTTGTTTGCAAAAAGAAAAAAAAAAGTTTGTTTTTCTAGCAACAAATGCTTTTCACTTGTCAAAGAACTCATTAAATAGACATTCTACCCCAACCTTAAATATTTCTGTAGTATGACCCTCCTCCCAAGGTACCAATTGTAAAAGGTATTTGAAAATGCATTTTTATTTCAGATTCAAATATGGCATTTTCTTTCCTCTTCCCTTTTAGAGTAACACTTGAAAAAAAAATCATAACAAGGAAAAAGAAATTTATAAATCTGTCTAGCTAGTATGAGGAAACAAAATGACTGCTGTGCAATGTCACAGCTAGTAATGCTTCAGATTCAACTGAAACAGCATTGAAAAATAGCCAAATTGGAATCTTTCATGTCTGACTTCACAGGTCACCCACTCCATGCTATCTGTTCTTTCTGTGAATCTCTCAGCTAAGCGCTTCCAGCTAAAGTAGTTCAAATAAATAGAACGAGAAAAATCAACAAAGAACAGGACACAATGAGCAGTTTAGAAATACCACTTAGCTAGTGCATTGTAATGGGCAGCACTAGATTAGTAGCAACATGGCAAACAACTCATTACAATTTGAGAGTTTGTCATACTACAAGAGTACATTTCGGATTTATCACCCTAGTTTCACATGTGTATATACATGATCAGAGCACAGTTGATGTTCATTTGAGCTAAAAAAATCTACAAATTCTGCACTTCCAGCACAATTCAACTTTAAAGTAGTTTAGTAGCAACCAGAGGCCATGAATAAGCATAAGGCATTGGAAGAGATACTCAGTGAACGGAATCGTCTCAAAATTTATTCTAAAATGCAATGCGCAACATAGAGGCACGGAACCTGGAAAGGCTGTCTCTCTTCCTCCACTAAAATAACAACTTCTCAACTGGAAACTATTTTGGATATCATAATTCCACTTCAAAAAATAAATAAATATATCTAGTAAGAGTATCTACCACATGCAGAATTGCCTCTAGCAAATGGAATAAGGAAGAACATTATTCTGCATTCTGCATATGTGTTTGCATACTTATTTAGTGTTTAAAAAACCCTGCAAAAGCTACACAGCAGGAATAATCAATCCTACAAAAGCTTTACAAGGTTTGGGATTTTAAAGGTTTTCTACATTAACTGAGTATTCCTTTTATAAAAAAAAAAAATGTGACAGCAGAAAACTCTCTCAAGTTGGCCAAGAGATTCAGAAAAAAAGTAAAGGCTCTGTCACTGTTTAATGAGTTACATTGTTGATAGACTTCTGATATTTTGTATTTACCTGATTTCTGTGATCTTTATGGTTTAAGAAAGTACAAGTAAATTGCCATTCTATAACTTTACAGCAAGGATCAAGAAAAGATACTGGTGTAAGAAGTCCTGAAGCTGGATTCTTGTTTGCACTGCAAGTCTAAATAACTGCTTGACTTCGAGTAACTTACTTACCCATGACAGTAGTGTAAAAACTATCAGAATTTAGGCCACCACTTCTATTTGTTATAGTTGAGAGGCTGACCCAAGCACATGGGACTTAAAAAACTATGTCACTTCAGTAAAGCAGTGAAGAGCTCAAAACAATTGCTTCATATTGGTGACTTTTTTTCTTTTTTTTTAAGTAAAGTCACTTGCATTGCATCTGGTTACGTATTTCTCATAATAACTTTGCTCAATAAGATTGGTTGATGCTGTTTTACTGTGAACTGATTTACCCTAGTTTTCCATGTTCAGTTATATGTCATTCAGCCTCTGGCTCATTGGTACATGACTAGTACTACATTCTTAGGTAACAATGTGTCTTAATAATTTTTTGCTCAGAAGTGTATATAGAAATCGGTCATTCTCTGCTTTCCTTCTCACTTGTTACATTTCATTTTTGAGCCAGTTTTCTAAGGAAATAAGGTCTATTTGATCAAGCCTGTCTGTCTGTCTGTTGACCCCCTTCTAATAAATTTTTAATCTATCAGATCTAAAGGAGAGATTGGAATTTCAAACATAGCTTACTATGAGAATTTTGAGGAAAAGTCAGAAACGAGGACGAAAGTCCAGAATTACTGTCCCCACCAAAGAAGAAGCAGACAAACCCACACAGCTGCAGGGAGTGAGCTGGCCTGGGAGTGCATCTGCAGCACCAAGTTACCCACTACAAATACTGTGGCTTGCTCAGGGGAGTACCACAGGTAAAAAAATAGCAATTGTGAAGTTGGTAGCCTGTATTTAAAAGAACGAGGGCACAAATTCATAGGTAACTGGATTTCATTAGTTACTCTCCTCCTCTTCAGGAACTACATATTTTACAGTTTCAAATCTTTGTAAACATATGTTGCCCAGAACTATACTCTTCTGTCCCACCTGAGAAATCAAAACTCTGTTCTTGCTGCTTTTATAAGTAATCTTCTCTTCACAGCACCAGCACTCCAACTCCACTCCTGTATAATTTCTGTAAAGAACCTAATCATAAAAGCACTTTATTAAAAATTGAGTATTGCAGGTTTTTCTTGTTCACGTTGTTGGTCTATATTAAAAACACAGCTCAGGTAATCCTACTTTTTGGTTTCCACATCAGTGTTGATTTGTAACTGAGAACATTATTTTTCAAAAGCAAAGATCAGATATTCTCTAAACATTCTATGCTGTATTTGTGAGTCCCTATCTCCAAAGATCTGAGTGAAGCTCTGCTGCATTACAAAGGATTTGTATGACAAAGTAGAAGATATCGTGCCTGCCTTTTTATTGAGACATCTGTAGAGTTCATTTTTTCTCTTTTTAAGTATCTGGTGACACACTGGAAGACACAGCACTGGTTGTGTGCCGCAGCTCCAGGTATGAGTCTCTTCACTTCCTCTCACATTTTTTGCTTGCTTTTAGAAATTTTCGAGTAATTTTCCAGTCCTTCTCTGTCCTGAGCCTTGGATACTCGAATAAACTCAGGGTAGCAACTAACTATCTTAGGTGAGGTTACTGATTCGTGGTTAAACAGTCCCCTAAAGACCTCTTTCTTTCTCCTCTTCTTGCTAACTTTATTTCTGTTGATGTTGTCCTTATATTTGACCTATATAACTTTCTAGATGAAGAATTAAAATTCACATATCTTAGCCACTCTAAGTTAATGTAAATATAGATTATAAAACTCTCAAGTAATAACTATAAATTGTTACCAAACATTTCAGTTTTATTAAACCAGAAGTTACATGATGTGCCATTTAGCAACGTTACATGATGTGCCATTTAGCAACATTGAAAATCCTTACTGTAACTCAAGTGCAGTTGTCAACCATGTAATTTCTGATACATGAAGCAGTCTCAAATTATCAAAATAAATCCATTTTACCCACTCCACCCTCTGAAATGATACACACAAGCAAAACAATTTTTATGGTTCAATTTAGATATGTTTCACTATGCTCTATACTACTAAAAAGATATGCATGGGTTTAGAAGAGACAGTGTATTTTTGCTGTGCAGGAATATGAGAATTTTGCCACTTATTAAGGGCTGGAACTTTGCATTTAGAATATAGAAGACATAGGAATTAGTATTATCCTTATGGTTGACCATATGTGAGTTTTCTGTTATATCTATCTATATCTAAATATATCATATCAGCAATATATTGCTCTTGTTTTCAGTTACAGCTACACACAAGAACATCTGTCATATTGACAATGTTATTACAAAGTCTTTAAAGATGATAAGGATTCAGACCAAAACAGAATTATTTTGAAGTTCTGTAGAGAGACAATATGAAAAAACTTGACATTAATTATAAAGATTAGTATGCTTCATGATTTTCCTTTTTGCTTTTGGGTAAAGATTCAGGAAGCTAATGTTGGTGTCATAATATTCCTGATAGCACAACGTAAGCGTGGCAGGCAGGCAATTCCATTTTTGAGACTGAACTCTTTAAATAAAAACCTAGTGAAAGACCAGCCCATTCACTAGAGTAGCTAATAACTCACTAGTTTAGAAATCTAACTGGGATTGGAAAGATTCTGTTCTCCATGTCCAGAAGTGTTTCTACATCACCTGTGTCAGGATTGCCCTGACCAGCAAAGGTGCCTTATCGGTAGGATTCTCAATTGGCTTTCTTTAAAAAAACACATGATCTAGCAACCTCCACACTGTGAATCTGGCTTAGATTTCAGTCTGTGGGGCTGTTTTTATGACTCCCTGAATGATTCACGAGCCCAGAAGAGTGTAGTCTGCATGATCACTTTAAAGTAGCATTTGGAACACTATTTATTACCATAAGCATTTATCCGTTATATATGTATATATATGTAAACTAGTGCTTTTGACAAATTAGTAAATTTGACACATGGTTGCAGAAAAAATACCAAACCAATCTTCAAATTGTCTCATTTGGGAAAATATTCATATTATGGGAAATGGTCCTTATCTGACTTTCCATTATATGTTGTACCAATTTTTTCATTAATAGACTCACTAATACATCAGTGGAAGTCTATTATTCAATGTGTTTCATCTTTTCATACTAATTCAGTATTGTATCATTTGTATTCATTTTGGTGCACTCTCTTTTGATCTGCATCTTATCACATTAATGATTTTATTACAAATGACATTGTATTATGAGACTTCAATATTCTGTTGACATATTTAAATACCAATAATTCAAAGTTGATCAAAACACATGCACATGGCAAAAAGATCAATAAATGAGCAACCATAATACAAGGTTGGCAAAGCTATTAGAAAAATATAAAACTCATTAATGACCAAAGTATCAGATACTTTTAAAGATGAATAGTGACATGAGAATCTAGAAGTAGTTATTTAACAAACTATTAGTGCATAATTTGTGACTAAACATATTTCCAACAACAGAAACTGACACCACCTTTTTGCCCTCATATTCCTTATGTTCATTTACATCTCTTTCACCATCTCTGCTATTTTTATTCATGGTGTGCCTGGATTAGTTTTGCTCTCTGAGGATATCTTGTCCATAGTTTTCAGGCTGTTCTTCATATTAAGATGTTTCCCCTCTTCCACATCTTTTCATTTCTGTGTGTCTGTAATAAATGCACAAAATCCAGGAAGCTGAGGTGAATCTGAAGCTAGGTAAAAAGAACGTTCTTTCATCCCTACTGCATGTGGTTCTGGCATAATTATTTTCAGAAATGCGATCATACTTGTCACCTTATAATATCTCCATGATAATCTACCTTTTTTTTATGTAGTATCAGATAACTGCAAACCAAAGAGATTGAGCTTTTAAATTTGAAGAACAGGTTTTGTAGAGAAGCGAACAGTGCAGCATTAACCATTGTTCGAATTACACTGCACACAAGTATGCTCTGGGGCTTTGGTAAGTAAATAATTGAAATAGAAATAATACAATTTCTTAAGAGAGTTAAAAGAAAGCTACAACATTTCCAGGGTCCAAACAAATAAATATTTCTGTTGTGAAACAAAATGGGTATTTTAGTTGTTACATTCCCATCTGCTCAGTCCAGAATTGTCTTCTCAAAGAGATGAGGCAGAGTTTAGGGGTAAAGCAAGCATAGAGTGATGCCTTCAACTTTAAAGCTCCTTTAGCTAATGTCACAGAGCAGTATTTTAAGAAGTTAGTGCTACTCTGACTAACGGCTGCTCAGGCCTCAAGCTAGCTGGTGTATACTGCCCCACAAAAAACATTTACCAGTTTTCACTGGGTCACATTTTAAATGCCTCTTGTACCCACTGGGTCATTTGGCTTCGTTCTAAGGCAAGAATACCTGCGGTCAGGCTTTTGGATCTGCTTGCTGTTTTGTGCAGCTTGACCTTTCCATCGTCATGCAGCCTTTCTGAGTCCATCAGCATCTGTCTCTGCAGTCAGAACCTGCCTTCAGACAGCAGTTTGTGGGATCCATTGCCACACAGGAGATAAGTACAAAAACAAAAACACAAAAAAGCACAAAAAAATCCACAGATGTGAAATCATGACTGGTTATATGGATCCTCAGAAGTAGAGGAACTGTCTGCTCTGGCACATACTTTCCTGTAGCTCTAACTAAGGTTTCAGCCTTGGAACTTGGCACTGACTATAAATGGTCACAGGAGTATGTCTTCTGCAAAGGGAGAAATTACCTTTGCTCAAAAAAATAAGACTTTTCTTGAATAATTTCTGAACAAGTTCAAAATGTTTCAGAATGTTCCATACTTTGTTTCACACATTCCATGATACAAATAGAAACTTGACTATACTTCCTGAGCCAGTTCCTGAACCATTGCCCTTAGTCCAATACAATATTAAGAATGATTAAAGCTAATTCTCAAGTAGAAACTAATCTTCTGCTCTACAGTCACTATTCCAGTCCATAGAATAGAAATACAATGTACTGGAAGACAATATTCTGAAGATCCGTAACTTCACCCTTGCCACCCATCTACATCCATCCAAAGGTATCCATGAGATACAAGGTTCCTGGCATCACTGTCAGGCTCATTCATCACCAACCTCCATTTGTCTTTCATCTTTCATTTGGTTTCAGGAAGTCAATTTAACATCTGTCTACCCTAGGATATTATGTAATCCTTGTATTTTCCAAGAGGTATATTTGTATTTTGTTCGGTGATAGCCCAGCTGTTTTGGAGAATGCTTCAGCAGCAGCAGCAGCAGCCACACATCATCTAATCAGTCGAAGTCAGTGCTTAAAGTTCTTCTGCCACAACAGCTTCAAAGAAAACAAGCACCCTTTGGCAGCAGGTAAACAGGGGCTGTACTTAAATTCCTGACTGGATCACTCCTTGGGTGATCGATTTTGACACATCAAATATATCTAGAAGGGTGATTTGAGCCCCTGTAAACATATTTAAATTTGCTTCAAACTGCTTTTAGACATACCATTGACTTCTGGGACACTCATTCCTGCTGTATCCCAGTTTTATCCTATCTCAACCTAATTAGAATTGTTTGAGTAGCACAAACTACATTTCTGTTTTTTGCAGTTGTACATTGGGTACTATACACAGAGGACACAATAGAGTTCTCATTCCTGACAGGTTTCTAGGTAATGCTGTTATTTAAATTACAGGAGAAAGAGGAAAGGGAAGGGGGAGGGAAAGGGAGAGGGAAGGGGGAGAGAGAGGAGAGGAAGAGAAGAGGAAGAAAAGGAGAGAGAAGGAGAGGGAGAGGGAGAGGGAGAGGGAGAGGGAGAGGGAGAGGGAGAGGGAGAGGGAGAGGGAGAGGGAGAGGGAGAGGGAGAGGGAGAGGGAGAGGGAGAGGGAGAGGGAGAGGGAGAGGGAGAGGGGAAAAAACCCAAAACTCAATAAACCAACTCTAAAATCTTCCTTGAGGTGTCATCAATCCAAATCAATCCAGCCCACTGAGACTGCAGGTAGGCAGGACTTACCAAACTTTGGCCGCTCCCAATTATATTTTATTTTGACAACTCACTTCCCTTATTCTCATTGCTTATTCAGTCACCTCAGTTCTCATTTTAGTCTAAATACATTTTCAGCTTAGCATGATACTAAATGTTTCTGCTTGCATGTTTTTTTGCCTTTCTAAAGACTTAATTGAACTCCCATTTTGGGTACCACAAGCTTGCCAGGTTTCTTGTATTGAACAAACATTTTAAAGCTGTCCAATCAGGCTTACTTTTGACTTGAATCTAATTACTACTGTTGAAACTGGCCTTGCTTTGGTCCTTATTTGCTCTTTGAAGTTACTCATTTAAGAGCATATAAAATTCATAAAATTAACTTGTTCAAGGAATTTAGATGCTTGGTTATCATTAAGCTTTTTTTTTTTAAGAAAATCCATGCAAGAGGTCCAACCCTGTCTAATTGTATAATCTATCGAGCTGGGTGATCTATTTATGACATAATGGAAAAGCAGAGGAGAGTGATGGGAGCTGTGTGCTTGGCAGTAGCTGTTGTAATCAATATTCCAGTCACGAACAAACTGTCAAAACTTAAGGATGCACAGAACTGTATTATTTTATCATGGGTTGGATTATTTTCAAAGGAATCTGGGGGACTTACAGGCCCAGCTCTCATTAAATTCTAATGGGAACTGGGAGTCACACTCTATTGAGCTGTCTTGAAAAAAATCACAGCAGTGGTGAATAATTTTATGAGGTCACCCAATCAAAATAAATTCCGTCATGATTTCTACACACAGTTAAACAACTTTTGAGGCTTAATTCCTCTTTTAAATGGATTAAGAAAACTAAATAAATTGTATTTTCATTTTTGTGGGATTCCAAATTATATTTTCCTGGCAATAGCATGGCTTCTTTTTTCCTTTTAGAGGTAAATTGATTTTCATGTCATACTTTGTCTTCACTGTGCCATAATCCCATGAGAAAGTGATGAAAAATGTAGCTGCTGATACACTTGTGGGAGGAAAAGAAGATGTGCAGTACATATTATGAGACTTTTACATTATACAGGTGGTTCTGGTAAAACAACTATGTGTGATCAAATTTACTGTTAGATTAAACAGCAGGGATCAGTTGTTCTCCAACATTAATAAACTTCCATCTCTTCATATAGCCTACAAAGCTATTCTTCAATAGTGTATTCATATATTTAATGTTGTGCAAATTTTTACACAACCCCCACTATATACTGGGCTTCTGTAGAAATTAAATGGTGAAATAAGAAAAGCAAGTGCAGCAAATTGTCATGAAATGGAGCATTTCCCTTGCTCTTGAAGCAGTCCTGTGAGGGATTGTCATCAAGGTGGCCTGCTATCCTCCTCTGGATCAGTGTTAATGTATTTTCTCACATAGACAGGAGCATTTCTTTCCAACTTCTTCCTCTTACCTCATGATTCTGCAGGAAAATATTACACAAATTCAAATTTTCACTCTTGCCAAACAGTCATTTTCACAGTGACCATGGGCACATTTATAAATTATGTACAAGGTGGAGGGGAACCTGTCACTTTTTATAAGGTAGGTAAACTGTTCATTCATCCTAATCTGAAGGACCCTTTTCTTGTCTTATCTTTGCAACTATAGAATTCAACAAATCCACATAAGCCAATTGAAAATTCAAGTTCAGTGATGAGTTCAATGATGCTGTTCTTTGCTGAAGTCATGTGTCTCTTGAGTTGATCTACCTTGTATTACCATACAACCCTTTTGGGGAAAGCAGGATCTGTTTGCAGGTCTGCAGTCCTGCGTCCTCCTTCGTGCAACGTCATGGAATGCTCACATTTGTAAAGTGACTTGCTTGCAGCTGGGATTCTTCTCCTGTCATTTGCTTTGTCTGACATCAAGGTGTGTAAAACTGAAAGAAGAAAAAAAAAATCAATGAGAAGCTGAGGACCTTAATTACCAGTAAGGGCTTATTAATATAAATCTCTATTTCCTCCTTCTTTTCCCCTTCTTCAAACATTTAATGATGGTACCAGATACAGAAATTAGAAAACTCAGCGCAAGTCAGGCAATTTTCTTTTGCAATGAAACCTTTGCTTTTACTGCTCCATGAAAGCAAGACAAGGTTTGTTAAAATGACATTAAAAGATGAGCTGCTGGACTGAATTATAAAATAGGTTTTAGGCAAACCAAAAAAGAAAGCAATGAAGGAGATATGATCAAAATATTGATATGATGAATAAGGAGCTTTTTAGACAAACTAAATTTTCCTCCACTCCTTTCAATTTTCCACCAGTTTAAAAGCTTTCAGTAAATACATGAATATATTTATACACATATAGGTATGCACGTAGACATTCATACATAAACACACACACATCCTCAGCTAATGTGAAACAGCCTTTTTTCTAACATCTTTTTCCTATGATAACGTAATGGCTACTGTTTAGCTAGAAGCTTGGCTGTAATCCTTCACTCAGAACACAAATTTCTCAGAACACAGTTTTATATGATATTAATACAGTCAGCAGTTCCAAGAAAATATATCTGGTACTCCCTTTGTGACTACCCTATCATCTTGTTATATTTCATTGTTATTATAAATATTAATTCTAAAATTTCCTTAATTTTATTACAAGGTACTTGTTTTGTTATGAATGAATATTTGTGAAGTTTATGATCTCATTAAAATCAATAGCAACAACTTACAGGAATAAAGGTAAAAGAATATGTATTTTTAACCACTTAAAAAATTTCCTTTTTTCCCCTCCACTTAGAACATTTTTAAAGGTTACTGGAGCTACTGTTTTTCACATAGTCTTTGAAACTCCAGAGTACCTTCCATCAGCACCTACAAGGAGAAACATACATTTTCAATCTGTTGAAAATAATTGTGTGGAAAAACCCATTCTCTTGCTTCCAGACACAATCCAATCAGTGTAATGGCTTTTGAGAAAGAAGGAACTATATTCACATTTCATTCATGTAAAGAATGAGATAATAGAAGACTTTCATGGTAGATGAGCACCCTGCAGGTACTGCAGTTTGCTGCAGCATACATAAGGCCTTGTTGGGTTCATTGCATAAGGGAAAAATCTCTCTTAAATTGTATTCTTCCCCCAGGCTTCAAATACATATTTTTTTAAATGGACTGAAGCAGGAACTGGAGGGATTTTGCATCCCAGTATGACTTTTGCTTTTGAATGGCTGCTCTGATGTTCTGGGAGAACTTGTCGTAATTCTTCTCTTTCTTTAATGAGGTAAAATTAGCCCAAACAGCAGATAGCAGGGCCCTCACAACCGCACTTGGATCATTATTCCCCAATCACACAAAGAAAAGCCCTAAAACAAAAACAAGGAAATGAACATCTTGTTTCTTTTTGGTGTTCTCTGTGCCTGCTCCCTTTGTCTGGTTTTCAGTTTTAACTGAAATTCAGTAACAGCAGAGTTCAAACGCAAAGTGGTTGCCAGTCCATGTACTGCAGCACCACTGCCAGAGAGGTGCGGTTGTTTGACAAAGAAAAATGTTCCTTTGCTTTTTATAGCACACCATTGTTATCAGTTTCCTTTTTATTGTAATGGGAAAGAGAGTCGCCACTTTCCTGTTCAAATGCTGTGCCCACAACAATCCCTTCTCAGCTGCTCACAACTCCCCAGATTACATCCCTCCTGACCTGAGATTGCCCACCTTTGCTCAGAGATGCATGCATTAACAGAGACATATCATTAAATTAAAGACTAGGGGGGGAAATGTAGAGCTAGAGACATTCCAATATGTCAGAGAAGTGAGTTCTGAGTAATGGTGACTAGAATTTACTCTATTTTGACTCATTTGACCTTACATGTGTTAACTGATTGATTTTAATTCAGGAGATGCTAATGCTTAAGTGATATATAATACATATACATATATAAATCAGCAATAGAAAATGTATGCAGAAGAAAATGAGTTCTTGAGAAAAAGCCTCATATGGTTCAACATTACTAAGGAGCAGGAAAGATCTCTTCTTAGCAAGGTTTACTAGCTTTTACATGAAATTCTTGTACTTCATTTTAAACTATCTGGTCTCACATTCTGGATCAGTTCTATACAGCACTCAAGATAAATTACAGATATGTTGTGTTTGCAAAGCACCACTTTTATTACAGATACAAAGATTTGTATTATTTATTTGCTTTATTAATGTAACATTGTCACAGGCAGAGTTTATACCAGTTTTCATCAAATCTTTCTAGAAAAATAAAATACGTGGTACAACTGCACCTGTAATACAGAATTTTTAGGTCTGGGATTGGCAGTCAGCAATCACTCCTGTTCACACACCTGTGTGACATGGCACAGGTTAATACATATTTGCAATTTCATGAGTTCACCTAGAGACTTCCTGCATGATTTAGCACAGCTTGTGAATTCGCTCACCCTTCCACAAACCTCAAAGATACTGAAAGAAGCCAGAGAAATATTTATGTAACTTGCAAGTTTATTTGACATGTTAATAGTTCATTAAAGCCCTTTCATTCATGGAATGTTTATAACTTTTGGTAATGCTGGTTTTACAGAGGTAATTTTCACTAAATTTGTTTTATTGCATTGGATACATTTTTGTGGAGACTAGGTGTTAACTATGCAGCTGAATTTAGAGTGGAAAATGAAAAATTTCACACCGAGGATGAATAATTCAGTTTTTAAGTTGCTAGCAAGATAAGTGGATTGCTGTCAAATGATCTTTATCTTATTTGTCAAGATAAAGCACAGTCCCAAAGCCATAAACAGATTGTAAAGGAGACATTTCCTTCTTACCCTTTCTTTCACACTTTCAAAGATCTTTGCAAATCTGTCCAGCTAAATTAGAGCACATTTTTTATAAGCTGGTACTTTTTAAAAAAAAAAAGTCTTAGTTTATGCACCAGTATCTAGAAAGGTTTATATGCCAGTCCTTTTAAAATTGTATGTATGTTTAATTCGTGCACGCTGATATCTGCAAGCCTTAACATCAATTTTACAACACATTTTAAAAAGAAAACAAACAGACAAACAAAAAAAACCCCAACTGCATATTTTTATATTTCTGACATATAAAACTTCAACCAATATATTCTACCCCCTAGATTTATAATCTATTTAAAGTTAGATAGCTTTGCCTCTGACCATAGCTACTACAGTATTGTTCTCATTAATGACAGTGAGAAAAAGAATATCTTCTCCCTTTTCAGTCTCTCTTTACTTCCTCTAAGTCTCACTTCCAGAAGTGATATCTATTTGAAATATAGGAAAATCAACCTCTTCCTTTCTACCTATCTTTTTGAAAAGTGCCCCAGAGAGGAAAGAAAAGTATTCTGACCAAATTTGGAACACATTTCCAAGCTAAACAGTAGTTCCCACAAGCAACAACTTTGGACTGAGACCAGGACCTCAACTCACACAAATCATCATAAAATGTCTTTGAAATTTAGACTCAATGCCCCTCACTCCTTTATTTCATTTTACCTTAATTCTGTTCTTTTAATCATTCACTTAAAATTATTTCTATATCAAGGAATATTTTTTCAAGTTGTCTCTTTCAAATTTCCTTAAAAAGATGAAATTGGGAACTTGTTCAATTACAAAATTTCCTCTGGAAAATCATACTGATATAGGTAAACCATATTAGAATAAGTAATTATTTACTGAAAGAGAAAATTATTTACAAATCTAATACTAAATATACACAGGGACTTTGTCAACTGTCTACAGTTTTAGGCAATACTGTCCAACACTGAATTGCCCAACACAGAGATCACAGAATCACTAAGGTTGGAAAAGACCTTTAACATCATCAAGTCCAACCATAAACCAAACACCACGACCATGTTCACCACTAAACCATGTCCTCAAGTACCATATCCACATGTTTTTTTGAACACTTACCAGGAATGAGGCTTCCAGGTGACTGAATTAGGAAGGAGCAAGAGGCCACAGAGTGTGCCATGGGGTGGGGACCCTAGGGATTGCAATGGTACTTGCCCACTGCCCATGCCAGGGACAGCATTTCCGGCCTCTGACGTCTGAAGGACTAACCTCATCCACAATCCTGAGGGTCCTTCTTTACTTCCCTCTTAGGAATTCCTTACCCTCTGAAGTAGCTGATGGTTGAAGTCATTGGTTCCTGTGAATGCTGCCTTCAGACACGCAGAGTTTGCATTTTATGGGGAAGATGGATCTGACAAAATTCATATTCAAGAGGCCCTGATATGACTAAGAATCAGACAAGAGAAGCTTGTTTCATTGTGGTACCTTGAGATAACTCCTCAGATACCTTGCCTCTGAGAGATTACTGAACCTCTTTCCCAACCTTCAAACAAGGAGTCATCAGGCAAAGAAAGAGGATAACAAAGAGTTCCCATTACTTATCTATCTCTCAGAGTCTATCTCTGGTGTTGGGGTTTTTTTCAGAAAAACTTGTCCAGCATCATCCAAATATAAGGTTGAGCATCTTACCCAGAGATATATGTTCCATTCTCACAGTCCTGTTTTTCTCATGGAAGTAATACATGTATCAAAACAACTCCAAGGAGCAAAACCAAAATACCTCAGTGTTTTTCAATATTTTCTGTGTTTCTTTTTAAATAATAAAAAGGCTGAATCAGTACATCTTTTAGTGAATTTAATGAGTTATCTTGTGCATAAAAGAGTGGCACATATCTCTGCACTTAATGTTTCTGAGAGATAATCACTTATCATTGGATTACAAGTTCCTTTGGGGTTTGTGAGAGGGAGGAAAATGAATTTTCTTGGTATTCAGGAACTTAAACAGAATATAAAATTACATCTGTCTTTTCCATTGCAGTCTAGGAACTTAAGGGGGGGAATGTTCAGAAAGAAGTCACTCTGAATTTTTTGCCTTACCCATCTGAATTTCTAAGTTTTGTCTGCTTACATAGTGTTAAAAATGTCCCTACCCCAGCAGGATGCTTATGGTGTGCACCAGTGAGTGGCTGGGGCCAGAAACCAAGCATCTGTGCAGACAGCTGTATGAGTGCTCACACCCTGTTATACAGATCACGCAGAAGCAAAAACAAGCAGCATGAACTAACAACTTCAGTGCCTCCTGTTAGAGTATCCAAACACTCTTAATGCTGCCATGACAGTGACTTCAGCAAAGGTGAAATTCAAATGCTGGCTTGTCTGGAGGAGTTCTTAACTTTCTGTCAATTAATGCATAGGAGAGTTTATCATGCCTAATTAATGCATGAACTAATATTTTGTCTATGCTCAGAAACATGTACCTGGAGTGGAAAAACTTCATAAGAAATGAGGGAAGTATTCTACCGGAAGATGTGAGGTCCTGCAAAGCATGTATTTCAAAGAGCTATTGCTGTCTAACAGAAAACAGTGAAAAACATTGCATTTGGAAGTGTTCCATATCCTCATTTCTTCCCTTTACTTTGTACTAGTTGGGTTATTTACATGAAAACATCATCTTTGTTCCTAAAGAGTTCATCTGCTTTTTGCTCCCTGCCTGAAGTCAAAATAATGCTATGTTTGTAATATCTTAATCACCTCTACTGCAAACAATTATGAAATTATAAACAGAAGATTATGGCTTCAAGTGGGAACTAAGTGGCTGGAGCTGATGAACTCTTAAAAGCAAAGATCCTGTTATGATGCAAATGCTTCAAGTAATGAAGAAAATGAAACAAAAATCATGTAAAAAATCTAAATAGGAGTATCTAGATCATAGGCAGCAGTTGGTCTTTCAGACAAGATAATGATCGTTGAAATTATTTCATAATAAAATTATAAAGCCATGCTAGCAATTATTATTTCATTATATATCCATTTTTGCATCTGTAATATTTTTTTTCATCATCAGGATTTTGTTTGAAAAAGAGAATCCTCCTAGGGCCTACCATTTTTGGAACAGTATCTCATCATTTTCTGTACATTGCACATGCATTTCACACCTTTTACTTATTTATGGCAGTTACATCCAAGAAAGCAAGGCATTCATGGTTTATACTAGTTTTCCTTTCCTTCCAGTTGAACAGCACCGGGGAAGTCAGGAATAAGCCTGAAATGTTCAGCTTCACAGGTACCAACAGAAGAAGCCAGTGAGCCTACCTGGATGCCAGCACCTGCACAGCAGCAGTACAGGTGTTCTCCAAACCCTTCACCTCAGCTGTGTGCATTGCTAGCAAAGGGAAGGCCTACCCCTCAGCCTTGCTCTTTTATCCCCAAGGCAGGATGTACTAAGAAAAGTATTTGACACCAACCTACCTTCACAAAGAGTTGCAGTGTTGCACCATCGAATGCTCAACCACTCCTCATATTTCACAGCTTTTCCTTACAGGGGTGATCGCGAGCGTTCTGCTCAGTGTATCTGTGCAGGTTTCATCGATATCGTTCTCTTCTGATTGACGTCGGCTTAGCAATGCTGATCAGTTGAGTGATGGTACTGCTTAGAGAGACCTGCTGTTCTCATGGAGGCTGTGGATTTGGATTGCCCTGAGAATCCCCGGCAAATCCTGACATATCCACTTTAAAAGCTGTTTGCTCCCAGTATGCTCTTTGAACTGCACTCAACCTTTGTAATAAGTAGCTGAATATTTATGGCTATCACTGAATTCTATGTGCTGTTTAGGAACCTCTGCACAAGATTCCTCTAAACTTGCCTTATATATTCTTGGAGTGTGTTTTATTTTTGACAGGCAGGCGGGTGACCTGAAAGACCGTTTTAGAGATTGCAGTTGCTGTTGGCATAAGACTTGGACAACACTAACAGGACACTTCCAAGGTAGAGGTCTGGTAGAGGTGATATGGTCCAGCAAAGGTGATGCACCTGAAGACTGAAGTGTAGCCCACTCTCCAGGGGGCAGAACTGGTTGTAGCAAAAGTGAAATCACCAAGAGAAACCTAAGTTAATGTCAACTCTTTATGCAGATAAAGATAGCATTTTGCCCCCTAAAGTCATGGTATATGTATAATTGACTGAAAGTTAAAGTGCCTGTAAAGAAGGATGGAGGTGAGATTAAGGATATGGCAGACATTATTCACATTGTGATTTTTTTATGATGGCACAGTAATCAGGTGAAAATGAAGGTTTATCCAGAACTGCACTTCAAGAAAATGGCTGATATTTTTTAGATGACAAGGTCTCAGTATATTTGCTTTGCTAACTGAACCTACAGTTACCCTAAAAACATAGTTGTATGTCATGTGATGAGAGCAACACAGCCTATAAAAACAGCTTCCAAAAGATGAAAACAGTTGAGTGAAATTTGTCACCTCAAAGGACTATGCATAAGATTCAACAAGACTTGTTTTGGCAAGGTTTGCTACCTTGTATGGAATCTCAAGCTCCAGGAAGAATTAATTCATACAAAAATCAGGTTTTAATTTTTAAGTAAATTTCTAGTATTGTGTTGCAGAGAAAATCTTCAATATATTAGTTGGGTGCACTTTGAAAGTATCTAAATAAGAAATTTAATTTAAAAATTTACTTTTCAAAATCTCATGGAAAGGGAGGAAAATGTCTTCAAGTTTTTTTCAGTGTTAGGAGGCTGAGAAGAAATCTGCAACTTCAGTCACATTTACACAATAATTTGAAGATTTTTGTGGGAGTTCACCATACTGTTTCCTACATAAAATTTGCCTTCAGTTTGACACATTTAAGAGATATTAACAAATCCATACCAAGAACTTCAAAGGGCATGTATTTGAAAGCACATTTTATGTCATGTAAAGCCTTAGTTCATCTATAGAAGCATTTACATATCTGTATTTTATTGTTCTTTCTCTGGAGACTATACACCAACAAGAAATTTCACACCACCATTTACATCTTATATATTCTTTCTGTAATACTTTGCAAAACTCACATAGTTGAATGAAGAAACTATTTCAGTTTTGGTTGTAATCAAGACAATGTTTTTTATAATTTTGTTCCCTAACCTCATAATTTAATGATTAGTATCACAGATTTGGATTGTTTAATTCAATAGATCATATTAGAAAATCATCTTTAAAAAGAAAAAAAAATCTTTCCTCATTTGCTCAATACAAAAATTATACTCTGAAGGTAGAGAAATCAGAAAGATAAATAAAATGTATTATACTTTAATAGCCTAAACATTTCTAAGTCAGAAGCATGAATTCAGGGACTTAATTCAATGTGAGGCATTAATTTTCCCCTTAAAAATACTTCTTATACACATGCTTTCTTTTCTTTTAAATATAGCATTAGGGGTTTTTTTTAAGATTGGTGTAATTCCTCCTATTTTTTCTGAGATATGGAAGTGTAAAACACTTTTACCTACTGTCAAAGTTTCTTTTGTAGTGCCCTCTGTAGAAATAATTGAAGCTGGAATGTATATATCTTTTATACAGAAAGACATTAATGCTTTTATTTGGTTGCCTATTTAAGATTCTAAAAGAAATTACAAATAAACATCTATATGCACTGCTTGTGGCACTTTGCAGTGCTAGCATTTCCTAACCATTCCTAGCTCTTTTTACTATCACTTCTTTTTCTCTTCTAAGGCCATGCACAAGCTGTGTACAAACTGTGTTTAATAAGTTTGCTAGGTTTGTAATATCAGCTTGATATTCTAATGAAGATTCAAGGAGCAAAGAGGCAGCAGGCCAACTATTTTCACAGACACACATAGCAAAGTGAGATATACAACAATGAAAATTATTATTTTTTCTTGGTCTTTGTGGGATGCTATTGCAACCTGCAAATGCCACAGTGTAATTGTACAGCAATAGACTTCTATCATTCTCTGCTGCAGGAAACAACCAGTCCACTGTAACTGATGTACTTCTCTATTATCCCTGTCTAGTGTCTCCAGCCAGAAAGTAGCAACAGCAATTCATCTTTGGTCAGGTCCCACTTGGGACTATGTAATTACTATTGCAGTGGGTCAGAAGCAATTAATTTTATTCCTCTTGCTTTTAAAAGCAGTAATCAGAAGAGGGGGATGGTGAGGCTTTTAATACCAGAATTCAGCCCAACACAGAGATTATCCAATTAAAATAAGAAAATGTCAAACAATAGAAAAGTTAAAATAGTGCTACCTCAGCTGGGTTACAGTGACAGAGGGCTATGAGGAACAGTGGCAGTTTATACACTATAAAGATCTATTGTAGGTTTCCAGCAGTTCAGACACTGCTATTACTAAACCCTATTTCTTATTAATCACAAAGTGCAGTCTTTTTTACTACAACAAGCTTTGTTGCTTGATTGTTTTTATTCAAATCTCGGACTAGGAGATGACGATGTAGCCTTCTTGGATAAGTGTGAGTCACCATGGCTATCTGCCCTCATGGTGCATATTTACAAGATCCCCACTAACAACGGTTTCTCTCTAAGAAACAGGACTTCTGAGTAGCCAAGTGTGAGAGGTTTGTCTAACTTGTTTCCAGGCTTGTATTGCATTTTATTTCAAAATAAGAAATCAACCACAGTAATAAATGTCATCTGTCACCACACCCCTCACTCATCACAGTTGTAAAATAATTTGGAAAATAAATGAATTACATCCTTTTAAATGTCCACTGAACTTCACACAGTGAAAACATACTGCTCATAAAGAGGAAGTAATAGACTCAGAGGGCACCAGTTGTTTGTGATGCACATTAAGATGGTTGAGTATGCTGTCAGTGACAACCATCAAATTTTTGTCTGCCCTCATGGAGTTCCCAGCAGAGAAATAAAGCTTTCTTGAAAGTCAGTCTACAGGTTGTCTTGTCCCCTTTCAAAAACAATGTCCAGAAAAGAATGTTTTATATGGGTAAGAAAGCAGTAGCTTTATTAGACATGGTTAAAAGGAAGAGACATTCTAAAATATATAACACAAACTATCTTAGATCTAGTAAACTATTTTCTAATATCATTCAGAACCATGAACTCCTTAATCTGACAGCAAAAGGATATGCTAGTTCTGACCCACTGTGGTGCTCTTGAAAAAGAGACTACAATAAAAATGATGTACGAGCTTTTCTAAATGATCCATTTCTATTCAGATAACAGACCTCTCTTAACATCTAAAAATGTTATCTCATCTCTTTTGAAACCGAATAGACTTGTCAATAGACTTGCATGGATGAATTGACTTGAGCTATTTTGGAGAAGGTTTATGGGTGGACTCCAGATAAATAGATAGAGAATATGAAAAAGGATTAGATTATGTTCTATCTGCCATATCAAACAGCTAATCAATTTATTTACTTGCATCTTTATTTACTTGCATATTTATTTTAAGGTTTGATTTTTTGTCTTTATTGGATGTGGGTTTTAATCCAACTCAATTAAAACTGTCATAATCTTTTGTTTTAGGAACACAAGTGACACAATATCAGCAGAAGGCTGAAATAACAGAGTTACACCTCCTGTTATGGACAGGAAATGTGTTGCACTCTCCACTCACAATTTTGAGTGCATGATTTCTGTGCAGTCACAGTCTGTCTGCTGTGCAATCCACTGCTTGCCTGTCATAGGGTCCTAGACCTGGGCTACCATCAGTAGATGACACTGTACATAGGGAAGTCCTTCTCTTAAACTGCAACATGCAGTCGTATCACATAAGGAAGTGCATTAACTCACAGACATCAAGACTTCAGAAAATGAGGAGTACTGTAAGAACAGTTGTGCTTGCAATCTTAGGTTTAAATTACAAGGTGTAGTATTACATTTACAATGTAAGTGAAAAGGTAAAGTTAGACAGAAAACCAAGGCCTTAAATTCATTAGTCGTAGTCCACTCACTACATCTGCTTTATGCTGGCATACCTCTACTAGATTTTTCATTAGAGCATTTTCCTGTACATCAGAGAAGAGAGGAACATTCTAAGTACACATTCATACCCAGCACCAAAGGCAGGTGAAAGGGTTTGTGAGCCACTTAGCATGCAAGAACAACTGTTAGAAAGTTCTGCCTTGGCCTAATGTTAACTTTTCAATGCTTTTGTCACAAAAGGCTAATATGCTTTTAAAACAAATGTATTGGATTACATGTGTGGATTATATGTGTGCATATAGCTGTTACAGACACACACAAAAATCCATTATCAAAGCACATATTAACCTGAGCAATCATTTTCTTATCAAACAGGATGGATATAGACGTTGGTTGAGGTAGACTGTTTTGCTCTACGTTACTCATGCATCCCTGGATAAACAATGTTATACCTCAGGAACAGCCTCACCTTAGATTCTGTTTTTTGTGGTACACTGAGAGTTTGAACTCCAACCTGTTTGTATCATTTGTACAGTACACTTCTATGGATCTTGATGGAAATATTGAGGAACCAAAGATAAAAATGCATTTCTTATAATATGCAACCTGAATTCCTAGATATTTGTAGGAATTTTTTTCTCAAAAAATGCTTCTGGCATTCTATCTACTGCAGTCTGCCTTTCTGTTCCTAGAGCAGCATATTCACTACTGACAATCTGGCTAAACACCAGCCTACCAGGAGGGGAACCTGCTTAATTACCTGGATTCTGGTTTCACACCTTAAACTGGACCAGTTCACATCTGTCACTGTCAGGTTTCTGGCTTGCAAATGAAGAAATCAGTTGGTCCCGTCCTTAAGGAATACCCAAGGGTACCAAACCTCATGCATAAAGTCAAAACATACAATCTGATTTCCATACAGAATAAGAATAATATATTTTGTTAATAAGGACTTTTCAAAATTACTATACTTACTTTTTTTTTTGGGGGGGGAGATTATTTTTATTATATTCAGAAGACACCATAACATGATTGTAACCTCAGCTATGTCATCTGGATGCATTCAAACTTTTTACTAACTCCATTTTGATTGACATATTTGAATCATTCTATGGGGGTTTCTTAATAAACAAAAGGTATTATGAAAACCCTACCTCATGGCAACACATACACCAAAACTATCAACCAACTAAAAATCCTTCCTTTCAAATCTAAGCATCAGTTGAGAGGTGGAAAGGGGCAACCTTGTTGCTGTATAGGGAAGATTATTTTTCCCCTGTACAACTTCCCTCTTTAAATACAGTCTTGAGTCAAGGTAAATTGGTTTCTTTACAATAAGCCTGAATGTTAAATAACTACAAAGCTCCAGTTTTTTGAAAGGAAAGTGAATCCTCTTATAAATCATAAAAGAGGTTTTCTGGCATCAAATGTTCTATCAAAAAAAATCTGTATGGCCTACTTTACCTTTCCCCATACAAACTATTTGTCAAATAAAAGACTGTGTACAGTCTTCTGCATTTAAAAGATACTATTATATTCAAAGAACATTAAGGATGTCAAGTTAAATAACAAAAAATGCTGGAAATCAGGTGGTTTTTTCTACTTTAGATTGTAAATCAAAGTCCATCACTATGGGAGCTGAATATCTTCCATACAAAATCGATACCAATAACAAATTCCTCACAGCATAGCATTTTCATACTTATCTGCTTTGACATCAGAATTTTGCCTGTACATGATTAATTCAGCTGTACTGTTTATGTGTATTGCTGATACAATCTTTAATTAGGTAATTACCTGGTATTTTTCAACACAATGCACAAGATGACTAGCTCTCTCTTCACAAGCAATTAATCAATATTTCTTCTTATCCTCCTCTTTATTGTGTGGTTCTGACCTTATTTATTCCCGAGTCTCTTCACTGAGCAGAAAAATATTTATTTCTCATTAGATTTCTTTGTGACATTGCTGTCACCACAATACAACTCAAAGGTAAATAATTCATCTTTGCAATATACTCACTAAGTAAAACCTTCGGAAAATTAAGACCTAGGGAACAACTGCTCTCTGGTAGTATCTGAAAGTTGTTTTCTCCTGACCATTCTTCTGGCCATGCTTTTGGAATTCTATTAAAACCACAGAATGGGAAAAGAAGAAGTGGAGAAGTGGCACACATCTACGTCCCATTTAATTTGGATGCCATGCCTCTGGAACTGGCAACTGGAAAGCTTTTTTGGGTTCCATAATTTAAACTTTACCAAAGAAATAGGTCTAATAATTGCCCTAATTTTATGTGCACACATGCAAGAACAGAATTCTGTATCTTTTCCCGATTCCATAGCATTTTACAAAAGCAGCTCAGCTGGACAATAGCTCCGATTAAAACAGAAAAAATAAAAAGTGTGAAGGGGGTCATGCTCTTGGAAGATGGAAAATGTGACTGGAGCCTGCTCTGATCTTCCTCTTGTAGACAATAGCTCAATCCCTTAACTTATCACACACAAAAAAATGTGATGTAACAATAGTCAGTGTTTGAAGGAAGAAAGCTCTGTCCTCTGAAACTAAAGGCAATTTAAGACAGTCACAGTAAAATAAGTAGTAGATAAGTGCAGCCAAACTGAGCTCCAGAACATTAAAAGCGGAAGCTAAGAGGAAAACTGTGGTGCTGTATAACTTTAAGTTATTATATTTTAATTACAATTTAATTTCAGTTGTTTATGAAAATTTAGACAGAAATTGATAAAAGGATTTTTAAAAGACATTTTAAATATTTTTCTATTGAGCAGTGAAAGAGATGAGGTACGAATATGTATGTATGTTCTTCTTTCTACTGTTGACACAAAGAGCAGAATGCCTTGAGATAAGAACAACACATTGTGGGAAAATACACTTTTCTCACGTACCTCTACAAATTTCCACAGTACCTTCACATCCTCTTACACACTTTTCAGAGGACAGTTCTTGGAGTAATGTCTGGAATACTAGGCATTTCTTCATCACCCAGAGCAACGGGGAAAACAAGAGGTATTAACTAGAACTTCACAGGGAATTTCAATACTTTCCTGAAAATGAGTTTGAGAATTTTAAATGTACACAGAAAGAAGTCTGAAAACTTTTCTAAAATTTGTACTGGCTCCTACTACCAATGTTTCCCATTGCTTTTTTAATTTGGAAGTTTAAGCATGAAAATTTCAGAAGGTGAAGTTATTTATGTGCCCCATTTAATTTGCAGTGTTAGTTCTAAATGGTCAGCAACAATTTTTATCCAGTTATCATCAACTTAAAACCTGGGGGAAGTAAAATACCTACTAAAGTTCACAGAGGAACTAAGACCTTACTTTAGCAGCTCCAGCCACTGTGACATTCTCGTAGTATGAAAAAATTACTTTCCCACTTTAACACCAAGTACAACATATTGATTTTCCACAGAAGAATAAGGAAATTAAGATCTGGAAGGAAAATAAATGTTTCTATGACCATGTATGCTGCACAGAGTACTTCCAGATTTTCAGACAATTGGCTTATATAGATCATCATCTCCACAGCATGTTAAACATGCAGCTTTCAGATATAGGGATAAATAGAGGGGGTAGATGCAATGAAGCTACAGTTTAGGCACAGGTTATCCTCAGTTTATCAGAAAATCAACTAACTCTACACTTGAATTCTTATGCCCTGAATCTACTTTGGTCTGAAAACAAACCATTAGAAGTTGGGGTTTTTTCTCTTTATTCTCACAACCTGACAAACTGAAGAAAATGAAAGACAGAAAATGTCAGTCTTTTTTCCCTTTCTCTTTTTCAATTTCTCTATAAAAGGGAAAAATGAAAGTGCAATAAATATAGCTGAGGGAATGATGCCTGAGTTGTTGCTACACCGCACATATTCTTATAGCCTTCTAAATCGTAAAATGTTAACAGCAAAACTAAATCTTGACATGTTGATAGCTAAAACCATACTGCAATATGGCACATCAATTGCCTGTTATGTTTTTGAGGACCAAAAAATATTCTCTTCTGTACCATTAACATAAATCAAACTGGTTAAATCACTTGAATACTTCAGGTGCCTTTTTTTTTTCCCTCCTATGGCACAATGGTTGATGTCAGTGCTAGTGGCAGAGGGGGGAGTGAAGAAAAAGGGGAAGTCAGATAGACTGTAGATTTGCAGAAGGGTTCAGTACACAAATCAAGCTCAATAAGCTTGTCAGACGAACATTTCACATTAAACAAAATAATAACCTGTCATATGATTTTAAACAACTTCTTTTCTCTTTCTTTTTCCCTTTTCTTTTTTTGTATGCCAGGTTTCAGAAGAGCAATGCAGGTCTGTAAGTACAGTATCACAGCTGCATTTCCCAAACTCTGAGCAAACATTGGAAAGCCTTCATATCCTTTGTTGTTGCCAGATGTTGATTCTGACAGGAGATAAAGTACCAGGTTTTCCTAAAACTTTATCATGGCTGAATTATGGCTAGTGGAAAACAAAACAAAACAAAAACCAAAACAAATAAACAAACAAACAAAAAAAGTAAAATCTCTGGTTCTGCAGATCTGGTAAATTACTGTGCACAAGTAACATTTGGCCCAGTAGAAAGGTGTTAATTAAAATAAAATAATAAAAAAATCACAACCCAATTGGCATGTGACTGCTTTGGATGTTTGGAGGGCTCATGCCTTAGCTAACTAAGTTAGGACCTCAGCATCCTCTCTGCTAACCACCAGCAACTGATTTCTCTCAAAGCATCTCTATCCAACCTCTAAAAAATATTTAATTCTCTGATGGCGGCAAAAGCTCATGCTGGGATTCCTCTGTTCAGAGAAGGAAAGGAGCTCATAAAATCTCAGGGTTCATTCAAGGTAATCTGTCTATGAACTTGTTTTTTCATAAGAAATTCTGTTTCATGAGCTGCTTCAATTTCAGACCACTAAAACTGTAATTAATGGTAATGGAGTGACTAGACCTCATTTGCCTGATGAGTGCACAGTCCACCTGATGCCCGTTCTTATACAAGGGTTTGCTGCTGTGTTCAAATGTAGTTATACAGGTTAACAGCTGAGAGATCTGGGTTCATTTTTGATGTTGTTTATATCATCTTGACTTTTGCTTTAGAATCTGTGCCTCAGTTACTCCTGACTGTACAGGTGAAAAAAACCCCAAATTTTGCAAATCACTTCAAGTTTTGTGCATAGGGAATGTATGCACAGAGCATTAGCCAATTCATTCTTGAATGTAATTAGGTTACATGTAGCTAATTCTTTTTGTATCATGATGTATTACAAAACCATTATTAAAGACCATATTTTTGAATGCCCTTAAGAAATTAGGTTCTGGTTCTGTTCATACTGAATTTGATGGCAAATTTTCCATTAAATTCATTGGTTCAGGTTCACAGCTTAATGAGTATAATTCTTTGAGTCTGTTCTTGGTATTAGAAAGAGTTTTCATTGCACTGTAGTCTTTGTTCATTGCAACATTCAGGATACAGTCAATATACGAGTAAGGGAAACATGAAATGAGCATCTACATTCAGAGTGACTCAGATTAAGATTTTAGTATGAAAGATACTGTAACAGAAAGAGTGCATATTTGTATATGAAGGAGAACTCAGACACAGAACTATTTGTTGAAAGAATACCTCAAATCTTCAGTCTTTCTTGTCTACAAATAGTGTTCATAATCAACTACTCATTAACAAGTTGTTATGGATACTGAATATTTTACAAACAGAGGCAGTGTAGCAAAGGAGACAAAAAGGAATCCATGAATGGGAAAACAGGGAGGTATTTTTCAACTGAAGAGTATGACTTCATTAATGGCATTTGGGTTCTCTTTTTTCTGCATTTGAGTCGCTGCAAACAGATCTCTTGATAACTACCACTTCTCAGTACCTGAGGAAAAATATGTATGCTATATGTAGATAATAGACCAGCTGTATAACCATGCAGTGCCTGCTTTCCACAGACGTAATGTGGAATGAGCACAGTAGCCTTTGTAGCACAGCCTAGGAAATACTACTTCCTTACACTAACAATCCTCAGAAAATAACAGTGACACTCAAAACATTGCCATTTGACCTGAATCTTTATGTAACCACCTATCATATACATTTTAATTATTCTATTTCATGGGAAAGATAGTACCAAAGGAAAAGATAGTACCAAAGGAAAAATACTATTTTTCAAGTCCATGAGACCCCTGATTAGCTCCAGGGAAGAAGGATAACAAATCTTCCCTAAGTTTTACTGACATTTAAAGGTTCTGCATATACTTTGCCAGCCTTGTTTACACAGTTCCGCAATTATTTATCAGTACAATAGGATCAATGACACCTGCAAGACTGCAACACCAATACTTCAGATTATTTAAATATTATCTTGTTCTTCTACAGTAATATAAGTAAAAGGGATGTATGAAGCAGCCAAAGCAGACATATTTAAAAAGTAAAGGAATTAGCACAGAAAATACTGTGTTGACAAAAGTTTATATTCCTATCTACAGGCAAAGAAATAGGAAATTGTAGTGGATTTGTGCAGTTAAATAACACTTCCTTTTTCCGGGAGGAACAGGATATTCCATACCATGTTACGTCAGTCCAGCTATAAGAGAGAAGGGAGAACTAGCTCGGCTGCCTTCTCCTCCTGGGATGGCCCAATAGACAGCTGTGCCTGTCCGAGACACAGCTCCATGGGGGAGGTAGAAATTTTTACTGTTAGTTTCCTTTGCCTGTGTGTTTGTAGCGTTATTAGCCTCTTTTTTTTTTTCCTCCATGTAAATATAAATTTTCTTCCTTCGTAAGCCCAGATTTTACACGTTTTTTTTTTTTTCTTTTGTCTCCCCTTTGGAGGGGGGATGAATCTGTGCAGACTCAGTGGACACCTGGTGTTCAGCCAAAGTAAACAAACAGCCACAAAAATTTATAAGAATAATGCATGTTCAGTGTCTTAGAGTGTCATGGTTTGAGACAGCCCAAAATCCAATTCTCTAGTTCTATTCCCCCTCCCACATCTCAACCCAATGCGAGATGGGTTCTTCCAGACAAAACACAACCAGACTCAAAGTGGGGGAAAGGGAATATATTACAATGACTGTACAAATAAATACTACAATACATTATACACAACCTTAGCTATCTCTACTATGACATAAGTATTTACAATGGATCAGATCTCTTCTCCCCTCCAAATAAAAGTCCAGGAGGGAAGAAGGAAGAGATCCTTTCAACTCTCAGAAGCAACAATGTCTCTAAGGCAGCTCTCTCTTCTTTTCTTGCAGCAGCTGATAGCTGGATCTCTGCCAGCACACACGAGGGAGGTATCCAAGCCCCTCGCGGCCCCGTCGTCAACCAACCGAGGGGTCTTTCGTGGGCTTCGTAACCCCAGACAAAGGTCGTTTCACCACATCATATCACCAGACACAGGGGGTCTTCATGACGGTCTGGTATCTCCAGGAGATTCAAGCTCCTTGCAGGGCCTCTGTGCCCTGTCTCAGGCTGTGAGCTTCTTTGTAGCTTGCAGCAAGGGAGGGCCCTCAAGGCCAATCTCCCACACTCCGTCCTGGCTGAGCTCTCAGGACGACCGAGCTTCTTAGCTCCTTTACCCATTTAGGACTTCTAATCAGTAAGAGTCCACCCCCTCCATTTTTGGAGGGATCTCCAACGAGGTTTAGGGGAGTTTTGCAGTCCTTACCCCCAAGCTTTCTCTCTGTAGAAACTTACTTCTGTTCTCTGCTGCTGGTTCTCTACCTCGGCTTGAGCAACTCTGAGTCTTCCTTAGCTGCATGCTGTTTCTGCTGCTTCTCTGGTTCAGGTCTTATCAGTTGGCTTTTAGCCATAACCTCTGGACGCTGCCGCCGCTTCTGCTCTGTCTCTGCTCACTCACGATGGAAAACATCCTCCAGCTCACAGCTACAGACCCATAGTCCAGCTTAACACTGTTCCAAGTCTCTGTAGCCCCCAGCTGGGGCTGGGGGGGGGCAGAGGCCCCCCCAGAGGGCTCCTGCCCTCTCCTCTTGGCTTTCACAACATGGCTACTACTTCTAACCTAAAAACTACAACTCTTCTCTTCCGTTTGGTTGTGGTATGTTTACATTTTTGCAGGAGCGCCCATTGGACAGAATTTCAAAACTCTCTGGGGTTTCCACCCCTTGGGGTCTACCACTTTTCTTATGCTCTGGGGGAAAACAAAACTCAAACCACTTCATAGAGATTATTTTTTATTTCAAAAGTTTACAGAAAAGGTTGCAGAATCACAGAATATGTCAAGTTGGAAGGGACCCACAAGGATCATTGAGTCCAACTCCTAGCCCTACACAGTACCAGCCTCAGGAGTCATACCATGTGCCCAAGAGTATTGTCTAAATGCTTCTTGAACTCTGACAGACTTGGTGCTGTGACTACTTCCCTGGGGAGCCTGTTCCAGTGCCTAACCATCCTCTTGAGTGAAGAACCTCTTACTAATATCGAACCTAAACCTCCCCTGACACAATTTCAGGCCATTCCCTTGTTCCTGTCACTGGTCACCACAGACAAGAGATCAGTGCCTGCCCCTCCTCTTCCCCTCACGAGGAAGTTGTAGACTGCAATGAGGTCTCCCCTCAGACTCCTCTTTCCAGGCTGAACACACCAAGTGACCTCAGTCGCTTCTCATACAGCTTCCCCTCAAGGCCCTTCACCATCTCCATTGCCCTCCTTTGGACACTTTCTAACAGCTTAATATCTTTCTTATATTGTGCTGCCCAAAACTGCACACAATATTCAAGATGAGGCCGCACCAGTGCAGAACAGAGTGGGACAATCACCTCCCTCCACTGGTTGATGATGCTTTGCCTGATACCCCCCAGGACATGGTTGGCCCTCCTGGCTGCCAGGGCACTGTTGAGTCATATTCAATTTACCATTGACCAGGAGCCCCAGGTCCCTCTCCACGGCACTGCTTTCCAGCATCTCATTCCCCAGTCTGTATGAACATCCAGGTTTGCCCTGTCCCAGGTGTAGAATCCATAATTTTCCCTTGTTGAAATTCATATGGTTAGTGATTGCCCAGTCGAGATCTCTCTACAGGGCCTTCCTTCCTTTGAGGGAATCAACAGCTCCTCCCAGTTCTGTATCATCTGCAGACTTGCTCAGTATCCCTTCCAGTCCTGCGTCCAAGTAGTTTATGAAGATGTTGAAGAGCACAGGGCCTAAGATGGAGCCCTGTAGAACCCCACTAGTGACAGATCACCAGTCTAATATCATCCCATTCGTTATTACCCTCTGTGCTCAACCCTCAGCCAGTTGCTCACCCACCACATGATGTGTTTATCCAGCTGTGTGCTGGACATTTAGTCTGGAAGGATCCTGAGAGAGACAATACTAAAAGCTTTACTGAAATCCAAAACGATGACATCAACAGGCTTCCCTTGATCAAGTAGATGCATTACCTTGTCTTAAAAGGAAATCAGGTTTGATAAGTAGGACTTTCCCCTCATGAAGCTGTGCTGGCTGTGACCGATGACAACCCTGTCTTTCAGGTGTTTTTCAATACTTCTCAGAATAATCTTCTCCATAACTTTACCAGGCACTGAAGTGAGACTAACAGCTGGCCACTGGAACAGGCTCCCCAGGGAAGTGGTCAAAGCACCAAGCCTGACGGAGTTCAAGAAGCATTTGAATTATACTCTCAGGTACTTGGTGTGACTCATGGGGATGGTCCTGTGTAGGGCTAGGGTTGGACTCGATGATCCTTGCAACTCAGCGTATTCTGTGATTCTGCAATTCTACTTCCTGAAGGTATTTGGACACTCATAGATGACAAACTTGAGTGTGCCACAATTTTCCTCTGTGAATTTCTGAATGGATTTATCCTACTTGAAAGAAGAATCTCCTAAGTTTGAAGAACCTTCTTGATTTTCCCTCTGTCAGATCAAGCTCTATGCTGACTAAAGAAAAGAGCAAAAAGGCCTAACTGAACATTCTCATGCAAAAACTGGAAAAATTAATACCTGTTCACAGTCTTCTAAAAGGCTCTTTTACTTCCTAAGTAAAAGATCTTGATGTCCCTTCCCTAAAGCATGTGTCAAGACTAATGAAGAGGATCCTAAGAAAACTAGACAATTTTTGAAAATTCATTAGGAAAGCACTTAAATCATTGCTTTCAACATTGTTTGTAGGAAGAGAATGAAGCTGTAGATCCCTCTGCATGGCTGTATGTTGAAATCCACTTAATTTCAAGAATTATGTCTTTCTGGAAATGTGTGAATACTGTTTCATACAGAGACTTTGAGATCTTTTAGACAAGAAGGAATATTTCACTTCATATTTTACCAATCTTACATCGATGAACTCTGCATGTAGTGACAAAATTGACTTAAAGATTAATGTAAAGACAGAGAGACTCAGAACTACAAGACTGGAAGATGAGCTAAAGGTGATGGCACCAGTATTTCATTTATTTAAAATTGTGTAATAACACTACTCATCATATAATTTTTCAGAAGTGTGACTGGCACTCAGACAATGGGATTTAGACAACCAGCATCACTCAAAATGTCCTCTGGTGATGACTCAAGTGCCTTTATTAAGGCTACAAAGCAATTAATGATTGTACTTATATCTGTACCTATTACAAAACTCACATTACATTTCAGTCCTGTGTTGTAGCACTAACAGGTAATGAATCACAGGTGGAAAACTGTTGAAAACCATATGCATTATTATTATTATTATCACATGAACAAATTTTTAAAAATGTAGGAAAGAAAGAAAAAAACCAACTGTATGTACAATGCTTAAGCTTCATTTATTTTAATGAACCCAGGGTATCATATTCTAATAAATGTGAAAGTGGGAACTAAAACTTTCATGAGTGTCCATAGAGTGGTCATAAAATGAACTGGAAAAATTTTTGATTTTTCCCCGACAAGGTTGTCAGTAGCAGATATTTATAAAAAAATGTTGACATGGATTTGGAACTTCAACTGAACATCATAAAATTTTGGAGCATGCCAAAAAGCCATGATAATATGTGCACTTGTTGCTGGAAATGTTTATTGGTGAAATTCCCTGAGAAGTGCAACAGCAAAAACTGGGTTTGATGCTTCTTAAATAAAATGAGAGCATTGATTTATTTTAGCACATCAAAATTCCTCTGTTCACTCTGAAAAATCTTTACAAGGAGATTGCTGTGCAGACATTCAGACTTTTTCCAGCTAAGATTAGGTTAGCACTTCTGTTCTAAACTGATACTTTCCGTGGTATCCACAGCTATTAAGTCATTCTTATATACGTAACGCAGGCTGAAGTTTACAAAAACAATCTCAGTCCAAAATTAACATAGGTCTTTTATCATCGGGTTTTGTATATTCAGGGGGAAATTTTTTTGCTGATAGCTTTTGCAAAGTACATGAAATCAATGGGGTAAGAAAAGGAAACCCTAGGTGCTTTGTAATCTGAATAGAAATTACCCATTTTTTCTCTACCTTTCCAAAGCTTTGTCCATAGGAAATACTTAAAGACAATCCTTTTTGATCAGTGGTAAAGTAGGGGTCTCTTCAAAGTCTTTATATTTAGTGTAGTGGCTTTTTCTGAAAGACAGATTATTGAGAATCATGTAGTCATTACCAAGTGACATTAAATGGCGTTGTAATGCACTAGGTCAAATTAATTACTCCTTCTAGCTTTTGAAATCTAATCAACATGGGAATGAGGGGCAAATGTTAAATATGTGTTCTAGTTTATTATTTTATGGTTATGGTAATCATATGTTACAGTATAAACCAAAATTCCTTCATATTTTGCAGAGGTTGTGGACCTTGAGAAACCAAAATATCAGAAGTTCTGCCTCTAACTGTCACACTGTTTTGTAGTGGCTAATTTGTGACAATATAAAATCCCATACTATTTTATAGGGAAAACTTTTTGTGACAGAGGGAGAATGTCCAAGCAGAGAGGGTGTCCATACCGTGTCCAACCAGCAATTTTGTAAACTGGCAGAGTGCAGCTCTGTCATCATAACTTCATCATGACACAGAGATAGTATCACATTATAGCTTATAATGTGTTAGAAGAAAATTGTTAAAAGATGATCTGCTTTATCTGAAGAAATATACAATCAGTTTATAAATCACAGAAATGAGATATGAAACTAAGTCAACGATATACCAAAACCTATAAGGAAATATGACACTAAACATCAAAATGTGAAGCTATGAGTACTTTTTCCAGCTATGTTCTTGGATCAAACTGCAAGTAACTAATTAACTGTTGACTGTTAAAATACCTTATCATATTTACTAGCACAACTAGGTACATATATGTAGCAGGCATGTGGGAATGAAAAAGAAGAAAAAAAGAATGCTGCTCAAAGTATTTTAAATGTTCAAATCATTTATTTAAAAAAAACTAGTTTCAGAATTCAGAAAAAAAGTCCTTCTTTTTCCCCACCCATGAAAGAGGAAGAGGCTTGCCCTCTCTCACTTTTATATCGCTGCAAAAATGACATGTCCATTCTGCTGACTTTAAACCACAAACTCTACACTCTGACAGTATCAGTTCTCATAAGCAGATTTGCCTTCTTTGAACAAATTGTCAAGTCCAACAATTTGAAGTCCACCTCTCCCGTAAGTCCCTGTCAACAAACATATAGTTTACGAGCCTACAGAAAGACATAGGTTTTTAATTAACCATACTGCAACTACCAGAGAAGTACATTCCTTCAAGGACTGAATTGATCTAGTGGTCTATCCTTTCTCTATCTTGGAGTACAACAAATAGAACAGTGAAATTGTCAAAGGTATCCAATTAAAAATACAATTGAAAGAGATAGGGGGAAAAAAAGTAGAAAAGTCAACACATAACTTTTTTGATCTCATCACTGGAAGTAACTGCACAGCAAACAGTTCATATTTTATTTACCTTATATGTCTCTTTATTCCCACAAAGACACCATAAAAAGATGTGCTAATTTAAAAAAATCTTGATTTTTATTTATTTTTGGTTTTTAATCAATCATTTCTTTATTTGATAAGGAGGAATAAGAATTTTCCTTGGTAGCAATTATTTGTCATCGTACTGGTAAATAAAATTGGAGAATTATATGCTCTCCCAGGCACAGAATCTCTACTAGAAATTTTTAAGGAAATAAGTCTTGATCACCAGCTTATACAATGACTGAAAAGCTTTATATAGTGATTTTTATAAATTTATGAAGACCTTTGTTATCAAGTAGCAGAATTGTTCCATTTTTATTATTATATTGCAATGACAGAGTTAATGATCTTTATAGGAATACAGTAACAGAAAAGCAGTTGATGATATTTCTTAAGATGTACTTAGAATAGTTAGAGGATTTCCTCTGAATCAGTTTCAATTAACTTGAAAAAAACGAACTCTTTAGGATACAAATAAGTACCTGTTTTAGGAGTTTTGCAGAAGCCAGTGCATTTAGGGAGTTAGAGATCTTGAGCAAGTCACATGGGGCCTTCTACATAAGGCTTAAGAAACCTGTGTGCTAGCATGAGTGGCCACAGTATAACCACATATAACAATGTAAGGGAGAGTGGTGGAATATCCTGTTCCTGGATATTTCTAGGTACATATATCTAGATATGCTCTGCTGGGCATTAAGAAAGAGGTAACATTCCTACCTGACCAGAACTTAGAGAGTTTTGCTACTGTAGATCTAAGGAGACATGATATAGAGGGAGGTTGAACCTCTCCACAGATGATAGCCCTGCATAGCATGCCATGGCTGTCCAACTGGTGTCTGCCTCAGGTGGCACAAAAGTGAGGTTCCTACCACTTGAAAGAACATAAGAGTGGTTTGCTGTCTGTATTTTCTTTCTTACGTTCTACCTTATTCTACTTACTATTCTGTCCTTCTTAGTGAGACCCAGAAAGAACCCTGCCTTTCCTCCTCCTGGGGCAGAACAGTACCTCCAGAGTTTCAAAATAAGGCCATAAAACCCAAGCATAGCAAATTAACAGATGTTTCTCAAATATCTGTGATAATCCTCCAAGTTTGGAAGAAGACATTCAGAGACAGTTTTTGTGACCTTTCTGGGCAGCCAAGGAAGCATAAGAGTTGACTACTGGATGCCATCTGGTCCCCTGGGAAAGACTATGTCCAAATGTTGAGCTAGAAAGAGAAGAAAAAAAAGTTGTGCAGCATTCAGTATTTCAACTCATGACATAGGTAAAATGAGGGAGAGTAGGTAGTTGGTTTCCCAAATGCAGTTAAGAGACCAAAAAAAAAAAAAAGGGAAAGAGGAAGACAAAGTGTACTTTTTCCAACTAGATGTTTGCCTTTGAATTTTTTTAATTGTACTAATTCAGATTAGTTGCAAAAAAAACCCAACCCAACAAAAAAACCCAAACCAAACCAAAACAAAAAAATCCCAACCAAACAAAAAAAGCTACTATATTGATTTTATCT
Organism: Chiroxiphia lanceolata; assembly: GCF_009829145.1. Lineage (NCBI taxonomy): Eukaryota > Metazoa > Chordata > Aves > Passeriformes > Pipridae > Chiroxiphia > Chiroxiphia lanceolata. The sequence continues at coordinate 56,522,246 of NC_045639.1, forward strand.
ACTCCAGTAGCAGAAAGACAAGGCTTGACAAAACTCTGGACTGACTAGCCCACTGTTTCCTCTGTATGAGGAAAAATGAAATGAGTAGTTGTGTAGATTAGTGATACAGGAAGAGAAGCACGTTGTGATCCAGGCCTTCAAAACTTTAAGTTCAAAGGTATTAGATGCCTCACTCCTATTTAAAGCAAGGTCAAGTGATTAAACACTTGAAGAATTTTATCTTGAGAGTCCAAAAGGAAGGCTGCATGTACTTGGGGTGATAACAGATACATTTACTTCTGAAAGCAATTCCAGTTATTTTGACTCAGTCATTTCCCAGACACATCAGTCTAAATAATAATTCAGCTTCTCAAATGAGAACTAAACCAGCAGTTTTCATGCTGCAGGGGTGTTAGTTGTTTGATACTACAGACAGATAGACTAGATGTTGATCAGTTCTTACACCTTCCTTTGAGATGAACATGGGCCAAAGTTTTTGCAGGAAGCTGGGGCCTAACTTTCCAAATGTTCTTCTTTTCTTACATATATCATTATATGCTTTTAAAAATTCCAGTAGCAGATTCTGTATTTAGTTACAAACTTTTAGAGTACCAAGTTTCAAGATCCTTGTTCTAAAATCACACTTATATTTAGAAAAATGTATTTTGCTCCCTGACAGAGAGCTCAGGAAGTCAGAGATTAATGATGGACAGTACTTCTCCACAGCCTTCAGGAAAGGTGTTCAAACAGCTAGCTTTGTCTAGGCTGTGGCATCAGGTCACAACTTGGACCTGTCCTAGGTACCACAGACGGTTCCAGAGCAATTTCCATGTATTCTTTTGACTGAGAAAATACTGAACACAAGTGAGATGTTTGGAAGAAGGTCCTCATGTCCTATGCCCATACCAAGCCAGATGCCTAATAAAAGACACCATTATAGCTCTTTTAATTCAGTAAAGGAATACCCCAGAAATACCTGTGTGCATATACATGTGAGTTTGTCTGGAATTCCCTCCATCTGCAGTGACTTTTGGATTTAGCAGTTATGATTCAGCCAAACGTGACTGAAGAATGGAGAAAGATAATATTTCAATAAATTAAGTGGGCCTGAAAGATATGTTGCATTATCAAGTCATGCCATAGTGGAGATTCTGACAACATGTATACACACATTGCCCTTGAACAAGCTTCAGTACCAAGAATCTATGTTAGAACTCCTACCACATGGCATTTAAAACCAAAAGAAAACACACAAAACATATCTGGATATTGAATTTTACAGATTTGTTACTCCCAGAACTATTTGCTTCTTTTGCTATCCCATGGCATTGTTTGTACTTCAATGTCTGTGGTCCTTACTCTCTGTGAAGGTGGTAGGACATTAATTCTAAGCAAACCATAGGATATTTCCCTTGTGAGGCTGCTAAATATTTTTTCAGATTAAACATTAATCATGAACTCTGAAACTTATTTCAAGGGAAAAATATTTTTCCTGTTTCTTACATCCCACTTCCTCGCTTCAAAGGAAAGAAAAATCTGCTATCTGACATAACAGCCCTGGAGTAAGACATACACTGATGAATCTGCAACAACATTAAATATGAATTTCTATAGAGATATGTTCCAGTTTAAACATTTACTTACAGAGCATTTATCAAGAAAAGAAAAAACAGTCCATTTCCAGATTCGGTAAAACAGACTGGATAAGTCAAAATTAGCAAAATAAGATAAAATCTTCATTCTATAATAGTCAAAAAATAAGCTCCCTTCAAACTACATATATGAAAGTAAGACTGGGGTGGAGTAGTTTGCCTTTTCTTTCTCATAATATCTTGCCTGTGGCCTTCCAGCAGACAGTTAATAATAACCTGAAACAATTTTGCTTCTAGGTTTTCTAATGCCTCATACATGTTAATGAGGACTCAGCATTCTTCCTGCTTATTGACACAAAAAAAAAAACATTCCCCTACTTGTCATTTCAAATGATGGCATATATCTTAAGTTGTAAAAAAAAAAAAAGTGATTTGAAACCTTCCTGGGTCACACACCCACCTCTGCCTGCAGGGCAGGTGTCTGATTTCAGGAGTATTCCATTAATTGGAAACATGTAATCAATACTGGATACTAGGTGTTTACAGGTCATGCTTCAAAGAAAATTGCAAGGTAGATAATATTCTTAAATAAATATAAATATTTAACATTTTAAGACCGATGCAAATTACCGTTCTTCAAATATTTTTAAATTGTGTGAGCAGAAATCCTATTCAGAACAAAATTTAACCACATACATATCTACACATGTATATATCTAACATATCTACGTATCTACAAAATATTCCTTTTTAAGCACTGAACTGAGATGTGCTAGTTCTGGGTCATTTGTTGTGCACATCAACTCTTGGCAGGAAGCCAAGATCAAAGATGATAGCACATTTTTAAATGATTACACATTTTTAAATAAACGTTTATTCTGTTTTAGTTTGCTTAAATTAGAGGAAAGGATTTCCAATAGAGAATATTCTGCTTTCTTAAACTGAAAGAATTGTAGGATTAGTTGCAACTACGGATAAATTATACTGAAGCGCCTCTTCATACCTCTCAAACACACTTTCCTAAGAGGTTTGTTATCTTCAGCTTTCTGTGGGTAGAGTCATATGGTCCCACCACTCTCAGACTGGAAATCCTGGCGGCAATCTCTCATTTACTACTCATGTTCAACTGACAGACCCAACTGTGTTTGTCATCAATATGCCTTTTCTTCCATGAGCTTATGACAGCAAATGAATTGAAGTGATCCCAAGCCAACTTCTCCAAAACAAAGCATTATTCACTCAAACATGGAGAAAAGGGCTTAAGCAAACAAAAGACCCGTAGCTCAGCTTTCATCTTTCAGTCTGAGCTTCGGTAAATTCAGCTTTATCCTGCTGCTTCCATCTCGAGGTTAGGTGGAGATAGGTGAGACAGTTTGTTTTGTTTCAGCTTGCTTACATGCCCTTCAGAGTCAGTCATCGTCTCCCCCCTGTGCAGCTGCTGACAGCCCACTTAACCTTCCTTCTTCCCTTGAGTCAGCATCAGAAAAGTTTTAGTGTCCTGCTTGGGCCTGGAAAGGGCAAACTTGCTCACCAATTCAATGTCTGGCAGAGGCAATTTCCTATTCAGAGCTTTTGTGTTAGTTTCCACAAGAACCTTGGACATTTTCCTCAGACTCTGTCATTATTCTTTCATGTGGTTTTCCCTTTTCAGTCAGGAAAGACAGTAACAATTAGGGAAAGTGAGGTGCATATGGTACTTGTTAAAAATATACATAATAATGCATAGCTCCCAAATCTTCCAAAGCAGCAGCAAGCAGACTCCAGTGGAGGTGACAGCCTCAGTCCCTGTCACAGTTTCAGGGTTTGCTTGGTCACAAGAAAATAATATTACCTGTTCTTTAACGTCTTAAAATATATCTGTGTATTAGATTGTGTTGCATATCGCCACTTTTGATTCGCCCTACAACACAGTTATATAAATACAGAGTAAAATGTTTCTAAAACTAAGTGGAGCTGGACTACATCTGAGATACATAGTACCTTGACTCTCTCTAGGACAAAAAGAGGTAGAATTTACCCCTACTTACCAACATCTCTGAGGTTCAACTGCTCAGAGCACCTCTTTACTGTGCTTCATACTGTATTACACACAGTAGGCTTCACCTGATGAATTGGCAGGAGAATCCTGAGAGAAGTAGCAAGATCCTCTTATTAGCACTGGTTTAAAATGTGCTGGAGAAAGCATCTGGAAATATAATATGGAGAAGGAAATCTCTTAAGTGGATGATGGATAAGACTACTGATTGTAGTCTTATACCCAGCATTTCTTACTCTATTCAGAGATATAAGGATAGGTGGCTTGACATAGCAAGGTTTGATGTAACTTGCATTACAGGTTTTTGCTATTCAGACAAGTTTTTTTATGTTCCTAAATCTCAAACACTGTACCTTTCTGTACATTTGCTGGTCTGTAACTGCTAAACTAAAGTGTCTCACAGCCAGTAGAGGACTAGAATTGTCCAGTTACAATCCTTTGTGTTCAAATGATAATTTGAAGCAAGTCTTTCTCACTATTACATATTGTTCAACTATCATGTGCCACTACACAGGCTTTCTCCCACTCTAGAACCACTTTCAGAGACAAAAGAGATCAAAGCTCTGGGGAACACACTCTTCTAGAGGGCTTCCTGAGAGAAGCCCTAAGGATTAATTAAGATCCCTTCCACACATCCAGAGAGAGAAAGGGGCAGAACAGCAGAAACCACCACTGCAAGCACCAGAGCTGGCTGACAAGAAATCTTGTTTGCAGCTATTCAGTTAGGAACTATTCAGTTAGCCTTAAGGAGATATATTCTGTCCAAAACTCCCACCTGAGATTGATGCATTGAAAGGAATTCAATAATGAATACATTATAGCTGTCCTTCTTCGTAGTCCTTTGGTAGAATCTTCATGTACAACTGGTGCTGACACGCAGTGCACCATCCTCATCTGAGTAGTATACTCTGTTGAAGATGAAGCGCTGCATGAGAACATCAGTCTCCCTGATAATGCTTTCTGAATGAAAGTGACCACAGGGGGTATTACTGCATTATTTGGGCACCTTTGGTATTTTACTTTGGTCATTTTGTTCTGTCTCCAACTGCTGAACAAAATGGTCCCTGATGTTTGATGCTCAGTGAAAGGAAGTAAAAACATTCCACTGGTTTAAATTTCTAATTCTACTTAAAGATTAGCTATACTATTGTAAAATTTTATAACTTACTGACATTTCACCAAAAAAAATCGTATCCTTAACACTACAGTGCACTGGGACAGTAGGCTAAACTAATTTTTGCCATTTGATATAAAGTTTTCCAGCACTTATAGCATTTGTTTGCTTTTCCAACCAAATAGTCTTTGCCAGAAGAAACAGACAGCCTAAACTCTGAAGGCAAAAATGCTTCCCAGAGTTAAACAAAATACTATTGCTGTTATTATACAATGTACACCAATTATTAACAGGCGCAATCCCACTGCAGTAAGAACTGCCATGGCCATTGCACCTATGCTAAAATCTGATTGCTAGAGTTCAAATTAAAAAAAAAAATATATTACTAAGTTTCTATTAGAATTTTAAAGTGCTTGGAAATAGTATGATGTCAGAAACATTATGAGTGTGAGGAAGGTGAGGTGGAATAGGGCTGTTAGAAACAGAGGAGTGATTGAGTCTAGTCAAGTGAGAACCAGAGAGAGACAGTACAATTTGCAAATAGAAACAGAGGAGTGATTGAGTCTAGTCAAGTGAGAACCAGAGAGAGACAGTACAGTTTGCAAATAGTTGCTACCCCTTCCATTTAAGGTCTGACATTCCCAGCAAGATATTCAGATGTACTTTTTCTGCATAAATTCTGGGAGACAAAACAGAAAAATACTAACAAAAAAACCCCCTACTTATACTTTATTTTTATGTTGCAAAACCTGAAAGACTGAGAAAGTTGACAACAGTCCGTTCAAACCTGTCCATGAGATAATGTTTATTTTCTAAACATACAGTTTCTGTAAGCATCTTGACTTATAGATTCTTATCCTGAGGTTATATTACCATTAAACTTAACAGTGGCAGGGCTCATTCCCCAGCCCTGAGAAGAATGGTATAGTCTGGCTCTTTTCCATAACTTCCTACCAGGAATGGTCCATAGCCTCTACTAATTCCCGACACTGTCCATAAGAGTTACTTGACAGCATAAAAGTTGGCTGAACTGAGAATCCCAAGGAGTTTTTTCTAGCAACGCCTCTGTGCAGAATATCTTCTGTCAGCACCTGGACCCAAATCCTAATACCTTTCAGGGTAATGCAATAAACCTAGCACAAAAGTCTGGGATTGCTTTGTTTTGCTGGTGGTTGCACATTTAACCCAATTTCTTGTTCTTAAATAGAGAAGTCTCATTAACCTTGTTAGATGTTTTCCTTTTATGAATGCTATGAGTTTGCTGTAACAGCTGGGTCTGAGCTGATCTGCAAGACATTTTCATACATCATGAGCATTAAATTCCTCAGCTATCCACCTTGATTAGCTTGAAGGCACACTGATACCTTACCTAAAAACGAGTGGAGAAATTTAAAATACAATCCCTCTCCTGGGGAATTTGCCAGTGCTTGAGCTGTGCATAAAGCATACACCACATCAACATCTTCATGACGGTGTTACAGTTTAGCAGCACTAGCTATCTAAGCTGATATTCAGAAATCCTCAGCCACATGTTACCACATTTCCTCAGCTGCCCTGCTGGTGTGACAACACTCACACACATTGTAAAAGAGATGCTGATCACATCAAAGAGGAACCCCCCACTAATAAAGTGTGGCCCCACAAGTCACAGTGTGCTCACTCACAGTCTTGGGTAGATAATCTGGAGAGGTCAGTGTAGCTAACTTTTAATCACTCTCCCACTTTTAGGGATGGGATGTTGGGTCCCAGCTTTGGTAATTCCAGATTAACACCAAGGGGCACAATCAAAGTCTGCTTTGGTCTGAGATGATAGTAAACAACGACAGAATGTTTCTGACCAGGTGTACCTGTCTGTCTGCCTTGGCTGTAACCAGCTTTTGTCAACTCAGCCTGTTCTGACTCACCCTTCACAAATATGGGACTGATGAGCCTCTAGCTCAGATTCAAATAGCCAACACTTCTACTCTGCCAGTCTGCAGAAGCACCTGAAAGACAGTGTTAGTGAGGATACAGAACAGCTTCAGTGCAGCATGAAAAAGATTGTTCTCGTACGTCTATATCTTCCTGCTTCCTCTACAGTTCATCCATTATTCTCTTCAAAATCCCAGAACAAAACCAACCTACCTCTCATTAACCAGCCTTCCTAAGTTCCTTCATTAACTTCTGTGAAGTATTTATTAACTTCTGTGTGAAGTATTTCACTTAAAATGTTCTTCCCAGAAAGGACCAGCAGCAAAACTCTGAGACCAGTCTCTTAGACATCTTACAGAGTTGTGTTGGAGGCAGATGAAAAAAAATATCTGGCACACAGGATGAGAATTTCTCTTTTTTATACTCTATTTATACATAATCACCTTTTCATGTTGAGATTTGGTGAAGCCCTTGCTTCCAGCTTCCTGAAAAAACACATTAATCATTACAGTCCTTCAAGAGTGCTTCTTGCTTTCTGGGTTGGTACATCAAGGATCTTATGAAGTGGTCTGAATCACCCAGCACTTGCACTTCATCATGTCATGTCCAGCTTCATCAGAGCTGAACTTGCCTGGGGACAGTATCTTCCAAAGAAATGTGGCATCTTTGCATTGGCAATTCACTGTAGAGCATTGGAATGTCAAAACAACAGTGGTGAATCAGTACAGGTGAAAAGCAGAGAAAATACACATATAGATAGATTTGCAGTGAAGTTTTTCTGCCCCCAACATAGCCAATATAGCTAAAGGGAAATAAAGAATTCTGTACCAATTTAATCATACGCAGAAAGAGGAGTCACAGTTGTAAGAGATGAACCCAGGCAGTAATTCAAATTTTAGCTGCTCTACTAGGAGCTCAAGTAGATAACAGAACAGCCTATTCTAAATTTAAAGTCTATGACTATTAATGAAAACAAACATATCTACTGTCTCATCATCTGTCTTCCTAACTGTATAAACAGCATGTTAGTAACTAATAGACAGCTTCCTTCTGGAAAGAGTTTATACAGTTCACATGGAAACAGGCCATCCATTCAACAGCAGAACTCACATTCGTTCACAAATATTAACAATGTATTTGTAACAAACAGAATTTTTATATGTAATTTTTAATGTGTGATAATCATGTATTTGCTTTTGGGGGGGGAAAAAAAGCCACACCAAAACATGAAATAAGCTTAAGAGTGATAAGATAATTAGAAGGTAGTTTGTTAGTAATCAAGGAAACAAGTAGAGCTAAGAAAGGATTGTCAGGGACCATCAAGAGCAGGTGGCTTCCTAAGGAATGGGAGGCCCAGAGCAGCTCCCAGGCAAGCAGGGCCCAGCCCTTGCACATGGCAGTGAAGCAGGGGGAGGAGGGCAGCTCCTCCTGACTGTCCAGTAATCCGCTGGCAAAAGCAGGGCAACACCTTGAGTCCAAGGTTAATCCACAAAATGCAACCAACAAGGCTGAGGACAAGCAGAGTCACATCAACTCTACAAGTGCTTTCCATGCCCTGACCAGGAGGGATTTTGTGTTAAAGTATTCTAGGGAAAGGCTGTGACTTCCCTAAGTGTTTGTGGTGAAGATTTCAGCTTGGTTTCATGACTGTGATAGTTTATTAGGATGAAGGAACTGCAAAGTCCACATTTGTTGTTCCTCATATGGACCAATGGATTCAGTACCTGTGTTTTGCAGTTGCCTAACAGACCAAAATATTGTAAAATTTTCTCAAGACAACAGTGAGTCCAGACTGACTTCTTTTTTGCATATATTTGCAGTGTTATTTCAGATATTAAACAAGATATAAAGTATGTTGCAAAGCATTCCTTGTTATCACTGGTTAAATGTTCCCCGTGCTGTCCAATATGGCCCTTACATGGTTCATTCAGTTTCTTATCCAGGATACAAGAAAGGTGGAATCATAATTATTTGTCAAATAAAATGTGAAGAATAGAGCTTCAGTGGTTTTAAAGGTGCACAAATATCGCAATTTTAATAATAATGCAAAATACTATGCATGGTGAATAAAAGAGAGAGGACATATTTATTGCTGAGCTGAACTGTCACCAGATAACTGTAAACTTTCATCACAACTGTGCTAAATATGGTACCTCTTTGAAACATATCACAAGCCTGGTTCCAGATATTTCTACTCTATTTCTAGTTTATTTCCCTTTTAACAGTCAGTCTACTGCAAAAGCTGAAAGAACCATCCCCTAAGTCTTTTTCTTTTGCTACCAAATACATAAAGGACAAGTAGCCTGAGGCTTAGTATTTTTCAAGCTTTTAAAGATTTTTTTCTCAGTGTAGAATGGGCTTGTGTCATTTCTGCATCAATTCAAAAGCAAATGGTCCCAAGTTCAAACTGTGACTTTTTAGATTAAATCTGCCGTTAAAAATTTGTTGGGATGAAATGGAATTCATTTGCAGAAGATGACACCCCAAATTGACAGAAATAAGGATTCATTTACAAAGGAAAAACAAATTCCAGGTATCCAAAAATCTCAAACATGACAATGTGTCCATTGAAATGTCTTTATTTCCACCTGTACACCTGACTGTTCTGTTCAGTGACAAAGTATCAAAGGGATTATCCAAAAAGCAATCAAATAGGTGGGCTGTTCCACTTCTAAATGATGGTTTCTCTTTTTAAAGTACACTATTGACCAACAGACAGAGAACAGAAATACAGAGCCAAGATCTAAACAACCATTAAGGGCCAGCTACATGAGCAGCTCCTCAAATTCGTGGCTTTATTTCTGTGGTCAGTCTTTTGAGCACCAGTCATGAATTAATAAACATTGATGGCTCCAGCTTCTTCACAACACAGATTTTTCTGCAGTATTTAACTAAGTGAGGAGATATGGTAGGGAACTCATAATGGTTTCCGATAACTGGACACGAGCAAGGACAACAGTGTTCTTCTGTTAATTAAATGCTAAAGCACAGTGAATAATTCAACATGAAATATTTGTTTGACAGATCTATTCTTTTACTGATTGCCTTCTTGAGAACAGTTATGTCCTCCTCAAATCCATTTTGTTTTAAAGGATGGAATGACCATGAATAATTTATCGCATTCATTCATTATGTTATTACTGAAATACGGATTATCTTTTCTCAGATTTATTTGTTAGGTTAAGGCAAATGGAATAAGTATGCAACCTCTTCCCATATAAAAATTTTTATGCATTGAAATTTTAGACACAAATGTCATGAGACATATCAGGTATAGGATTTTAAGTATACGTTGCTCTGGAACTGAAAACTTGGGAAGCAGGAAAGATACTAAAAATTTACAATCAGCGTGGAAAAATCAGCCATCTATCACAAAAATTACCTTACAGTGTATAAAATTTTGAAAATTGCCAAGATTATTAAGTATTTTCTTATTTTTTATAGCATGTGTAACTGGTTATTTTACATTCCCTGCTGGATATGCAGTTTTCCCTTGCTGTTTTGATGTACTTGGCACCACACAGATGCTGTGAGAGAAAAATAAATAGCATGTTTTAAAAATGGGCTTTTGTGACTGTAATACTAAAAAAAAGAAAAAGTCAGGGCAGGTCAAGTACTTCTTAATTTGCTCAGTTAACCATATCACTGTGAGAATAGCTATTTTAATAATATCATAGATACTGTTGTTACCCGGACCACTGCAAGCTAAATTACATAGCTGAACCTTGGAAAAACATGCAGCTAAAAGTTGTCAGTGGTTTACCACGCTTATCCTACCAGCTGAAATTATACTGAGATATGTGCTCATGAAATCTTAAGGTAAAGTGTGATTTATATTTCCATACTGATCAGTATGATACTCACTGATACACACTCATTGCACTACTGAAGGTTAAAAATTACATACAAGTACCTAGTCAGCACTTACCTTAACGTGTAAGGCTCATAACAGTCTAAGATTATTAAATCAGATGTAGGATAATGAAGGAGGGGACTGTAGTCTACTCTGCAGTGATAAATCAAGAGAGAATATTTGAATAAGTTTGCATTGAATGGCTTCAAAAAAAGGTATAATTAAAAATAGTGAGGTAAGCATAAATATTGTATACAATCATCTGACAACAGTACAACTCAACAGAAAACATCTTAATCTAACAGACCCCTATCCCTTCTGCTTGTAGTTTGGGGACAAATACAAAAGATTTCTGAAAATTTGAATCATGGAGTGTTATTACACATTTCAAGGTATTTATACAGCAGCACCTGCTAGTGCCACCAGAGTTAGAAGTAATGTCAGATTTTCCTAGTTTAGGTCCCCACTCACAGGGCTTTTATGATGACCATAGAACCAGGTTGAAGGCTCAAACTTGGCAAACAAGAATTTCTGAGAGAGATTTAAAACACAAAAGGCATTCAGACACTGGTAGATTTTCATAATTTGCACAAATAACCACCCTTATTGCATTTGCAAATCTCTACCTTGGCTGCTTTTCCCTTATGCATTTTTAGGATGCTTTCATTCATTAAGAGCAGAATATTAATTACATTTAAAAAAAAACCGATAAGCAAGCAAGAAGAAATTCTCGGATTTTTTGTCTGCTTGTTTCATTCATAAGCTCACAGTGTTTGTGTTTTTAATATTCTGTTCTGTGTACTAATTTTCCTTTTTCTAGAATGAGAATTGAAGAACAATATGAACAAAGGTCAATTGGAAAAATGGGAAAATTTGTTGGCTAAAAAGTGCTCTGGTGACTTAGAAGTAAGACAGTAGATAGACAATGACTCATTGAGTAAGTGGTACTTGCATTAGAACACATAGCATAGCAATGAAAGTACTGTAAAGGGTGATGTTTAAACTGAACCAAAAGCCTGTAAGGAAAGAAGCATGTGATCTGTGATGGTAGAAGACAAGAGCTGGTGCAAAGTGGAGTGTTCGTGATTCTTTTTGCTTTTTACTTCCTTTGCATGGAAATCTACAAAGAAACATGGATGGAGACAGAAACCTGGGAACTCGAAAATACTTTTCTGTCTCACAATACATGCTTAATTTTCTATTGAAATATATATATATATAAAAGCAAGAACTGTTCTAACTTTTACAAATATAACACTTGAAAGATCTCTTTTTTTTGTTGACATGGATTTACAGCTTCAAATAAAACAGAGCAAAGTTCAATACAAAGAAGTTACTTCAATGGTCTTCTTTATATAAAACTACTTCTTGCTACATATTCTTCATTTTAGTAAAGTTTTAGTCTCTTGTTTGCAAAATACTAATATTTATAGGTATCAATAATATCTTCCATGTAGGATCAGTGACTAGTTCCACTGGAGCCCAAGTACAATTTGGAAGTTTTGTTGACAATTGGCTTGTGGCCAACACTTCCTCTTGTCTTCCATTAAAGTATTTAGAGAAAAGGACATGGTTAGAGTTCAGTGCTGAAGAGCATTATGCAGGTACTTACATACAATATATACGGCATTAGAGGAATTCAGTGACAACAAAGTGAGACTTCTTTCTTCATAGAAGAACCACATTCATATATTTACTACTGGCAAAATATGAATGCTTAAGAGGCTGCTGTGTGAAACTGGGCTTACTGGTGTGGGGATTGAGATATGCAGCAGTATAAGATTTTACTACCTAAATGCAGTAGACAGACAATGGGTGAAAAAGGCTAGAGGACAGAAAGATGTCTCCTGTCAGGGAGTTTGAATGTGCAGCTCATGACAAGAAGGTCTGTAGCTTTCCCTAGATACTTAGTCGACTGTCAAAGGCTAAAGCAGCTTCTTGACACTTTGATGCTTTGAGAAGTACCTAGGCATGACCCTCCCTGCTTCTTCTGTGTGATCCAGAAAAGGGACACCTGGGACAAAGCTCTGACAATTCCTGCAAGATTACACAAGAGGATGACAACTGAATTGTCTCCTGTGCTTCTGTCTAAAAGTAACTAGAAGAAAAGAGCAAGTGAAGAAGACCTAAATATAATCATGGCTAGGCTTCACGAATGAAGATTTGAGGAGGGCTCTACCTAAATATAATAGGTAGTTCTGAAATAGAGCTGTCTGTCCCAAGACAGAAGAAATAAAACAGCTTATTTCTAATATGTTCAAATGAGAAATTACAGTTGAGTCAGGCTGAGAATGGGATTGAATGTGGATGTAAAAGTACCTTGGGAACAGGAGGGGGGAGCAGACAGTGCTCAAACAGATAAGGATTGGAATGATGGGACAGAATAATTCATGTTTAGAAAGAACTGACGAGCTAGTCCATTCTTCCTTAAGCAGCTCACATCTCAATCTGTATGCAGCATAAGGCCTAAGTCTCCTCATTTGATTAAAATTTGTATTGAACAATACAAATTGAAGCAAAGTGACTAAGCTGTAATTCTTGCAACACTGTACTACAGAGCGGTGCTATCAAATCAGGAAGAGTGCACAAACTTTCCCCCTTTTCCATCTTCATTAGATATGTCTTTTTAGTCCTGAAGTCAATTTCTGGGTCTCTCTTTCTAAATAACTCAGCTTCTGTGTATGCCCATGTTCCTTCTTCATAAGTGGGATTTAATTTTGTAGGCCCTATGCTAATTCATCACAAGGAGAGGTTGAAGGAGAAGTTTCCAGTTTAGGTTACCAAATGTTTTCTGAAACTGACAGCATGAAAGAGACTTTGAAAACAAACTTCCTCAACAAAACAGACTAATAGATGACCCTTGAATGGCAGCAGAGGAAACCTGAGGGACATCTAAGAGGCAAGAACAAATAAGTAGAGGGAACCGGTGGGAATGGTGGAAGAGGTTTCACAATCATGTGAAATTCTTTTGAGAAAATGAAAATCCATAGCCAGGACCAGCACTGGACCTCTCTAGAGATGTGAAGAAGTAAATTCTATGGATCTGTGAGGCTGTTTCTTTTGCCTGCACTGGCAAATTGTTTTTCTCCAACTGTGTCTTCAACCAAGGACAATTCCTGCTGGAGAAGAGACCTTTGATAACTAGTGTCTATTCTAATTCAGGTGGGAGATCATAACTGTACTGTGCTGGTAGCTCAGAGACCTTAAAAAAAATCTTTCATCTCCTTGGCTGCATCCTGCTTAAGCTCTTGAAGGCTATTAAAAGTACTTGAAAACAATGATGTATGTGAGTCATACAGATATGATGATCGATCAGAGTGAAATTCAAAAAGCGCCCTCCCAACTCAGAACCAAAAATCGGCTCAGTCTATTTTGTCTTCTTTTCTGTTTGTTTTTTGTTTGTTTTGGTGGGGATTTTTCTTAGACTTGAAGAGGAATGTCATATGATGCCACGACTGATAAGAGGAAAACAAAATCTTCCAAGTCAATGAGGCTAAAACTGATATGCAAAATATATTTAATATAGTGGGACTCAAAACAAATTAAGAATGCCTTCAGTCCTAAACAAAGGCCAGTAGAAGATGAAAATCACCCCATGAAAGAATAGAGTCATCCATTCTTAATGCAGCAAAAGCTGGTGATTCAACTGCTGCAATAGCACAGGTCAAAATAGAAAGCATTCATAGATAAGAAAGCAGAACCTAATGGATATTTTCAGTAAGTCTAAAAGCTCTGTTACCACTATAGTGAAAAGATAATGGTTTCTACCCCTACAATTCCTTGCAATGATTGTTTTGCCAATATAGAGTATAAAAGAAACAAAGACTAATAATTGCTTGTCAGCACTGATGAAGCATGACAGGCATCAGCCATGGGAAGGGGGAATGCCACTTCACTGCTGTATCGGATAGTATCAGACTGCATACAGTTTATGCTGTTCCCCTATGGAACTGGGTCAGGAATGTAAAGGAAAGAACATCTGAATGTCAGCTTAAGCAAGTTGCTTCTGTCTATCTAGTTAAAATACATTCGGGGACTCTCAGTCGCTGAGATCAATTAAAACTGAACAGAATGATATTGCAAATCATATGACAGATCTCAGCTCTACTCACACATCAGGTCCAAATGAAGTTCACAAAAGCTGCAACAGAATATTTTTTCCAGGAAAAAGCATTTGTCTCAGAACCTCACATCACAGAGGGTTATCTAAATATAGGCTAATTACATAAAATGATATGCAGTGGAGGCAAAGAAGGAAGGAGTCACCAGATGAAACCTCATTATAAAAAGTATGCACGGTGAAAGATAGATCATAGTTTATGAACATCTTGGAAAAAGAAATGCTGACAATATTGCTATTATTCATTTCTTAGCTATCATTTGAATCAAGACTTGCAAGTATAGTTTCTTAAGGACTGAATTTTTTTGGAATTTACAAAGGTCTTTTTTTAGAGGATTTTCTAATATATTTGTGTTTCCATAAAAATAAGGCTCTTAACCTTTTCAAAACCATTTGAATAAAAATTTCAAAAGGCAACCATGGTCTTAGGAACCTGACCTGGAGTACCTTACAGAAGTCAGACTGTCGGAGCCTGGGGCTCTTTAAATTCTGAAATTCAGGAGTCAATTAGACCTCAAGATCCTCTCACTCTTTAAGTCTGGTCTGCCATAAGAGGCAAAGAAATATCACATAGATTAAAACATACAGGAGACCAATAATCCAAGTTCTACCTACATAGAAGGTAGGTAATAGGTTAGGCCATAATGCTAATTGTTAGTTTGATTTATTTATGAAAAAAACCCTTACATATTAAATGTTAAAGCTGGTTTTAAAATAGGCAAGCATATTATTAATTTTGAGAAGATTCCTAATTTTTATCACAATTTTTTAAGGCTAATTGTCTTCTCACTCTTTTGAGTCTGTGGACTCATTTTACAGTAAAAATTCTGGAGTTTTTTCCTGCAATATGAGTAAATATTTCCCTGAGGAAATATGACAAAAGTTCAATACATTTATCAGAGGCAGGACCTGTCCACTTTAATTGCAAAAAATGTGTTTACCAATGCAAATAATAGAATGTACAACTGAACAAAAATCATAATTAAGTTACAGAAAACAAACAATGGTTTTACAAAGCAGCAGAAAAAAAGCTACACAATTTTATATTTAAATTCCAGACCAAGGAAGTCTGCAGCTAATCAGCTTTATTCCTCTAGTAAGTATTTTGCTACAGACCATGGAATTACTCTAGAGAGGTTCACAGTTGCAGACTAGATGTCTCAGTGGAATAATACTGGGCTACCAAGCCTTGTACCACTAAACTGACTGTGGAACACAACATAAGGAAGAAATAGATGATATTCTAAAAGTAGTGTAATGTTTTCTTTAATTCATCGTTAGACTCAATAAAAATATTTTGAAAGGAATCTTTTACTCTGATGTATGTCCAGGGTCAGTGTTAGTGATGCTTGAATTCTTTTGTTATGTATCAGAAATCTGATCATCACTAGTACTTCATGAGAGCTTCAGACTCACAGATGTAAGGAACATAGAAGATGAAATATCACCCCAGAAAATTTCCCTACCGGAAACACTTGAGACAAATTAATGGATTAGTGAGCAGAAATTTACATTAGGTTTCCTTAAACTACAGAACATCAGTAGATGTCTTCAGTCCCCAAGGCTATCAAGTCAACAGCTTTCATCATTATAATACCTTCCAAAAAAACTCCTAAAACAGAGTACATTCTCAGAAAATCTAGAGTCATATAAATCAATGAAAGATAAATCAATGAGCCAAATAATATAATAAGCTACCAAGAGAACAGCACCATCTGAATACATAAAAGAATAAACCTTCAATACTTTATACCATACAAAACTTTTGGTGAGTAGAGCTTTTTAACTGCAATCTAAATAGAAAGGTTTCTTTTAAGATGTGCGTATATTTGCTTTCTGACACAGTGTAGTCTATCTATAATCAATGTTTAACTTTTCTGGGATTAAATTTTAAGAACAGTACTTTGAAAATATGTGTCCTTCACCATAAGATGCTGTATCTAACAAGTAATACTTTGGATTCATTCAATTAGATGACTCTGACAAACAGAGATGTAAGTATATCTTTCAAATTTTTTTCTAACTTATTCCTGTGTATTCCCTCATTTTGTGGATAAGGATGAGTGGATGTTAGCATTAAAGGAAAAGAAAATAGCAGCACTATATTCACGCTCTTGATGCTGGTCACTATGTCCTTCTAAAATGCAGATTTTTTTCCTTTGTTGCCAAAATCTCCATAGAAGATATAATGCAGACAGAATAATTACAGTGTAAGATGAGGAAAGTGTGTCCTTTTTAGTAACATCTTGAGGGGACACATTTTCTTCCTCTTGTTTTTGAACAATATATGTAGCTCTATCACATTTGCTGCTGGCAATTCCCAGAGTATTTTTAGGAGAACTCCTCCTCCTGTAAATAGGCCAATTCTCTTGCAAGTATGTATTCTAGAAAAGCGTAAATATATAAAACTTGAAGGTGGCTTTTACCATGCTCCAGCTGCACCTTGCACTTCACACCTTGTCTACACTAAGGATGTTTTAGGAGAAAGTTCACACCTAGACTAGAAAACCTAGTTTGACTTCTGTCAGCATTTTAGCACCCTATTGATTAGACCTGCACACACAGTTCTTGAAACACTGCCAGAATATGGTAGTACCTTCTACATCCAAACAGTGAAATCAAATTAAGTGTAGGAAGAAGAAACTCCTGTTTCTAAACTTCCTAACTGAAAAAAATATTACAACAGCTCTGGTAGAATTGTGGCCTGTATACATACACACTCAGTCATGCAGTTTAATATCTCTGAAGGATGCAAGCATTTGCTTCCAAGGTAAATGGAATGCATTATGAAGCAATTCAATGAGGAGTGACCCTTGGTTTTTCTTCTGAAGTCAGGATCAGTTTGGAGGATTGTGTTGTGCAATGAGTAAGGAGACTGGGAGGGGAGGAAAAAAATAAGCAGATGAGAACGAATGACATTTTTGGTGGAATATTTTCATGGACAATAAATAACTTCTTACCACTTATCTATACGATTCCATGTTATTCTGTTTGTATTACCACCCTCAAAAGTACTAAAAGGAATGAAAGGTTTTCAGTGAGACACCACAGTTATATGGATTTGACTTACATCCTTCATTTTTCAGGATGCTCAGATGCTCATCTGGCACTCTGGCTTCACTGTCTCCTGTGGTCATGGCTCAGACTATCCAGTGGTTCTGCCAGGGTGAATCAGCACTCTTATCAGAAAAGGTTGTTGCTGTCTATAACTCTTGAAATGCTTAATCTTGTTATATCAAATATTAGCACCACTAAAGCTATTACAAAGCAAACGCTAAGGCAGGCTTGCCCAGTACTGTGGGAAACCACTGAAACAGAGTTAAAGTTTGATTAAATTGCCATCTCTCAGGTCTGTCACATACAGTTTAGTCATACCTTGGCTTGTAGTCTGCAATCTGGTTTTAAAGTTATTTGTTCAGGGTATTCTGAAAACATTCTCCCGAATGACTTTGGCCCTTCCTGACACCTTCTCACAAACAGGTAGAAAGAAAAAATTAGAGATATAGCATGTACGTATTAAATCTGCTTGATAAATCTGTCCATTAGACGATCACAACCAGCACTTTGAGCTTCATTGCAAGATGCTGCAGTCGATTTGAACTCTAGAATGTAAACTTCCCCCTATCCTAAGCGTTCTCAGCAGGGGTATCCTGCAGGAAGAAGTAGACTCTCAAGGGTAACTCTTCTGAACAGCACACTACAAGCCCAAAGGCAGCCACAACCTCTCCCACCTACTCATGGGAGTCCACAGTAGATGGCTTTGCATGCTCCACTTTTTGAGGTTTTATACCTGCATAATGCAAGATGGTTTTTGAACAATTTCGAATATGGATGAGTCCAGAAACTGAACCCAGTCAGTATGTAAAAAAGGACACTTTAAAGGAGCTTCTACAGCAAGGCACAAGTCAAGCCCTGTGATACTGAAAATTTGTAGGATGTGTCAGTAATACTATCGATAGGCTTTCGGAGAACACACTAAGGGTTCAAGACCAAATTTCCATCAAGCAAAATAGTCAGCTATATAAATCACAGTCAAGTCATATTTTGTACTTAACAGTATTAGTATCTGACATTCCTCATTTGAAAAAGTCACTCACTAGCCGTATGTTTGCAACAGGTACTCCACATCAGTGGGAGCTGTAATGGTTTCTGTGGCTAGGTTTTGGTAACGGGGAGGGGCTACAGGGGTAGCTTCTGTTAGAAATTTCTAGAAGCTTCCCCTATCTGGTGGAGCCAATGCCAGCTGGCTCCAGGACAAGCCTCCCACCACTGGCCAAGGCTGGGCCAATTAGGAGTAATGGTAACACCTCTATGATAACATATTTAAGAAGCTAAGGTTGGTGAGCAAGTGAAAATTCCAGCCAGGGAAGAGCACAGTGAGAACATCAGAACAAGACAGACATCAAGATCAGTGCAGAAGGAGGGGGAGGAGGTATTCCAGGTGCCAAAGCCGTGGTCCCTGCAGTCCATGGTGAAAACCACGGTGGAGCAGCTGTGCCCCTGCAGCCCATGGAGGACCATCGGGATGCAGAGACCCACCTGTAGCCCATGCAGGAGCCCATGCTGGAGCAGGTGGATATCTGAAGGAGTCTGTGACCCTGTGGGAGGCCCAGGATGGAGCAGGGTCCTGCTGGGGACCTGCAGCCTGTGGAGAGAGGAGCCCACTCTGGAACAGGTTTTTCCTGGGTAGGACTTGTGGCCCCTGTCGGGGACTCACATCGGTACAGCTCATTCAGGAAGCACTGCACCCCATGGAGGAGTGACCCACGGGACAGCAGTTTGGGAAGAACTGTTGCCTGTGGGATGGATTCACGCCAGAGAGGTCCATCAAGGACTGTCTCCCATGAGAGGGACCTCATAGGAGTAGAGGAAGGACTCCTCTCCCTGAGCAGCAGCAGAAACAACTGACTCTAACTCCTGCACCACTGGAGGGGAGGAGGGAGAACACAGAAAGAAGGGGGCTGGGTGGTAAGATTATTTTACTTCTCATTCTTTTGCTCTGACTTTGTTAGTAACAAATTCAATCAATATTCCCATTTTGAGTTTTGCCCATGATGGTGGTAAGTGACCTCTTCCAGCTCTCATCTTGACTCATGGATCCTTTGCTTTTTTTTTTTTTCTCTCCTCTGTCCAGTTGCAGAGGGGAGTGAGAGAGCATCTGTAGTGAGTACCTGGCATCCAGTCAGGGTCAACCCACTAGAGGAGTCTGTCACGGGCACAAGTGAACTGATTCTGCCTGTGTGCAATACCAAGAAAAAAAAAACCCCAACCCTTAAGCGATCTGTGTCAGTGCATTACACATCACGTGCTAATAATCGCAGGCTCTCAATAGCTTTCAGTAGTTCAGCAATTTATTACTGTCCTCAGGTATCCTTTTCCATTCAGCTCAGGGCACAGATAAGGCAGGTTTGCACCTACCCAGAGCATATAGTTTAAGCACTATGCAGGAGGACTCCATAGCAAGGATTATTTGACATCCCTCATGTAGATCAGATTTCACTCACGGAAAAGCAAACGGCTTAAGGACGTGACCATTCCCTAACTCGAGTAGTGGAAAAGAAATAAGAATGTGCTGGGAGGGATGGAGAGCAGCAGCTGTAGAGTCACTGATTGATTGGTGTGGGAGGGGCTTCCATACAAAACTGACATTGATCTATCTTTTAATCTAGCAGCACAACAACAAATCTTAAGGCAATCAATTTTAATGGTATTAATAGTCTCATTCAAATTATTCACTTTCTCCCTTAATTTAGGAGGCTGGCTTCATATTTCTTCAGCAGATTTGTCAAATAAATATTGCTGTTTCTTTGAGAGAAGCTTTCCTTACTGCTCCATTTCCTAAACATGCTTGCTTCTTTAAAGAGTGTTATAATTTCCTCCTAAGACTGAATAATTAATAATTCATTCATTTTCTGCTTGTTGTGATAATCTTTCTTCTTTGTATAAATCACTTCCATGTTAGTTTGGTTTTCCTTTTGGCAAACTACAGGGAGCCTCAACATATCTTAATCCAAACTCTGATCAGTTTAGATAATCTTTGTCATTCCTAAGTAACGACTGGGCACAGGTCAGGACTCTTCATTCTAGTAATTGCCCTTCCTTCATCTATAATTTGCTCTCTTGAATAAACCATCAGTTCAACTTTTTTTTTTTCCATTCATTTCAGACCTCATCCAGTGGCCATGGGAATCAATGGGAGATTTTACTCTGAGAACAATAAGCACTGAGCAAAATTTTTATCTCTTTCCTGTGTATTTAACTGGGTGAGAGGAGCAAATGGAGCAGGGCGGAATGAACCGCTTTGAGACAGAAAGCAATAACTTCAGCAGCAAGCTCACAGAGCTCACAGCCCTGCAAGCATATGATCATCCTCCACGGCTGCTTAAGTCTCTGGTATAAGTAAATAAATAATACATACATGAACAGAAGCCAAATTGCAGTATTCCTGTAACCATTATCCATGGAGAAATGCAGTAATATTATTTTCCATTTTAATTTGGTTTTAAGTAAAATATGAACATAAATACATGTAAACACCATATGTAAAACCCATACATCCCTACAGTTAAGGGACTATATTTTCATTTAAGGGAATACAGTTTAAGGGAATGCAATTAAGTAAATATATCTTCAGTTTCAAAGAACTTCTCAATTTCAGAAAACTCAAACACTTTGAGAATAGACATATCTGCTAGAAGTTGGAAGACTGAATTTGATTTCTTTCTCTTTCTTCATACAGTCTTCCATAAGGATTTGCTACTAACCAGTTCCAGAGTCAGGTTTGGTGCATTTTTCTTCTGACACAGTAAGACAGTCCTTACACGCTCACAGTGGGAGTCCCTGCAGTAGGGGCCATGCTGGCTTTATACATGTTAGTGGCTGGTTGTCAGCTAGGTTTGGGGATTTTAACCATAAATCTGTCTTTCAGGCATCCATATTTCACCTGTAAGCTTGAGATTTATTTCACATCATTTAAAACTTCTACAAAAGCTGGTCTCCACCCTAAAATGAGAGATAGTCTAGCCATTTAGGACTCAACTTCAGCCACCTGGTCAAGGGTATGACCAGCTGTATAAAGCTTTGCTGTGTAGATATGGCCCAGCAAACTTTAAGCTAAAGCTGTCAGCATTAATATGTGAGTATAGTTGACCATGAATTTGTACAGATCAAGAGAGCACAGAATGGAGGAGTGAGGCTGTGCTCATAAGAAGCTATGCACTCAGTTTCAGAAGAGAAACTTTAGCATGAAAAGTTATAAAACTTTGAGGAAAAAAGTGGAGAGCAAAATGAAAGTGATTTAGCAAGATTGAGGATGAATGCTCATTTCATAGAGCAATGGAGGCCAATACTTTTCCTAGCTGCCTTACCAACAATGGTTCCTCAAATATCTTCACCAGAGTGGTAAAAATAGAAGTGTTTAACTTAGCAGTATCTTTGCCTCAGCCTTTGATAGGCATATTAGCCAATAAACAATTGCTGTGTACAGAGAAAATTGTGCATATTATTCTGATTGCAAGTATTTACCCACAATAAAAGACATCTAAAAGAAGAGGTCTAAAAACTCAGTAATGGAAGTGATTCAGATCACTAAACATGGGTACCTAGTACAATTTTAG
This sequence comes from Chiroxiphia lanceolata, assembly GCF_009829145.1. NCBI lineage: Eukaryota > Metazoa > Chordata > Aves > Passeriformes > Pipridae > Chiroxiphia > Chiroxiphia lanceolata. The sequence continues at coordinate 56,544,466 of NC_045639.1, forward strand.
GTGTTTAAATGGTCCAATAAATCCACAAACAGACTTCATTTCTGGCAGGTAAAGATGCAAGACCTTCAGGAGTACCGTGATGAATTCAGGTGTGATAACGTGGGGTACATCACTAAGTGCTCATTATAGTGTCCTGAATCACATCCTTAAAACCAGATCAAACTAATCTTAACCTTACAAACTAGACCTGAATATAGGACAGCAAACTGCAGTAGTCATTAAACAAGAAAGTAACTAATTTCCCTAAAAGCAGTATATTTGTTTCTCCTTCAGTTTTTCAAAAGAGCTTTCTTACCCATTTTGATAAGGAGATTTCAACCATGCGTCTCATATGCACAACCTATCACTGTTTATGTGTCATTTAGTAGCAAAAGGAAGCACTCATCATGATCCTGGAATCTTGTGTTATGCTTCATAAAATATAAAAGACAAAAGAAGACTTTCCCAAAGACCTTAAAATGTAAACACAAGTTTCTGCCAGGAAACTGTTGAACCAGAAGTCTCTTTCTTTTATCACTTTTTGTTAAGAAAGATGTAGAGAGAGCTGAGGGAGCTCATATTACACTGGGAGAGAAACAGAAGATGGTAGAGGTTAAAAAACGCAGAATAGAAAAGCTTAGGAGGAGATAAAAAGGGTAAATGAAAAGAGAAATATAGGCACACATCCCCTGACAGGAAAGAATGGAAGAAATTCTTTTATAATGAAGCCATCCCCTAAGAAAACAGAAGAATTTTCCTGAGAATGCCAGAAAAAAAAAACCTGTTCTATCTTTAAGATATTGTAGTGAGGGAAATTCCTCTGCTATATTTTAGTTAATGTATGAGAATAGAGATAACCCTGTCAGAAAATCATCACTAGCACAGAAATCTCAAGGTAAATCATTGTAGAACTTACTCTGAAAGAAGATGCACCTCATGGTAGAGCATAATTATGCAACAGTTTCACAGCAAATTATATGGCAGTTGTCATTAATAAAAATGGAAGACAACATAGAATATCTTACCATTTATCCCACAGGCTGATATTTTTAATGTCTGCTTTTGAAATCCAGGCATAGTATATCTGACTGCACACTTAATAACACCATACTAAATAATCCTGTAACCAAAGTTTATTTACTATACCAGCATTGAATTAGCCATGAATAATCACTTTGTTGAGTGCTTAATGGATTTTTTAGAACCTGTATTTCACTGTGTATTACACAAATGTGAGATACACACATGACAGTGTAATTGTGGTGCACCTATGGGATATTGAATGAGCCACTCAAAAGGATGTATGTGTCGTGACTCCCAAACACTGTGTTGGACAGTGCAGTGTTAAAAGTCACCTCATTAGTCCTACCAGAAAACTGAGAAATAGGTGCATAAAGATCTTATCTGGAAGAAGCAATGAGGATATTTAGAAAAACAAACATCAATACACTGAATCTTGGGGAAAAGATTCAAATATGAGAAAAAGTCACTGAAGTATTGACTATGACCCTTTCATGTAATATCTTGAAGGCAACGTGCCCCTTGGAGATAGTGAAGAAGATGATGAGAATTATTTGTTTTGCTAGTGGTTTATGGAGGAATGTCAAATAATACAAAGGGAGACAACCTCAAAGAGGAAGCCCACAGCTGGATGTGCTCTGCACCTCTGTGTCTGGAAAGAAACTTCAGCTGTGTGTGAAAGGGAACGAGTGGCAGTGCCACTCATTTGTTCAAGGCATTGTGCTCTCACCACTCCCTAGTTTTTTTCCCCTAGCCTTTTATTTTATTTTTTAATGTTTGGAAGACAAATTGATTGGGATATTGAGGTATTAATCTTTCCTCTGTAGGAATATCTTTACTGCCTAACATCATCGTCAAAATTTCAGAAGTGTTAAAAAAATCAACAAGTGCCAACAATCCTAGCAGAAGTCCCCATAAACCACAATTAAATTCCTTCAGCTTTATGATACTCAAATTCTCATACCCACTTATTGTGACAAAATACGGAATATGGCTTCACATCCTCTCCATGCCACTAGTCCCATCTGGCCAGAGGCTGAGACCATTTGGAACACTACAGGAGCAAATGTATGTGGTGGCCACAACCCTTAGCACTGTTTGGAAGTTATATCATGCTAGTCCCTGTTTCCCAACATAAGGAATTCTCATTTATTTGTCATGAAATTTAAATTATGAGCTGTCATTTTGTGACTTTGCTGACTATATTAGAAAAGAAATCTGAGTAGCAAAAGTGCTGTGTGATTAGGGCTCTACTATGAGCTGAAAACGAGAGAGAGGCTTGGTCATCAAATGGAAAGGCTGTGCTTTCTTGGATATCTATAGATAGGTTGCATGAACCATGTTAAAATTTATAACCTTGCAATCTCTCCCTCTTTCTCTTTCCCTTCTCTTCCACTTAAAAAACACATGGTAAAGGTCTCTTCCATTCATTTCAAGGAATATCTGATAATTATGCCTTTACTGATCATGTATTATTAACACCTGTGAGTTCTGGACACAGACTAAGAACTTGTGGTCGCAGAAAACATGCACATAGATCAGAAAGGTATTCCTACTCTACCTTCTATTCCACACAACTCTGGCAAACAATTTACTAGACAATAAACTATAGTCATCTTTTCTATGACTGTAGAAATTGGTATATTTTGACTGAGAAACTTGAATTGTTGTAGGCTGAGCCTGAAAATCATTTCTATGATATTGATTCAGGTGGGCAGTTAAGTCTGTCAGGGCAAGAAAGAAGAATGCTTTATGACCCTTTTCTTAAGGAGAAAAAAATAGCTGCAAATTTTCAAAATATTATCCTCTCCTAAATTTCCATTCTAGTACAACCTCCCACGGCTGCCTAGAGATATTTTGTCTTCCTTTTTTTTGGTTTCTGAGACTTTTATGTATATTGAGTAACTTCTGTAGTTTCCTCCCCAGCCAAAATTCTGGAAGCTTATGGCTTTTTGAAGGTGTTGTTCTGAAGCTGGGTTTCTGGCATAATGTCATAACTCCCGGAGACTATCTTCTATACTAATAAATAAAATACATAATGCAGTTGCAATATTGTCTATCTTTCTTTAATCTAACATCTGGTGAAAGAAAATCTAACCAACTGTAAACAAAACAAAAATTTCGCAAATGAAAGATTCAGCTTTCATCAAAAATCACACGTGTTTCCAGACAAAGATTTTCTTTTGAAATTTTGTTTTTCATTTGATCTGAAAATGCTACAAAAGCCTTTAATTGATAGGAAAGTTGTGAATTCTTCTGATATACTTTCCCCCCAGTACTTAATCACCTTCTCTGTGTAAAGATGGTTATTTCTCATTTGCAATTGTCTGACTTCAACTTCCAGCTCTTATACTTTGCAACACCTTTGTCTTCTAGATTAAAGAACACTTCAGTAGCCAGTGTTTTCTCCCTGTGAAGTTACTTCATCTACGCTATAATCAAGTCACCTCTCAATCTTCTTTTACTTTAAAGGAGTGTGAGGGATGAAAGACTAGCAGGCTATGAACTCCAGAGGGGTACTGGAATGGGAAATCCAGTGTTCATTATGGGACCTGTTGTTCACCCTCAAGCAAACCAGCTTATCTACCCGCAAGTTTTCCTTCTTACAGATATTTCTTGGTTGTTTAAATTACAAAGCCTTTGGGTGTGTCTGTAGCACAACAGATTAGAGATCTTTTTCAGATCTTTATTAGTGCAATAAAAAGCAGCTAAACCATAGTACAAAGGGGTTTGTCCGTTGTAGCTCATTTACATTTATTTGGTTGATAAGTGTTCTCACACTGTTTTCTAAAGTTTTCCTTCTTTGTTTGTTTGCTTTCTAGCTGAAGCACTGATTGACTTCGAAGACATGAGAATCCCTCCTTAGATCACTGCTGACCTGATTTCAGAAGTGTAGGATTTAGATAACACAAGAATATTTTTTCCAAACTATGAATTTCAAATCCCAAGGGAAGACCAATGGAAAACTAGTTTGAAATATGTCTTTGTGTGGGTTTTGTGAACTGCCAGGTTATTAATGTAGGAAATCACGTTCTTTTGAAATATTAGTCGTTCCATTTTAATTAAGCATAAACAAGAGGTCCCTACTCTATAGAAAAGTTTTAATTAATAATATTAACAAAAAAGGTGTACTTTATATATTACTTTTGTGCAAATTTCTGCTGTAATTAAAAGCCTTAAGTTCCTGAGTCAAAAGTAAAAATTATCATTTAGTGATATCTGAACTCCGCTCCAAAATGCTTACTGGTTTTGATGCAGGTTGAGTTAATTAAAACTTGAAGAAAAGAGTAAAAAGTTTAATCAAACTCAGGGCAAAGTGAAAGATTTTTGAAAATAAGAATTTCCAGACTGACTGATATCTTCTTCAGTGTTTCTAACTACAGCCAGAACAGAACAATTCTGGGAATACTTCAAAAAGACAAAATACCATGGTGGGCTGAAATAGGTAGTGTGTGACAGATAATTTTGTGATAGATAACATTCCCTCTGGCCACACAATTCTACCTGCATACTATAGACATTATCAAGGCCAGCTAAACTATAAACACTGCTTCAGTAAAAGTGACTAAACCAATGGAATAAGAACGTAGTATATTACTTTCATCAAAGTATTCACTTATTGGGTAAAAGAAATACATGACTGAAAGAAATACTAAAAAGTCCCTGCTTGTGCACACCAAAGATTGACGAGGCATTATAAATAATTAATTAATTTTTTTGGGGGGGGGAGTGGGCGTTCACTGAATTCACATGGAAAAGTTGGAGGCAGGAAAAAATGAAATTTTGAACATTAAGTCAGGGACTTTTGAAACACCACAGAGGTTCTTTATCTTCATTCTGGACCATCTTAGATATGACAGCATTTTAGTACAAGCTGTAATTTTGAAATGTACCTTTTTAAAGCAGAGACCATTTATGAAAATTGTGGAATCAGAATTAAATTAACATTTAGAGAGTTATATGAGTCTACTAAGCAATACACTGTAATGAGCTTCAGTATATTACTTCTCACCTATCCCAAGAAATAAATAGCATTAGGGTCTGTCAAAATCCAGTCTGGGGGCTCTTCCAAAATTAATGAAACTGGATATTAAACCTCAGTCCATAAAGTGCTGTAGAAGACAGAAACAAACTGATCAGGACATTCTGAGGAAGTTTGCTTTCAGTAGTTGCATAAGGTGAGTTTACTTCATACTTCTGTATAGCAAATTCCACTTTAACCTAATTAATAAATACAGAGAAAGACAAAGAAATAAAGGTCTGAGTTGAAGGTGGCAGCATGTTCATTAAAGTGATTCTCCATGTCATTTTAAAGTAAGTGTTAGGGTCGTCACGGTTCACCTTAATGCTAGCAACTTCTTTACACTGACCCCTCTGGGCAAAAGCCTAAAAGTAAAGCAGGTGGACTATTTCCTCACTAAACCCATTCCAAGGTTGAATTCTTGTAACTATGCAAGATGTAAACTGATTCTTACAATAAAACTGAAAAGATGGTCATGTTGTCCAAGCATGTTGACCCTGTTGTACCCAGGGATTAGTACTGGTGGCATTGGCCCATCATCCCTGCTAGTCCCTGGGCTAAAATAATCTGCCTTTATATTTTATGCTGGCTCTTTCCAGCTCTAACATTTACACTGTGGCTCTCATAGCTTGAACCTTAACTTTAGGGATGGCCCACATATTAACCCTGGAGAGACACAAACAGCCAGATGGGAGCAGTTCTTGTGTGAGCACAGTGCCTTTTGGACACCCCTGCCTGTACAAGCCTCCATCTCCTCTGGTCTTAATTTCAAACCAGAGGTCATTTCCATAGCCAGAGATCATAAACTGGGCACAGGTCATGCTGGCTGATCCTGCTAGTTGATCCTGCTCTAGTCCTAATCCATTTTGGTCAGCAGCTTCTTGCATGTCTCACCTTATGTGTGTATATGTCATATAGACAGCTATAGGAATAAGTATAAAAATTCATACCCATATATGTGTATATAGCTGTATGCACATTGTATAGATGTATACAAATGCACACCAGAATACACAAAAAAATGTAAATATATACGTACATAAATATGTATATATATGTTTAGTTATACCAGTAACAAATACCACTGTTAAACTATGATTTATAAAAACACAAGTGATATCTTCCTATGTCAATGTTACTTTTTGCTATATCTGTAGCTTAAAACATGTAAACTCCCTCCTAGCCCTACCACTCAAAATATTTTCATAGTAGTCCTTTCAGGTACAATAACCCGTGCATGTTTCTCTTATTCACTAGACTTCTGACAAAAAGGAAAAAAAAAAGAAAAAAAACAAATGTGTGCAAGGGCTCCTGGTGGGTTGGTTTGAGTTTTGTTTTTACAATCAAAAAACTTGATGTGATTCTGAAAGTTTATTAACATTCTAAAATGTTCATTATGTATTGAGGACTTAGAAAGATTCTTTAAATGGTACCCTGGATCGCTCAAAACTGTACTGGCGCCTTCCTGCCTGCTTCAGTACCTTAAACTAGGCATGAGTCATAAACAATTGCCCAGCCTAATCAAATTCTATCTGAATATATGTTACATAGAGTTACAGAAGATGTGCTATATCTTGAAAAACGGAAATATATTTCAAGGTCTAATAAGATCACTATAAGCAGAAAAGCAGTGATCACTAACACCAAATGAAATTAGACTGTGGATAGTACAGAGTGCATTATTAGATAAGGGACAAGTGATCACTAGTATAAATTATTGATCACTACTTTCGAATTCAAATTCCACTGTATGACTGACATCTTCTTCAGTGTTTCTAAGCATGGCTCAATTTTTATGTGACTAACACCCCCTAACCTTAGACTTTCAAAGTACAAGCCAAGTTTTCTAAGAAAGGATCAGCCTGATTCATCTCTCTTTAATTTCAGTTTTGGCAACATTATTGAGCTCAGTGGCAAATAGGTAGAGATAGCAAATAAATCTATAATGATCAATAATATAAATGACAGACAACTATCTTAAATTCCAGTATGACTGTTTCAGTGCTGCAGGATTGAGCTGAGGGAGATGACTGAAGAAGAAGAAAACAGAGAAAGAGCTATGTAATTTCAAAGAGCATCTCTAGTCAGGAGCTAAATCTTTTTCCAACTGCTGTAGGTACTGGGAGAGCTATAACAGAAAGGTAAAGGGTGTGCATGTCTGTGTGTAGGGAAGACAGGAATAAAAAGCAAGAATATTAACAGTAACGTGCTAAGAATTCCCCTTATTACGAAGGGTAACATCTTGCCTATTTCTTGGAAGGCTTTCAGAGACAAACAAGAAAGGTATAGTTTACTCAGAGTAGAGAAAATCCCAAAGCACCCAATTCCCGGATATTTGGAAATACAGAATCCAAGCCCAGCAGCTGGTGGAGGTTTACTTGTGCCACAGAAATAAGTACTGACAGCACTAAGCAGATACGTAAAAGGAAGAGAAAAACCACAGACTGACTCACAAAATATGGATCACTGGGCTGATTTGCCTTCAGAGAATCACTGAAAATCTGTATCTTTCACTTACACTGTAATTTATACTCTTCTGAGCCAGGTGCACACACTAGGTTTTTGGCTCACCTAACAATTTACTTTCCCGTGGTTTTCAAGACTCTCCTCCTATCTATTTTATCATATTTCTGCAAAACATAAAAAAAAAAATCCATATTTCTTATTCAGGAACTTTACTGTCTCTTTAGGGTGTATGGGATTGACCATTTTTATATGGAATCCAAAAAGGGAGTGGAAGGAATATGGGCAAAATGAGAAGAAAAACTAGTTGCTCTGAACTGCTTTGTTACAGTCAAAACCAAGTTCAAGTACTGTGAAGAGAACAAAGGATGTCTATTGGTTTTCATACAGAAGTGTACTCCTCAAAGATTTTCAGCTCAATATTCAAATAAAAAGCTTTCAATTGAACTGCAATATGAGTTCACCTTCTGCTCAACATCATGTACTGTATGTCACACATATTGTTTATGTCAAAGGTATCATTTTCATTTGATCCCTTTCTCTGAATGTTCATATCTGTTGTATTTGACTTGTGTTTTCTGGAATGAAGCAAAAATTTACATTGAAACAAGAGTTATTACACACTAACTGTACACATTTTTCACAATATTTTTGCCAAAACAAGTTTCTGGATCAAATGAAATCAATTGACCTAGGAACTTGCTATCAATTCAGATTTCATAAGAATTAAATCAGTAAAGCTCTTGAAATTCATACTGCCATTCTAAAGAATATGACCTATTAACTAACCAACATTTAAATAATCACTCTGGGCTCAATATAAAATTTCCATGGCTTTAAACAGTAGTTTTAGCTAATACTTATTAATTAGTATGTCAGATCTGTTAGATACGGTTTATTGATTTCCAAATCAATGAAGGATGGTTTTGAAAATGCAGCAGAGACTATTTATTAAAAGCTGTAATTTCACAGAAGTGTTAACCAAGATAGCTAAATATAAAACCTCTAGTATATAAAACACTGAGATCACTAAGGAAGGGCATCATTTTTGCAAGTACATTATGATTTTATGCATCTGTCTGATCTTCCTACTATACCAGCAAGAGTCAGAATAAGTCAAAAGGAACATATGAAAACATATCTTTAGACAGAGACAAGAATGCTTTTAAAATTCTTTAAAATCCCAAGGAAAGAAATAAATATGTAGAAATCTAATTGATCCAATGAAAAGGAAAAATAAGGTTAAGAAAATTATACTGAGAAGTGTATACTTCAGAACAGTTCTTCGCCACTAAAAAGTAAACAGATTTTTAGTTATTATTGTTGTCCTAAGATTAATTTTGCAATGTTAGTTCTAGATCAAGGTAGAGAGCTTAACTCCATTTTAAAATGAATTTCCCATTGTATTCACCTTCTCAGAAATCCCATTTTCTGGCACAAATGCTGAAGTGTATTTCAAGTATATACAGAAATAGGATTTTCAATTCACCCATGCAAATATTCACCCTGGAAGAGCATGCATGGTCATTCAGTCCAGAAATAGAAATTATATCATGTGAGTTTCTAACCAGTTACAATTGAGCAACACAATTATAAACTTTGTCTGTTTGCATATCAGCTAATCACAGAAAATGGTTTATGATTAATGCCCTTGGGCAATAAATATTGAAAAATGGCAACCAGAGTCCACTCAAAGAAGCAAAGAATCCTAACCTGAACATAGCTCTTTCAGAGAACACACACACACAAACAAAGATGAAGTTATATAGATAATTGACTTAAAAATACTTCTATGAGGAAGACAATTTGTTTCTATTTTAGATATGGTCGTTCCAAGTACAAAATTAATTCTTTCTAGTTATCCAAAAAATAAAATCAAGTCAGCTTTGTCATTACTGACTGTTCATTTACTTATTAAACTGTACATGGGAATGTTTTGCAGTACTTAGTCACAGCATAATAAGCTATAGAGAAGCAATAATGCATGAATTTCTGGACATACATAAATTCTAAGTGCTATACTTCTCTAACATATCTTTAACATCTTTTTGTCTGTTCTTTTGCATTTGATCTTCACTTGAAAAGGTTTTTTCTTCTTGCAGATATATATGCACTACTGTAACACAATAATATTATGCAATTTTTCATGTGTTTATTTCAATTGTGTAGTAAGAAGAAAAGTACAGCCCATATTGGCTGTAAGAATACTGCCTGTACTGCCTTTCAGGAAGTCAGGCTGTACAGACAGATTATCAGCAGGTTATTTTCTGTGGCTTGACAGTAGCAACTGCATTATGGGATTTTTTTCCTTTTTATTCAGACATTTGGAATTGTTTGTTTCTGTTGGTAATGACTCAATGTTCCTAACTCATAAGTGCTTGAAATTTTCTTATTTCAGAAAAATGACAGAATAACATGAAAGATGCTGTCACTTACTCCATTTTTCTGCAATCCCTGTGACACATCTCAAGGACTGCAAAGAAACAGAGCATTTATTTCCCCCCCCTCACTAGGAAGAGAGACTGTGGCGGATTCAAACGGTTTTAACTCTTTAGTATCTGACAGCAGATGAGAAGCAAATAACAAGCATTAAAAAATAAGTATGTAAGGATGAGTCAAGCAGATAGGAAGAACAAATCAGAGACCTACCACCTTCTCCACGAATAAGGGAGAGAGACTACCTCAGGGACTTGACAAAGATGTCTGGAGTTCTTGGGAAGGAAGACTGCTGGACCCAGCCCAAACAATTGTGCTCTGTATAAACACAGCAGGACATCTCTCCGAACTGATTAAACTGGATTATTTTTATTAACAAATAAACTCCAGGAAAAATGAGCCCCTCTTGCAGCACTACAAGTATGTGTTTTAGTTCCTCTATGAGCCCTAGCTACAGGATCACAGAGCATCAGCTTAGCTGCTTATTACCACAAGCACTCCTTCAATGAATATAAAACCAGCTTAACAAGCTTCAAATCGAGGGAACTGAGACTGCAATGGCTAATACCTACTGCCTCCTCTCAGGAGTGACACAAGAGCAGTGATCTTTTGTGACTGATTAAGCATGAATGCTATTTTCCCCAATGTGGCTTAATCTACCCTGTCAGACTCACAGGGGGTAAACTAACATCAGTGGGAACCCTTCAGTAAAATCTCTGAACTATTCTTTAAATATTCCCCCATACATCACCTTTTAGAAAGCCAATTGTGCTGCACAGCAACACTCTCTGAGACTCAGGTATCTCATTGCTGGAGGAGGAACACAGTTGCAAGATATCAGGACAAGTAGGAGTAATACAGACTGTCTCTGCTAAAGGAATCTCTTTTAACTGGAATGAAAATAGAAAAGTTCTAATGATAAATGGGACACATTAATAGTAAGAGACTCTACCTTGCAACTGGTATCTTGGCTGATCTCCATACTTAAAAAAATATTTCCAGAAGCATCCACTATGTCAGGATTTGGACAACTGTCTGAGATAAAAAGTATTTGACAATTCAGGATGGTCTATTCAATCAGACAGGCCTAGTGAACTTTCTAGTGCTCTATTTTCATTTTTGGATTATTGCCAGGAAGGCAAAGGAAGCCTTATCTAGCAAAAATAGATTATGATACCTGTGGGCTGAGGTATGCTAAAACCTAATTTACTTTTCAATATCTTTAAAATTTTACCTTTGAGTTTTAATTCCTTGCCTACTGCTCTAATTAGTTACAGCAGCCATGACCCCTCCCAGCTCTGATCCTTCCCCACCACTTACCCTGTGATATGAATTAATGAATTGAAGGATTAAGAAATCTTAATCCAGATTTCATTTCTCTACTTCACCTGTAGCATGTGTGGCCAACTAGCTGCCTGCAGTAACATATTGCACTGTTTTCTATCCACTGTTGTCTGCTCTATCCTCCAAAGGGAGTCTAAGCACTGCAAACCCAGACGTAGATCTCTTCAAATTTCTATTTGTCACTTCTTGGAGGATTTTTGCCCACCAGTATTATTCTCCTATGATTTTTTTGCCATGGAGAAAATTATAAGTTCAAGACGCTGATAAGTCATTTATTCTTCTTTCCAAATCCTGATTATTCCCACAACAGAATTACTACTTTTCTGTAAGTACGTTTGTATTCAAGGGTACTTAATACCTAATTTTAAAAAGGACTCACAGTATTAAGTATTTCTTTTCCCATTACAGCTATTCTCCCCACACTCTAATTCTTCCTGTCTCTTCACATAAAGTAAGAAAATAACTTTTTTTTAAAATCTGTATTTTCAAAAAACATTAAGACCAGACAATTTTTCCTTTTTTTCTATACCTATTTGCAATTTTCTTTTCATGACCTTTTCCTGAAATTCCCATCAATTTCTCCCATTCCAAGACCTACACAATTTTTTACTCTGTAAACATCCTGTGAATAGAGACTCTAATTAGCAGACAATATTCCCTAAGGGTGAATTTTATTAAGGACCATCCCAGGCCCTCTGGAGCTCTTCAGACTCAAGTGAAGCTGAGAAATATGAGTGGAATGAAAACATGGAGAGCAAATTCCTTGAAGTGTCTCTAATCCCATTATATACAGGTTAGTACCAAGTAGAGTGGCATGGAAATTATCTCACCTCTTTTATGGCACTGAGTCATTGGTATGGGGTTCATGAAGTTCAGCCTCTCTAGACAGCTTAGATGTGGAAGGAGTAAAAATATTTTTACTCAAAAATGTGAATCATACTATGTTGAAGTTCGGATATACACACACTCACTGTCATAAATAGAAAACATGTGAAAAGGAAAGGGATAAAACAGTACTGTAATGGACCGTTCAGTAGCCTGAAACTTTGCCTCACTATGCAAAGTTTTCTCATGTTATAAACATCATCATCATCATCATCATGGCTGAGCTTCGCGAATGAAGATTTGGGAAGGCTTTATCCACATTTGTTACAGGTACATTGGTGACTTATGAGGCCAATACGTGACAGACATATCCGATTGCAAAAGGTACAACAGAAAGACTCCTTAGATGGTGTATTCCGCAAGACACGGTTCTTCCTGCGTTGCCTTTTCTCCTCGAGGGTGATCCTGCGTGTGTTCTCAAAGGCATTCGCAGCGTTATAGATGGTGTGTCTCCAGGCCTCCCGATTTGAGGCCAGAGTAGACCAATTATGGTGATCAATATGGCCAAGGCTGAGATGTTGTTTCAGGGAGTCCTTGAATCTTTTCTTCGGGGTTCCTCTCTTGCGGCAGCCAGTGGCAAGTTCACCATAGAGCAAGATCTTAGGGAGGCGGTGGTCCTTCATCCTGGAGACGTACCCTGCCCATCGCAGCTGTGTTCTCATCAGTATGGCCTCTACACTTGTGACTGCTGCTTGCTCAAGAACAGATGTATTGGTCATATAATCTGACCAGTGGATGTTTAAGATTGTACGGAGGCAGCGCTGATGGAAGCGTTCTAGGAGACGCAGGTGGTGGCGGTAGATGACCCATGATTCGGAACCATACAAGAGAGTAGACAGCACTATGGCTCTGTAAACACTGATCTTGGTGCTTTTCTTCAAGTGTTTATTATGCCATACTCTTTTGTGGAGTTTTCCGAAAGCACTGTATGCCTTTGCCAACCTGTTGTCTATCTTCCCGTCAGTCTTACCATCCGAGGAGATGAGGCTGCCTAGGTAATTAAACTGCTGAACTGATTTGAGCTCTGATTCGCCAATGGTGATATGGGGCTGATGGAAGACTTCCTGAGGTGCAGGTTGATAGAGAACTTCTGTCTTCTTTAAGCTGACTTCCAGCCCAAAGAGCTCAGCAGCATCTGCAAAGTAGGATGTTAAACGCTGCAGAGCTGCTTCTGTGTGGGCAACAAGGGCGGCGTCATCAGCATAGAGCAGCTCGGCCAAGTCAGGTATGGCAACACACTTTCTGAGCCCTTTTTAATTAAGAATGGTGTGAAACAAGGCTGCGTTCTCGCTCCTACCTTATTCACAATCTTTTTTAGCATGATGCTCCAAAGGGCCACAGCAGACCTCGATGATCAGGACAGTATCTACATTCGATATCGCACTGATGGAAGCCTGTTCAATCTAAGGCGTCTGAAGGCCCACACCAAGACCCTAAACCATCTTGTCCGGGAGCTGCTCTATGCTGATGTTATAAACAACTGTTCCCTAATAAGCAATTTGGAGTTTAACTTCAGTCATTTTAGTATTTAGTACTGGTTTGTACTTTGAAGTTCACATATTATCTCTACACTGTACAGATCCAGTATAATCCTCTTCAAAGTGACACAGAAAAGATGATACCTGTAAGTAAGAGGCTGAAAAGCTTCTCAGTGAAGAGCATCTTGTAGTGCTCTTGTCTGTGCACAACAGAGCCTGGAAGGACTGGGAAATGAAATATTGCCCATATTTCCCTCCGTCAACTAAAAACCCATCTTTGAAGACCAACAACTGTGCAACCCTTTTCTGCGCTGCCTTGCAATGTTTGTTGCCTGGATGCCATCTGAGGAGCAGGGGAGAGCAGTAGCTAAGTAATGAGGCAAAGCGTTCAAAGGTAGTCAAACTATTGCACTTATTATTCATCAGCACCACAAGCATTTATTCTTTTTAATTTCACTTCTGTAGCATTTAGGTGAGGATAGCCCACTTTCTTCATACTTCCACAAAGTTGTAATTATTTCACTCATCTTCTAGTTTCAGAGCCACTGTTTCTTCTATTACCCCGAACATTTTCTGCGATCCCAAATAAGATATTTATTCTGTGCAAACCTCTGCCCTCCAGGCCAGCACAGGGTTTCTTAGATACACAGCTCCATATATGCTAATGACAATGTCTGCCTGGAAGTAGGGTTATAAAACTCAGAACCTCTCCTAGCTGCTTTTTTTCCACCATAAAAGAAACAGGTCAAAACATGCCCCTTGGGCTTCGAGAACAGCTTATATTACTGAAGAAAAACTCCATGACAGTATAAAACCCCTGCACATTAGGGAAAGCTAAGTTCTTTTAAAAGTGATGGATGCAAAGTAAAGTCTAAAAGAGCGTTGAATCCATTTTGGCATTTGCAGATGCAGGTTGCTCTCAGGTGCAGCACAATGTAATTCCTCCTAATAACTGACTAATTTATGCATGACAGAACAGCCAATTTGAGTCAATTTCAGGAACTTTTCCAAGACCTGCTCCTGCTTTCCTCTCTCACACTATCAGATGAGATCATTCATTGTGGCTAGACCCTTGTTGAACAAGAAGGAAGGATGCCACAGCAGTGGCTCAGACTCACAGAGGTGGTGGCTTGTACTGAGAATACTTCTAGGATTCTGGAGCATCCAATTACACTTCTGCATTTTGGGGTCCTACTTTAATGTTCCCACCTGTCCTAATTGTCACCATCAGGAGGGCAAGACAAAGCTGTAACACCAAAGATTTCCCCCTTATCTGAGGTAACCTTCTCTCCTGTTTTAGTCCTGATAAACATAAAATGATTGCTGAGGAAGTGATACAAGGATCTAAGTCCTATCCCTTTCTAGAGATACTCTATTAAAGTGACAGTTTGGATTGGAAGTTTATTTATAAGCACCTATGCATCAAGGTTGTTAACACCCTGTGCAGAGTTTCTTTAAAACAAACAAAAGCATTTTTTCCCTGCTACAACTCATGTTGTACAGTGGGGCAAACTAAACAGCACATCTTGATTCTCAGCTGAAAAGTCGACCATCAGCTGAGAGAGCAGTCAATCCCATCGAAAAGATGCAACAGCAAAGTATGTCAGGAAACAGGGAGGAAGGTGGGGGTGGGGCTGTTTATGAGACATATGTGAACCAGACAAGCCTAGCCCCCAAAAAAAAAATAAAAAAAAAAAAAAAAGAAAAACAACCTAGAGACTAATACATGAAACTAATCAAGAAAAAAACCTCATAAGATTTTTCTCCAAACAGATGGATATGACACTATTAAAAGTAAAAAAAAAAAAAAAAAAAAAAAAGAAAAAAAAAAGACAAAACAAACAAACAAAACCCAAACAAAACAAAAACAAAACAAAGAAGAATAGGAAGAGCTGGCTCACTATATGCCAGCTGGGATGTTTGGTTATATTTCCCCACTCTTGGCCTGTTATATACTTTTACAGCTCTTACCAAGCAAATGAAACTACTGGGTTTGTTGTGTTATTTGCTTTTTTTTCTTTTCAGCATTTAAGAATGACATTACAAAGGCATTAAAGAGATTTCATTCCAAATACAAAAGCTCTGCAAATTCACTAGTTTTCTGCCTGTTTGCAGACTTCTCTTTGAGAGGAATAGGTTGTCTGTAACCAGATCAGAAACACTCCCACCTGATCAGCTTAGCATTTGTTCCTATTTAGGAGTGCAAGGAGAGGGCCCAAGGAAAGCCTTCTGGGAAGATGTCTTAGAGGCATGCTACTGTTTAGCACCGAGGTTTTAAAAGTGGTTTAGGAGAGAGAAGAAGAATTAGACAGAAACACTGTCACAGACTAACAGGAAATTAATGTAAGGAAAGTCCTTCCACTGCACGCATATAGTCCTCAAAGACAGCTAACTGAAGGACAAAAGAGCTTATGTGCTCAAACATTTCTGTTTTTTCAATGGTATGACTTGCTGTCACAGAAAATAGTGCCTCTTTCCACAAACCTGGCTGATGAACAGAGTCTGCTTCAACTGAATCAGCAAAAAGGAAGAAGGTAAAAGGAAGGAAAAAGAAAATTGAACCAAACTACAGCAACCATACTGCAATGGTCTTTGTTAGTTTAGTAGTTTGCCTATTTTAGTTTTGGTTTTAACAGGCACAGACAATTTTCTAGTTCATATTAAGAAGTAGGAAACAAGTTTCATTGTCAACAAATAGCCACTTCCAACTAGGATGTGACAACATCTTGAAATTAGACCCCCTCTTGGTCCAAAATAAGATTAGCAGAAGGAAGCAATTTTCTTGCATTTTTATCGTTAAAGGTTTTTTCCCGTACATTGACAACAAAGTGACCATTTAGACTTATTCTACCAGTCTGGAATTTAGATGATGCTTAAATGGTTATTTTTGCTTACACAAGTTCTTGAAATATTTTCTTTGGTGTTTATGGGCCTGATTATCAAAAGAGCTAAACAGATTTTGAAAATCTGGTCACCACATTTTACTTGGAGGCAGAAGGAGATTGATTGTGTGACTGAAAACATTTGTAGGTTTTTTTTTTTAATTGATACCAAACAATCTTCATTACTAGGCATTGTACCTCAAACCTTTGGTATCAAGCCGCTAACCTCTACCTTTTGAAATAAGGAACTAGACTGTTGACTTCTAACTTTATGTCAACAACAAAGTTGTTGACATAAAACAATAAAGAAGGAAAAGGGTTTGTATGTATTGTTCACCTATATGGCATTTATATCAACTGAAGCTCTTCAAATTCTGACACATGCCCTTTGGACAATCAAAATTGAGAATCACGCGCATGGGTCACAACCAACACCCTTCTATGAAAATAACTCCGGATACCAAAATCCCATTGAGTCCTCAGTTAGGACTGCCTGTATCTGTTTGTAGCCACAAATGCTTTAGAAAATACCAGCCTCAGTGAGTATAGAGTATTCTTTAGCCACTCCCCTTTCCTTCAGCTTTCATGCATGCCCATGAAGGTATAAACCTCACCAGAGCCCTACATGTTTTTATTTTGCAACACAATGTACTCTCCTTCATCAGAATAGTTATTTCTCATCACAGCTTTGCCTCTCAGTATAGAATGGAAAAAGTCTGCTTTAACATCTACAACAAACTTCCCATCCCAGGAGTGAGCTACTCTCCTTAGGTACTTGTGAGGTCACTATGCTGCATCATCAGAAAAAAGCTGCCCCCTGAGAAGACTGATGAACTGCCTGGATCAACTTTGGATTGGACCTGGGGACAACAGTGATGTTAAGAAACAATAGGACAACAGTATCTGGAGACTATAGCATTATGTTGCAGTAATTGCTCTTGCAAGCAATCAGCTTCCAGCCAAGACTAATACTAGGACTGGGAGACAATAACCAAAATATAGAATAAATATAATTTACTTACACGTTCCTATGTGGTGATAAGAAGCCAGTTTTCCCAAGTGTACAGAATACTATTTAGCTCCATCCTCCAGTGACTTATGAGAGTTAAAAGTTCACCCCATATGAAACATTTGCGATTAAAAGCAGGATAAGCTGAAATCATCTTCAGGTACAAAGACTGCTAAGGTAGGAAATAAGGATATACAGGGAAGCTATCCTTTATTGATTGTACAAGAAAGCCTAGGGGATGACTCCAAGTAAAATAAAATGGAATTCAGACCTCACAAACATTGCCCAAGTAGCAAAAAATACATACTGCACAACGGATAAACAGAGTTCTTTTACAGCGGAACATCTTGATTAGGATAGGTGTATTAGAGTGGACTTGTGCTGAGATGCCTGTTGGGCATTACAGAAATGAGTAAGTAAGGGCAATATTGATTACAGACCAAGGGAGTCTGCTCATAGCATAGATATTTATGGCCTGAAACTAAAAAATTACATTAACAGCAGACTTTGTCTTCTATTTCACAGCCTTCACTATGATCATGGCGGGAGACAGACACAGGTTGGCCGCCAGAACACCAAAACTTGTCCTTGTTTTTTCAGAAGATGCACAATCATCCAGTTTCACAAAAATTAACTCCATTCACTTCATCGTTGTATAGGACAGGGTCAATAAGGCTTACAAGTCACAGAAAAGTGTTCGAATAATAGAGAACTGTTATCATATTGGTATACCACTCATTTGCCCCTGCAATAACAGAGATGATTCACACCATAAAGCCTGGTACTACTTTGTGTCAGCTGCTGAGATTGTTGGGACTCTCATCCTGATATGTGTCACTAACTAGTAGTTCTTGAGAAAGGTTTGCTGCTTAAGAACTATTTTTATTGAAAAACTATGGCAAATGACACACGCATTCATGGGAACACAATACATCACCCTACCCACTATAATTCATCAGGGTCAATTACCATTCTTGACATAAAACATGCATATTATCATCACTACAATCTTGAAATGTATGCTAACCCTTGGGAACACAGTAAATCATTTCTTAAAGAAATAATACAGCATATTGTTTGTATGGTACAAACCTTTTAATAGAATTATAACCCAGTCCATCTGTATTTTAGCACAGTGTTTGTGTTACTCCATAGTCCTGGAGTGTGACATTCTGTGTCATTTATTAAATATTTACTTTTGACTTATTGGGCTCTCAATCTAACATAAAACACCTTTCGAGTCCACTTATCCCCTTATATAAACCAATATTATTCGCTAGGGAAAGGCATTCCATATTCCCAGGGCCATATTAACAGCTGCCTGGCTTAAATCCAAAATCAAAATGAACAACAAATAAAAAAACTTTTTTCAGTGACTATTTTATTTCTAACAGGTCTGGTATCACAGGAGGCATTATCTAGTATGGCAAATGATCTTCTTGTATTGAGTTACACACAAAATCTCAGCCACATGACTCACTGTTTTTCGTATTATGCAAGAAACTTATACATCCTTTATTTGACACCTAAATCACTAATTTTCCCAGACCACCTCAGAATCAAGAAACTTTCATTTCAAACTATTTGAAAGATGTCAGTGAATAATCTGACTTGAAAACAGCATTTGAAAAGCATTTCAACAAATAATTGAATTAAATCAGTTAATTATTAATTAAGACAAACCTTTCCTACATAATTTTTTCCACCTCTCAAACATGGCATATGGGCTTGGACTGCACCTGCAGACATAGGGGAATCAGAGCATATTTCTGTGAACGTAAGAGAGCTTGTTTTAATATGACTATGGAACCAGTTGAACACGCTTGCATACACATTAGTGAATGACCAACAGACTTGATTACTTGGTCCTGCCAAGCACTTAAAAATACATGACTAAAGACTTTTAACCAAGCATTTGAATGAACCTGCCACTTCCATGAACACTGATGAGGTGACAAAGCAAAGTTGTGCTGGGCTGTCTTTTACAAACATTTTCATCCATGTCTTGTTCTGCCTTTTCAGCCCAATGTAGCAGTCAAACAAAATTTAGGAAAAGCACACAAAGTAATTCTGACTTACAAGACCGCTGGTATCCGAGACTTATTTTCTCATCTGTTGGTCACAGAGATGGCCACAGCTCAGTCTTGTGTTTGTGAATGGCCAAGTGATACATCTGCTTTCTTGAACTTCTCATTCCTCCCCAACGCCCTTACAAACCGACCCCCACCATAAATAGTCCTCAGCCATTTTATAGGAGCTGTTTCATGCCTGTGTTCACCTTAGCCTGCAACCTTCCTATCTCCATTATTGTTATATCTTTCTTGAGGTGATGGGACCAGAAGTATAAGCTATGGATGCGAGATGTTACCAGATCTTGGACTTTTACATAGGAGTGTCTTTGCTTATGTTTTGCATCCTTTCTTTTATAAGTTTTAACCTATTAGTTTTCTGCTACTGAGTAGTAAGCCAATATTTGTGAGGGGCTAACACCCAAATTTTTTGGATGATAAAGACCATTTTGATTCCTAAATTCCCATTTGCATAATTTGATATTTATTTAAAGTTTATTTGTTAATTTGTTTAATTTTTCAAAATTATTTGTTGGTTTGTATGCTTCATTTCTTTCTTTTTTCTGAAGACCTTCTACCACATCTTTGCAGAACTATTGAATATTATCAAATATCTGTCATCACAGTGTATGGTTGGTCTTTCTAGATCTTGCATTAATTCTTGTCTGTGCATAACTCCCCCCACAGATCCCTGTGGTATATGCTGGTGACCTGCAATAAGAAAACTAAATATTATTTTGTTGTAAACTTTTTTTCTTTCCAGTCTTTAACAGGATACTGATCCTTTTGAGGACAGTTCTGCTTATACCATGTCAGCTTGCTTCTTCAAGTACCTTTGGTGAGAAAGTTTGATCTTTTGGAAACATAAATTACATCAGCCAGATATTCCTTCACCTTCATGCTTGATGTTTCCTGGGACATTAGCTAGGAAAATCTTTTGTTCTCCTGACTGTTAACTCCTTCAAAGGACTCCAGTGGTTTTGTGATGCGTGGTCTCCATTCACACTAACAATATCAATTGTCACTTTCTAGCAATTCTCTTCTTCAGTATAGTTTTATCAGTGTGCCTAGTATGAACATCATACTCAAGACAATTTTCACCAATAAGTTAGCATATCAATTATTCATTTCATTCTTAAGCTGTGACAGAATCCTTAGGTAAATGCTATCAGGTGAATACAGAAAAAAAATACTTTTTCCAATGTAGTCTCATCTTCTATGAGTGTTTCTTTATTTCAATAGAGGAGGCCCTATAGATTCTCCGGCAGGTTTCCTGCTACTGACGTGCTTGAAAAAGGATTTATTGTCAGCTTACGTGCATTTTCCCAGTGTTTCCTAAAAATGTTATCGATTTTGAACTGTCCCAGTGTTTTTATATTTTACATGCCAGAGTTTGGGGGGTTTTTTTGTTTGTTTTTTTTCTGGTTTTGTGTTTTGTTTTGCTGGTAATTGTGTGTTTTTTTCTTTTCAATATAGCTTTCTTTGGCTTTCTCAAGGTCATTCTCTTGCTTCTGGTAGCCTGCTACCCCCTGTTATATAGCGTTCTTCAGCTTTTACCTAAAGTTTTTTAACAGATAGTGTCTCCTACAAGCCACTAGTGTTATATATTCAAAATTTCGCATTACCTGCAAATATTTTCTCCATATAACTACTCCTTTTAATTTCCTTCCAGTAAGATTCCTCATTTGCAAGCTGTTTTCCTTTTTATAACTAAACATTAGAGCAATTAATTTCTTGGCTTTATGTACGCTGCACCTATGGACATACCATATTATATATATATAATTTTATATATATATCATATTATGCCATAGCTCTGACAGTTGCTGTGCAGCTTGTGGTTATGACATAACCCTTTAGCCTTTATTTTATCATGTCCTATTGGGATTACTGTTTAGTGGAAAAAAAGACTTCCACACAAACAACCAACAGAAATAAAAAGCTGTCTAAATGAAAATGGAAGTCAGAAAATTACTTTACTGCAGTTACAAGGAAAATGAGCAGCTATGATCCAATCCTGACACAAAATAGTCTTTATCAAGGATCACTCTATCTCTACACATGATTACAGGTGTCTAATTATTAGCAGAAGAGATTTTTGAAATGTTGTGGATGGAAGGAGTCTCTGAGCTAGCTCTCTTGCCATCATAGCCGAAAAATGAGATCTGGGAAACATCAGCTTTCTGAGAAGGCAGGGAGAGGCAGAGTTTGTGCAGCCCCTGAAATAAAGAGAAAGGATAAGGTAGAGAAAGACCCATGAACAAGCTCAGAAATAGATGATCTGTAAATCAAATTACCAAAAAAAAATATTGGTAAAAAAAAACCCCTAGGATTCATATCAGCATGGAGCAAGGAAGGCAACAAACATGTAGGGAAGTGACAAACTTGAAAAGTGAGGACACATGTCAGTGGGAAACCTCTGGGGCCTGGAAGACTGAGAAGGAAAACCAAAAGTAATACCAACTCTCCTTCGGGAGATCAAGATAGCTCCAGGACCTGCCCATGTGGAAAAGGCGTGAGTGCTTCATACACACAGATAGTCTGACATATGTTTTTTATATATTACATATGGTATGTGTGTGGACTGTAATTAAAGGGAACCACTCTTATGAATCAATATATGATCTCACATAAGTTCAATATGTAAAACATATGCTATTTAGATATATATAGCTTACATTTTTTGATGCATCATGGGTTAGGATAATAGGAGACATTTAAATGACTGTGGATGCAGAGGGAAGGGATTTTTAAGGCAGGAGAAGACTCTAAAGGAGTTTCCAATAGTGGGAATGATGGAAAAGACTCAAAGAAAAATCAGTGAAATTACTTAGAGACACTAACATTGTAGGGTGAGAGGAGGGGTAGGAAAAGGGATACTTCTTCCTCCTAGCTTGGAGTACAAAAAGCCTATGGGGAGGAAAATGCATTTTATAGAAGAATTTGCTGTGACAGATGGAAGAGAAGCATAAAGCAGATACAAAAAAAATACGGATACAGGAAAATAAATAATCAAAAAAATAACAACAGAATAAAAGGAAAAATGCAGAGGGAACAAAAGAAAAATAAATGTTAAAAACAGGGAATTAAAAGAAAAATAAATGCTAAAAAAATCCACAATAAGAAAGGAGTAGAGTAGAGAAAAAGAAACAAAAAGCATTTGATTATTTTATTGATAGCAATTAAATACACTAATACAGCTTGAAAAATAAAGTATCATTTTCTGTATATTAACAAAGTAATATTAGGTATTTTTTTTCTCAGTCTTTGTCACATCATGCCTCCTCCGGATGTTGAGATTATACATCGTTAGGATCCGTTCAGATGAAAGGCACTATGTAAATTTAAACTTATTAGCATAGTAATTGTGACATTTTCACAAATACATTATGATTCACTCTAATTTATTTGTTATTTGAAATGATTTGCTAACTAATTTCTATAATTCTTGGTCTGCAGCTCATCCACAGTTCATTGTGAAGAACTGAAATTCATAATCCAAGCTATTTTGGCTGAAGAAATAATCACATGGTGATTTTTTTGTTTGCTGATTGGAAGGTTGTGACTCTTAGAATATGCATTTTTGGCCATGTATCTTCTTGATTACCAATTTTAAATCTGGTTGTAGTTAACAGTCTGTATTTTTTACGTAAAACCCTGTACTCTAGAAAAAATTCTTGCCAGGAAACTTGTTTGTAAGAGTAGATATTGATGGAAAGTGAATAAAATAGTTATATCTATAAAGTAGTTGAAATTCATTTAAAATTGCAAATGAATGTTCACAGTATGTTTCTTCTAGCATTTGCCAGCTCTGGAAATAATCATGGCCTAAGTTACACCCACAAACATGTGTGCACACCATATTTAAGACAGATTTAAAATTCTTACTAATTTATGTGTGAAAAATGCCTTCTAATTAGCTTGTTTTACAAAAGAGCAACATATTATTGTTCTTCTAAGGAGAATAAACTGATAGGCCCTAGTGCATCAGCAGCAAACGTAGTTGTATCTGTGTTTGTGAATCTTTTTCTAAAATGTATGTCCATTTGGATAAATTCAAGGTTTGATACAAAACATGACTCATTATACCTGAATTCACAGTAAACAGCAAGCAATTTCTTTATTCTTAAGGAAAGGTTGTGTCAAACACTGGGATGAAAATATTGTCATGATTTCATCTCACTTAGAAATATTGTATGCATTTAAATCTGTATTGAAGAACTGTCTTTCCATCATACAGACCTTAATTTGAACCTGTAATCAATATCTAGTTCCTATAATAGCTAATTTCTGTTTCATATGGCACTTTGCCACATCAGCTTATGTTTCACCTATAGAGAGAGATGCATCATAACATGGATACAGTAAAACGCATCCAGATGCAGACTTAGCTGGAATTTCTTAATTACATTCATGTAGTCAATCATATTGTTCTGTACATCACATGTCAATTTTTTGTTCCCCGTAGCCATGGTCTCATGTTCCTTTGAAGATATAGGTTCTTTTACTACACTTTCTTAATACTTTCTGAGAATGAGTGTAGTTTTTATTAGGCGGGGAGTTTCTGTATGGTCAAAGACCTGAGATACCCAACTTTTGCTGAGAATTTGAAGCTAAACTGAGGTAGTCAGCAACCATTAACGAGTGCTTATTTAGGTAAAATATCCAAACTAATTATATGTTTGATGCTTATCTCTGTCTCCTCAAAACTACAGGATAAAGTGGCAGGACTTCTTGCAAGCAGAAATGCGTGATTTTCAAAGGTGAGGCATGATAGCTTACAAATTTGTTCCAAGAATAACAAAAGATAATTTCTAATTCCATTATTTCATTTCATGTTTACTTGATACATGTAAAAAATGATAGAATAATTGCCTATGGGAATTATTTCCTGTGTTCATCAGCTGTAAATTTAGAGCAGCAGTAAGAGGAGTTTCTAATACTTTCCCTGGAAAATACCTCAATCTTCATTTGAAGATCGATTAACAAAATCATTCATCCACTGTTCTGATTGTCTGTTAGATTCCTTACAACTAGTAACTGTTATGATTTTATGTAGGTAATGCACTGTCGCTTGGATACACAGCCAATCAGTCCAGATGTGTAAGATAATATTTAGATTAGTGAGCAGATGTCCTAGATAGCCATACTATAAAAGTGCAGGATATTTCTGTATTGCCTGTATATTCTGTGGCACATATAAACATTTTTCTATTGTTCCCTGCACAGTAGGGAATTACATTCCACTGGTTGATAATCAATTAACTAAGCAAGCAAACTCATGCAAAATACACAGTATATTGGATGTTTGACAACAAAAGTATGAAAATAACAAAGGGTTAAAGCTGTGAATTCAATTATATTGTCTAAATCAGTATTATTATTTCCCACCAAAAATGGATGCTGTAATGAGACAGTAATGCTGTAATGACAGTACTTTATGATGAGAGAAGAACTGGACACTGAGGTATATGAAAAATATTTTTTCTGGCAAAAATGCTTTCAGTTTTTAGCTCTAATTATATTCTTCTAGAAGAATAAATTGAGCTGTTTGACGTACTTAGAGATTCTCCATAGAACATTGATAAATTTCAATAAACTTCAGTGAAATTTCAAAAAAATCAAGCTGTGTTTTGAGTAAAGGATTCAAGCCATGGAAACCGTTTAAATTGTATAGTTTAAAATTATCCTTGTCACTAAACATAACAAAATACTGTTGCCAGTTTGATTCCATTTTAAGAACCTACTACTCTTCAATTTAACATGAAAGCAAAACTCTGTGGGTGAAACAAAACCAGAAACAAAATTATTGACGTGAAGGCAATCTGTTGAATCTCATAAAGTCCTATCAGTATCTCTGTGAAATCAAACATGATATTCAGAGAGAAGAGGAAGAAGAAACAGCACAGTTGCAGTTTACTATTCTAAAAGCTTTTCTTACTGTTTTCAAAGCTATCACTCATTCTAAGATTTAATTGAGTAGTTATAAAAAACGTCGAACATCTATTGTAGAATTCAACATGGTACTTAAGCATATATATTTAGACCTTTGCATCTGTTCCTAAGCCCCCACACATTCTTAGATGCAAAGAGAATTTACATTCCGATGGAAAACCCTGAATGTCAGCTCATGTGACTAAATCAAAAACACATTCAAAACAGATGAAGAGTGGGCAGAGCTAGAATCTAAATACACCAAAACAAGTAGAAGGAAAATGCGCAGGCAACTTCCACTTGTGGTGGACAATACTATTTTTAAAGACTATGCTTACTATACAGTAAATTATTTATTAAATTACAAGTTAAACTAATCAGGTTTTATGTAGAAGAAACTATCAAATACAACATTAAGAAGGTACCATCTTACAAAGAGAGCATTGAATTGCAGAACAAGATTACTACTCATTTTTTAATCACTTTTGTGTGCGATGTGCATTTATTGAACGGCAGTGTAAAACATTACAATGTATTTATTAAAGACATAGACTATAACACTTTCTATCTATAAGAAAATGACATCACATCAGTGATTATCTGGTTGAACTGAGGGAAAAAAGTATCTTTGCAACTTACATAATTCTCCATAAAAGGGAGTAGTGAATCCTTTTTTTTTTCTACTGTATCTCATTAAATACTTTTCCTTGCCACTAGGGTAAGGAAAAGACTTTTGAAAGATCAATGTGACAGCATGTTCCCATCATTTCTTTCAACCACAGTGTTCCTGAGACTCTCTGACCATAGAACCATAGAATCAACCAGGTTGGAAAAGACCTCCAAGATCATCAAGTCCAACCCTTGATCCACTACCACTGCAGTTACTAGACCATGGCACTACGTGCCACATCCAGTTCCACCTCAAAACCTCCAGGGACGGTGAATCCACCACCTCCTTGGGCAGCCCATTCCAATGTCTGATTACTCTCTCTGTAAAAAATTTCTTCCTAATATTCAACCTAAACCTCCCCTGGCACAGCTTAAGACTTTTGTCCTACTGCTGGTTGCCTGGGAAAAGCGATCAACGTCCACCTGGCTACAACCTCCTTTCAGGTAGTTGTAGACAGTGATGAGGTCTCTCCTGAGCCTCCTCTTCTCCAGGCTGAACAACCCCAGCTCCCTCAGCCTCTCCTCATAGGACTTGTGCTTGAGTCCCTTCACCAGCCTTGTTGCTCTTCTCTGGACCTGCTCCAGCACCTCAATATCCTTCCTGAACTGAGGGACCCACAACTGGACACAGTACTCCAGGTGTGGCCTCACCAGTGCTGAGTACAGGGGAAGAATCACCCCCCTGGACCTGTTGGCCACACTGTTCCTGAGCCAGGCCAGGATGCCATTGGCCTTCTTGGCCACCTGGGCACACTGCTGGCTCATGTTCAGCTTCCTGTCAATCCAAACTCCCAGGTCCCTTTCTGCCTGGCTGCTCTCCAGTCACTCTGTGCCCAGCCTGTAGGGTTGCATGGGATTGTTGTGGCCAAAGTGGAAGACCCAGCACTTGGCCTTGTTGAACCTCATCCCATTAAAATCAGCCCAACTCTCCAGCTTGTCCAGGTCCCTCTGAAGAGCCCTCCTGCCTTCCAGCATATCAACATGGCCCCCCAACTTGGTGTCATCTGCCAATTTGCTAATGGTACCCTCATCCAGATCATCAATAAAGATATTAAACAGGACTGAACCCAACACTGATCCCTGGGGGACACCACTAGTGACCAGTCACCAACTGGATGCAGCACCGTTCGCCACCACTCTCTGGGCCTGGCCCTCCAGCCAGTTCCTAACCCAGCACAGAGTGCTCCTGTCCAAGCCGTGGGCTGCCAGTTTTTTCAGGAGGATGCTGTGGGAGATGGTGTCAAAGGCTTTGTTGAAGTCCAGATAGGCCACATCCACAGCCTTCCCCTCATCCACCAGGTGGGTCATCTGGTCATAAAAGGATATCAGGTTGGTCAGACAGGACCTGCCCTTCCTAAACCCTTTCTGGCTGGATCTAATCCTTTGTCCATCCTGTAGGTGCTGTGTGATTGCACGTAGGATGATCTGCTCCATAACCTTGCCAGGTACTGAGGCCAGTACCTTGCCAGGTACTACAGGCTGATGGGCCTGTAGTTTCCTGGGTCCTCCTTGCAGCCCTTTTTGTGGATCGGTGCGACATTCGCCAACTTCCAATCATCTGAGACCTCTCCAGTTAGCCAGGACTGCTGGTAAATGATGGAGAGCAGCTTGGCGAGCTCTTCTGCCAGCTCCCTCATCACTCTTGGGTGGATCCCATCTGGTCCCATAGACTTGTGAGGATCCAAGTGGCTCAGCAGGTTGCTAACTGTTTCCTTCTGGATTACAGGGGGTCTATTCAGCTTCTTATCTCTGTCTACAAGCTCTGTCTAGAAGCCAGCTGTCCTGAGGACAATCTGTCTTACTGTTGAAAACTGAGGCAAAGAAGGTGTGAAGTACCTCAGCCTTTTCCTCATCTTTGGTGATTATGTTCCCCCCATGTTCATCAAAGAATGGAGGTTTTCCTTGCTCCTCCTTTTGCTATGGATGTATTTGTAGAAGCACTTCTTGTTATCCCTAACAGAATTGGCTAGATTGAATTCAAATTGTGCCTTTGTCTGTCTAATTTTCTTTCTACAGGACCTAACTATATTCCTAAACACTTCATGAGTAGTCAGCCCTTTTTTCCATAGTCGGTAAGCTCTCTTTTTTCCCCTACTTCCTTTAAAATCTGCCTGCTCAGCCAGACTGGTCGTCTTCCCTGCTGGCTCACCTTTCAGCACACTGGGACAGCCTGCTCCTCTGCGTTCAAGACTTGCTTCTTGAAGCATGTCCATCCCTCCTGCACCCCTTTCTTTTCAAGGACTGTTTCCCAAGGTACCCTCTGAATGAGTCTTCTGAGTAGGCCAAAATCTGCCCTCCAGAAGTCTAGGGTAGAAGTTTTATTGATGGCCCTCTTTGCATCCCTGAGTATTGAAAATTCTAATATTTCATGGTCATTGTGCCCCAGATGGCCACCGACCACCACATCTCCCACCAGCCCCTCTCTGTTTGTGAACAGCAGGTCTAGCAGGGCCCCACCACTGGTAGGCTCATTTACCAGCTGAAGCAGAAAATTACCCTCTATACACTCCAGGAATCTCCTAGACTGCCTCTTCTCTGCTGCACGGAGTGCCCAGCAGACATCCAGCAGGTTAAAGTTGCCCACAAGAACAAGGGTTGGCAATTTTGAGACATCCGCCAGTTGCTTGTAGAATAATTCATCACCCTCATCATCCTTATTTGGTGGTTTATAACAGACTCCCACCAAGATATTAGCCTTGTTGGCCTTCCCCCTGATTCTGATCCACAGCCACTCAACATTACCGTTACTTACTTCAAGTTCTAGAGAGTCAAGAGTGTCTCTAATGTATAGAGCCACCCCTCCACCTCTCCTACCTTGCCTATCCCTTCTGACGAGCTTGTAGCCATCCATGGCAGCACTCCAGTCATGCAAGTCATCCCACCACATTTCTGTGATGGCAAATAGATCATAACTCTTCTGCTAAACGATGACTTCCATCTCCTCTTGTTTTTCACCTGTACTGTGCGCATTGGTGTACATGCACTTCAGCTGGGCTGCTGCTATCACTTCTAACTCAGGCTTTCCACCCTTAGGCTCGTCTCTGGAGAGCCTAGTTTCAATCCCTTCCCCCTTCAAACCTAGTTTAAAGCCCTCTTGATCAGCCTGACAACTTATGGGCTAGAGTCCTTTTGCCCTTGCTAGATAAATGAAGCCCATTTGACTCTACCAGGCTGGGTACCGTAGAATTTACCCCATGGTCGAAAAAAACAAAATTCTGCCCGTGGCACCAATCCTTTAGCCACCTATTGATGAGTTTTACTAGTCCTCTCCTCATTCATCTCTGCTACTGCAGGAACTGAGGCAAACACCACCTGTGCTCCTGTCCCATTAACTAATCGCCCCAGTGCCCTGAAGTCCTTTTTAATTAGCCTGGTACCTCTTTCATTAATGTCATCACTGCCAGCCTGGGCTACCAGCAGTGGATAATAATCAGAGGGCCAGATTAGCTCAGGGAGTCTCCTACTAATACCCCTCACCCAGGCCCCAGGAAGGCAGCAGACTTCCCTGTGGGATGGGTCCAGTTGGCATATAGGGCCTTCAGTTCCTCTCAGAAGGGAGTCGCCTACTACAACTACCCTTCTTTTTTCTTTATAGCTGTGGCTGTAATCTGTCTGGTAGACAGGGTGCAACCGGGAGACCCTCCAGACAGATCCTCTTCTTGACTGGCCTCTGCCTGACTCTCTTTGTCCAGGGCCTCATACCTGTTCTTCAAGGGAACCATGGGATGTGATGGGGTTTGGGGGGGGATTCCTTTACCTCTTCAGTCAGGGACCTGTTTCCATTCCCCCCCATCTATTTGGTTTGCTCCATCTGCCTGATGGCAGTAGGGGCAGGGCTTCACTGTCTCCTACTGGACTTCTTTTGGGGTTGAAAGTATATGACTCCACCAGCCTATTTCCCTTTCACTTTCCCTAACACTTCTTCCTTGAGCTCTGCCACTAAGCACGGCAAATCATTCAATTGCTTGCATCGTACACAGGCGCCTCTCACACTGTCCTCTGGTACTGACGCCAGGCTCAGACACTGTGCAGCCAGTGACCTGAACAGCTGCATCCTTCCTGGGAGGTTCTGGCTGGGTTAGCACACCCCTCCCGACAGCAGCAGCAACAGCTTTCGCTCGTTTAAAAATCATTGGTCTCTGACTACATATGTTTGAAAATCGGATGGGAAAGTCTGTATTATGAGACTTCGTAGGAATTCAGGTGAGTATCATCTTAGCTACATCATAATGGGCAGTTCCACAAATAGTTCAGTATTTGTGGAAGACACTTCAGGCACCAAATTACAGGACCGAGAGTATTAACCTCTTGAATGAGCTGATCGGCTGAACATTGCTAAGTGCTCTTCAACAAGTTCTCTCGTTATTCTTCTCATGTGAAAGGCTGGACTACAAAAGCTGATGGGCTTTGTAGGTGGAAGCAGACAATTAAAGTCTTTTTCACAAATGTAAACCTCTGTAAACTGAACATACTCTTCAGCGGGGTATTTTGTTTCTTGAATTTTATTTTAGTTGCTTTGAACTTCAACCTTGGTGTCAAATTGTTTTCCTCTGGTTTTATTGGCGTAATTTCTATGCAGACCTCCCACACACGTCTAATACAATACACTTCATGTACACTGTGCTTTTCTGTTCTTTCAGGCAAAAATTTCATTCAGGCATGTGGCTTTTCCTAGGTTCCATGCAATTCCAGTACTCCTGAAAGCTCAGTGAACTGCACTAAGGGGAAGACTAGTACTACTTGGAGGTAGTAAGCATGCACGCCTGCATCTCCCATACTAGTCTGCAACATTTCCACGGGGGACTTATTTCTTTGCAGATCTTACCAAACGTGCAATTTTGTCACTGCCTTTAATCCCAGCAAATATCTACCAGGACCGAGAAAAATTTGCAGACATATTTCAACTGGTCAGCACTCAACCCAGGTGCAAAATTCTGCTGCTCAAATTTAGGTAGCTGCCATGAAGATATCTGCATCTGAGCTAGTCATCCTGGATTCTGTTTGTAATTGATAGAGAGAGTGAAGTCACTTTGAGATTCATCAGATCTACCATGAAGTGTTCACATTAGGAAAAGTTAAACCTTATGCTGGAAATACCTAAGAAGCATAAAAGAGAAAGAAGTTGGAGCAGTATGGAAGAACTATTGGGAAAGTTTTTTTCTGGCAGATGGAGACTTTTCAACTGTCAGCATGTGAGAAAATGGGAAGCTGGCAACAAAGGAAGGAAATGTAAAAGGAAAGAAGGAAATTACTACTCAAAGGAGGCTAGTCAAAATATATGAAGGTATGCACTACAGTGAAATTCCTGGACTCCTAAATGATCCAAAATATTTAAGTATGTTAAGAAATCTGATGTTTCCCCCTGGTTTGTCTAGTTCTTTCTTCTTTCTGGATTTTTCTTTTCACTAACTAAAATGCAGGTGGTTCTGCAAAGCTATTAGGTTTGACTGTTTTCACCAGTGTCAAAGAAGCAATGAGCTGTAAGTCAGAGCTCAGACAGGATGAATCTTCAGGGAAGCTTTCCTGGGAACCTTTGGATACCAGCTAGCCTTGAAGAGCTGGAGATCTGAATTCCCATTTCTATCAGCTGGGAAAAGAATGTTTTTGCCTAGAATGCATGCAAAAGAGGCCATGAAAAGCACTGATCCTGGAATGTCCTTGGAAGACAAAGGCCAAGAACCCAGATAAGAATGTGCAAACTCAGTGCCTAAAACTACCAAGTATTTAGCTGAAGTGCTTGGCTAGAATTTACTTTGCAGAGTGCTTGATCTTGTGCCAAAGTAGCTGTCATTCTCCTACAAGTACTTCTTTACTAATTTAAGTTTGTAGAAGAGGATTTTAGACTGTGGCAGTAGAGCATTTAAGAAATAAAACAACATGATCTGATAAGCAAAAATTCCCATTTCACTAACAGTACCACTGTGTCTTAAAACATTCATTCTGCTTTTAATAGGCCTCAAACACAGTGGCCCCCGCAGCAAATAAGAGAGAATCTTGCTGAGTGGAACAAAGTATTTAGGTGTCTATGGGAAAAAAAATGGGTAAAGGAAAGGAAATTAAGAAATGGTTTTGCATCTCAAGGTGCAAGTCTGCAATTGTGAGCATAATTAAAACCTGGAATTAACAGTTTTCCCTATGAAGGGAGAGAAATCTCATTGTTTCAATAATCTGAACTGCACAATATTCTGTAGATTATAATCTTGACATGGCAGAAAAATGGACAAAATAGCCTTATGCCATTATTAGTATCTAATCTACATGACACTAAGAGCCAGATGCTTGGTCAATGTGAATTTCCATAGCTCCGTTTTACTCAATGGATCCTTGAACATCTACAGGCAAAGAAGTGAAAGAAGTGTCCTCCCACATACAGCAATTGGAGATTTATTAATTATGGAACAAGTGTTTATATCTCCTCTTAAATGGAATACCATCCTATTTCTTTTGCACATCTTGAGCTCTTCTGTGTAAAGATATTTGAAGCTGGCCTTAATTCAATTCTGAGGTCTAACAATTTTTTTCAGGAACTCTAATTCAGTTCTTGAATTCTCAGTCTATAATGAATTGGAACATGTGCTCTTGACACACCATAACTACATGATTACGTATGTAAGGAAGTATTCAGGATCTTAACTCTGCTGTCAAAATACACAAAATGCAAGTGCTAGGCTAAGAGCATATGTGAATACCATCACAGAAGCTGATCACACATTTTCCTTTCAACACTTCTTTTTATCTGTATTTAGCATTTAGCAATATTAACATACATTAAATGATTCAAAGCTTTTGCAGGTGTAATTAAGTGAATAAACACAAAAAGAACGGAGACCATTTACCTCTCTAGAAACAACATAATTATTTTTCCGATATTGAGCAAATGAATATTTGATCAGTACACTTGATTTTTTTTTCTAATGTTACAAGGTTATCAAGCAGCCATGAAAACAATCTTAGTCAAAATTTTAGCTAATGTGGAATTTTCACAAACTGAGACAAAAACTGCTTCATAGAACAACAGCTTCATAGAAATTTAGCAAGAAGATTTATTAAAGAAAAAAACAAACTGAACTTCAGACAGAGAAAAAGAAAGTATGTGTGTGAAGGAAGACTGTGGTACCAGGCAAATCCCTATAGAAAGTTTAAGGGCTTAAATTAACTATGATATTATAGAAAAAGGAGAAAGGTGGAATATAAAAGTCCAGAGCTGCACTTAGCACCAAAACAGAATTGCTTAAAAGGCAAAAAAGTAACTCTAATATAATTCAGCAAACCTTAATATTTAATTTTAAAACCAAAAAAGCTAATAGTTCTTAGCACTTCCTTATCTGCAAATATCGATTGCAACTATAACTAAATAGTTATCCGCTGATCATTAAGGCTGGAAGTTTGTTAATGATTTCTCCAAAGAATCAAAGATTAGTTACATTGCCCTCCCTTTTGGCAGTCCTTTACTTCCCCTTTACCGGGAAGAGCCTTTGGCTAGGATCAGCTACTCCTAAGCCTCTGGCTTCATTGGGTTCTCTGGCTTTAAGCTATCTGATCTTCCATAGCCTATCCTGCTGAAAAACCGTGCTATCCTCCAAGCTTTTAAAACAAGCACATGCCAGCACAGTGCAAAGGCTGAGTTGATTAATGCTTGTAAGGGCTTGCAGACATTAAATGTTTACATTCAGGAAAATATATCCAGACCTACCTGAGCCTTGCAAGCCAAAAGGCCCTCCGGCCTCCAGTTTGCTCAGGCGGTTGCTGTAAGATCCTTCCAAGGTCAAATTTTGCAAGGCTGCCCATGTAAACTGGGGACACTTGTGAGCAGAGTTGGCATGGACAAGTGTTGCTCTGGGAAACGAGTAATTTATGGTTCCAGGAGAAGAGATGTGAAAAAGAGATGCAATACTTACATTGCTGATTGACATTTCCACATTCTAATTCTTTTACTCTAAATGTACAATAAATTTCCCTGTATGGCTTCCTCAATTGATTGGAGGTCAATACAATTATTTTTGACTTTTAGTTGCTCCAGAGCAAGAGAGATATTTTTCAACATTTTTTTTCCTCTTTTTTTTTCACCTAGAGGAAATGGGCTCTGACTTTTTGTAGCTAAATCCTTCTCCATATGATCATGACTTGTGTCAAAAGCCTCTTAAAATGCAAAGAAGTAAAATTTGCTTTAATCTGACACAAACTATCTTGACAGTTTTCTTTCTAAAGAAAGGCTATCCTTCTTAGCCTTGTTTTCAGAAAAAAAGGACTTAAACTCACAAATCATTATTGTAGTGCATTTCAAAAATTGCACTGATTTTTCCCCAGCAGAAAAACTACAGAGTATATCTCTCTATGATAGATGTCAATCACGCCACTCAAAGCAGATCTAGAAAGTGCTTGTATTATGTGATGATGGCAGCAGAACTTGGGTTAAGGGAACATCTATGGCTATGATTGATTAGACCCAGGCTTCAAATTAATTCCACAATGACTGCTTGCCCATGTGGCATTTACCACATGACTAGTATGGGAAATGGGGAGCTTTGTACGGGGCTGGAACAGAACATGACTCAGATGCTAATTGTCCAGAAACTGATTCCTCCTTTTTATCCCTTTGCTCAAATCAACCACAACTAGGAGGCAGCTCTGAAAACACATAAAGCTAAATGGGGGACCCAGGGGCTGACAGATCCGGCCTTTGGTAATTGAACACCATTGCACACTTAAATAATTTGGCCTTCTATTTGTTTGAAGAAATTGTTCCTCATTGTTTCTCTGTATAGACAGTCCTGTTGAACACAAAGACCAGAATTATACTGTGGGATTTGGGAGTGCTCTGTTGTGGGTCAAAGAGGTTGAATATCAGCCTTTTCCTTACCACGAACTCAGGTTTCCACACAAGGACATCTGAGTCCAAGAAGGAAGGAAGCTGTGGTAGACTTTAGTGCATCTATGTTGAGATAATGGGGGAACCAGAATTTCACTACTAGACAGTAGTGAAATAGATAGAATATCTATCACACAATATAAGCACACCTGACCTGTGACTTTGTAAATGTACGAAATTACCCCACTAAGCAGAATAAAGGAATATTAAAGGAAGACACTGTAGAACCAGCACTGTGCTCTAAATTCTAAAATCCCACTTTCCAAAGTTGTTCCCTCCTGCCATATATTTACACTCTTCATCTGTTAAAACACAACTTCATTGGTCATGCTGCACAGGCACATAGCAGTTCATGCTTGGAGGTGCACACAACTCCAGTTGTGCTGAAATGAATCACCTGTGGTTGATCAAGGTGATAAAAATGGACTAACTTCTCTCCCTATCACATACAGCTTTTTGCTCAAACACATTAAAAAAATCACAGCTGACACTGAGTAAAGTATTCATGGTTTCCTATTTTAGACATCAGAATACCGTGACTGAAAAAAGGAGATGACCTGAAAAGTTCAGAATATTTCTCCATCCTTCAAAGTTAAGATATCATATTTCAAGAACTTGATACAATTCCCTTAAAGGGCAGAAGTCAGAAAACTTGAAAGCAACTCATTCATCCTAAGTGCCTACTTTCCAGCTGAATCAGTCGTTTTCAAGGAGGTTCTTTGAGCTGGAGGTCTGTTTCTGAACTATATATAGAGATCACATCCCCCCACAATATTTGGAATCACATGTGGAAACCAGCTGAAACAGCTGTCTCATATTTTAAAGCCAGGCTAATAATATTTGTTAAGTACCCATCAGCATACAGGCATTCATCCTATTCACAAATCTGTATCTACAGAGCTTTACAATGCAAGCAAAAATAAATGTTCTGTGAAACATCTTGGAATAGGAGCATTATTTTCAAAGACCTTCTTCTGCACAAACTTGAACATCTCTGCACAGGGAAATAGCCCATTACAACTACAGTAGAATAAGCCCTCCCAGTAAGCTCTACTAGAACAGCTATTCAACGAATATTTCACTCCAGAATAAAAGTGATTTAATATCAAAATAATTATTCCACTGAGATTTACTTTGCCATTGGTTAGCTGGACAATTTCCTGTTTCCAATTTTTGTGTTCCAACCTACCCGGATGTTTTAATCGTGTACTAAAAATAGAAAGAAAGTGTTGTCTGTGCTTTCATTACACTTCTGTTTAAATGAACATTATTTATTTGTTCAAATATGATCCAATTTATGTGATGTTATTACTTATTTCTACACTGACAGAGATCTTGCACTTCAGCAATCTGCTACTGCACATCTGTAGCAAATATTGCAGATTAATGTTTTAGAAGGATTTTGTTCACAACATTGCTACACTTTCTAATAAAGTTTAAACCTTTTAGACTCTGGCTTCAACAAAACTACTTCCTATGCATATATAAATAGAGACTTTATTCATAAAACTGGAAAGTCTATAGGTACAATGTTGCTCCAGTTAATCATTTGAGTCATGTAAATATCTATGATTGAGACTTTTCATATACCTACAATATGAAGTAGTTTATGCAACATAAATTTAAGCAACTCAAGAGCTTTTGCCTTCCACAACTTCCTTTACGGCATCTATCATATATGCTCACATAATGGGGATCAGACCTCTGCTGAGCTATTATTGGCCTTAAGTGGTGACTTAAGGCCAAACTGACAAAAGAGGAAGAAAAATTTCTCAGAAAAGTCCAGTCTCCATAAAGTTCATTTCTCAGCTTCACGTTTGGAAAGTAAACCAAGGAGAGAATGTTTGATTAGATGATGTATGTACAGATCCTTCGTAACTAACAACAAAATGATCTTAACAAGCTTTGTGATATCCTTATACCTGAACACTCCCAAAAGCTTTGGTTGCATTTAATCAACCTAAAGACTTATCTTTTTTACATTGAAAATATTTGAGGGGAAAAAGCCAACTCTAGAAAAGGGGCAGAGGGTTGGATAAGAAAGAGATGGAGCAATTGCATAATTACTTCAGAAAAGGATATAAAAAGTTAGTATCAATTCCATATTTGATCTAAAGAAGTTTGTCTATATTTGTGGGCTTGAGCAGCACCCAAAAAGAAATACAGACAAGTCCTGTGATACTATGAAGTCTCAATCTTCTTTTGCAGGTCATAGCCATTAACTGTCTTTTAAACCTTGGCACTTGATACTTCAATAACTGAGGAACTCAAGTCTCTTTGAAACACATCTGCCAGAGGATTACTGCTCACCCTGGAGGAGACACATGAGGTTCTAGCCATCTTGCTTCTACTGGAGCCTGAACCACATCTGAAATGATCTTGTTAGAATCACTAATCTGCAAACCAAGTTCTCAAGTACCAAGAGGTACCAAGCTCCAATTGTTAAACTCAGAAAAGCAAATAGTATTGTGTTATCATTGTAAGTCATAAAAGAATCATACAGTTATAAAATGAACATTTTTGGTATTGATGTTATACATATTCTAGCAAGTTGAAATATGTTTCTCTTCTTGAAGCTTAGTTTGTGTTTGTGTCCGTGTAAGATCTAAATATATATTAGATCACTACCACTGGAGACTGACTTTGCACCTTCTGTTAACACTCAGGGAGGAGTACAAAAACTCAGCTTTATCAGGCTTTAAGCTAATGCTGCAGTATTTTAGTGAAACAGATTCTGAGTCTATCTTTTGTATGATGAAAAATCAGATACTAAAAGTGTGATAAAAAAGAGAATTACTGTGTGAACTTTGACATGGGAAAGCAATAAAACAGGCATCTACTAACTCCTTGCTGCTAAAATTTTGGAAGTTATTCTGAAGCCTTTCAACAGAAACTTGAGTATGTATGCAGTTTTAAGCACCTATGAAAGGGTGGGAGGGGGATGCGGGGGTGTTGAATACCGCTAGCATTTAAATGTCAACCCTGACTGCTTGAAGAGGTATTTATGTGCCTAAATTCTCCTTGTGAATCTAGGTCTTTAATGTTTAATGTAGATGTTACTGATTGCTAGAGTGAGATGAATAATTCACAATTAGCAATGTATTCATCCAGCCTAGCTCTTTCTGCTTGTAGAATGTGCAAGAGTAAATCTATATTTTCCTGAATTTATTTGCTTTATTCCTTTAGATGGATTGCAAACAGCTTCTGTCAGAGATTTGTCCATCACAATAGAACTCTGAGCTTCATAAATTAAAGTTTAAGAGTTCAGATTATTCAGTGTATTTTCTGATCTCTGATCCTGGTTTCTAATAGGTTTTAAACCTTTTGGGAAGTTTCAGTAGATAAAGAAGATTAACAAATTTTAGAACACTTTAATTCTTGTCCTCTTTAGTCATATAGCTTTTAAGGAATTCATAGACACCAAAATTAGTTTGTTATTGAATACAATTCCTGAAAACTGAGCTGAAGTAACTTTTTCTTTCACTGTATTTTAGTCTTTGCATAGAAGACTTATAAACTTGAGTAAGGAGGGGAAAAAACCACAGAAGCCTGATATATCTGTTTCAGTTCCCCATGATTTGTTACATACAACTTCATTCTCTTGGACTGCAATTTTTTATAGTAAATGCATTGTGTTGCTACCTTCTTGTCCGTAGAAGTCACCTACTGTCAATGAGACAGCTGGATGCAATGGTTGCCCATCTCTCTGAGTGATGTGCATCTCTGAAGCTGCTCTTGTATCTTGAGACATCAAACCTCCCCTGCAATAGGCAGGGTTAATCCAGTTGGATAAAAGACTGCAGTCTCTCTCTTACTCCTTATTGGTAAATCCCTAATAACAAAAAAACTATTTTTGAATCAGTTCTGCACTTAGGTGTGCTGCTTCTGTGTTTCCTCCATAATAAGTGTCACCTATTGCATAGAATGGTGCCTGTTTGCTCAAGCCTTTTTAAAAGCAAGTGCAAAAGGAATAGGAAATGGATGTAGAACTCAAACAAAAATGCACAGAAGATATTTTACATTATTTGTCTGGCTCTTAAGGATTAAACAACCAACACAGAAAGCAGTTGTCATGCAGAAAGCATTCACTGTTTGGTCTGTAGTTTAAGGCACCTAGTGTACTCCAGTGCAAAATGCTGATGTTTTATTAAAATATCAAACGTTTTAAATGTGTCTTTAATTAAACATTAAAAAAATTCTCAAGGATAAATGTTTTGATAAAATTCCAGTGTTTGTCATTGCTTTTCAACCATGTCCTCTATGCACTAAATCTCTACAGTACCAACTGCACTCTAGCAATAGGAATACTCTCAATGTCCATCTTCATTTTATAATAATTATTATTTTGCTTTAGTTTTTTCTTTGGACAGTCTCATCTCTTTTTCTTTTGGAAGTGGAGAGGTTCATATTGCCTGGGGTTTCAAACAGGAAACCTATTTACAATTGGAAATCAGGTGATTGCTTCTTTTATCAGATATTGTTGGCCTAACCAGGGTTGATTCAATGTGGACGTGTCACGGCAGAAAGACCAGAGTCTCCTCTACATACATCTGCATAGACTCTCTTCACTCCATCAAGTTTATAGAAACCTCGAAAATATTAGAGAATGCTTCTTATACACATATTTTGTATTTACTATAGCAGCATATTTTGACATTATGCCACTGGGAAATAAGACAGAGGTCAGTAACATGTAAGTGATCCAAAAAATAGAGTGACTAAATTGCTGCCACAAGCAGCTGGAACTGAATGGATATTAAAACCTCTTTTAACGTTCAGTTTTTAATAGCACTTACTTTTCACATACTATTCAGCTTGGATAATAATAATATCAGACCCAAGCGTCTGTTTCTGGTTAGCTTTAATTTCATAAATTGTCATATAATTCCTTGTGTTTTAACATAGTACTTCAAGTTTCCTCCAATCTAAAAGAATGTTTAAAAGCCCATAAAATATTTCCATATACTAAAACAAACAAACAAAAAAACCCAAAAACACAACCCACGAAAACAAGCAAACAAACAAACAACAAATCCAGTTTATTGCTATTTCTGCAAAATTTAGTTGATAGGAGAATAAAAGTTTCATTAGTAGAGTTTAACTTAGATCCTCTCATAACTTGTGCATAAGAGTAATACTGATAGGATCCAAATGATACACAAAGCTTTTGTGCAGATTTGGAGTCAGGAGAACCTAACTTACGCTCTTCCTGGCAACATCACTGCACTGACAATGTATCACAAGTGGGCATATCCAAAGGAATCCCAAAGTCAATTGCAGTCCTTTTCATTTCTGTTTAGAGAAATACTACCATGTGGTGCTTATTCAAAGTGGCTATGTTTCAACCCACTTCATAGCCTAATATAAATGATATATTCATACCTTTGAGCACATAACATTTGAAAAACTACAGTTGCTTCAACAGGTAACTAGTCAAATACATGAAAAATCTTTCCATGAAAATCTCAGAAGAATGAAGTTTTCCCACACTTGTGACAAAACAGCACAAGAAGAGGATGTTTTAAAAGAATATTCTTGTCACAAAACCCCATATTCATAAAATATAGACTGGTTCCCATGGGACAAATAAAAAAAATACAGTGCTAGAGTTACAGTAACTCCTCTTCTTCTAAAAGAGAATCTGATAACAAAAAATCAACTGGCCTTTCATTGGCAAAAGCCTCTTGAAATCCATATTTTTGCAAGTCTTTTCATCAAAGATCTTAGAAACATTAAGGCTGGAAAAGACTGTTAAGATTATTGAGTCCAATCATTAAACTGGCACCATCAAACCATGTACCGAAGTGCCTCATCTACACATCTTTGAACACTTCAGGAATGGTGATTTTGCCACTTCCCTGGGGAGCTTGTTCCAAACCTGACCACTCTTTCAGTGAAGACATTTTTCCTAGTGTCCAACCTAAACCTTCTGTGGTGCAACTTGAGGTTCTTTCCTCTTGTCCTATCACTTGTTACCTGGGAGAAGAGACCGATCCCCAGCTGGCTACAACCTCCTTTCATGTAGTAGAGACAGATAAGGTCCCACTGAGCCTCCTTTTCTCCAGCCTAAACATCCGCAGGTCCCTCAGCTGCTCCTCATAAGACTTGTG
This sequence comes from Chiroxiphia lanceolata, assembly GCF_009829145.1. Classification (NCBI taxonomy): domain Eukaryota; kingdom Metazoa; phylum Chordata; class Aves; order Passeriformes; family Pipridae; genus Chiroxiphia; species Chiroxiphia lanceolata. The sequence continues at coordinate 56,585,634 of NC_045639.1, forward strand.
CTCCAGACCCTTCACCAGCTTTATTGTCCTTCTCTAGACATGCTCCGGCACCTCAATGTCTTTGCTGTAGATCTACAGTAGCTCCACAAAACATTATTTCTATAAGACTCATAACCTTATACTCCTGCTGTCTTCTTAAAAGACAGGCTTTCATTTGTAATGTTCTTTGCTTCTAGGTAATATGTGCCCATAGTTTTAGGTTTCCTGCCAATAAAACTTCAAGTGATAGATCCCTGTTGTTTAACTCCTAATTTTAAAAAAGCATGACAAGGCTAGTAAATCAAGACGAAATTTCTACCCAGTTAATTTATTCCACATCTATGGGCGAATCTAGAGACTTCAGGAATTTCTCTGCTTTGGATGGTTGAAATCAGGTTTGTTGCTGTAATGATGAGCTTTTTTGCTGAGGAAAAACAGAAAGCAACCATGTTTTTTCAGCATCTTTCTCTAATCTTGGCCTGGAGATGCCATTAATGAGAGTCAGATGACTGTGCATTCCACTCTGCTTGTTTTCTCATCAGCTTTCCTGATTTATTCAAGCCTCTCCTGATTGCAGTCTCTCATAAAACTTGAAGTCAGTAAACATTCTAGAGATCTAAATATGTACTCATTTGTTATCTAAATATGTACTTCTTTGTTTGCTCTTAATGCAGGAGTTCTGGGGCAGGGTAGCCCTGAATTTCCAGATTGGATAGACAGCCTGTCTGCATGACCTCAGCCCTTTGTATTTACATTGCAGATTTACATTCCTGTGCTCAGCACTAAAAAATAATCAGGTAGCTCCACCTCTCTCACAATTTAGATAGTTCCCATCTAGCTGTACTAATTTTGATGCTGTTTATGTACAGCACTGGCACTGGTGAACAAATCTAGGAGGGAACTATAGACAAGCACTGAATTGAAAATTTAAGTTTCTAAGGGGTGGTTCTGCCTAGGAACTGAGTCTTCAAGATACTGGCTGAGGTAAACAAAATGTGTGGTGATTAATATCTCTTGATATCCAAGACTGCTTTCGGGAATCATACACTTCTAAAGGAAGGTCACATGGGCACTTGGAAGTCTTCGCTATACGGTTTATATTTTGTATCTTTGCTTTGATACTGAGCATCCTGGAGCCAGTCCTGTGAAAATGTACTCTGACAAAAACAATTTCATTCCAGCATATGCACTGACTCTAGTGGCATCACTGTTCGATTAAGCATTCAGCCCAAGAGCACGAAATTGCCAGATCAGTCCAAAATGGTGACAGGAATAAGAAATGCTTGTAACAAACAAAGGAGGCATAAAAACAGAATCTCTTCTTATTGCTTCATAAGTAGTAATTTATGCTTTTAGGCCATTTGAATATTTTCTAGGAAGATGGACATATAAAATCTGAATATTTCCTGCTGCTTTCAGCATAAGAAAAATCTGCAGTTTCAAACATCAGTTACATTTTCTCAGCTGTTTTAGTGGTTGTGTACTTCCATAAAATGATCTGTTTGTGATATAAAAGAATAGTACATAATATATAACGTGTTAATTGCAGTTCACATAATCTCTATATTATCATTAGTAAATGTATTTCTTTACTCATAAATATAAATAGACAACTCAAAACAAAATAGAATAATCTGCTGTTCATATTAAGTAGATGTATGTGGATTTTATTTGCACTGTTCTTCATTATCCAGAAATCAATTAAATTAAACTCGTATTCAAAATCCTCTGTATGAAGAAATTATAGAATCAAAAAGATTTCAGTACTTTCACACATATGGGCAAAACTTGATCTATATGAATTTTCTTGGAAAATGTAATTTCTTTAGAAGATTTAGAATTTGAATGTTAATATTCATAATTCTTATTAAAGATCATTATCTGTATACCACAAAAGAATCAGAATGCTTATTTTTAGTGTTTTTTCCCACCTAAATAATAATCTCTTAATACCAGTATTAATGTTAAGGGACTGAAAATAGATATGAATGGTCAATTTACCAAGAGGTTTCCAGGACTAGCTAAACTTTTCATGAGACCAGGGAATTGCTGCAGAAGTGGCTTTTTCCCAGGGGCTGATGAAGATAAAGAAGATCACATTTAATTAAGGCATAAATAGGATACCATCACATACTTCTCAGCATAGGTTCTCACAGGAGATAAAGGTTACTTTTGTGCTAATTTTCAAAGTTGTTTTATACATAAATTATCATTGGATGGAATTAATTTGTTGTTTTCTTTCAGGAGAAAAATCTTCAAAGCACCACATACAGCAGGTAGAGTTTATTTAGGTTAAAATGCAGAATTACTTCAACATTCTTCCTAGGAAACTTCCTTACTCTGTGCCCTGTTCACAATATAGAAACATGAGGAGGACCCTAGAGAAGGTGAAGATGGTGAATGAAGGATAGGTAGGCACAGATTTACTGCGCATGAGGTGAGATTTCTTCCTTTGCCATGGATAAAGTGTATCAAGTGGCTAATACTTTTCCCACATTCATGAGATGTTTTTATTGCCACTGTGAGCTGGCAGCCTCCCAGATATAATTGTTTAGACATTGGAAAGACACAGAGTTATGTAGATGTTGACCAGTTGTTTATAAAGATCAGGTGAGCTTTAGAGGGAAAAATCCCAGTAGCCTAGCACAGTATCTCCATAACACAAGACTAATTTTAACCTAGTAAGTTAAACGTTGCCAGAGAAGACGAACAGTACAGAAACACAAAATGAGGTCAGGAGATTAAAATAACAATGCCAAACACAAATGTATGAAAGCCAGGACTTCAATAAATGGGTTATTTCTGATTTTTTTATAGTACAAGCTTCAGAGCAGTTACAAGTACCTTTGAGTTCAGTTTATCCTTTGGGCTACAGTGTCCTTTTTCTTTTATGATCAATTGAAGTACAAGTAGTAACACTCACCATTTGCCTCTCACCGGTGTTTGTGGGAGACTCACTGTTGTGGACAAAAAAACGCCATTAAACTCTCATATTCGCCCTACTTGTTCCCCAGAGCTATAGGGTGAGAAGACAGGCAGACACGCTTTCCTTGTCTCTGATACATCTCGGGTACTTTGTGTCTGCTGAGGAAAGGCAGGGGCATCATGTAGAAAGGCAGTGCAAAGAGGAACCCAGCCTACTTGCTTGCATTGTTTCAGGTCAGGAATCATGTGCTGTTCCGGCTTATTGTGATGGACAATTATTCAGGTGGAAAAGGCTAATAAAGAAGGGCCCTGTGCTGCCCAAATACACAGGAATAAAAACAGAGGGATAGAGAGAAAGGAGTCAGCAGCTTAGCATTGTCAGATGATACAGATCAATAGTGAAGATATACAGCATAGGGAATAAGGTGTCCAGTTGTGGGTAGATGTTGCTGGATGAGCTGCAGGTAATTAATAATGAGAATAAGAAGGTAAATTTGGAATTTCATTCAGCCAAGAAACATGATTTCTGATATTCTTCTTCACACATCTTCAGTCTGTTCTGCACAGAAGGGAAAGCGCTGCAGGGGAATCCCTGCAATATTTCCTAGGGGCTCTGACAGACGGCAGTTTACTCTGCATTCTTCCATTGTACAGAAAAGGGAAAAAACGTAGAAACCATTATTAGTGTTGTTTATTTATATACTAATATATCAAGGACTGTTAATACTCACAAGTACCTTCACTTCTCAGAAGGACTCAACCTAGCAATATAATCTTTACAGTATGTTTCCATAGACCCGGACAATATTCCTTAAGCCAGATTCTTTCAATTTCTCTCCCTCAAACATCCATCTGTCCAAATCTACTTCAAAATTAGCTGCTTGTTATGTAGCGGCAAATTAATTGTCACATTGATACCAACTGTAACCAAACAATAGTCAAGTCCAAAAGAGAACCCATCATATTGTTTGTACCAAGGTTGAAGAATAGACTCCTGCATTTAATAAAAAACCAGCAAAACCACCTTTGCTTTTTCCTCAAATCAAGACCTCTTTTACTGATATTTATTTTAGCTGTATTTCATTACTGAATATCATAAAAAAGTAATAAAAAGATACAACACGTTAGTTTCCCTCAAAGTGATGTGAAAACACATCTTATTGTATTTATAATCTTTTTAGGCTGTAACTTTATGATCAAACAGCTGTTGCAACTATGAATTTTATCTACATACTCTCAGCTAGTGAACTCTCTTAAAAATTGATATTATCTTTTGCAATATTAATAATTTAATTTACAAATAGCTGCACAATATAGATGTACTGTTGAAACTAAAGGATAGTGCTGGCACAAGGACAAATGAATGTAAACTGATTCTGAATAAATTTAGGCTGGAAATCAGAAGAAGGTTTTTAACCATCTGGGGGCTATGGTTCAAAAATAGCCTTCCAAGAAAAAAAAAAAAAGAAAGAAACCTGTAGCGAGGGCAAAGAAGCATTTAATTTCTGGAAGAATATGATTCCTGCTGTCTCAGCAAATGTTGCTTTTGAAGGCATATGCTCTTTGGTGTTCTTGCTCAATTTGGGAGGGTCTTTAAATTAACTTTTTTTTTCAATTTTCCTCTGCAGTTACCCTGTCCTTGACACTGCAAATAAGAACAACATCCTTCAATGTCTATTTTAATGTTTTCAGAAGACTTTTAAGTTTTGAAAAACTGGAGACCTTTTCCAAAAACCCCATGACATATTTTTGAGAACTCCACACAAGGGAAATGACATGTTCACACTTGAGATAGGTTTGTTCTTAGAGCTTTGCTCTTCACTACCTGTTTTAGATCATTACCAGCATTTTATATGTCTTTTCATATCAGTGAAAGCTCCTTTATTTATAAGAGGGGATTTTGTTCTTGAAGAAGATTTAATTCATGTCTTTGACTTTTCTCATTCTGTCCTCTGTGTGGACTACCCTAGCCAAAGACAGAAATTCTGAGATAGAACACTGTAGGTTATTTCCATGTAACTTTTCTAGCTACTCTTTCAAATGAGCAATTTTTTTCTGCATGTAAACAAGTCTTTCCTTCAGCACACTGTTTCTCCATGTCAGCCTATACTCACAAAACATCTGAATTTCTTACATCTTCCTGTTTGCCCCAATAAGAGAAAAAGCCTATATTCATGGGATTAGTGCTATTCCACTATTCAGGGATATAGTGCTAAAATGTCAGATCATTGACATTTCTCTTCACTTACCTTACCTTTTTTTTTTTACTTTTCTTTTCTGTATTTTTTCCTTGTTTAGTTGTGCTCTATGTCTCCTTCAAGGACCACAGCATGTTTTCATGGTTGTTATTCAGCATAAGTGTCAGGTCTCTGAAGGTATTTCCTATTTACCTTCTATTGCTGCACCAAAAGTTATTTAATTTTTAATGAGAAAGTCTTTGAACAAGACTTTTCATCATTATGAAAAATGACTGTACTGTTTTCTCCTCTTACTCAGTCTGTACCTTTTGGAATACACATTTCTAGAAAATTTATTAAGCTTTTCTAACTGTATATCTGGCTGCTTAGCACCCCCACTGCAGACAGAAAAATCAAACAGCTCACATTTTCACAAGATAACTGATCGTGTGAGGCTATAACTTCCACTTTTAGGAGGCTACAGACCTCCTGAAGATGCACTAACACTCTTGCTGGCCAAGTACTATGTTAAAGTTCCTTTGAAGGCACTCAGCTCAGTCTTCTCTGGAAAGACTTGAAAATAATGTAAACACTTAGAGTTTGTACTTCACCTCTTTCTTTACTCAAGGCTTACCACGACCTCCTCCTGTACAGGCAACATGTGTGTACATACAAGTTCTCATGCAGACTCTACAAGCATATATGTGTTACTGTAGCTTTGTCACCTTGCTCACTTCCAGCACATTATTTCAGGAATAATGAGATATTGTGAACAAGAGTTTCATACATAGAGTGGCAGATTTCTGGTGATGATTTTGAAATATCAGCAAAGCTCATTTTTTCTCCCTGTTCTGATACAGACTAAGATCCAGTCAAGCCAGCACTCCAGTTCTCCCAGTAGATGGTCGTTCACAAAGGTATGAGAAGAATAAATAGCTGATGCTCAGTTGTTGTGCAAACAGGTAAGCACAAACCTACTAATACAGCATCTTTCTCTGAATCAGAAAGTTCTGCTGATTAGAACATGTATTGACAGGACAAGGGGGAATGGTTTTGAACTGAAAGAGGGCAGGTTTAGATTAGATATTAGGAAAAAATTCTTTACTGTGAGGATGGTGAGGCATTGGAACAGGTTGCCCAGAGAAGCTGTGGATGCCCCGTCCCTGGAAATGTTTAAGGACAGGTTGGATGGGATTCTCTGAGCAATCCGGTGTAGTGAAAGGTGTCCCTGCCCATGGGAGAGGAATTGAAACTAGGTGATTTTTAAGGTCCCTTCCAACCCAGGTCATTCTATGATTCCACTATTCTACAATTTTCCTTGATAGTATATTTTTTAGATTGTTGTTAGAAAACCAGTGGAAGGCTTTGGATGCACTTTAAATGGTTCAGATGTTTCTTTTTTCCTATCTTAATTATACTCTGACTAATATTATGGAAAAAGTAGCTTTTTCTTTTTTTTTTTCCTGAAAATTGAACTTTTTGAAGAGACAAAAAGTACATTGGAAGTTGTTCCTATCTCTGTAGCTATTCTGAATGCAAATGTCCTTTAGTCCAGGGTATCCAAGGCCACTTATTGGATATTTTAATATTTTAATATTTTTGGCTATTATTTAGAGAGAGATTGTCAAGTTTTGTCTTTCCCTCAAACAAAAACAACTTCATTCATAAACAGAAACACTTGCAGATCTTTAGTACATGAGGAAGCTGGGAAGGACATCTTTGGGGTTTTCTGAAACAGCAAAAAGTTGAAGTTATTTATTTTACCAAAAAAATTGCTCTTCACACATACTAGAGAATATATTCTACTTCAAAATAAGATGGCTGTATTCATTAGCAAGACATTGCAGCATCAATATTCAGAGGTTTTGTAGACTCTAGGAGAGTGTACCTAGTTCAAAATTATCAGAGCACCACCAGATGTAATGCATAGTAATCTTATTACGCATTGACAGTTTACACCCTAATGGCTCTGATGGAGCTGTTATGACGTATTGTGTCATATCCTAACAGGGATATAGTGCTAAAAACAGCTGTATCTTGACAAGTTCCACACAAACTAGATCTGAAGGATCTATGGCTCTGCATGCTGACAGCACACATAAGATAAAAAAGTTTATATAAAATGAAAAATAAAGTGCTCAGGGGAGGTCTGCTTAAGTAACAATAGTACTTGGTTCTTATCTAGAGTCTTCAGTGTGAAAATATTGAAAGACTTTGATTAATTGAACCTTACCAACACCTCTGCAAGCTAGGAAATGTTTTAATATCCCCCATCTCACGCTGAGGCACAGATATGTTCTGTGACTTGCCAAGGTCACCCTGCAAGTCTGTGACTGGGAACTCAATGTTCCTTGCTTCAGCCCTAAGCCTTAGGCAGAGAGTTCATCTTCTGCTATTGTTTAGGAATATTAACAAACTTGAATTGTACCCAGTTATCATGTCATTCAAAGACCATTTAGTAATGTCAATTCATCCTAATTCTAGTGCTAATTCTTCAGCATTAGTAGAGGATAAAACTGATGGCTTTACCCTTGCATTTCCTTGATTCTATTCATTAAACTTAAACTGGTGATATTATTTGCATATAACTTTTAGAATTTAATTTTGAGTCAGGGTGAAAGCAAAAGAGAGATTTTGTATTCTCTTGCAGGTTGGTTCAGAGGTGCCACAAGACTGTGTTTCTACATAATTTAATACAGTCAGTGTGACTGAAGAAAGAACTGCAGGACTATAAAATATAAAAATAGAGAGACAGTTCAGGTGCAGTGTAAAATGAGATTCTTGCGCTGGTACCATTCTTTGCTTTTCCCATGGGGAGTTGCAGTTTTGAGCCTTTAAGTTCCAAAAAAAAGGCAACATTTTAGTATAAATGAATATTAAACCTAGAAGGATGGATGCTTTTGGCTGGGGACATTTAAGTCAAAAAGGAAAGTGAATAGAAGATACACAGTACTTGTTCTCTATTGCAGCTGTGATACAGGAACAGGGTACAAACAGGTAAAACATTTTCAGTATAACTGGTGGAAAACGCAACCAAGAGATCTGTGCAATAGAATTAATTTCCTTCTCATCATGCTACTTCTCATGTTATCTTTCACCGAACAATCTGCACTAACTCAAATAATTAATGTGCCAACATTATTCAGAAATGGGCATGGGCATGAATTGTGCTCCTAATTTTCCTAGTCAAAGCACAAGCCACCATATACAGCCTTCCACTAACACAAGTTAGTCAAATTAAAAAGATTCCATGTGGCTTCCTCCGAGGTTCTGGGTAGGCTGTTTTACTTTGTCCTTAATCATACTTATTTACAACAGAAAGAAAAGTGAAAGACAGATACCCAAGAGATGTCAGATAATATTTTGAAAGACACTGGCACATGTTTAGAGCAAAGAACCAATAGCCTGTCACTTTCATGTCATTACACTAAAACATAATTGATATTATAACTTATATGAGGCTTACAAAGTCATGAAATATCAAAACCTAATGAGCAGTTTAAGACATGTGCTCAAGACGGTATAAATACAATTTCCAGATCACATCCACGAGAGCTGCTTAATGGTCAGTACAGTAGCAGGAAAAAAGCCATGGCCTAAGGGGATGAGAGATTTAATGTCAGTTAATAACATTTCATGCAGCATATACATGTACACTTCCCCAAGAGAATTGCAAGAGGATAAGAGGATGAAGAGATAATAGATATCCCAGTGGCTCTTTTATACTGGGTTCTCAATTTAATCTAGTCTGCTTATTAGAGAAGAGGAAATAATTCAGAAAATACAATTTATTCAAGAAATTTCTTCTCTAATCCAAAGGAAAATTTTCTCTAATCTGTTTAGTATTCAAAATGATTTATGAAGTGTTTTTTGCACACAACAATGGGTCTGAAATGACTTCTGAGATTTGCTGTGTAAGTATGCAAACCATATTGATTAGAGAGAGATAGATCTATGCTTCAATGAATGTCAATTGAAAAATCAGGTACCCGATTTAAATTCAGCAATCCATTCAGTCATAATGTAGTTTAATATTACTATCTACTGATTATTCAAGGGAATGGGTTAACAGAGTAAATTTACCTTCATGTTGTTATTAATACAGTGAGTGCTTTGTCTCTATAAGCCTAATTACTGCTATGTGTTTTATGTGAGCATTATTTTCTATCAAATCTAAATAAATATATAATAGATTTTATAAAACTATTAATTTATCTGATAGGAATGTTCTCCAGTGTTCCCTTAGGAAAATACAGGACAGTATTTTAACATATTCCTAATTTTATTTGTTATCCAAACAGCACAGAATCACTTGCTCATCTCTAAGAACATAAATAAGATCCATTGATTTCATTGCATTATGTAAGTGTCCTAAATAAAAATTATTTTCTCAGGAAAATTAAAATTATATTTAGCCATCTTTCCACATAAAATTGCACTGCAAGTGAGAATATTTGATTATTTTAAAATTTTTACCCCTTTCACAGGTTACAAAGCTGAGTGTAACCATAGCCACTGAGTAATTTAGAAATCCTCATTGTCAAAATATTTATTAAAGCTATTATTAGAATAATGCAACAGCCTTTAATTACTAAACAACCTGATCACATATTCACACCTAAATAACCCAAATTACATGTAAGACCATTTCTGAATGGGAAATCTTTACAGGTATTTCTCCAAATAAGATGTATTGTAAACTGCTTGTGCTATATAGTTCTCAAATGGTTCAGAAGTTGTACTTTATCATTTGTTATAATGTTTAGTTGAAATATTTGTAGCATGCGACTTAATGATTTAAATATTTCCCCTACACATCACAGGCTACCTGTGCCTGAATATCTAAAAACTTCAAATGGTGCTTGATTCTTGTACTCTCTGAAAAAGGAGAGACTGCTAGGCCTAGTAGGTAGAAGAAATTCCAACATGCTGCTTTTATTTGGCATTTGTTCGTTATTTTCCTCCATAATCTCTTTGAAATAAGAAGTTTAAAGTTTTCTGTGCCCTGGTATTAGTTCTCTAACTCAATTATATATGCGTTACTTATTCTGGAAAGAAGCATTAATGTATTTTGTGATATGTAACCCAAGGCACATAATCAGGTGGCTGTGCCTTCCAGAGGCCTGTGGCAATGTAACTTGCCAGTTAGGTAAATGACAAAATGTGATCCTGGACTTCATTTATTTCACTTCTATTTGCCAATGATATTTATTCTTATACACCTGGAAACCTATTGACTTGTTACCTTCTTCTTAATTTGCTATATATGACTGTGACATTATTCCATATTTGTTACTTGTTTTACTGGCTGGCAAAACAAAATGACATAAGAAACTTCTTTCTCCTCTCAGTCATGTTTTTCCATTTGTGTATACTCAAGTCCTTTTCAGGACTTACAATTTGTTGATTTACCAGATTAAGCAGAACCTATATGCTATTTTGATCTCTGCATAGAAATCATTATCTAATAGCAATACTTTCACTGAGACAACCTGTGTGTTGCAGAGGTATATGCAGTCATCATCTGTGAGACCATAAAAAAGTCAATCTTGTTTAAAAAACAGATTGAGCATTCACTAAAAGAAACCATATACAAAACTCTTTGGCTAAATAAGGGAAAAGCATAAGTAAGAAGTACCCCTGAGGGGCTCATTCAGCACCGTATGCTGCCTCCAGTAACAACAGAGGTACAAGGAGAGCACATAAGCTTGGTCACTTTTTGAAGTCCATTCCCCGCATACACGTCCTCACTGTCCAGAATGGTTTAATTAGTATTGTCAGTGGGTACATGCCTGCCCAATATTAAAAGAACTAAAGGGTACCTTTGTGAGAGTGTTATCCATTAATAAGCCCTTTCCAAATCCGCAAGTAATGGCTTCCTCCATCCTTTCTAGTGACTCCTGGTTCAAGAAATTCACTATGTTAAGGAGCACACTCCACCAGCTTAAACAAGACTCCTACCGATTTCAAGTCCCAATAGATCTAGAATTGTGGGATTTTGTAAACAACCGCGGTGTACTGTTTATATATTTCCTATATGATTTCATGAACCTCAGTTATAACCTCCCTTGGCCTTCTCTTCTTCAAATGAAGTGTCCCAGCCTTTGTGTCCCTGCCCAAGGTAGCTGCTACATCATCTTGAACATTTTACTTGCTTTTCTCCATACTAGTTTGGATCCTGTTATATACTTCTGTTTGGACCCTTCCTGATATGTGGAGACCAAACTGCACATGATACTCAGGATATAGGTACATCGATTTCCGGAGTGATTCTCTGCTATTCTCTTATTTCAGGCACCTTCTGTTCCTAAAGATAATCTCACTAACTTTTCTAAACTTGCCTAACAGTTTGGTAGTTTTTTGTCTCCTGCTTGACACTGAGACATTGTCTTCAGAGAAATGTCAGGGGTTCCCTTTTGAGTTTTAAGTGTCAGTTCTGAGTTCAGCATCATGTCAGCATGGTTTATGTTATTTTTTCCTAGATGCATCACACTGAACTTCACCTGTTGACTTTTAGTCTGCTCAGTTTTATTTTGGAAATTCTTGCCATTGAAGCAAATGACATTGACTGTGAAGAGAGAATTTATTATCCACAGACTTGCAGATTTCACTGCTCATTGCTCTATCCAGAGCAGAGATGCTGACTATAACTGGTCCTAGTATCAATTTCCATTCTGAAATGTTGCCATTAGTAAGGCCTATCCATTGATTCCTCTTCTTTAAAAAGATTTCCCTCAATCCAATGGCAACACAATTTCTTTAACAAGCCTTTGGTGTGGAACTTGATCAAAGACATTTTAAAATACAAAGTGTATTATGTCTATTTGATCCCATTTATTCTTATTATTACTGATAACATCCCTGAACTGCAGAAGCTATGCAACTTCTTCCAAACCGTTTTTTTCACTCATACACATATACACCATCTTAAAAGAAATGGAAACCAGGCTCACTGGCTTGTCATCCCCAAGATCATCTCTAAAGCCCTTCTGACAGATGGCAGATACAACAGCTGTCCTAGTCCTCCATTTGTAACATCATTTTATATCCCTTAGCCAGAAGTTTGGGAATTTTATATTCAGAACTCTTGGTTTTATCCCATCTGGTCCTGATGACCTTCCTAACCTGCCTGACTGGTCTAATATTTCCTGTTCATTTACTTCAAGTTGATCTATATCTTACAGACAATCTGCTACAGAAATGCATGAGGTGTGAGAGTCACAGCACTAAATGCCTATGCAAAGACTTCACTGAGTTTCTCTGCTGCATTTTCATCAACACTGTATGTCCCTTCTACGACCTTGCCAGTAAAGTCATTGACAATCCTCACTTTATGAATTATCCATCTTTGCCAAACATAGGATGAAAATTGTTTGTTCCTATTGTTAAGTGAATGGAGTAAATTTTAAAGTTTGTGAACATAACCCTAATATATACGATGTGATCTTAGTACCAAATAGAAGTGTAATGTTCTGAGGTTACCTAGAACATTAGAACATCAAACATAGAACGTACTTTTCTGTTAGGTACTATTTCCACAATCTGCATAACTTGAAAATATTTGAAGACTTTGAAATCCTTCAGAAAAGCCTAGGTCTGAGATCACACACTGTAAAACATGCAAAGTTCACTTCCACAAAAGGTTTGCCCAGTCAAAGGAGTCAAAGGACAAAGGTGTAAGAGAAAAATAACCAAGACTACAGTAGCTTCATCCCCTTCTTAATGGCTTTGGAAAAATTTTGGAAAGTAAGCTTTCCAAAAAGATCAGTAACAGTCACATTATCATCAAAGTTTGTGTGCTGCCACGTGTGTGCTGTTCCTATGAAGGAAAAATTTTTCAATTTCTATACTTCATGCAGGCTACCTTCTAGGAAAACAATTAAATATAAGGAAGTGTAAATCAAAAGCACTCCCCAGCCAAAGGAAAAAGAGAAATTATCAATTGCCTTTGCTAATTAAAGTGATAAGAGGAAATCTATGTTATTGTACAAGACCTACTTAAACTACAAAAAGATGATTTAGCTCTCATACAATGCTTTTCAATTTTAAAACATTTATAAACACAAAACTGTAAAAATTCTGAATGACATCTAAACCTCTACATGGAATAGTATAGGGTTTATATGCCTCTTATTCTGTACTTCAGACCACATTTTGGAAGCATGAGAGTGTTTTGGGAGTGATGAGAGAGTCAGAAATTCTTCACCTCAAATGGGTGTTTGAATTAGAATTTGGGAGCTCTAACTCCCACAGCTGTACTGTGATCATAACAACCTTTTATATGTTTGGCTCAAAAGTCTGCAGGTCTTAGTTATTTTTTTCAGGAAGAAAGGATTTCTCTCTTAGAATGATTGCCTTTTTGTAGACCAAAAAGAAGTTATTGCTGGTTTGTTAATTGTGAAGATACAACCATCCTATTAAACATTAACATTCATTATTAAAGTTAACTTTTAAAACAATTTTCAATTAAATGTTCAAACTTGGGACATATGTAGGAAAAGTTTTCATGAACTCATGACACCCAGTGAGAGTGAGATCAACCCTCAGAAATACATCATAAAAACAGATTACTAGTGGCAGTTCGAAACCTTTCCTTCTGCAAAATATTTTTTTATAACCTCAAGTAGAGCAGAATGTTCTAGAAAATAAGCAAACAATTGGATTTTTCTGACTTGATGTATGCAATCAGTTCTAATAGCCTCAACATTTCCAACTGATATAAGCAGTTTTAATAGATTCGGGTAATGTTTGAAGACCAAAGGCTGCTCTGCTTCTCAAAGGGAATAAAGTTCCACTATTCCTAATATTTCTTATTAGTTTGCTTTTAAAAGATATGCAGAGATTTTTTATAAGTGCATTGATTTTACTTAATGGTAGCACACTAAACGAAACTTTGGCCATCATCACTCCTTAACTGAAAAGACAGAAATCACACCACCTTTATAACAGTCCATTAATTCACATCTGCACAAATAACTGACTGGAGTGGAATACTGAAGTAATATTTTGTACAGCTCTATTAAACTCCCTCCTCAAAGTTTGGGTTAACCCTTTGCTGGAGCAAAGAGCACTCTTGTCTTTTCTGAGATGTTAAACATAATTAAGCTGTGTGCAGTAACTTAAAACCTGAAATTAGGTACTGACTACATTTCATACACCAAAGTGCAATTTCTATTCTAAAAAAGTCATAAAACAGTCTAAATATTGTAAGGAATCTGGACAGAAAGCTTGAAAGGAAATACAAAAAGTAAATCTATTCATAATTTCTCCTCAGCTTTCACACCGTTACACATCTATTCCCATGTGAGGTTTTTACACACCACCTTCACGTTTAGTCTTTAGCAAACATATATCAATACATTTACTTTTGAATTCTATTCAGTTTCCCATTCTTTGTAGTACACCTAGAATCTTTAAAAATTTGAGAAAACAGTAGTGTCTGTTCTTTCTGAGAGTTAGATATGAACTATCCAAACAAAAGAAACATGCAATCTTTGCTCCATCAGTCTTTGAATACACAGGTCCTATACCAATAGAGTTGGTCAGATATGAATACCACTGCCTTCATCCAAGGTGGTACAGACCAAGTTTCAGCATATAAAATAATCACCTTTGGAATTCCCTAGAACTATCACTTTGCTTGTCATTTAAAAAAAAAAATAAAGAAGACTATATAAAAGTTTACCTCAGCGACTTCTCATTCTTTCTACTCTCAATATCTGAGACAGCAAAACAGCTCGAATTTCATTAGTATATCTGTTAAGCTCTTTAACCTCTGGAACCAGTGGAAGTTTTCCCCCTGACCTGCCAATTGAGTCCATAAAGTGTATTGAGAAAAGTTTCCCTGAAAAAAAGAAGTTGAAATAACATACAAAACTGAGGAATTTGTGTGAAAAAACTCATTCATAGATGGGGCTCAGCTCTCACCCATGTCTTTCAGGTATCCTTGACCTCAACGCCAGCATTTGAACTACTCCCAACTTGAACTCTTAGCATTTGATTTCTCAGATTATAAGAACTATAATGTGAGTAATTTGTCAATATACTGCACATGAATTGTTACAATGAAAAATGTAGTTGTACATGGAGTGAATTATATCATATACCAGACAAACCAAAACTACCAGACCAAAGATGATCCCACTTGAATGGGAGGACTCTTGTACAGGGTGTTCACACTACCAACGTGAAATTAGTTTTGTTTAAATTGTCTTTGTGATTGAGAAGGAAAGAACTGACACTTGGAGAATAGGAAATAGAGAAAGTAAAATCAGTTAATCCTGAATTTTGAATAGTTATAGTAATTTAAGCAGAATTCAAAGGATTTCCCACAAAAACCAGAGAACACAGCAGGAGAACAGCACAAAAACAAACGGAATTTGTTTTCTGCTTGAGAATTATGAGGAAAAAAGGAACTGACTTCACAGGGTACAAAGAAAGTATCCATGGTTCAGAGCAGAAACTAGAGGGACAGGGAAGATCCTGGAACATACATTGGCCATTTTGGTGCAAACAAAACACCCGTCCAACCAGAACTTTGTCAACAGCAATGACCATAAACAGATGCAAAGGGAAGCACAGCAACATGATAAATTATACTTTCCCATCTATTGTCAGCTATAGGGATTTCCTGATTCTGATGTGATTTGTCTGTTTAATTACACTCAATACTTCTCTCTTTCAGTTACTTGTCCAGTTTCTCCTTGACACATGTAAAACAACACAGTTTGGAAAGGAACTCCACAGTTCTGTTTGTGATCCCATCCTCTAACAGCTTCATTTTATGGTCTTTTTTTCTTAAATTGGAAGAAATGGAGATGTAGAAGTTTAGACCTTAACATTTGTGTCTCTTCTACTTGGCCTTTTTCACCAACCTTAAACAATAGAATGCTGCTGTAGAAACTGCACGAGTTGGCTACAGAACTGAAAAGCCAACATTTTTCTTATAGATGGGAAAAGCACACTGTCATATTTGAACCTCAATGTGTTATAAGTAGCATATGTCCTGTACAACCCTAACAATGTGGCTATCAACTTAAGTCCTAGTACATTTACAGCAACAGTTGACAAAAAGGCCACCTAGAAAGTGGTCAGTACTTTTCACTCACAACCACCAGTTAGTGGTCAACAAATAGTAATATGGAAAGGGATGTCAGGTAGTCATCTTCAACATTTTCAGTGTCAGTGTGAAATTAATTTATAAATTAATATCCCACCTAGAAAGTGGTCAGTACTTTTCACTCACAACCACCAGTTAGTGGTCAACAAATAGTAATATGGAAAGGGATGTCAGGTAGTCATCTTCAACATTTTCAGTGCCAGTGTGAAATTAATTTATAAATTAATATCTTTTTAAAGTTAAAAAGTTGGAAGACATTATGTGGGTCTGAAAGATAATGGGTTTTGCTCAGAAATGTAGGACAGGCAGAGAACAGAGAGATGATATTCACCATTATCATCATTGTTATTATTATTATTACAGCATCTCACCCATAATTCAGCCTGAAAGTGTCCTTGATAAAGCAGCTGTGGCCTGAAGGATAAACAACAGTACAAGTAGTCACCATCAGGGAAAGAAGGAACTCACAAAGCCTTATGATTTGCTATCAAGGTTGTCTTGTTTTCAGATAACCTCCCTTTTTCTGAATTCCCCTTGGTAAAGGTTATTTGCAAATGCTTATTAAATACTGCTTCTTAACATTCTCTCTATGCCTTGTCATTGTAACACAAAACAAATGAATAAACTTTCAGACTGACTGTTTTATTTCATCTTTTTCCAGATTTCATGGTGATATCAGAAAAACTTGACACTCTCTTGAACTCTTCACCTCAGAATCTGACATGTGCTGTATTTCATATACCCCCTTGGGATTCATGCCCTCTCGTTAATCTTCAGCAGGCAAGAAAGCTAAATGGAAGGAACCTTTTCATCTAAGAAACCTATCTGAAGCCAAAATTTTATGGTTGTTATCTTTCTTTGTTTATATACATCAATTTTTCTTTTCTGTAGCTCATTCCAGTTAATACACTATTGGTCAGATGGCTAATTAGGCACACTCTACCCAGTGCCCTATCTAATAGTTATTACAAAAAATCCAGTCCAATTACAAATACTTGGCAACAGTTGAAATTCAACCATAAAAGAAATACAAGCAACACTGGTGCAAAACATGATATAAATGGCATATGAGAAAAAAAAGTCAACAGGCAAGTAAATCTGTATGATGAAGTAACTGCTGGATAGAAATAGTCAAGACTGATTCTAAAAGAACAGGGGGGAAAAGCATGGGATGTTTCTGGATAAGAAACTCCAGGTGGAATCATCATTAGAATCCAACAAAGAGTATTTCTAAAAATGGCAATAAACAATGAAAATTTCAAAAACCTTCTTAATACAACACCAGCAAACATTTTTTGAAGCATATTCCACTTTCTCTACATTCATCCTACTTTCATGTTGCTATTCTTGCTAAAATAAAGGACAACAAAGGGGAAGAAATAGCTCTACATCTTAGGTGTTCTATATGGGCTATTGCATTCAATTCACATTCTTCAAAAAGATTTAAAGTAAGCTCAATGCTTATAATTACCTACATTTCCATTGTAAGATAAGATTTCTGCTGTATGAAACTTTCTCCCTGTTATGAATTGAACGCTTTGCTTGCACTACACCTTTTGCACATTCGATCAACAAATGTAAGACTTCATTAAATCTCAAAGAGCTTAAGCTAATACAGAAGGAGTTTATTTTTCTAGGCATGGTTTGCATTATAACTACCTGCAGTTCATTTTAGACCTGAAGAGTTTTATTTGCCAGGAAAAGAAAGGAATACGTTTATCTTTAATATATGATCATTAAATAAACATCTTTCATGCAAGAGATTTGTTATATTAAAGAGTATTAAAATTATATCAGCCAACTCTTTTATTTTGAAAGACTGCATACAAGTGAGGAAATACAGTAATACCAATGTAGAGAGGTATAAATAATAGGAAAAGCTTCTCACTCTCTCTCCAAAGAAAGACTCCATTATTTTACATGCTATCCTGACAGTCCTCCCTGGGAGATGAAATTACTCCAATTCATAGCTGACTTAGGGTAAGATTTTTTTGCATTTCTATCATGGTATGCAACTCTATCTAATTTTCCATGCAACCTGAGTATCAACTTCTTTTTTCAATCCTAGATCAATCAGGGAGCCCCAAATGTCCCATTTTTCCAGTGATGCTCACATTGTTAGTGAAAGGAGAAAATGCAACTGAGCTTCTCAGACTGCTTGTAACAACCAGTTACATGAACAAGATTTGTTAGCTAAGAAATCTGTGGTTCACTAAGGACTATGTAAGTTCTTCTTCTCTTGTACCTCCAGAATAAATCTTCAAGAAAAGTCCATCAAATGGGTTATGGAAATTCAGAACTATAAATTTAAAGCAAACTGGACACACAAATTAACTGTATTCTCCACTTACCCAACAGCATGCCCTGATGTGACCATCCTTGATCAGTCTAACTCTTCCCATTCAGGAATGGAAAACAATAAACACCTGGGATGATCTCTAAGGCAACCATACAAAGAAGCAATCTCAGAAAAGTAGAACTATTAATAACTCCAGAAGGAAAGCATGAAAGCATCAGTTGAAGTCCCCCACACCAGCTCTGGTAACAGACAGGTATGCACTGCCCTTTTAATCTTCTCAGGTGTTGCTTGATCACTATTAATGGATCATTTGTCCTACATCAATATTACACACAATTATTATTGGAAAATTATTACCCTAGGTCCAGTGCTAGAAAATATCCGAAGAGTCAGGGTTCATAGCTCAGTTGATTATGGTGTTAATAACACCAAGGTCATGGGTTCGATCCCTGTATGGGCCATTCAGTTAAGAGTCAGACTTGAGGATTCTTGTGTCTCTCTCTTCCAACTCAGAATATTCTGTGACCTGTGTTCAAAAGAACAGGGTTCTGTTAAGGGTCATATATTTTTCTGAAGCTCCCATAATGTATTACTCCTGGTGTGGAGTTTTGTTGGTTTTGGGGGGGTTTTTTTGGTGGGTTTTGTTGTTGTTATTGTTTTAAAAATAAAAATCAGAAAAAGTGAGATCATATGAGTTGTATGAAATCTGTAGTATACAATTGTCACAGTTTTATTAAACAAGAACAAGCAAGCTTTAGTTCATATCCTGTTCCTGCGTAAAATTCATTTTCATGCACAGTTTCTCCCTTTGCATGGGTTTTGTTCCATGGAAGCCCTCAGTTCTACTGGTTTCAGTCAGGCAATTCTAGATTACCCAGACTGAGAAAAAGGTTTTCCAACAGTTCTATAAGTCTCTGATGCTCCTTTGAAACTGCTGCCAACAGGTGGTAAACTGCTACCATTCACTGCAAACAAATTTGCAGCATCAGGATGTTACAGTAATGGATGGTCCAAAACAAATGGACCTGCAAAATTCCTGGGACCACATAGTAGGTTCATTCTGGCCATGAAGCAGCCATCAGATGGCAACAATTTTGTCACCACTAGTACAGAACATAATGGAATATGTGTCTTGGAGCTGAAAAGCTCCATAACTCATTAACTATCCCCTGAGTCATGCCTGTCACCACTAGCTTTAAGTTTTAATTTCCTTGCTTTCACTGGTTGTCAAGGCTATTTGACTATATCTCTTTTGTGTTTAATCACCAGTACCAATGCTTTTGATGAGATTATGTTGCTAACCTGGTACTCCAGGAAGTCATAAACACAATTTGTTCCTGTATAAACAGATCTAAGTACAGCTTTTTACTTTGAGATGGAAAAAAATAACTAGCCCTATGAAACATAACATCTTTAGCAAAAATGCTTTGGAGAGCTAGATTATCAAATGTAACAGTTCAGTGGTTCAATTCATACCTGACAGGCTTCAAAGAATATATATGCAAATTGATCTCCCAGCTGCAAGGGTAATTAACATGGCCTTCTGCAGGGGGCTCTTCTTCCACCCATTCTGTTTCATTAGTATTTTAGTGACTTTACATTTTTCTCAACTCACTGTCTTTTGGTATGGAAATAAATCTAACTTCCTGCTTTATGTAAACTTCATTACACCACAATCAGCAGGGAGTCTAGCCTGCTGCAAGTGAGAATGTTTGAAAACCAATACAGTCTGACATAAAGCTTAGCACTGTACAAACACTTTTGTTGTTGATATTCTTATGTGTATTTTCCTGGGTTTGCCAATACACTTCTTGTGCTGTTTTAAGGGACTACAGTAAACTCAATTCATCCCTTGCACTTAAACCAGTTTAACAACATTGAGACAGAGCTAGCAAAGGACCAGAAAAAAACAAAGCATCTTGGAACATGCTGTTTAATCCATCTTTTGCTAGGGCATTAAAACCATATTTGTACTCAAACCAGCACACTTTTTTTTCCCCTCCCAAAGCAGGAAGGATACAGCCCTAAGGGTAGAGCACTTCATGCAGCGTTGGACCTGTTGGCAATATACTGGGTCATGAACTGAAGTATGTGGTTCTGTCTCCACAGAGACATGTGCCCTCTGAATTACATATTGTTAAATGTTGTCCTTATGGTTATGAAGGAACACCAAAACTATTTTCCCATTGTATAATGAGTGCAACTTACAGGGAAACAATCACGTTACACATGCCTGGGAAAGCTATAGACATAAAAACATTACTGCTTTTGGAGACCTTTCATAACTAGAAACTTCTGTATGAAGCCATTCCTACAAATTATGAAGCAAAATTGTATGTTAAATCATTTTAACCAAACGTTTATGAGTAGATATAAAGTAACAGGTACCTCTATAATTCCTAAGTGGCTAAACTTTCCCTTACAGAGGGTCACTAAAGTCAATTGATTTACTACAGGGATAAATGTAATCCAGCCCACTGCATGTTTCCATGTTACTCATCTTTATATCAAAGTTTGATAGTGCTTTTTTCTACAAAAGCCTTTACAAGCTTGAAACAACAGTGTGTATGCAAATGTGTGCATGTGTATAACGTGTTATTTAACACATCTATGTTAAATAACATTTGGAAAATCCTGTCAGTGGTTGTAATATATTGTTAAGCATTCAGGCTGTTTCCTCATCAAATCAGTGTCAGCTACACAGAAAACCTTCAGTCTGTATGTTACTAGATTTAGGCCAGTGCCTTGAAGGGCCAGGTCCTGCCCTGTATTTATTCTCATCTGATGCCAGAGTACTAAACAACTAGAGGAGCTCTTCTGCTGCCTACACACTATTGCATATCCAATACTTAACCAAGGTTAACTGTACGTATGCTAAGAGGACTCTGGGGGGGGAGTGGGAACAGACTCACTACTGCATAGCTGGATAAGGCCAGTCCTGACCCTGGATATCAATCCCACATCTTTCCAGAAAGTAAGCAAATTAACTATGAGATGGAAAAAAGAAAAATATGACAGAAAGAGAGAGAGAGCACATGTGTGCTAGCTGTTTGAACCAATTTCACATTTAGGAAGATATATTGTTTTAAGCATTAACAGATGGGATTTTTCAGTAGTGCCTTACAGAATTAGGTACCTATTTTCCCTTGAACTTTATTGCTCATTGAGAGTTTATCTTTCTCAGCCTCCACAGAGTAGGCCAACCTGCATTTTGGTCTGAAAAAAGAGACTTCATAAATTACGTGTTGCTGGTATGGCGAATTGCACCTTTATGAATCAGTTTCTGGCAGATTAGCATCACCACAGCTTCACATTCAAGTGATTTGGACATGGCCCATAATAAATAAGGCATTCCCAACAACCAAACACTGATTTTTCATTATTATAAACCAGGGGTTGACAGCAAAATATCATTTTTGCATTTTTATAAACTGAGGACCGAGAGTTACTGCTGTCTGGCAAGGGTTCAGCAATCATTTGCTGGCAGCCTCAGTTGAAAGGCCAAAGACTGGGAGGGCAGGGAATCTGAACATATCTTTCTGTAAGAGATTCCTTTCATTCACTTGAGAAATACTTCAATGCCCAGGGAAGTTGTTGAGAGTTAAGCTTGCCATCATCAGTCCTGCGTCATGAAAGAACAAAGTTTGAATTTTCAGAGTGGACAAACTTCCACATCCCACAAAACTCAGGCTTTAAAATAATTGCAAAGAAAATGGCAGACCTGTAATAAGAACCTGAAATGCTGACAGGATAACAGAACAGTCACAAGCGCGGACTGATTTTTTCCACCTCTTTCCAGTTCTGCTGTAGAGCTGAAAAGGATGAAGTGGCCAACAAAATTCTGCTTCTGTAATTTTCCACTGCATCTGCAGAATGATTCTTTAAATGCCACTTGACCTTGAATGCAAAAATAATTTGTCCTTTATCAGTCCTTTTCATGGCCTGGCTTACAGCATCAAATTTACACCCTGCCTTATTGTGGATCTTCTTGTGATAATGAATTCAAGCAAGTACCTGTGCTCCAGAAATGCATTCCTTTTCACTGTATAAAATGAGGGATGCAGATGCCTTTTGTCTGTCACTTGCCATTCGACTCTGACCTATGGGCATCACCACCATGTCAGATCTGGCTCAGAAACCCACCCCAACCCCCTTCCACTAAAGGCCTATGCCTTATACTGGAAAGCAGCGCTCAGGCTTTTGAAAACTAAAGACCTCAGGTCATTCTTATGCAATAACAAACATTTCTGATTTTTTACCCTCTACATCTTTTTCTCCATCCACTCTTCTTCTTATTCTATTTTACTAAACTTAGCGAGATTGCACGAAAATACACACCCGATTAAGAGGTGGTAAAACCAAGCATTTAGATTATACAGCTGTGGGTTTAGCTGAGTCCTCCCCTTCATACTGAATAGTGCTGTGTGCTACGTCAGATGAAGAATGACAGCAGGGCTGCAATACATGGCTAGGGTGGGCTTCTTGTGTGTCATGGTTTGAGATGGCCCCCTCCCGGGAGTCAGGGGCTCAGAGGTGATTGGGTGCCAGGGCAGTGCTCTCTGGAGGGCAAATCACCACTCATCTTGTTCGCTTCTGCTCAAAATCATATATACACCGCACCGGAAGCTGTTGGCATATCTCTCTGTTGGTGTCTGCTGCGTGTAGGTGGAGAAGGCCAGGGAGTGGCTGGGCTCCTTCTTTCCCCCCTCCAGGGGGGAGAAAGGGGAGCCCTGTGGCCCCCAACTCTGCCTAGGCCAGAGTTAGAAGCAGCATTTAGAGTGAGTGTTTGTGAGGGACGCAACTCACAGCACCTGAGGTAAGAGGAGAGGGGCAGGCCTTGCAGCCAAGCCCTCTTCACCCCCCTTTCTACAGTTAAGCTGTAGAGGGGGACCTTTTCTTTCCCTCCGCTGTAAAGTGGAGGAGAGGCTCAGCATTTGAAGCAAAGCCAAGTGGACGAGCTGATAACAAAACAGCTCGGTGCTAGAGAGAAGAATCCCAGGCAAAATTAGAGACGGACCAGAGAGAGGCCCGGAGGATGTCCCTCACAGTGATTTAAACGCAGGACAGCCGAAAACCCGGAGGAGGAATCAACATTCCAGGATGCATACGCTGATAAGCTACACTACAGCAGCCTACAGAACCGAGGTATGAGACTGAGAGAGAGAGATCATACGGCAGAAATGACACATGGGACCGAGGAGAAAGGACTCAAAGCTACCTTCTTGGACTTGGTGAGGAGAAAGACTTCAGTAAACAGCTGAAGGTTGGAGAGGGAGTGTTCAGGGGGCCCCGAACACTCCCACGAGAGAAAGACTTCATTACATATCAGCCTTGAAAGGCTTCTCCTGGACTAAAGTTAAAGGGAGGGGCTTAAAAGGACTGATAGAAGTGTAATATATATATATATATATATATATATATATATATATATAGCTGCTTTTAGTTTGTACAGTATATTTATTTGTGTAAATAAATGTATACACTTCCCCTTCCCCCTATAGAAGCCTCTGGCCTGAAAGTCTTCTCTTCGGTGTTGGGATAAATTGTGGGAAGGGGTGGGGGAGCCTGAAAATTGGATTTTGGATTTTCTAATGTGGCTCAAACTGCCACATTGTGCAAGACTGGAAGGTAGACAATGGAGTGGGATATGGAACAGATACAGCTTTGACTTCTGTTTAGCACAGGAGCAAGAGACAAAGAAGTAGAAGGAAAATTTAACTGTGGGGAAGGAAAACTTCACTAACCCTTCTCACCTATTCCCATTTACATGAGAGTATGTATTTTTCTGGATAGAGGCAGTAGCTATGTACTTGAGAATGTCTGGCATCTGCTGAGCCTGTTTCTGATTCTTTTGGAGCATGCACTGAGACAAACTGCAACAAAAGGTAAATTCAAGAAAGAGTAGGATAACATGGGTTAAATGACATCTCCTCACAGACTAAATAATGTACATCTAAATTAGGATGCATTCAGTTAAAATGCAAGTATAAGATTTTACTCCCCTGGCTCTTTCCACTGAATTCAACACACTGATTATGCAGCCTGGAATAAAGATATTTGCCTGACAAAAACTAACTTCAGGATCTGCAAGGCTCCTGATAGACCTTTTAAGAAACTGGAGAAATTACAGGGCTGTGGAAAACAACACTGTCCTGCATTCCCATCATCAGTATTTTAAATGAAAATGCTCCAGGATGGCTGAGGGCCACTGCTATTCTTTTCCCCTTTTCAAAAGACCTTCCAAGCACCATGCAGGGTGTACTGACTCTCCCTATTGAATACTGAGTGTGCAAAAGTCATGGCAGTTGTCCTATGTCCTCTCTGCAGCATACAGTCTACAAGCAACATTGCTGCATAGCGGAAGACACTGAGCTTTTTCTGAGGAAGAATTGCTATTTTGATATTATTTTTGTCTACTCATGAAGGCAGGAGAAATAAATGTCCTCAACATCTACAAGGGGCCACCAAACTGCATATCTGAAGAAAAACCTCTGATTATACACCCTTCAGCTGATGCTGGATCAGTGTCAGCAGAAAGAACAGCAAGGTGCACTATGCCCAGCATGTGCATAATGGAGACAAATATATTGGAGAAATTGCAACTTAAACAAGGGACAAAAACTGATGAACTCCACTCTCTTACTTCTATTCAGAGTCTCAGAACCTGGTAAAGATATAAAGACATTAGAACCACATCCCTATTGTGCCTCTGAATTGATTTCTCGGAGGAATCCTGTATCAAGGAAACTCCTGCCAGGGTTCTCCCAACTTATATGGTTAATAACCATTTCACAACTGTCCAACCATTAGACGGCATATCCCCTTGTACAGACCTTCCCAGTACAGAGAAATGGACCTCTTCAGAAGGACTGGAAGCATCATTCTGCCTCCTTCCTATCCTCAGTTTGGCCTCCTCTTCAAGCAGAAAGTTTATTTATCCCTTATCAAAGCCACATTTTTGAGCAGATATTTAGCTTCATCTACCACGCTATGAAATACGTCTGGGCATGTTTAAGTGCTCCAGTAAACTGGCACTCGTATGGCCAAAATAAAGCTCAAGGGGGTTTCTTGCAATGCTCTCACAGACTTGGAAAGTATCAGATGCAGGTCATTGTAGGTTAGTATTTCACTGACTCACTTCACATGTTTTTAATGAAAAAGTTCTCAGCAACACCCAGTAACTGGACACTTACAGGTTAGTCTTTCTGAAAGGTAGGAATGTGTCTTAATACTATCAAGTTGCTAAGTACATGCATTTGAAATGCACACACTATCACTGTATCAATTTTTTTTTGTAAAAAGCAATTCTATTTCAGGACTTTATTTTTTTAAATTTTTGGGAGGATTAAATTAGAAGACTATTTTCCCAAAAATTTTCTGCAAGATATAATTATCTTTTTCAAAACAGTTACACTAGAGAGGCATAAAACTAGCCCTACCCTACTGTTTTTATTACTTATAAAAACTTGCAGATACTTCTGCATATCACAGAGAAGCATTAATACATTCTGTCATGGCTAGATTTTGTCACCAATCCATGCCATTTTCCAGTAGCAGGAAGCTGTGGGCTTAAAGTTGAAGATTCTCTGGCTTTCTAGAACAAACATTTCTCCTCAAAACCTTTGCAAAAATATTATATAAAGTTGTACCTTCCCATGCAGTGACAGAACGTCCTTCCAGACCCACAACAGTCTCCAGCATAGTCTTCCCATAGTTAATTTATTCCTGTAAATTCTGTGCTGGAAGGATCTTGCACACATCTCTGAAGTTCCTGTGAGAGCAAATGGTACCAGCTGTAGAATTAGTAGATGCAGGGAATATTTGTAGACATGGAGCCTAGATCCTAAGATGCAAAATCTTGATTTTACTGGGAATTCTACATTTAGAAATAACACCTACTTACAATGAAGGCCCAGTAGCTACATGGATAAACAAGAGGAGTAGGAGTACTTTCAGGACCCGCAATTTAGCCAATACCAATTCCTACTACTGTTTCCCAATTAGCCAAAAGAGGGGGCTAGTTCATTCCTTTTTTCCCATGATTTCCAAAAATATGTTTATATTTCCTGACCTTGGGTTATTGGAATATTTCTGCCACAAAATGAGGTGAAAACTTCTCCGACAGCACCTTTATTACTAGCAGATTGACTCACAGTGAGGATCTTTGCTTTCCATTTTGTTCACAACACTTCCACCTGCACAACTATGCTTCATATTAAAAGGCTTCTGCCTTACCACAGCACCCCACATTTCTGTTGGATCATTTAATGGCATCAAAAAAACTGCATCCAGCAAAGAAGACCAGTTGGACAGTGCGATTTCAGCAATGGGAATGTGCATTATACTGTTCTTTGCCTACAGGCCAGTAGAGAACCAAGAGAAGAAAAGTTGTTACGCAAGTTTCAGCATTAAGCATCTCTGATTTATTGCTGTGATTACACTAATTGCTCATCTTCCTAGTGGGAGGTTGCAGGAAGCTGTTTCGAAGTAATCAAGCTGAGATGCGGCCTTCTATTTATAAGAGGCCTAGAAATCTTACTCTCCCAAAAAGAGCATCTAATTGAATCTCTAAAAAAGAGCAGATAGGATTTCTCTTTCCCTCCTTGAAATTTCACACAAGAGTTTGCAATTCTGTTCTTCCTTGCTGTGAATGTCCACAAACTTTAACCGATGCTGCTTGTGAATACTGCAGGCAGAGCTTGTTCTCCCCTTTTCCCAGACGTTGAATGCATGGCAAAACTTCTGCAGATCTGTAGATGATCTCCAGGATCATCTAACAGAGATATATAGTGCCATATGAAAGTACATATTACCCAACTCCTAAATACAAAAATAATGTTTCATATATACATGAAGGTTTTTGGCCCAAAACAGTTCAGTATTGTGATATACACATACAGCACCAGTTAAAGAGAATAGGTTCTGGCTGCCACACAATCATAGCCCCAAGGAAGCTCTTCCCTTCAACCGATTGGAGGGGGAAATTTGGGTGAAGAACACTTTGATCTGTGCCGATCACAATAAGGACCACCGAACATTTTTTCTCTCTGTAAGACCTCTGAGATTAAAAAAAAGGCCAAAGTCAATGTATTTACCTCAGACATATGAAGGCAGAACCCAGTACCAGTAGGATTTTAACCAATATTTCTAACTGATCTATTGAGAACCTTTTTGTGATAAAGACAGGGTAGCCTTCCTCAGAGCAACAACATCATTCTGCTGAGATGAGGTTAAATTTCATCATAGATTACCGGCAGGAGTTTGCTGTTGTAGATGTCATTGTTCTCCTTGGTTGTTTTTTTTTCCTAGTTTATGACTACAGTTTCTTGGTAAAACTGGGCACGTATTCCTAATAAGTTGTTCCAGGAAAGCTAAAATGACTTGATAGCAAAGGTTATGTTTTGCCCAGTGCTTTCAACCAAATAAAAAGAAAGTGGAAAATCTAAGTGAACTGTTCTGACATTTCTGAAGCACTTCATTTACAGACACATGCAATAAACCACAAAGGAAATAAAGAGCTAAATCCACGCTGGTACTGAAGCAAGCAGGAGAAGTGACTATTTTTTTCACAGTAGATTCGCTACTAGGGATTTTATGGAGACTGAACAAAACTCAGGTTAAAATCCCTCCTCAGCACAAGGGGATTTTAAGGCATATATTTCATTTCCCAAGGAAACATCTTACTCACTGACTGTTCTGTAAGGTACCCTAGGGTAGAGAAAATGCAAGAAAGACGTTTCTTCAGTCTATATTTTCCTTGAATATAAATATGGATTTATAGTAGGGGCTTTAAATAATAATTAAGGTGGCTTAAGGACTTGGTCCTTTATATTCCATCTAAGAGCTTTCTTACCTAAGCACTGATACTTCTGGATGTAGCCCTAGCTTAACAAATGTCTCCCAAATATTGTACAACAATGTCAACAGGACTATGGATAAAAACACATCCCAGATTAGCATGCATGTCAAGTCACTTTCATGGCAGATGAGATATCATTTCAAATCACCTTTGGCAAAAGGTTTTCAACTGAGGTCTCCTACACCGTGTATGAATGCCCCACAGCTGAACTTTTCAGGGAGAGGGACTGATGACTGTGTAAGGCCTATTTTTAGATATCCACAGATACCGGATGCTGAGACACAAGAAAAGAGGGGTTTAGAGAGAAGAACTTAGCATGGGAAACAGGCAGGATTAGGAACTACCATTTGATTGTTTTATTACACAGACTCATAGGAGTCAGAGGCCAGGGAGAAAAGATTGCTATTGAAATGGGATTTGAAGACAGTCAGGGGGTCACTGAAGCAAACAGCAGGGTATCTGTTACAGAAGCAGAGATTCACAGGAGAAAGACCAGGAGAAAAAGGTCCAAAACTGAAAGTCCTCATCTCCCTCTATACATCATCACAAATCAATACAAACCAAGTAATTCACAGAAAGAGGCAATTTCATGTGTTTGTTTGCAAGCCTTGATGAATCTTTTGGCTGGAATGCCTATTGTCCCTACCCTTGACATGACATACACAGCACAGGTATCATGATGTATATAAGCCATGAAAAAGTCCAGTGTGTATCATTACTATGAGAAATGCAGGGGCTGGCTGCTTTTGACAGCCAGTGATGCTATTAGCTAGCCTTTTGCGTTGGTAGCTGAAGAAAATTCAGTCAACATATTTTAACCTTCTGAGTGCTCCCAGCACACTGTGATCTTACCAAAGCAGCTGATAACAACAGAAGTACAAGCTCTGCGTCAGACAAACGGCAGCTGGGGGAAGGGAGCTCTGCTCTCATACCTCCCCCACGCCAGCCCAGCTTGTAGATCAAGCTTGTCATCCCTTTCAAGGCAAAAGGCATTGACAACATCTTTCTTCCTCAAGAGAAAAGGAAGGGAGCTTACCACTGCACTGGATTATAGAGTGGTGAAAATACACGAAAGCACTGGATGGCTCTAAGAGAGCACAGGCAGGACAGCCCAAACCTACCTGATGCTGTGGCTCCAGCATAGACCTTGCATTATAAATCGAACTAGGCTCTGGTCCAAGACAAATCGTGAACTCTACTGACTTAATTTCAGCTCCTCTCTGCAGCCTTTCATTAGGAGTTGTAAAGGTTCCTTCTGAGCTCTTTCAAAGTAAGGAAACCCAAGTGGTCTCCAATTTCAATTGTGTACTGTGATGAAAGTAGGCTGTCTGGGAGGAAAAGGGGGGTAAACCGGCCAGCCCTTTGAGTTCAGTCTGGGACTTACATATGTAGGAGTGCAGAAATTCCTCAGCTTCGCATTTGGAAACGGGCCCGGGTCAGAAAGTAAAAATAGAAAAGTGTGTATGCGATTCTAAGTTCAGCTGCAAGGAAGGGGGAAGAAAGTTTCCTGTAGACCTTGATTCAGACTTTTTTGGAAGTTTCAAGGACAAAGAAGAAGCAGCTGCAGGGCTCCATTTAATTTTGAAAATCACAATTCATTATTCTGCACAGTGGAAAACTATTTCCAATCAAATGAAATCATTTTTTAAATCTTGTTTTACAATTTACTAAAAAAAAAAAAAGACACTTAAGTAAAATATCCATATACAGTTTCCATGGTTATGTTAGTACCACATTTTAAGCATTATTCTTTCAACACTAAGAAAAGGAGAAAATATCTGGTTAATGGAGAGAACTAACAGTAGAGAACACTTTCTTTAAGCTCTAACCTCAGCAGAGAGCAGCTGTATCATTTCCCTCAGGGAACAGAGTTCTGCTTCCTTGCTCAAATATCCCTAGAATGGGTGAAACAGGTTTGCATGAGTATGTATATCAAAGAGAACTGAGCTTAAAGTAGGATGCCCAAATTATCTGTATATGTAAAGCTCATGAAACTTCTCTGTAGACAGAGCACAAGCTACATGCACCTTGAGAAGGTAAGTAGAGAGGAAACCAAGGAGTAGCTAACGTGGGATTAAAATATCCATCTCTAGATGCTGTTTGTTCAGTGATGGATTGTACAGGACTCAGCCAGCAATACCCAGCTGTATGCATAACTGTGTCAGAGTAGGGGTGTCTGTGTGTGCGTATATAGCTACACACAAAGGAGGCAGTTGCAGGTGAAGATACAAAGGCAAGGGCACCACTGGCTACCTTTTTTTTCCTCCCCACAAAAAATAGCCTGGCTGCTACTACTTCTTCTGCTAAAGAAAGAAGGCCCAGACACAGTTCTGCTGCTCCTTCCTTCCCAATTCCCCACGAAGCTTGACTAAACCTTCCCCTGCCACTCCTTGTGCCTTGGGTGTGTCCTTACTCCTCCCACGACAGAGCGTGCCAGGGCATGCACACCACCCCTGGGTAGAGTAACTTTTTTACCTACCAAGCAGCCTTGAGGTAGCTCTGCAGTGAGGCCTCCCCATGTCAGTCACCATGTGCCAGGCTGGTTTGTCCCTTTGGCTTCTGAGGCCTCTCATTACTCCACAGCTCCCAGGCTGGCACTGCAGGTCCCACAGCATGGGGCCACTGTGGGGACAGGGCAACTGCAGGTGAAATACATGAGGTTGCAGGGACATAGCAGATCACTCTGACAGGCTCCTTCGCATCAGTGGCAAGAACTATAGCATCCCTGGACAGCCAAGGAAATGCTGGACTTCACCTAGAACTTACTAGACCCAATATAATGAGGTCATCTTGTTGGACCCTTTCTTTCTAAATGTTTGGGTTTTTTTTCATCAACACATGAAAGAGGAGGAGACATAACTGCTGGCCCCCGGAAGAAGGATACATGTGTGGGAAAACGCACACGCTTTCAAAAAATGTCTAAAAAGTTAACTGCACTATCAATCTCACTGTTGTCCGTTTTAATCCAAGATTCCATTTTGTTCCTATTTCATCACAAACTTTTAATTCTTTTTTGTGGGGAAGTAATAGTAATAATTTTGCATGAAACAAGAGCCCACAAAGTTTCAAATAGATCAAGTATGAAACAGCCTCAATGCAGGAGCAGCTTTTCAACAGTTCTATTTGCAGAATCAAATCCAACTATAGCTTAAATGAATAAATAAAATGACCAGTAATTTTACTGAATGATATTTTTCAGTTTTAGTTGTGTCCCACAATTCAAACAGCCCAATATGTTATCATGAGTTTCTGTATTGTGTCTGTAATTAACGTGTTTTGGAATGACCCTCTGAGAGAAAAAAATAGTGGAAATAAGAGACCTCTGGTGATTTGGATTTTTGACTCTTCTAAATCAGTTTTCAAATGATCAGAATTTCTATTAATAACAAAAGTAATCCCGATATATGAAGAATAGTGAGAGTTTTCAGAATATAGGTCCTCACAGCATCCCTGAATGTTCTTACAAGGTACTTCATGACATTCAGACTCCTCAGAATATCCCCGTCACCCTATCTATGTCCCAGGGTAGTAGCAAGTTTTGTCCTTGGCTGTCACATCACTTATCAAATCCAAAGAGAAACCCAAAACTAAATCTCCTCAAATCTAGAGGAGAAATTTCTATCTATGTAGCCAAAGTTTTCTAATCACGCTGTAGTTATTTTATTAATTTAAGAATCTCAAGCTGGCACTAGTTCATTCATTTCCTTCATCTATTCTGCAGTCAAAGAGATGGAGTTTAGTGCCGCTGAGTCACAGTTACTGAGCTCCACTTTGGTTTTGCTGCTTTCAAACTTCTTTTACTGTTTGTTATGAAATTGATACTGCTCTGCTGTGAGGTTAAATTGGAAAAGGCAGCCCAAGTTTTACTGATGAGTTACTTCAGTACTTTGGGGGTAAAGAAAAACACATTACTTCAGCTGCAAAAAAATGAGTATACATACTGTAAGGAGAAATTAGTCAAATATGGGCAGCTGACAGTCAAAGTCACAAATATATTGTGAAAGAGCTGCTAAAGTGGAATAATATTTATACATTGCAAATAGATTTGTACTGCTGAGCAAATTTGACTCCTATCAGGAGTAAACCTCACAAATATGTTCCTTTGCAGGCAACACAGTGGGCAAACAAACACTTTGGTGTCAAATAAAATGAAATATAAAACAATATATCAGGGCTCAAATGGGAAAGAAAATGGAAAGTGGGCATACCAAACATAAGGAAGCTGGAAGGAGATTACAGTCACACTCACGTCATCCTCTAACTGCTAGTTATCAGCACCCAGTTCCAAAACCGTATCTCTTTAGTCTTTCCAGTACCAAGCCTGCATTAATGGCAGTCTAACTGTGACAGAAGTTGTAGGCGTTTTCTGTACAATGATGTGACAGCTCTCAATAGCAATGCATTCAAGTGTGGACCAAAAACAAGCAACAGTTCAAGCCAGTGGTTCAACCAATCCTGTGTTCTGTTCTAGGGAGAATGTGGTATTGAGACACACATGAAAACAGAGGCAGCACGTAAAATATACTGAAAACAGCACACATATGGCTGTTTATTATTTATTGAGTTCCAATGGTATGTTCAGCAACTTGCATGGGAATCTTCCAATGCAATTATTTAGGTCATTCCAAGTTACAGCATCTCATTTTTCCACCTCAGTATTTACAGATTTAGATTCCTTATACAGGCTCCAGCTTGTACAGAGTGTGTGGAAATTTTACTAGCAGGATGTATGGAATTGTTCGTCTTTAGTATCTGTAGCCAAATGTCCACGACCTGCCCCATGGATATACAGATTGCCCAGTTTTTTTGAGTTTGCAAGGCCAAATTTTTCTGCTTTGTTATAGTTCAGAGATTCCTCTGCTTCCACTGGTCTTATTCCCAAGATCACTGGGAGGTTAAAGGGAAGAACAAATATGACAAATGCATTCCTGATGTAAGCAGATGAAACCTTATAACCTCATTTTTCCTCTGCCCCCATTTTACGAATTGTCAGCTGAGCAGCAGCTGTTTACACCAATTATGAATTTGGCCTAAGATATAGAAATAAAGCAGCAGATTATATTCCATGGAGAGTACATTAAAAATAAACAATGCATTCATGTGTGTGTGTCAGAAATGAGTCTTGAGTCCTTAATTATAGGAAACAGGAAATACTTTGGTTGCTCTCCTTCCCAACATCAAAATTTGTTAATAATTACACCACTTCTTAAAGGTTCCTTCTCCCTTTGGCTTTACTGACACTGGGGAGGGGGAGGGAAGGGTGAAGGAGGGGGAGGAAACCAGGGATCACCATAACAATATGTAGGTGGAAAAAAGAAACATTACGTGTTCTAAGATAAGAGCAAGGAAAGCCTTGCATGATAAAATCAGGCCGTCCTTCCCTTGTGCAGCACAGTAGGTCATTCAGGAGCATTCAGGAGAATTCTTTTGCTTCATTATATTTTTTTTCACAGCCATATTTAGGAAGCTGCAGAGAACTATCAAAAGACATTCAGGAGCTGGGGTGGGGGGCAGTCTTAGTAAAGATTTCAACAGTCTTTAAACTGCCTGGCAATTTTCTGCACAGAGATCCAGCTGGAGGTGAAGATGAGGATACAGAAGTTTTTCTTATATAAGAATAACCTGGCATTCTTATCTACTTTAAGGCATTGTCTCCTCTGTGTTTGCATTTCCTTCTTTTTAAACCAAACAAATTTAAAATTAACAACTCTTTAGGTAATCTAAGCCAGACTCCCAAAAATGTTGCATAAAACAACTCCATGGCAGCATTTAGTCTGTTGCAGGTAGTCTGCATAGGCTCAAACCTCATTAAGACCTTTATTAACACCACCTTTATTAGCATTTTTAGACCAGTATAATGGCACACTTTTTACAATACCATAGGTAAAGAGTGAGAATCCAAGCTGCAGCTTCAGTGTAGAAAGAAAATTCACATCTTGTCAATATTTGGAAAAAAAAGGCTGCAAATGAAGATGTAAAATGAGGTTCATGTTTAAAACATCTAAACTGATATTGCTTTAGGAAAGAAGCAACACATTAAGAACAATGTGTGAATATCCACTGACAGCCCTGAGTGCAGAATATTGTTTCAATAGTGCAGTTTGCTCATGTACATAAAATAAGTAGCATTCAGTTGGTTAATAATTTATCTGGTGACTTCTTAATCTTGAACCAAAAATATCCTTGAATGTTTCCAGAGAAGCTGATATCAGGCATCCACAGCAACTGTAAAATCAGCCCTTTTTCTGCTTTATACTGTCTGACAGTTCGTCATAGTCTTGGCTCTGTGAAAGACATACATACGTGATTAATTTAATGCACAGCAAGTGGTGCTATTAACATCATGTGCCTACTCCTTCCCAAACTCAAGGGCTTAGATTTACCCAGTCCCTTCTCAACACAGACCCTCTTGGAGGGGCTTTGAGTAATTCTTATTTCTAAGAATGAAAGAGAGAGTAAAAAATATTTTTCTCCATAAAGGAAATATCTCTGCAAGCAGTAAAAGCCAGTGCTGTCCACAGGGGCTTGCAGGATTCTTTCTCATGTCTGGCAGCATTAGGGCACAACCCAGACACAGTGGCCACCACTGGCTCTGCAATTGTTAGCCCTGAACATGCAGCAGCATGATCAAGAGGGTTGGAATCGACTGAATAAAAGTTCCCCAAACAATGTGAATAGATATACAGTTGTTTTTGCCACACTGGCAAAAGAAACCTCTCTGTTTGTACCTTTTGGCTTCTCTCAAAGAGTCCTGGCCTTTTTTTCCTGAAGTCTCTCAGAGAAAGGCCCCCGGGCTGAAGCAGTGAGCATTCAACTGCTGCTGGTCTTCCAGCAGATGCCATTAACCCTTTAGCTGTTAATTCCCCTCTGCTGAAAGAATGGATGTGTGCACTTGGACTCTTCAGCATTTATCTGCTGTCCTGCTGTCTTTGAAAGTTCAGGGTTCAACAGCATCTGAGCACTTAAACAAGCACTTACTGCAGTGTGGTGGCCAAACAGATAAAAGCGATTATTTCAGAGGGCTCCTTGAGTGCTTTCAGCCCTGCTGCTGACTCCACTAGCTGTCCCCAAGCAGTTCCCTCCAACCTTGCTGCATGATGTGTATTAACACTGAATTTGTGAGGCTTACTTAACCTACTAGTGTAAAAGACTCTGCATCTCCTGGATAAGAGTAAGCAATGTGAGGAAAAACACCCCATGCTATACTGGATTTTAAGCTATAAACCAAATCAGCAGATTTTAGAGAGCAACTATGCTGAGCACATGCATTCATCAGCAGTAAGCGTTGATACTTCATCTCTCCACTCAGACAACCACAGCAAAAATTTCTTATATCAACCTTGCAAAGAACGGGCTCTCTTGCTGCAACAAAACAAAGCAGAACACATTCATGCAGCCTGGTATAGCTCCCCTTAATCCATGTGCTTACAAATACAGCGGGCATAGATATTTGGAATTTGAATAGATTTGTAACACAGTGCTGTAAAAAATAAAACATCACTCTTGGTGTTAAGTGGCACTTTCAGAATGTCAAGAAGAGGCTCTTAATGAATTTACTGTTGACTACCATGGAAAAGATGATAGGACTGGGATACCAGATCATTAAGCGCTTGAAATTATTATTCCTTTAATATTGCAGTGACCATAAAGGCCAACCCAGTTTCGGCTAAAAAGGTTCTTACAATTGAGTCTTCGTTTTTTCCTAGAGTTTATTTGTTGCTTTTGTTTTTCTAAGTTTGAGAACATCCAGCTATATATTTCTGCTCTCTCAGACTCCGTAAAAAGCTTTCAAGGCTATATTGAGTGAAAAGACAGTGAATAGCCACTCACCACATTGTATTACCTTTCACTGCAAACCACCACAAGAGTAATTACCATGCTAGAAATCCAGCTCGGTCTTATGGAATGGTTATCAGAGTTATCTAGCATAATTCTCACAGAGGAAAAAAAATGGTTTATAGTAAAAGGAATAGGTTGCAAGTGTACTCTGAAATATGCCCTTTCCTGCCCCTCTCCTCCATTACTCTGGAAGGAACTCCTAAGTATTAAACATGGGCACTGGACAAGCTGTAGAAAGCAGAAGGAAGCCTGAATTTCTGCTTAATGAGTTGTCATATGCTTCCTTAGTAATTCTTTTATACAAGAACTTCCTTAAAATATGATCATTAATAACATGCAATTCAGGTGCCCCAGATGGGTATCAGGTTTCCACTAAAAGCACACTTGCTTGTGATTACTGCTGGAATAGGAGGATTTGAGTG
This sequence comes from Chiroxiphia lanceolata, assembly GCF_009829145.1. Classification (NCBI taxonomy): domain Eukaryota; kingdom Metazoa; phylum Chordata; class Aves; order Passeriformes; family Pipridae; genus Chiroxiphia; species Chiroxiphia lanceolata. The sequence continues at coordinate 56,622,253 of NC_045639.1, forward strand.
TTAGTGCCCTGCTTAGCTGCTAACAGGTAACACTTAAGATTCAACCTCTGGCAAGCTGTCTTACAGCCTGATCTACTTTGAACCAAGACAGCTAATGCAAGCACAGTTTCACTCACACACAGACAACAGTGACTCCTGGAAAACTGTTTCTGAAGTCTAGCACCGGTTTGAAAATTTTTGAGACCAACCCTTAGATTTCTATAAACCTTTTTTCACTGTTCGAGAAGTTAAAAAAAATCAACAACAACAAAAAAAACCCCAAACAAACATAGTTTTGACAGAAATTACACTCATTCCGAGTGCCATAGTGGTTTGGGACAAAGAACAAGGCTGCATGGAGGATGCTGTGATACTGAAGTCCAAAACCCAGTGTTCACATTCTAAGAAATTACATCTTTATACTGTGATGTCCTCTGCATTATTGCCGCAGCTCTTCATAGTGTTTTAGACTGACGTAAAATTCCCTTCCTCTTAGATATTTTATTTTAACATCAGGAACACAATAAATTTACACTGTCTTAGGTGGATGAGACACAGACGGGTAAGAGGAAAGCATCAGAAAAAGAAAAGTGTCTTAAATTGCTTTGGAATACAGCTGATTCTCTTGGAGAGAAAACAATGGCTTGGTTCCACCTAGCATGCAATATATCGATTATTTCATTATTTGTTAAAATAAATAGTACAATAATCTTCTATATTATTTGATTTTTTTCTGCATTGTTGCCTAGCGCAAGTCTCATAAATTGTGAAATCAAAATAAGCATAAAAATAACATAAAAATCTCCAGGCAGATACATCATCACACATACAGTTTTAATCTGCTAGCATCTTCTGTGGTCATGTCAGGTATTGGCTAAGACTTCAATTTCTGCTTTTTCCAACAATGACAAAACTGCTAGCTCCTGCATGAAATCTAGGTCATTTGGAGAGACAGATAACAGGTATAGAGCTACATACTTAGCTACATATATATGCAGAAAGGGAAAGAAAGGAAGAGAATCCTAATACATATATTCTTATCTAGAAAATAAATTATGTAGCACTCTTTATTCCCATGAAGCAATTATTAGAAGTTTCCTTCTCATATTTAGTCATGTTTGGAATTGTTTTTAGGATGTTTAGACTCTTTTCTTCAAGTTGTCACCAGCTCATTACCACAGAATTACATTTTACAAACAAGGGCTGGCTAGAGCCAACTTGGCTTGGTTACTGCTGCCTGAGGGAATTTGAAAAAATTATAATTTCCTTGCATTTGGAAATAGACAGGCATGGACCCAACTGCAGGCAATCTCACCTCTTTACTGCCTTTCTGAGCTGAAGCAGGCAACTTTCGTATTCTTGGAGGAGCTCTCCTCTTATTTGAAAAGAGAACACGTGTACAGAATATTTTTGTCCCCAAAACATAGCACATCTGAGCAGACATTACTGTTCATCTTAATGACTCTCAAAATGCAGTTCTGCACAATAAGGAACCCATTGCACGGCCTAGAAAGAACTGCTGAAGCTTCTTTCACTGCAGCAGTGAATCATACCATTGCAAGCAGTGCTCAGAGAGGGACTCCACGAAAGGTTTAAAGCAGCCCTATTCCTTGTCTTTTCCAAAAGAGACAGAGTTGATGAGGACACTGACTGCATGCACAGCATTTTCACATTAGGGTCCCTGGGACTTAAAACTAGCCCATCTGCCCTTCACTTGATAATTCACACAGCAGTACCCCTTAGACACACACACACATACGCACACACATATACCCTCTTGCACTGTGATAATGTCATAATTATAAATTGATTTTTTTGTCTAACAAGAATTGTCTTGCTACTGTCTTTGATCCTTCTGAAAGTGTCCCTCCTCAGCTTCAGCTTCATAAACCGCCTTCAAAGCTCCAGCCTCCACTTCCCTGTAATTCTCCTTTTGCAGAAAAGGAAGTGCTAGCTTTACAGAAAATTAGAGGCAAACTTTAAGGGATGGCCTGCCCACATGATTGCTCAAAGGTCAAAATTATGTGTTTTTTCTTATAATTACAGTTACATAGTAACTGCTAGTTAATGATAAATTAAGTTAGCACATCTTAAGTTGACTTGGCATGAAAACAGGATATTAATCACCAAATAGCCATCATTTACCTTCAGTTAGAGCATAAATTGCAATTGTGGATAGATCAACCTTATATGCTTATTCCAAAAGCAATCTACAGGACAGATTCTCAGGCAGTGAGAGCTTCCAAAGTTTAATTAAATTCAGAGCTACATCAATTAACACTAGATGAGATATGGGTTCAAAGGATGATCTGTGGAGTAAATTGAAAAAAAATTGCCTTAATATCAGCAAGAATATCCATATTATTTGTTCTTATGGAACAGCAAACCTGTCCTGAGTGCACAGGACCACTTCTCCCAGATGGAACTGGATGAGGAGTCCGCAGAATAATTCCCTCCTGATCATGCTCTTAAGTGTAATCAGCTTCCTGTACTTGTTGGGAACATCAAGTTAATTCCAAGGTCTGTGGTTCCCATTGCTAAGACCTCTCGCAACAGAAAGGTAAATTATCTAAAAGGTAAGACAACACCCAGATTGCATGAACAAAACCAATGTAGCCAGAAACTTCAGGTGTTCAGGTCTTAACACGGGAACTACAAGCCCAAGCTTGTGAAAACCAGAAAAAGCAACTGTGCCCTTGAATAATCTTCAAAACGCAATGCAGAATTCCATGCTTGGTGAAATTTTCTTGAAAGAGAGAGCAACAGTCAAGAATAAAAGAGGATAAATGTTTTAGAAGCTTTCTATTGAAGTGTATTTGTTATTTCCTGGCTCATAGTCATTCTTTTGGGGATGATTTCAGACAGCATAGTGCCTGTGAAAGCAAGAAATCCCACTTTTCAATTTTTGCTGTCATTTTCTTATGAGATTCCGAAAATGAGACTAACATTTTACAAAAATGCTTGTAACATTTTTGTCGCTGTCTCAAAATGGATAAAAATGTGTCAGAAAATTTGACAAACATCAAGAATGTGCCTCTATGCTGTCAAGAGCATCCCCCTTCTTGATGAGCCAAGACATGTAATACTCCCAATTTCACAATACTGCCAAAAGCACTGTAACTAAGTGTCCTAAACCTTGAGCTGGGAGATTTTCCCTCTGTTTGTATTAGGTAGAGCACAGCCTTTTGCCGCATTAGCAGAAAGGCTACTTATCTTGGAAACAGGCTGGCCTTCTGAATACTACATCATCTGAGTACTTTTAGACATTCATCAGCCAAAGTGTCCAATTGTGGCTCATTCCCTTGCAGAACAAATGTTGCTGTCTGAGACTGCTCCAAACATTTGTTTGGCACACGAGAATCCCCTCTCCTTTTGAAGCAGTACTAAAAGCACTGTCAGCTCATTAATGGATTTTTTTTAACTTTTCTTTTGGCAGAAATGAAACTATCACTGAAGGAAATATCTTGTAAACATTGAAACAACCACAACAGCATTCCATGCGTACATGCTGGAAAACAAAAACAAAATAAAAGCAGCCTTTTGCAATGAAATGTGTCTTTCCTGAATCAGCAAAGACTCCCATGACCTTGCAGACATTCTTTGGAATAGCCACTGAGAGCTGCATGAATCAAATAACAAAATAAAAGTACTATAGTGCAAAGGACAAATTGTACAGAGTTAGAGGAGAACCATTGCTCTGAAAACACCAAGCACTGAAATCATACCCATAGATTAACTTGTGTACAAATGTCACTATGCCTACGTCAAAGGCCAGATTTCCCAGAGGACTCAGCTTCCCTTAGAGAAATTCAGTAATGATCGGTTTTAAAGACCTCAGCAAGCCAGTTTTTTAGTAGAACTTATTCCAGACAGCTAGCATTGATATCTAGATGAGACAACCTGGGTACCGCACTAAGTTTATACATAAGAAAGTCCTGATAGATAGCATAATAAGCATTCTATGTAGAAATATAGGAATATGGTTGCTAGCCTTACTCCCTCCTCTTCTCCTTTTTCCCTTTTTTTTTTTTTTTAATTTGAGAAACTAAGGACATTTTAGTTCAGCTTGATATGCACTCTAGGTATGAAAGGAAAGAGGTTTAAGCTGAACTCCATAGCCTCTACATAGGCAGTTTCTGTAACAAATTCTGTATTTTTCCTTCTATTACTGGTTATCTCTGAATGATTTTCTTCTCCTAGGCATTTTTTATGAAAGATGTGTTAGGAAAATCCAAGTGTTTTTCTAGAATGTGGCTAATACTGATGAAATAATAAAAAATTAACAAACAAACAAGCAAAAAAAAAAAAAAAAAAAAAAAAAACACTCCACCAAGAAAACAGCATCAAAAGGCCTTCCTAAAACACGTTCCATTTTAAAGTGTCTGTTCTTCACAGGACAAGACAGAGACAGAGGTGAGTTGAAGTCGTTCCTACCTTTAAAAGTTCAGTATGGCTTGCTACATTGTATCTGTGTCTTCTGAATGAAGCTAAAACTTGAATTACCCTATTTAGGAGATATTTATATATATGTACTAGAACAGAGGAACATGACATGTTTATTGAAGTTCATCTCTGTGCTTTGAAAAATAATGGATTGACATCTTGCTAATTCCAGAGAACTCCAAATGATTTGTTAGATCCATGCAAAATCAGACACTTCCAAGTTTGTAAGAAAGGCTAGATAAAAATTATTTTAATGAGAAGTTAGGTGCTGTTTAAAACTGATACCAATATATTGGTGAAGATTAGATAAGTAGGTAGACAGACAAGTAGATAGATACATAGACACAGAGAGGTGCTGGGTCTTGGAATGAAATGCCCTGAAATGCCTCAGGTGCTCTCAGTCTCATAACAGATTTGTGATATGGACTTTGTCATCAGTCAAGAGGAAAACTTAATCTAGAACTGCCATATAATGCATGGGGCAGTTTCTCCTCAGGTGCAAGGTTTATGTAAATAACCATCTGTCTCACTCATGCTTATAAGAGTTTGGGCAAAATAACTGTGGTCCTCTTCCTGTCTCATAGCTGTCAAAATGCACTGAGCAGTCAATGATTCAGACAGTCTGAGCAATTACCTAGAGCAGACCAAATTCTATGCATCTTATCAAAAGTGACAGGAAAGATGGAGCTTGTTCTGATATCCTTGCAAGAGAACCTGCAATAACAGATGAGCATGCAATGCATTTACAAGAACTTAAATCACTGAAAGGAGTGGGTATGAAAAGGGAAAAACAATCAGATCATTATGGCATCAGTATTTTTAGTACTTTGCCTTAAAATATGGGCTATAATATAGAGGATTGCATAGAACATGTAGAAAAAAAAAGCCTAGATGATCAATTCTGAGTTCACATGCCTATGTTTTGGAGCTTAGCCTCTCTTTTTGGACCATACTTCACTGTGACTTGAACATTGTATAAGAATATTCATTAACTACTGGCATAATCAGTCACAAAGAGGCAAAAGGGAATATCTCCCCTCCCTTGTATATTTACTCTACCTATTAACCATTCAGTTGCCTGAATCTTATATAGGTGCTTGACAGCACTAAAGTTTTCCATTTTACAATGGGAATCGGGCAGGCAATATGCACCCCAATGCATGCATAAAGTATTCTCTGGAAAAAGCATGACATCCCTGATGTAAGACAAATATTAATGAGTTTGGCTTTGAATTAGTGTGTTTCAATTGCAAAACAGTAGAAAAATTTAAAATATCCTAAAGCACTTGTGTAACTAGTCCACTTTTTACAGCAGAACAGGGAAACCATCAGTCACAGCCTACATTATTTCCCAGACCTTAACATGACAGGGAAAATATTGTGTTTAACGATGCCTTTCTACTAAGAGAAGGGATAAAACTCCATGACATTACAGAAGTCTTACAAGGTTGAGTCTCACAGCGGACCTCAACATAGGTTTGGAGAACTGATGATCTGTCTGTTCGTAATACTTTCCCAAGATCTCTGATGTCCCACAGTGTGATACCTGTCTCAGTTTTTTTGCCAGTCTCAGCAGGCTTCCTTCTTCCCATTCTGAATGAAGCAGTTCAGGTTGCATATTTGTTCAGGTTTTCTGCATTTTACTGTATTGCTGTGTCTCTCTGATCGAATGCACTTAAGAATATATATCATATCTGCTGCTGTATTCATCTGAGTACTTTTCTGTTGTACTGGAAAAGGATTCATTTCCACAGAAACTAGTTCTGCTCTGGAAGGGAATTTTCCAGAATTTTACTGGGGAAGGAAACCTAGAATGTGTTTTTCTGTAATCTAAAAAGTGGCTTTCAAAGAACTGACACTAGCTGATCTAGTGTACACTACAATCATTGAATTCATCACTCCTTCCTCCAGAATGACTTCCTAAAACATCATTATCAACACATGTTATGTCCAATTACAGAGCCTAAGTATTTCCATTTGAAATACTGTAAGGAATAATCATCTCATGACATTGGAAAATATGTTTTCTCTGAAGAAAGGAAGATTGAAATTTCACAGTCAATAGAGAACTAAAAGTTCCTCTCAACATCACTTACATTTTCATTCTACCCTAGAAGAGTTAGTTTTAGCAAACGTGGGCACCTGAGTTTGAAAAAGGGGCAGTTTGAACCACTGGAAAATGAGCAACTCAAGGAAAAAATATCTTATTTGACTTTGTAATGGTACATGCCAAATTGTAATGGAAGAGGGAAAGGAATAGACGTATCCAGCCTTGTTTTCAGAGAGTTTAGTTAATTCATGCTTTTCTTGAATGGCTTATATAAATAAATACACAGTGACTGTCACAAAAGACTGTCACAAACTTTCAAGGCTGGTGAAGGTCTCACTTATCTCTTGGACATCATCATACATCTGGCAAAGGCAGCAAGGAAATATACATATTAATCTGTTCCTTCCTTTTTCCAAGGCAAACAGAATAAGTCATCCCCATCCCTTTCTCCAGCAACCTTTCCTCTGTCACTGTCTTGAAAGGACAGTGGGAGAACTGCAGCAGAAGAGAGATTGTAGTCAGCTGCATCCTCAAGCAGGTAACTCAGGAGAACTGCTGACATCCCCCAGATTGACAGCTGCCTACACAAGGCATTGCATCACTGCATTGTGCACTCAATAACCAGGTGCTTCCAGAAGCAAGAAGCTAGGAGAAAGTAAGGTATAAATCATGTTTACAAACCACATGTGTGATGTCTTTCAGTCCATTTATGGTCTTTCAGCAGCTCTGTTTAGTATTCTGTACATCTGCTTGGGGGGTTGATTTTTTTTTTCCCATAGCATTTCCTATCATATCAGCTACAGAATTGCCTACATGGAGGTATCCATAAATTATATTGCAGCCTAGGAGTTTCTAGTGTGTGAACAAAAGGCACAAATGCAAATGCAAATGTTTAATTCACTGTTTATGTGTGATGTTACCCAGGTGCCAGTGACATCCTTCTGACCAGCACAGAGGCACAAGGGACCAACCCAACATACATTTTTAATGTGATCAGCTGTGACAGCACATACACAGAATAGACCTTTCGGCCTTGAAGCCATCCTTTTGGAACACTTCTAGGGGCCCAGAAGAAATGGTTTAATTAATCTTCTTTTTTTTCAGGATTGCAGATTTTTTTTCAATATAAATTATGTACACTGAAAACCTGCCAATTATAGCAAATTAAGGGACTTGGCAAGTGCATCCCTTGGAGACAGATGGTAAATAACATTCAGATTCTGAGTTGAAATAGGGCTGGCGATTAACTGGTACAGGATAGAAAAGCAGTCCAAATAAATTGAATAAAATGTTTGATATGAATGCAAGTACTGTAGCTTGCTTTTGTGTGTGTGTGTGATAATGATGGCACTAAAAATATTGACAATTCATAATTAATATGCTGCACCCTCTGAGTGACAGCAGGATTTTAGATCTTTAGCACTATTTTAAAAACCAGTGCCAGTTGTTTATTTTGCTTTCACAAGACTGCAGACAACTGTCATTTCATCCTCTCTGGACGATCTACCAGTTAAAAAGACAAGAGTGTAGCCTCACAACAAAAAGAGAGTGGTCCTACAAGTAGGAGACCACAGGCAAAAATTCAGAAGAAACAGGACCTCCTGAGATGAAGGCTGCTATAGCAAGAGTGCAAGTACCTGAGGAGAGTACATTTGTTTCCAGCTTGAGCTGCAAATGAAACAGGAGTGATGACCTCAGCCTTGTCCCCTCCTGACCATTTCTCCGTTTCAAAAATTCACTGCACCTACTGTTCAAAATAAACCTGTCATCCTTGACACAGCAGAGGTGGTGCTGATCAGAAATACACTGGCAGAGTTGCAAGATGGTAGGTAGAACTTGCAGCACCTGTGCACGCTCTGTCTGGGAACAATGATTATTGCTCACCCATCAGTCTCAGCAGCACTAAAATACACCAAACCTAATTTGGTTTAAAAATGCAAAAGCACAAAGAGATCTTTTTAAGAATCCAACCAGAGATAAAAAAGATGACAAAGTCAAGAGTGTGTTAGTCATTTAATATGTACTCTGCTTAGAATACTAAATTCAGGAAATGACTCAATCATACACACAATTACAGCTATTTTCAGATCATAAATGATGCAATACGCCAATACTGATGCAAAAACATACCACAGTTAGTTCCTGCAAATGCTCTTCCAACAAGACATCATTTCCAAGGGAGCCTTCAACCTAATTATGGCAACAGAGTATGCCTCAGGGCACACCTCTCTATATGATTTCATTATTCTTGTAGGGTGACCTGACAATGATGTCACCAAAGTGCTGCTTCATCTTGTATGCTCCCAAGCACATGATAAGAAGGTTAATTGCTTTGATATACCTATAAAGGGTCCATTTTTCTTAAGATGTTGTGATGCACACAGAGCAATCCTCTCACCAGTCTTTTCAAAGTAATGTTTGCATCCAGGAAGAACTAACATGGAATAATGTTTATATGAGACTGAAAAATTGAAGACAAGCAGTAGCTAATGGGATCTCTTCTAAGAACTGGTTTATTTATTCAAGAATAATTCACATATCAGTGACTTTTGTCACAAACAAGAGGTCAAAGAAAACACATGAGCAATAAAACCACAAGAGAAAGCTCTATTGCACTTGTTCAGATTAGGAAAAATCAAGATCTGGAAAAACTGAGAATAAAGTTTAAGATCAAAATCTGGGCTACAAGGAAGTGACAGAACTCCTGCTAGATGCATTAGGACTAGGATGACAGGAATAATCTTTGCCTTTATCTCAGCTGCCTTTTTGAAGTTAAAAGGGGAAGTCATTCATTCCTCATAAATCCCCCAATACCCACTCAAATACAGTAAGTTAGAGCAATAGGAGCCAAATCTTCAAATAAGGGACTCCAGTTTTCCCTTGAGAATGATTTCATTCATGCTTTTTCCTTCTTAGTTTTAAATCTAGACTGTAGTATGTCAGTGATACAGGATTTTCCTTATGCTGGAAAATAAATTGTAGCTTAGGCAGATTATATCATTATCAGACTGACAGATATTTTCCATGCAATTACAAAAATTCTGAAAGTTTACACGGTATTGTTTATATTTTCTTCTATTTTAAATTTTTGTATTTCCAAAATTCATATTTGAAGTGTGCACTTAAGATCTTTCCAATTACAAAAGCTACTTTACTAGCCAAGACTACATTGCAGAAGCTGGAAAGCACTGACTCAACTAAGAATTACAGCATGTGAGTCAGATTTGTGATTATTGCCATGAAATTTCAAGAAAAGCATGGAAAACCTCAAGTTTCTCTGATACTTCTCAATTACAAGAAGTCTTGGTAACTGTAAATTTCTGTTTCTGACATGCCTTTGTATCAACACATCTTATATGCTCAGACTAGTTTTATTTAGTTTTTTGCACATATAATAAAAGGAAAGGCCTAAATGTTTGTGCAATGTGAACAAGTCTATCTTGTAGAAACTCCCAGTGTCCAATATGCAACCTTATTCCTCTTCAAATATTATGTTTTAATGCATTCAATCAAAGGATGTTCAAGGGAAAAGTTAGCTCTGCAGTGTAGTTCACAGAGATCAGTGAAATGAGGAAACCTAAAAATAATCTGAACAATAACAATATTGCTAAAATTTCCACAGGTGACATTAAGATAATTCTAAATACTGTATAGTCTTTTCCTTATGCATGGGTGAGATCTTTGAAAAACGTTGTTGGCTGATTTTTTATTATTATTATTATTATTTTTGGTGGTGGTGGTTGGGATTTTTTGCTTGTTAGAGAAAAATATTTTATGAGATCAAGAAGATAATACATGGAAATTTTAATGGCAGGGTGGAAGGGGAAGATGTTCTTCTCAGGAAGAGAACAAGATCATATTTGCTAAAAGCCACAACACAAATTCTGGAATCATACTGACAGCTTTGTTTATGCTGTTGTGTTTCAGGTATTTATATATATATATATAGGGTTGTTGAGAACTGGACAAACACTGCAAAGCAACAATTCAGAAACTTTCTTTTTAGTTCTGAACAGTTGTTCGTTTTAACTGTGTGCCTGTGCCTTTTCCATTATTTTACAGGAACATTATTTATTTATTTATTTAGGCATGTGCATGGCTTCTGGAGAATGGCTGCTCTCCACATGAATGCCAGTGTTTTCATAGGAACAAAGAGGCCAAATGGTGGGGCTTATCCAATAAAGGGCAACAAGAATATTGCACAACTTAAGAAATCAATCGCAAATGAGAGAGAGGTAAGTTAATTGGTTAAACCCCATTTGTATTAACTGCATGGAAAACATTTTTTATTGAAACTTGCATTATTAGACATCTGACAATAGCTAAGGACATTTTCTGAATTCCAGCAAGGGCAGAACTTAACAATTTAATCTTCTCAATAATTCTTGGTCCAATCCTAATTAATATTTAAAGACATAAAAGCTGGAAAAGAAAATGTGGCTAAACCTGTGTTTTACTAGCCTTTTACTTTGATTATTTGAGTCATGACAGTGCTACCCCCACATCAGAGTTTCACTTCATTTGCTTCTCTCCTTCGTCACCATATAAAGATGGTCACTGCCCTGAATAACTGGTAGTTCAACAGGAAGATAAAGGAAAACAGCTGGCTTCAAAAAGCAGATGGGTGGATCACATGGTAATAGTGAGAGCATAATTAACACAAGCATCATCAGTCACAGCACACCAGCTGCCAGCAAACCTGCACACACTGCTTTTGTGTTGTTTTGGCTTCTTCAGAGGAAAAAACCTCTTTAAACAAAGTTGAGATTTTCAATAAGGCTTTTTCTTAACTCAGGACTCTTGCCGAGTACCTCTCCAGCTGTGTGAACCCTGGCCCTGCTACAGCATTATGTAAACTATTGATGAGCTCTCCAAAAAGATACAAATCTCAGCCAGGTCCGATGATTCCCCTGAGCTGTGAGAATTAGATTAAAGCAGGAAGCCAAACACACCAAAGGGGAAAAAATATGAGACTATAATTCCTTTGAGAGAATAGTGGAAGGAACTATATCATGGCAATACAGAAAACAATTTCACAAGGCATAAATGAATGCAGAAAAGAAATCCTTTAGCACTCCTTTTGTGCTTGGACATATGTGTTGCTTCTTGACTCAAATTTTAAGTGGTTCCCTTAAAAGTAATTTAGGAGTTTCATTAAGGATCTAGATGGCTCTTTTATGAACATTGTCATCTAAAGGTCAGGGACCTGGGAATGCTTCACGGATGCACAAGCCTGAGTAAGTTCTCCAGCCAAGATCCCTGCTGGAACGAGACCTAATTATGCTGTATTCTGCTTCCCCACTGTATCACTGTTTCCTTTGAGAATGAAACCTGAGTTTGGTGGCCTTAAGAGCGTAACATGGTATGGTCCTGGCCACACACCTGGATGATGAGAGGAACAGGACCCAAGAGGACACACTGCAGCACACGCTTACCACACAATTCCCCCCCATCCCTAAGGTTCTCTGTAATATATTTGCGTGACTTCCATCAGGAAGAACAGATGATAACAACCTATTTTGATGCAATGTGTAAGCACATTGGTTTCTTACATTTTTTCCCCCTGTCCTTTCTGTCTTGCATGACTCTGTGTGTGCATGTGTTGTATGATCGTCTGCCGATAGACCAAAACGTACTACGGTAGCAACAAGACACTAATCAGGGAATATGACATAATGTGACTGAACCAATTTCACTCTACTGAAGAACTAACCATAACCATTGAGATAATAATAAAGTCATTTAAACCTTCTCAGATATTCAAAAATATTATTTTTCTTCTTTGTTTTCACATATTTATTTCTTACTATCCTGATTTAGCAGAGAGTTTTAAAGAGATGTGTCAAAATAGCGTAAGATAGGCTATTTTGGTGTCAAAGTGGAAATGAGAACTTTCAGTTGATTATCTTAACTTACTATAATTAATAGTCACCTGTTTGTGAAATTCACTTCTCACTTTTATAACAAACAAAACAACTGTGAAATAAATAGTAATAAAATACTACTGAAACTAAAAATTGAGAGATTTTTCCTAACTTGCTTCCTATTGAAAACAGATTACCAAAAGCCAAAGTTGTTTCTAGAAACAAATCAGGTTTTATACCATTTTTACATGGAAAAAATGTTGACATTTTTCTGAAGATCTCAACATTTTTTTTTTAATATCTACCAAAAGAAAACAACTCTTCAGTTACAATCTATTTTTACTTCAGAATGTTTGATTTTTCTTTTAACAGTGACCAAAAATTAAACACTTCAGGATTAGGTAAATTACATGTTTCAGGTTTTCTTAATGTTTTAGTTGAACATGGCAATTGTTTCCTTCTTAGTTTTAACTGAAGTTTTTGAACACTGGTAGAAAGCTGTTGATAACCACTGCTAAAGGTACCTTTCTTAAGAAAAATAAATAGATTATTAAAGGCCCATCAAGCAACGATATAGTCCCAAAGAAAAAGAAATTTTCATTTACTGGATTAATTTTCACAATGAAGTGATCTGTCCTATTCACTCCATTTTTGTGATAAATGAGACGTGATAAATTCAGAGCTAAACAAAATTACACTCTAAAAAGTTTAAAATTAGGTGCCCAACATTTCTGAAAAACAGGTTTTCAATTGCTAATATATAAGGAACAGAATAATTTCTAAATTACTCCCCAAAAGCATATGATACTATGTTCTTGATTAATATGTTCTTTGTACTCTTAGAGGGGAGATTCCGACTGAAGTTAATCAGTAATTAGTCAGTAATCTGTGCTTTTATGATTCAATACTTGAATGAATCAACATGCAGGCAAGAACTATTACTAATTTTTTCTAACAGACATGGTGAAATATAAATAATTAAGTGAAGTGATCATGATCATAGGATCAGCAATAAAAGCAGTTCGTCTCGAACACAGTGGGTCAGATATACCAAATAGTTATACACTCCAGCAAGGGAAATCCCTCATAACTGCTCAGAAACTTTGAAACCATATATCCCATTTAGGTTAAACGTAAATGCCAGCAGTCTGGTTATACTTGAAATCAATTTTTGTTCACTGTTTCTCTCTACCAAGGAATTTCATGGAAGTATGAACAATTAAGTGCAGAGAACAAAATTTTATTGAAGGAAAAAGAACAAAATTTTCCTTTTGGGGTACTTTCCTATATCCCTTCCCCCATCCAGCTGATTGTAAACACAGCAGAAATAGTCTTGGTTTTAAAGTAAATAAGCATTTACTTTGTCAAGCATGTTCATTTACAAAAGTCCAATTTCATGTCCTGAGATTATACAGACACTTTTGGGTTACACTCTCTATTATCCCTTTTCTAGGTGAAATTTAGTCATCATACTTTACTCCTGCTTTATAAAATACTTAGTTTGTGTCAGTCTCAAGCTGACTGAAAGACTACTTCTTGCTGCAAATTATATAGTATCTTTTCAGAAGTACCTCTATCACAGAGAGAAGATATTCCTGGGCTACAGGGACCACCAGACTATGTAGGACACAACATTTAATAGTATTATAGCTGCTCTACATAGTTTACTACATCCCCTTACAGAAGCATCATGCTATGCAATTCGGGTTGTGACATGTATCTTAAGTACATCTCAGTAACAGTTAAAATATCTCATCGTTTTTGTTCAGCATGTGCCTTCTGTAAACACATAATCTGTTGCATCATTTGGGAAATACTAGACAGTACTGTAACATCGGTTTTCTTCTGTTAATGTAGCTAATACCGCAACTGTATGAAATCATGCTTTGAACCCGTCTGGGGGCAAAAAACTTAGGCAGCTATCTGAACTCCTAGCTGAGAAGGAAAGTCTTCTAGCCTAAGTTAAGAAGCATTAAAAGTCTTACACCGTTCAGAAAAAGGAAAGAGAAGGATGCAAAACAGCCTTTTCTAAGTATACTATCTTAATTTTAATGCTCATTTTACTTTTGACTAGCACTGGCAAACACAGAAATGTTTGTTTCATCATTAGAACATATGCATATTACATATCTTCGGTAATATTGTGTTACAAATAGACTTGCATTGAGTTCACTTGAAATATTTCAATTTTATTCAAGTTACTATATTAGGAATACTGGTTATATAGTAGCTTGACAGCATTGTGTAATTTCAAAGGACTGGGCACAAATCTTTCAAGAGGGAATAAGTATGTTCCTTCCCAGGATATTTTTTTTGTTGATTTGGTTTGGTTTGGTTTGGTTTGGTTTTTTGTTGTTCTCCATTGGAACAACCACAAATTACTTCTCTGCAACACTTTTAATGAGACATAATGATGAACGCTCTGTCTGGTAAAGCAGTGGAAACAGAAATTTATCAAAGTAAGAAAACTCTAACCTCCTTTCTACCACAGGCAGACTTAAAAGAGCACTCCTAAGGCTTTATAGACATTTCAGAGTTTAAAAAAAATAAAAATAATTTTAGATGTTGGTATACAGTACTGCTCAAAACCATAGTCCAAGTCATATATGGACTCTCATACTCCAGAAGTGTATTTGGCTGGTATTAGATAATAATTGATGGTGTTAAATAATAGCAAATAAAACATTATTCTAGCCCTGACTGGGATCTAAATGCGTGAAGCAATCTTTAGGGCTCTATGAACTTGCATTTAGCAATTTTTTCAGTAGCACATTTGGAATATAAGAATGGCAAATTCTAAAGGGGAGTGGGGAATGCAGCTTAATTTTTTTTTTCTTGACCTTCACAGCAAGTTAACAGAAAGACTTTCCTTTGGTTGGTGCTTCAACTTAGTCCAAGGCATTTCTCCATTGTCTTTCACTCTGTGTTTCCCCACATTAACAATCGGTATGCCACCAGCCTATTAATAGCTTGTATAAGCATGCACTGCAGACATATTCACAAGCACAGTTGCACATATGGCTGTCACTCCATGTTCTACACTGAAGGATGGATCCTTGTGGAAAACATTTCTGCCCTCAGACTTCCACTAGCCAATTTGACATCTTCCCCAGATCAGAGACCCTTGCCAGCACCTCCAGGGGCACACTTGGGCCTCTGCACATGCTGACTCCATGAATATTTAACAGAGAAATTGAGAAGAGGCTTGCTAGTGATCCATCTGTTAAGTTGCTGGAGCTATACCAGGGACCCATGAGTTGGCTGCAGATTTCTTCCATAATAATGCCAAGGTTCAACAGATAATTTAAGGTATTCAGTTGATCCACTGCCCAAAGCTGACTACTGGCACAGAAAGTGGCCACAGTGCATAGCTGGTGACAGCAGATTTACCACTGAGTAAAGCCAAATCTATCTCTGAAATAATCAGCTGTGACTAATAATAAATAGTAACCTATTCTTTTTTAGGATAAATTTAGGATATTTCTGCCCTATTTAAAGTAGGTAAGGTATGCTGCTTCTCATCTGATTTTAGCAAGGCCTAATTTGTGCTATCATGCAAATAATATCCCTTGGACTTCTTGGCTTCAAGAACTCACTGCCCTACCCAGTGCTGCATCATAATGACTGTATTTTGGGAAGAGAGAATGTGAAAAGAGGGAGAATAACACAACAGATATTCCATTATGTCATCTCGTGCCACCTAATGAAATATGTTTGTTGCTTGGGAAACAACCTCAACATTTCTAATAAATCATTGATGGGTCATAAAAAGGTTGAGTCAGCCTCCTGCAGGATATATCACTTCTGTGTGAACATAGAAGCTGTGAAAGAGCAGCTAGGTTTTCTCACTCCCTTACATAAATTTTAGATTTTTTTTGTCCTTTAAAATTGAAATGATCTTGTTCTTCAAAAGTGAAGTAAGCCACATTATTACTTTTCAAACAAGTTCAACTATTTTAAAACAAAGGTTAGAACAGTTGGTCATTTTTTCTCAGCATGAAGCAACAGTTTTACCTTCAGATTGGATCTGCCTGCATTTTCTTTTTTTCTCTGTGTCCTCTCCCATCTCACAATCTCCATGAGAGTCATTCAAAGCTGGAACAAACCTCTAAAGGTTTGCTCCTTTAGAAATTTTTTAGCTTGTTAAAGTAAAATTCTTAACAAATTAGGTTAGTTGACACCATATGAACTGGATGTCAGCCAATACAGGGAGAAGCTGTGTTCAACATAATGGTCTCTAGTAATTCTTAAATTCTGAAAGACAAAAATATAAACCTGTCTACTGTGTTATGGTGCTGAAAAAAGACTTCTATTTCTCCACATTGACAGCAATTGGCAGTCTAATGAAAGCTCACTCAGTTGTTAAAACCATGTCTAAACACAGTAAAAATGCCCAAATGCATTAAAGCCCTTAAGTACCATTAAAAAGACAGTTAGTGAAACTAAGGCTCTGGTTTGACGGCGCCATAAAGCTCTCTTGAGTTCTGCAACTTAATAGTGTAGCAATATGATGCATAGTCCAGCTCTGGCTGAAACTCATAATCTTGAAAAAAATTTACCCTTTTTTTTCTGACAGCCTCCTTCCGTAGAGGTGTGTTGGTTCATGAACATCTGGTCCATGCAAGAATTTCTCTAGACTTTTCCATTTGGTCTAGTCCTGCCGTTCCTGCTCTGTATCTTCAGAGTACTGTAGATATCACCAGCCTTCTCTAAACATGATCTGAGAGCTTCCATTTTGGCTGTATTTCCATTTTTGTTTCTCATTGTGGTTGAATCTTTTCTGATCAGGTACTTCTGTGCCAGCTTTAAGTAGTTAGACCTTTGGCACTCAGCAGCGGGTATAAACAGTGTCTGAGTTTGTCCATTTCATTGCTTTGCTTTTGTGTGTTTGGTGGCTTTGCTTTTCCTGAAGTCTTGTCTTTTGGTATCCAAACAAGAGCTGTTGGCCCTACCAGAACTCTGGCAGTACACATTAGGAAATTGTCTGCCATTCTCTTCTGCACAGATGCTTCAGTGTAGACTCCAAAGCAATCTGGAACAAGACAGGCCAAGATTGGGTTCCGTAAGAGACTACAAACAAAGCCAAAGAATAGACAATCTTGTGCTTCAAGATTGTTTCCTACTACTATTCTTTAGTAGGAAGCACTCCAGAGTGCCTGAGGATGCCTTTTAATCCTAATTCATTTCACACAAGGAAGAGAGATATCCCAAAAAAATCATGACAGAGCTATTCAGAGAGTGGAACTTTGCCATTACCCATTAACCAGAAACAAACAATTGATCAGCTTGTCACAGACTAGACAATGTAGCCTTTTTTTCCAGCTGTTTGGAGAGGAAGGCTTAATGTCATTTTATGGAGATGCAGTTAAACCTTGGATGCTTGGCCAAAAAGCTAATAATTCCATGCTGATAGTCACCCACCTGCATCAGTTCCATTCTATTTGTCTAAGCCTACCTCACACCAAGGGTTTTCAACAAAAGCATCCTACACTTTGGGTCTGGGAGCCACCCTAACTGGAGTCATACTCATTCCACACACAGTCTCCACATTTGATTAGGCTGTAACCAAAAGACAGAGTCTATTTAGAAATCTCTGAGGACATCTACACATGTACAAAAATCTCAGTGACAGTTCATTACAGTCAGGAAAGCATTTGGTGAAGTAAGGCCAGCCTGTATTCACATTTCCCCTCCTGAATAATTACTAATCATATGTTACATCTCAGAAATGTGGTATAAGACTGAACTGTAGTTCAAAACACTGATACAGCATCCACCAGATGGTCCTCAATATATAAAGTCTCTTCCTTGATCCTGTGTGGGATGCTTTTCCTGACCATGATTTCAGCATTCGCCTCAGTCACCACGCATGATAGCAGTATCATTCTGTATTTGGCTAGACTTCCATCAACCACGAAGAAAAGAAGTTTCATCAGCATGTCTCATCACAGCCATTTTAAAGACACTAGCACAAGCCATGGCAGAGAGCATCACCAACATTTTCAGTTATTTTACACTCATTAGTTTCAGCTGGATTGATACTATTTTCTAATTTCAGATGGATTTGGCATAGTAGAGGTAACAGTAGCACACAGGTAACCCTGCTAGGATAGGTGCCTAGGACACACCAGGTGAGTTAGATGCTGGACATGATATTAGATATTTCTCCATTGACTGCAGGATATCGGACTACATGCCTAGGTTTTAGAGGGCTTCAGTCAAAACAAAATTAATACCACTTATTGCACAGGTTCGGGGTGTATTAAAGCCTCTAAACAAGACTGTGAAAGCAGAGAGAACTAGCAAATCCAGGCAAGAAAAAAAGCCACCATGTCTCTCCTGGTACAACTCAGTGCTAATGGAGCGCCAGCCCTTTTTCACCAGTACCTGCCTTACAATTGGATAGTTGACATTCTGCTGATCCAAGTGATGCTCTGGATGCAGGTGTTGGTATATGTGACTAGCCTAGGAATTCCAGCCGTTTTCACAGTGGAGCTGCTATACATGAGATGCCTTTGAAAAAATTCAACTCAGGGCCCATGGTTGGTTTCTATTGGTCCTTAACCACTTTGTCCCCTCCTCAAGACTGTCCAAGGCCACTGAGAGTGACTGCTGCACAATAGATTTGCCCTCATCCCTAACTACAGTGCCTTTACCAGCAATAATTATGACTCAGAGCTCAGAAATTCCCCAAGGGACTTATCAGGAAGAGGTCTCTCATCTAACTAGCAAAATCTTCAAACTGCAAGAGATCAACGGCAGCCTGAAGAACCATCCCACATCTTCATTGCCAATATGCGGTGTGGACAAGAAGCTGCATGTACCTCAAGAAGCCAATCACTGCATGCAGCAGTCTTAACCACACCAGTTACATGCATGTTATTTGTTCTGCAGCAGTCATCAGACCAGATCATGCTATTTGACATCTTCTGTACAGTTTAGGTTGTCAGTGTCCTACACACATGGTTAGACAAGGATTTCTAATGCTTACATGTTTGAAATGAGGCTTTGGATGTGAACCACTCTTCAGACACCTTCCTGCTCAGAGGCACTGTGTTCTGCCAGTTCTCTCCTGACAATCTGAGATCCTCAGATTAGCCAGTAGTTGTTCCAACCACTTCCAGTATAGTCCACTTAACACGTAAAGCAGTAGTCACAGGAATTTTATCTTCAGCACCCCTCTAAAAGACTATGAGAAAATGTTAGTCAACTACAGACATACTCCCCAGGGTTTTGGAAGCTGGTTTTAGGAGAATATTACCATGGGCAACTCACTTTCTGAGCAGTTTATGAAGGTAGATTCATTACCACAGTAAATCTGATATTGCCTGATGGTCAAAATCTGCAATGAGGTTTGTCCCAACACCCTGTTGAGCAAAGCTAATTACCAGACAACCTCTGTGGACCCTTACAAGTTTCTCCATCTGAGGACCCAATTAGACAAGAAGAATTTGTAAACCATGTTAGATGCTTAATGGTGGGAGGCATCTGAAGTCAAAGTTGGAGTTAATATAGACACACCATTATGCAAGGCTGTATAACTTTGATCCCATGAAAAATAGTCAGTTCTTGTAACACTGAATTTAGAGGGCGATTAGTTTTACATGGACAAAGAAAGAAATCTTGGGAAGAGATATTACTGTTTATACCCTTAGTTAAAAATAAAGAATTTATGCATTCACATACAAAATATTTAACATTTCCACTGAAAATGGAAACAAGCAGCACAGTTTTGACCTGTACAGTAGAAGGGTGTAATGGAATCTGAATATATCTTGCAAGTAGCCAGTCCTGTGAGAAGACTGAATGCAGCAACACCAACAATGAACAGGACGATGCACAGTACACAATTGTTTGTTTCTTTAAAAACATGTTGTTCTTTTCATAATGAAACTTGAAGTCTGTGTGTCCCTAATTTTCCCCTTTATAATTCCAGTCCCTTCGATTTCCCCAAAACATCATCATTCACATACTGCTCTTCTCATTTCTCCTGCCACACACAATGTATGATGGAGCTTGTCTGGCTCAGAGCTGTGATGCACTGATCAGATACTCAGTACACATACATTGACTGGACACTTAGATGCCCCCTCTCAAAATGGATAATGGACTGAATTTTAGCAGGGTTTCTCTCCAGAACATTCATAATGGTTTCTACCTAGCCCTTTCATGCCATATATCCAGGCTGAATTTTTTTGTCCTTCTGCTACCAACACTTCCTAACCTGATGAATGGGTTTCACACCTACTGGGCATGAAAGGTGTGGGCTGTTGGGAGGAAGCTGAAGGGAAAGTGACAGACAGAGCAGACAACATGATTTGATAAGCTAATTTCGTCAGAAAGCTATGCTAAATATGTAAGCCTGTACAAGATCATGTTTTTCTTTCTAATGATGATCCTTTTCTAAGGGCGCAGGCACTTGAAGAAAGCAGGTTTCTTTATTACATTTTAAAGGCAGTCTTCAGAAGTTAAAATGAGTGTACACCTATACTGCCAAATGAAACAGGACCACTCACTGAGTCTGAGTGGCTTGGTTTGACTGCATCCACACTGCATAGCAAGTAGCCCTGCGTCTTTTTTCGTTTGGTTATATACTAATTTCTGCTTACCTCAGATTCCCACAGAAATGGCTAGTGTCAGAAAGCCTGTCTGAGGAGTCAGCTGTGACCCCATACACAAAGACTTTGGATAAAGTACCACTGGCAGTTTCTACTCTCACTAAAATTAGGGTTCTTAATGAACAAGCCAAGGTCTCTTTTTCCTGTGGTCCATAAGACAAAACTAGACAGTGATGACAAATATGTCAATTCTGTGATGGAAAATTCTAAGAAGGAGGGACTTCTGGGTTTTTTGCACAGCCTGTAGGAATAATGAACACACAAAACACCACTGGAAAGACTTTCACCACCCCTCCCTCACCATCTGCATACACACGACACACACAGAGAACACCTTCCCTCATAATTCAACCTTCCAAAGTTACAGGGGACATTTCAGAGCTCTCCAGCAAAATCAGCCCTCAGAAAACAGAATTTTATTTTGTAAGACTGAACTGCTGTCCTTAGACTCTGTCACACTTCCTTTGAATATGCCATCCAACTAATGTCATCCAACAGCTAATGTCATCCAACCCATACTTTGCCTGCTCCATCCTCACAGGCAAATCAGATGTGTTTATTTCCCTGCATTTCTTGCTTGTAGTAAACTATCTCAAACGTGATCCAATCACAATCCTGTGACATATATGTTACTACAAATTTATAATGGAGTTAAATTGATTCTCCATTTCCACCAGCATCTCCAATGGTTCTTGAAGTCATAAATAAACTTCTCCTTAAAACTGTGGTGTTTTTATAAGGAAGTGTTACAATGAAAGATAAAAAGTTCTGATCTTTGCCCTTGCTGCTTATTTCTTCTTCTTCCAAAACTTTGTGAACACTGAAGTGATGACAAGAAAAATATTTATTCTTCTTACTGCATCAGGGCAGGGTGGGGAGCATATAGGAAGAAGACAGGACTGTAAGGAATGGAGGGGGCTTTGTAAGGCAAACCTGCGAGCCAGACATGAGTGAATGTTGCAGAAATTTATCAATGATGTTTGTTCGACAAATGTTTTCTATGTCAAGTATCACATTTTATGAACAGCCTAAAAAAGTTGATCAAATACCAGAATAACTGATTTGTCAAACACATTATTTATTGACTAATGGTTGGGTTTTGTTAGATTTCAAAGTCCTCAGTCAAGGAAAACTCCCCTGGGGCCAAATCCTGAAATTTTTAGTTTGAACAAGGGTTTGCTCCACACCTGAGTGCACAGCTGTTCACTGCAGTCAAGATGGTGCTATTTGCCTAGTAGGAAATGCATAGGAGATGAATCTATGCTCTTGAGATTCTGATTTTTTGATCTGAAGAATGCATTTCAATGGCCATTATAAATAAACAACTTTTATTCTCACAAATATCTCCAACATTCTCCCTATCTGCAGATGTTTGTTCAAAACATAGCTATTAAACTGCATGAAAGTAACAATCTTGAGAGGAGTCTCCATCATCAAACATTTGATCTTAAACCTATAGACTTTACTGGCACACAGGAGAAGTTTATACCAGGAAAAGGACTCAGGAGATCATCAGAGTCATCCAGAACTATAACAGGTGTAGCTATAGCTGTCATCAAAACAATTTATCATCTTATATATGCATTTAACAAGACATATCACTGAAATAGACCAGTCTTTTCATGTTCCTGGCATTACTACTGACCTTTCCAGACTATCCCATGCTAATTCTAGTCAGATTTCCATGGTGGTCATGTAGATCTTGCAGCATTGAAGAGAAATTTGCTTCCTGTTGCTGACCTTCATTTGACATGGTTAAGGAAAAGAGTATGAAGACCATGTGTGCCCACATGAGTGCAGGATGGTGTGCTCTAGTTATGGGGGCTGGAATCAGTCTATCGCTATGTGGGTATAACCAAAATTGTGTATTCTACACCCCCTATGTCATTTTTGATGGACTGTTAATAAATGGATTGTTTGCAGCAGGTGCCCAGGGCACACCTGACACCTCAGGCTACAAGCTGGGTGTTAAAGAAACCCTGCGAGGCAGAGGAGTGTTTCTTTATCCTCACACCAATGAGTCAGCTGTGATAACTCCCCTCTGGGGAGGAATTGCACCTTCACACGCAGCCTGAGGGGTCATGTCTGCTAAAGGGCCACCTTGGACTGATGTAATAGGCAGCTGCAACACTTAGACCATCAAAGATTCCAAAAATATCCCATGACTCACAGAGTTAAATTACCCATTGTGAAACTCCCCACCATGGGGGAGGTACTGGGCATTCCCACCTGAACATGAGTATCTATAAACTGTGTGTTTGGGGACTTTGGGTACCACTCGTCAGATCCAGAGGAGGATCAGAAGTTCAAAAGGACTGCAACTGCCACTCTCGACAAGACTGTGATCATTACTTTAACAGGACTGTGACCATCATCTGGACCAACAGGTTTCCTTTCCTTTTACTTTGCCCCCAGGGGGACCATGTGGTGCTCAGCATAGAGGTTGACAAACCCCATTCTGTTCTTGTCCCAGGGTGCTGGGTTATACATCTGTCTTTGGGGGTTAAAACCAGTTTTTTTCTGTATCATTGTATTTATTATAATCTTTGTAGTAAACTGTAACTCTGATTTATAATCTGTCTTGAGTTGGGTGCATTTTTCCCACCAGTTTACTTTTAAACCAACACAAGGTAGGAACTGGATGGGATGTCAATATAACATTCCATAAACTTGTAGAGTATAAGATATTTTATTATTTATTTTGCCTTGTATTTTGCCACTGCACCACCCCATCACTCTACTACCCACTCTATCCTCATTTCATTTTAATGAACAGCATTAATTTTGGGCAACTCTAAAGAAAATGTGTTCTGTGGAAGCAGGAAGCATTATTATGTGAAAATAAAATCTAACTAGGAATTATTTCAATACCTGTCACTGCTAATGATCAGAAGAAATCTTGCATTGATGTCTAAACCAGAAATAATATAATGTTTTACTGACTTACCTGTAGCTAAACAGAATCATATACTCTGAATGTATTTGCATATTGAGTTGAACTCTTCTTCACTCAAATTACTGCAGAGAAACAAGATAAATACTATTTGGTTGTATATGTACACTAGCACTTCACTAGCTTCTCTCAGGACTGCATTCTCCTGTGCATGAATGACTTGTATTAGCTGTACCGTATGCTATTACTACACAGTGATATACTGTTGTCAGAGAGGCTTACAAGGAGAATAGGCACCCTATGCAACTTGACATTCACTGGGGATTACACTTGAGTTATTTCTCATGTGCCTTTTTCCCCTGTTTGATCTTTATAACCATTGCAGGAGGTCAGCTGAAGAAGCCAGAGTTTTCTTAGAAGAGAGCTACTGATGCTAATTGCACTTGAGAAGTGTTCCACACAAAAAACCCTTCTGCGTTAAAAGACACCATCAGAAACATCTGATTGGATGCAAATCAGAGAATAAGAGCAAAAGAAGTGCCTAGCTGGAGATATTTTGATGACTTGATGGAACCTGGAAGCAGGTCCTTCTAGCTTGAACAGTGCGCCTGAATTGGCCAGAATGAATGTAAGTTCTACATGGACTAAATTGCTAAATGCAGGGCCAAGTGAGATTTTAGGTCTTAGGTTAGGATACCCTCTTTTCTCACATTTTCTGTCCCTTCCTCATTCTTTTCTCCTTTCTACAGCTCTGTCTTTAAACTCTCTATAGCTTAATAGGAGCATTCCAGTTGTACCTGCAACTCGGGACAATTTACAACACCCACAGGGACCAGTCATCCCAGAGCTGGTGACCTCCCTGGCTCATCCAGCCTACAGCCCTCCACAATGAGACAGCAAGGGCACTTGAAGGGGGTATCTCCTACCCACACCCATATCTGAAAACCCACCTAACCCCTTACTTCCTGATCCATTGGCTCCATGGTGCCTTCCTGTTGTCACGGGATGTGCCACAGGAGACAGAGGTTCCCCCATATGTCTTTTGCAAGAAGGGAAGAGAGCAGAGCTGGCAGGGTCTCTGTGCTACTGCACTGGTTGATGTCTACTACCTGAGACAAGGTGATATAAGCACCATGAATTGCAAGAAACTTCTGGTTCTCATTTCTCTTATTAGGCTTCCTGCTCAGAGAGGTACCTAACACACACACTTGCACTGTGATTAATATAATTGTACATAAAAAGCCCAAAATATTGATAAGAAAATAAATTATAAGCCAGATTCACTGTAGGGGATATGTAGTAAAATGAATATGAAAAGAAAACATTGTATATATGTATAGATACAGATATAGATCATTTTTTTAATAAATAGCAGATATCACCTTCATGCTCAACTTCGCTCACTTCTACAATTGTCCAAAGACATCAAATACAGTAATGGAAACTACCAGAACTCTTCTGATAGCTAAAAATGTCCAAATATACACACTGCATTCTCCGGGGCTTCTGTATAAATGCTATGCTATTCAGAGCATGGACTGACTTTCACTGTGTATGGTTTCATGTTGTATTTTCTTATTTTTACTGAGTTTGAATTAACCCTTTACCAGAAAAAATATTACGTACTTTGATGCTGAAAGCAGAGTAGATGAAAGGAAGACAAAAAATATAAATATCAGGAATAAGGCCAAGTTAAAGCACCTATTTTCAAAGTCTGCAATTGTGACCAAAGTTTTTACTGGAAATTAAGGCCTGCTATTAGTATGATTCCTCATGACATTACAAAAGGAATTTTGCAAGAAGACAATTCAAGTAAAGAAGCTAACTTCAGCACTCTGCAGGAAGAAGTAATGCTGTGAAAACAAAACTGCAGTGTAGAATCTGTTTATAAGCATTAAAACCTTTCCAGGTTTCAGAAGGATTCAAAAGGGGAAAAGGAGAAGTAAAATCATTAATCCACAAAACTGAGAACATTATAAACTTTGAATATTATCAAATTTAAAAGTATGCATTTTTTAATGCTAAATATAGGGTGAAATACTCATATTGGCATTACCAATATTTTTCCTTTTCAATAATTCTTGTCATTATTTAAATTATAAATTATTCTAATCATAAAGGAGAGACTAAAATCATTATGTGGGTTGTCTTGTTTACTTTGAAAACAAAAATATTGTAAGCAGTATATCTTACATTTAGAATGCTAACTAAAAATATCATAAGCACGCGTTGCCAAGAAAATCTTGAAATAAAATTTGAGTTCTTATCCATGGAAACAATTTTGAAATTTTTAAAGGTTTTGCTGAATTGTTTTGTTGTTCTGTTAATAACACCACAATTATGGAGGAAAAAAAATTATTAAGAATGAACAATTCACTAGACTCATTTTGTTGTAATGAACCTTCGCATTATAACTATTTTTTGCTGTGTAGAATAGAAGCCTGCAATTTGACTGTTTTAAAACAAGTCCTTGGATACTATGTAAGGTATGTTTTAATGGACATGTTATTTTACTATCTTGTATTGGGGCATTACCACACAGGGAGCTGTCTTGGAAAGAACCTGGTCATTGCTCAAGAAGCCTCAGAGAAGTCAGCAGAACTTTTATTCTTCTTAACATGCATCCTATGTCCAGCTTATCTAGCACATAGCAAGAAACATGTCATGATCACCTCAAGTTGGTCACGTATTCCTCAGTAGTGGTCTGTCTGATGGTAACAACTGCTAAATAAAAGTCTGGCCACTAAACAGTGATGCTGAGCTTCTGCTTTGTTGCAATGCCCATTAACTTGGGCCCAGATAAAAATCCCCATGGGCAAAATGAGAATAACACCTAACTTCTCATACTTTAAATTTAACTGAGCATAGGCTCAGTGCTCAGTTTGTTACTTTATATAATCAAGGAGGAAGTAGCTCCTGATTATTTGCCCTCTCACACTGGCAAGACCTCCCTAGTCTATCTGCTCTTTGCAAGTTTGTGCTCACTGACCAGCCCTCCACAGAACACAGTTTTCAGAGCACTGTGTGCTTTGGGTGACATTTTCAGAAGTACAAGAGGAACTTTTGTGTTGAACTGTATACATATCTGGAGGTCAACACCACACAGCAAAGCTGTGTTGCCTCCCTGAATAGATAAGCCCCAAGCCCCATTATCAAACAAAGAGATTTTGGCTCTGAAGTGCCTAAGTCACTTTTGAAAAAATATGATCAGGTGCTTTCGTAAATGTAACTTGTTTGACCACTTGGTTCCTGAAAGAAGTCAGCTACCTCACACACACAGAAACTTTGATGGACTCAGTAACACACAGAAGGTACCGTATAGCCAGCTGCCTCCATCCTTCTATATTTAAAATACAAATTCCTACATGAAAGGGGAAAGATCAAGAGTCTGTGTCTCACTTCATTTACCCTCAGAAACAGAAATACAAGGCGATATTTTGAGAAGCGGCATGAAAAATCCACCACAAAAGATAAAAGACTATCATTTCAAAACCCGCCTGTTTCCTCAGAGAGAGGGGCTTTGTGATGGAAGCTCTCTGTTGTTGATGAGAAAGCACACACATATATGTAAATACCCAACATAGTCTGTGACACACTGATTCCCTTCTAAACATAGAGCATGTTATCAGCACTGCTGTACATATCAGCAGCTGAGGAGCTGCTCAACACCATGTTTATCTAATGGACCATAATAGACAGAGTAACAGAGCACAATAGACAGTGAGATGTGTAAGTATGTTCTGAGCTAGTACAAGTCCTTTTTTCTCTTCTCCAAATGGGGAAAGGAGGGGGTGAGGGCATTACACAAGACAGATCACACGGCTGTCCAGCAGCCACTGAACCATAGCATAAAGGCCTTGTTTAGATAAATAATGACTCCTTTACTTTATTCTTAGAAGTGGAAGTCTCTAGAACTGAAACATAATGTCCCACAACTGCTTCTGGCATCTGTTTTTCAGGGAGAGGATTGGGCCATTTATAAGGGGATCCATTTTCACAAAGGTCTGCACTGTTGTAGAGAGAATTCATCTCTTCCCATCAATAGATCCCATCCATTTACAAAGGGCAACAAGGCAATGAGCTAAGAGTTTCAACACAGTGTTTTGGAAATTAACTAGGCAATCAAATCATGTGTCTTCCTCAAGCCTCTTCTGATTATCCTACAAAGTGTCCCACAAAGAGTATACTAAGGAAAGGGAAAACTAGCATCACCCGAAAAGTTTGGATTTTAAGGTATTTCCTTCTCCATTGTTCTTTTGCTGGATTTGTTTGCTTGTTTGTTTGTTTAACTTTATAATCAAGAACTCTTTCAGAATTCAGCTTCATAGTTTGCTGAGTTCTGGAAATTAGAATAATGAAGCTGATATACTTCCATGTACAGGCAAAGGTTTTTCCTTATAAACTGAGTATCTGAAGGCGTTTGATTCACAGAAGATTTCCCTACTCATAAAACAACCATAGCAGTTTGAAAGGAGATATTTTCTCTTATGTCAGGAAGTGAATACAAGAAAGAAAGAAAGAATAGAGTAAGTAACGATGGTTTACTCCTGAATCCTATCTCAGTTTCTGCTGAGAAACTGCTTTGGAGAAACACCTGCACTGTGAATAGTTTATTCACCAATTTATTCCTTTTTCCCTCGCTGTGACTTACTAGCAAATGGCTCATGAACTCTATGAATCTACTACATATTTAACATTTATTCTAGTTCAAAAGCCACCTTAGTCTGTGGTTAGTTCATAACTTGGTCATGACAAGTTTTACTAGCCATTTCAGAGGGCATGTAAGTGTTGGGTCCATCCCAGAGACACCTAACTTGAGCTTCAATCAAGTGAAGCTCACTTCAATGTTTGGTAAATACAAGATCTCTCCATTGGCAGGGAGGGAGTGGGTCCTACCCAAACCCACCTGCGACAAATGTCAGGCAGGAAGAGGGAGTGAGAGGGAACAAAGAGGAAAGGAGAGCCTCCATGTGAGCTTACAGCCAACTAACAACTTGCTGTCTGGAGGAGTCTTTTGGAAGGAGGAGAAAATGCCCAGGAAGCATGACTAAAAGCCTGGTTATGTGGGGCTGTGTCCAAACAAAGAGATAAGGGTCGGGTAGGATGACCTGTTTTGAGTGTCTGGCTTTTTCTGCATTTCTGGGAAATTTATTACTGCAGAAAGTATGGAGACAAAGAGTACTTTTTAACTGACAGGCAAACACTAACAATATTCCAGGGAGACCTCTGCCAAGGCAGGAGAGGGAGCAAATCTTTAAACTGACTATACAAGTGCTTCTGAATTTTTGGCTTGCTTTTCGTCCTTATAATGCTGTAAATTTCAGAATGAACTTCAAGGGTAATCAGTAGACATTACTTGCTATACCCACTTCAGAGATAGTTTAACTAAGACTCAGGAAAACAAAGGGGTTTTACTCCCTGTGTGAGAGGAAAGATTGGCAAGAGCATAACAAAGTGGAGGGCATTTAGGAATGCTATTTCAAGTATTCTAGAAATAATACCACATAGTGACACCAAGCCATTCAGGAAGCTGCAATTACCTACTCTGTTTTGGAGAATACTTGTGACAAACCAGCCAGCTTTGCAAGTGGTGGCCTCAGATAAGAAAAAAAGTCTGTAAAATTCAAGCAGAAACCCAAGGATGAGTCACAACCAGGGTTAAAACTGAAACAAAAGCCCACATTGCATTAAGATCCTTCATTGAGATAAACACCCAAGACACACACACACACACACACACACACACACACACACACACACACACACACACACACAGAGTCTCTATTGCCTCCTACCAGGAACAGTTCAGTCTTTTCTTGATGATTTTATACACCTACCCTCTGGGGATACAGCTAACTGCTAGCAATTACCCTTGATACACCAGCAGGTATTTCCTGAGGGGAAATGACAATTCTAATAGCTAGTGGCTGGTAAACCTCCAGCTGACTGAGCCAGTTTTAACTCCTGACAAACTGGGTCCTGTCCATTCACCTTGTCACAAATACTTTATTACTTTCTTTGGAGAGAACTCAGTGTTCCCTAGAAAACTTTTTAATCAGTTTTATGAGTGCAAAACTTTACATTTCTCATTTCTATCTGCTTCTGGTTACCAGGCTGTAAAGCAGAAATCTGGAACAGGTCACAGCATGGCTCACGTTCCCCAGAAATCTGCTACTTAGAAAACATGAAGGTGTGAAGGTCTCTGATGATGCAGCATCACAATTGGTCCACAAGAGCAATTAACAGAATCCAAAAAATCTTTCCAGGGCTTCATTTTCAAAGGCGGGTAGGACCATGCCTGTGCGCAGAGCTTCCCCACTGCCAGCTTTGCCAAGTCCTTGTGGCACAGCCTCAGCACACGCTGTACACCTGCCTCAGGACTTTTCCATGCCCAGGAGCCACCAGGCAAGCTAAGGCTGGCCATGCCATGTAACCACTCTCCCTTGACCTGGCAGCAAGGGCCTGACCCCTTATGAACTGGGGTTCCTGGTGAAACCAAAGCTTAGCCTCTCATTTAGGAATTTAAATTACACTTTTGGTATTCAGTGAGCTAGTTATTCCCACCTGAAAATTTTAATCAATGACAACAACAGTATTTTAATAAAGGGAGAAGGGAAAATTCCTAACTGAGTAAGACAACTGGCTAATATGCACTACCTAAGCCATAAGGCATGACCATCTCACAGCTACCTTTGGCAAAGCTGCACCAGCCAGTTGCTTCCTCCTTCCTGTGGTGACTTCTCCTTCCCATTTTGAGACTGTCAAGTTTTCCCACATAATAAGGTCAGTTCAAGCTAATTCTACTCTTCTGTCTTTCTCTTTCCCACTGGCTCTCTGCCAGCTGTGTCAGTTAACTGCTGCAGTTTCTGTTATTTCTCCTCTGAATAAAAATATGCCTAGCACTAAGAGAACTATCAGTCTTCTTGCATAAATAAGACTCTTAAACAGGTTCTCACAAATTTGCAGGAGTTACTTAAATAGTCTTTCTTCCTCTAGCTTTCACATACTTACAGAAGAAGCCATTGCCTTACTCTAGTATCCTTACTCTTCTTAGGAATATTGAACAGTAACTGGCTAATACACATTTCTGACACTATTCCCAAACCAAACTATTCTCTGATCCATAACATGCCTTTTGTTTTCTCAGAAGTGGCTCTCAGGAACAACAAGTGACATATATAAAGCTAAAGCAGCCACTTCTCATTCCAGCTTTGGATCCTACGCATTCTCCTTGGCAGACACTGACAGGAAGCCCCTCTTCTGGGGACATATTCCTCGTGGAAGGGAGAGTTGCTGGAGTGCATAACTTTAAGTCAGTCTTCCAGTTTTTCACAGTGATTGTCTGTGAAACAGTCAGATATAAGACACTACTTATCTAGTAGGGTATTGTTACATGCCATTGAGTTCAATAAGACTTTTGCTTCTCAAGCGTTCTGACACATCTGGAAATTCCTCTGCTAAATTTCTCAGGGTGAACATGAATCCAAAGAGAAGCTTCTCATCAGCTCAAACCCTGAATGACTTTGGCATCAGTCTGTATCAGCTTTGGGATTTATAAAAATTAAATCCAACTAAATAAGATTGTAGAAAAACAAAAAGAAAAATCTCTTCTATTTGGTCCTCCATTGATGAGATAAACAAACCCATAAGTCTCCTACTTAAATATTTTCCCTCCCAATAATATACATACATACATACCTGCATATATATGCAATATATACATACATATATAATATGAATATATATAGAAAGCATGAATAAAACAAATCAAATCCAAAAATTTTGAAAATTCAAATCCAGATAGATACAATATGCAAACCTAAGGCATTGTATGTATGGTTTTGGCACCTACTATTCGTTAGCAATAGTTGAATGAATTATTTAACAATAACCAGGAGCTACCAACATTTTATTGGTTTTTACTTTTTACTTTAAAGCAACTTTAGTCTGCTGCTAGCTGACTTTGTTTACTTAAAATTGTTTATGAATGCTTTGAGAGAGACAATTGTTTTAATATTATTGCCAAATTTTTGCCATATTGAAAATGTGCATAACTTATTTTCCTTTTAA
Organism: Chiroxiphia lanceolata; assembly: GCF_009829145.1. NCBI lineage: Eukaryota > Metazoa > Chordata > Aves > Passeriformes > Pipridae > Chiroxiphia > Chiroxiphia lanceolata. The sequence goes on from NC_045639.1 coordinate 56,654,170, forward strand.
GACTGCACAAGAATGCTATGTTTCAGGTCTCAGTTTGCAAATCCTGCAAGTTCTCACAGATAACTTTTTTAAAAGACTGTAGTGCCCATGTGGCCAAAGCACAGATCATGACCCTACTGTGCAAAATTTCACTAGTTTGCACAACTTCCTCAGAACGTGGTTCTGAATAAATTTGTACTATATCACTGCCTCCAACACACAGTTTAAAATTGCAGTTCTAATAAAGATACCAGAGTTTCCAAATATTTGCTCAAAAAGGAGCCAGAGAAGAAAAGTCTGCAGCTAGAAAGTGCAATGCATTATATAGTTATGCATCATTTTTTGGGAAAAGACTACCAGCCACTAAAAGAAAGCAATCTTCAATTAACTGGATGACTCGAATGCACTATAAGCTTTATACGTGACTCAAATTGTCAGTGTTTGTGTGTCAGCGTTAGAAGTACAGTTCAGCTATCAGAATCTCACAAGTCAGAGCACAGAGGTGACCCAAGGGAGTACATGACAGAAAAGGAAACCAAGGAAGTGGCTGAGGCCAATAGACAAAGCTTTGGCAACTTCTTTATTTGCTTTTTTTGAAGTAGAAGAATATACATATGGGAAAAGCATTTGACTTTGGAGATAGTGGGATGAAGACCAATGTACACTTGGTACTTTCCCAGATCAGCAACTCACACTGGTCACTCTCTTTGGGCCATTTCTTGCTGAGGAGATTCCTGTGATCAAACAGGATTTTGAGAAGAACAATTTCAATTTACAAGTGATGTCTCCACACTCTCTGACTTGGCTTGACAGCAGTGTACAACAGTTCCCTGGCCACCCAGGGAGAGTTTTCCTCCATGACTCCAGGCAGTCAGGTTTTTGCTCCCTTCTTGCAGCCTCAACCCAGTATTGCACTGACAAGCACTGAACCAGTTTCACATTTTTTGTAAGGTTCTGTGCAAAGGTTATGGGATGCACACTAAGCTTAACAGACTGATTTAACATGAAATATTTATAGGTTATTTAGATTATACTCAGTTTAATGTCTGGAAGTAGACCACAGTTGGTTTTTTCTGCAAGTACCTGCAAACATTTTTCATTGGTCTCCAACAGTAATCGGGGGAGGGGGTAAACAAAAAACATAAGGAACTAAGGCAATCTCTGCACTCTTCTTTATGATTAAAGTATTCCCAATCTTAACTCCTGACCAGATTTACGTTCTTTAAGTGTCTGCATTGAAGAATACTTCTTTGGACTATTGTAGTGACCCTATCCACTTTGTGAAAAATGATTCCTTATAGAAGTCAATCTGTAGTACCCATGTGGCAAGTGTTAGCCTTTTACATGAAGCTGAGCAGAAATATGGGGATACTTTCACCAAGGGGAGGAATTGACTCTCAGGGAAAAAGTAGCTGATGTCTGACCATAATAATTTAAATATTGTTCCGGTGGTTTTGGCAACTCTCTATCAAAACACAACTAATATATACCATAATTAGAAACAAGGCAATGAGATGGAGAAGGTAATACTTGATGAAAATGAAAACGTATAATGGAGATTGGTCTCTGGAGAGAGAAGCAAGGGATTTTGAATAATCATGTTTGTGTACACAGAAAACAAAAGAATTAAAAACACAGTTACTGGGTGCAGAAAGGAGAACAGAAAGAGTAAATACCAAAATATCTGTAACAAACAGGCATAGTCAGAAGAGTAGCTGATGTCCAGATGCAGTTGGCATTCAGCAGTGAGTGCAAGTGATACATTTATTATAATGGGCAGAAAACCAAATGAGTATAAATTGTAGAGAGGACATAAAGAGGAAAAAGAAGAAACGTGGCCTGCTTTTGTTGTAAACCATGCCATTAGGTAAATTATGGAAGGGGAAGAGAATGTCATAAGAGACTGAGAGCAAAGACTTGAGAAAAAGATCAGTAACATGACTTAGAAGTTAAAATAGACACAAATGTAAAATGAAGTCTGCAGTTATTCCTTGAAGAGAAAGGGATTACCGTCAACAGAATTCCACAACTACTTTCAACTTTGTCCCGCCCTGTGGGGTTAGAGTTATTTAACTGAAGTGCATTTCTCAATGACTGGATCATATTCTAAAGTTCAGAATTACAACATAGCACAGGCAATATTTATTTCTCTAACAGCCTAAGGTTCATTGGCTCTTAGTGAAGAATTTTTATGTTAAATGACACCTTTCAAATCTCCTTCTAATGAAATGCAAAAAGGGAAAAAATAGAGAACATACCTTTTTTCTCTGACTTGTTTAGAAATTGCCCATCTTTTATGTTCAAGTTTTAAATAATAATAAAAAAATCATACTGAGGCAGAAAACTACACCAATAGAATTCAAGACAAGACTCGTTTCAGAAAAGTATGAGTATCTTATAAGACTGGGGAGGCAATAACAAGAACTACAATTTGAACTAGTTATTACTGAGTACTCTGCCTGAAATAATAAAGAAGATTTGAATTTCCTAAATACAGGTAGAGGTAGTAGCTACTCCTGGACATGGCAAAAGATAATAACTTCCCAATACACATGGGAAAACAAAGGCCAATAGAGAAGCCATGCTGCCTTTAACCTTGATTTGAACAGAGCCTGGTTCTGACATGGGAGATTGTTAAGACAAAAACTCTGCTACTGCCTGCTCCCCAGGGTGGAAAAATCTCATTTGTTCCTGCCTGAGCATAAGTCAGGACAAGGATCCCCAACCAGATCACAATTAAAGGCTTTAGGCTGCCTCTGAGAAGTGATTCCAGATTAATTTCTTCCCACTCTCGCACCCCAAGGATGCTCGTGTGATGATATAACTTCATCCTTCACTTACTTTCTTCATTGCAGGAAAAACATCAGTTGGTCAGACAGAAAAAGTTCTCTCCCTCCTTTATTTTCCTTCTCTCTTTTTTTTCCTTCTCTGTCTTCCTTTTTTTCATAATTTTTTTTGCTGCCTTTTGCTAACTTACCTTAAACAAACTTCTGATTCCCATAATCCACCACACCACCAAAACTGCAAGGAATATAAAAATAATTTCCACAATATAAAAGGTATTTTATTTTCATAGAATCATTACAGAAAAAAAAAAAAAAAACACAAACAAACAAACAAAAAAAGAAATCTAGAAATGACAATAGGGACTCTAGGGAAAGGCAAAGCTGTTGGCTCAAATTGAAGAGAACAGTCATCCTAGCTACAATCATCCAAGAGTTTCAAGAGCCCATTCCACAGCACCCAGTTCTACATAGGCTCTAGGGTCCAGAATGCACTCAGGAATGAACATGTGGAGTAATTAGAGGGGGGAAATGTGTTATTCTTCCTCTGGAAGAGGCGATTAATTACCGAGGAGAGATTTACAGAGTAACACCACACAAAACCACATCCAGCAACTTCATCTTTCCTTGTGAACAATAGTTGAATGATCTTCTAAACATTTTTCAAATCATCAGATTCCTTTTTCAATTGTTGTCTTCTATTAGTATCTTTATCTTTGGGTTCATTCTTTTCCCATTAATTTTTCAAATGCTCTTTCCTTCTCTTTTTTTTTGTAGTATGTAACCTCCCTTCCTGCAAGAACGACAAGTGATTTTCATCCCTTAGCCACTTGAAGCGCCGACGATATTGTTTAACTGATATTTCCCTTTTCCAGAACTAAAAGTTTGAGAACTCAATGACATTGTGATAGACAAATCATTTAAAATTAAAATAACAGCGCAACCAGAGCTTTTTGTAATGTCTAACTGAACCAGAACCAAGCTTTCACTATTGAAACTGTGCAGGGAGTAATTTCTCCTTTATACATGCTCACATTTCCTCTTAACATGCTCAGTGAAACAAGACAAATGCTCCAAAATAGGAACATGTAGAGTCAGGAGCTGGGTCTTTCCAAGAAAAAGGGGTAAAATATACTAGAATTCTCATGAAAGACTTTTGAATTTGTCTCAGGATATTTGTTGCTTTCTATCTGAAGACCCAATATTTGAATTCATTTTAGTTGTAAACCCAGACCTTTGATTAGATAATTCAGTACATCAAATTGGATTAAGTCCTCTCACACCCAAACCAGAAATCTCCTTATTTTCCTCAGTTTGTAAATCTCACCAGTTGTTAAGGATGACACATTAAAATGATGGTTCATAAAGCATATCAGAAATTTTACATCGGCAATGTCAGAGCAGAGAGAATCACAAGGTAATGTAGCTACACCTGATAAGTAAGACACACATACCAAATGGGGTTTTTTAATAAATTAAAGACCTCTGGGATAAAAGTAGTGATAAAACTAACGCATGGGCTTCCACACAACATTTTATCCTATTTGTTGAAGGATATTTGAACTAAGTAAATTTGATACACTAACAGAGGAAATCAGTCACAGTGCCCACTGCTGGTTTGTTGGGTTTTTTTAATTTACCTAATCAATACACAATATAAGAGGAAAAGTGCAAGTGCAATTATGTATTCAGGTAGTATACCTGGTGTAAGGTGTATAGTATCATAATATATTAATATAATAAAAAATTCAGAACATAATGAATAAACAACATTCACGTGGTTGTACTGTGTCCTGATCCATCATGTTTCCTCTTCACTCTGCTAAGTACACGTGCTCTGACTGCTGAAATTTTAAGTAGTCTTGAAAAACAAGGGAAATACATGCTGTTATTTCACTTACAAGGGTGAATTTTAGAACAAAAAAATTCGTAGATGAAAAGAATCACTGTTGAAATAATCAATAAGAATTTGAGCAATTTGGATTCTCAACATAAATATGATGATATTGGAATGTGGTTATGGGTTTGTTTTTTTTTATGGGGACGTTATCTCATTTAATTCGATCTTGCAATCCTTGGACAGCTTTTCTAGATGTGAAAAGGAGCACACAGTGTTGGTATTTTCTACAGTTAAGAATATTACCCTGCATTGATTACAATACAGTCATTTCCATCTGGAATCTGCCAGATACCTGGACCAGACCAAAACCAGCAACAATTGCATTTTAAAGCTAGCGAAGGAAGCCAAAGGAGTAGTTTCTCCAGTTATGTACTAAAGTGCACAGAGCTAGATGGGGAGCATGTGCCTACAAATGTGTATCTGTCACTGACACAATTCAATCAAGGAAGCAGTAAACTTGTCCCATGTGTTTTCTTTGTTAATTGCTTTCTTCTATTGTTCAGATTCCAGAGGACATTGGAAGTCCCCGGTAAACACACGGTATGTCACAAAGCTTACCAAAACAAGTCTTTTTTTTAAACATTTCTTTCAGCAACTTGTGAAATTCCTCACCTTCATCTTTCATTCCCCAGGGAGCAGACTCTGAGGAAGTGGATGGCACCGACAAATCGGCTCCTTTGAAATTACAGACCATTTAACTGAGAAAACTTGAAAGACATAATCGTTTCTTCTACTGACCTTGCAGTTCCCCCATATGAGCCTACCACCATCATATCTGCAGTTACAGACTTTGGCTGTCACTTCCTCCTGTATTTTTAACAGATGGGTTCATCCATTAGTACGCTTTTTCTCATGCCTGCTTTTAATTTTCCTCTTTCCCCATCCTCAAAGCAACAACTTCAAATGCAATGTTTCCTCTCTCAGAGACACATCACCCTTCCCAGCCCTGTGGAGGCCAAGGAGTTTGAGATCTCACTCCACCACTGTGAGGAGCGCACTGAGTGTCAGATGCGCCACACCAGAGAAGAACCTTTTGTGAAATACAGAAAATCCTTTCCAGGGAACAGTAGCAAGAAAAATCTGATATTTTGGGTTTATACTCACAAAAGTATAGTTGTTTTTTAACATTTAAATTTCTTTCCAATCGGTTGACAAATTAAATGCACCACACTGAGTAGGAGGTCCACCCTAACATTCAAAGTACAGGATTTTACTTGTAATGGAGAAAACCAAATATTTAGGGTAATAAAACCTTCATTAACTAAGAACTTTCAAGGGAGTTACAGAAGTAAAGCTTGGGCAGCTATTAGCAATCTGACAGGATGCTGTTTATTTAGGTCAAGCCTTCGGAGTGTCTGTTAGCCCTGTAATGATTTGTTAATATCTGTAATTTTCCTTAAGGCTAAACAAATGAGGAAGCCATGTTGTTTTCCACATTGGACCTAGCATGCTCCAGCAAATTACCATGGCAACCAGAGAGAGTATGCCTGGTGTGAAGAGAATGGTGTAGGCCTCATTTCCTAAAAACATATTCCTACTGAGGTTGACTCACCAATTAAAACACTTTTCTGTCCTCCAGGGTTTCATAGTGCAAATAGAGACATGAAGCCCTGCTGATCAGCTGCTTTACCTGAGCAATTCACTCTTAATAATTGTTAAAATATAGAAAAAATATCCAGCAATCAGGGAAAGAGGTACTTCTAGAATTTCATCAAGGACTGGATTAATCCTAAAAAAAAAAATTAAAAAAATAAAATAAAAAAAAGGTTGCTTTAAAGAGTGGATTGAGACAGTTCTTGTCGTGGTTTTGTGATTACCAAGTAAACAGCCTGAGCAAGGGGGTGTTCTCCAAACCATGAAAGATGCTTACAATGCATCTTCTACAGCATCAACAATAACATGTTTTGTCATCAGCCCTCTGTCAGTGTGTCTGAGTCACACACATTTGGTATAAGTGAGGATTAATTATAGATCTAATTAAAAAAAAAAGATATGAGACTGTGGGATGACTGTTCCAATATAGCTTTTAGGCATCATTCATTTTCTTATGATCAGCTGCTCACAAGCAGCTGATTGTTTTTATTAAACAGAACTAAACTTTATAAAGAAAGGAAAGCTTTATAGGACCATCAATTAATTAATTGTCTCACCATGTTAGCAGCTTGCTTAGCACACAGTTGTGGCTACAGCTGATTCAAACCAAAAATTATCTGTAATTTTTTTTTTTTGGAATACTGAAACTGATTTAGAAAAGAAGCTAGAGGAAACTGAGAAATATGATATAGCTGCAAACACTAGCAATAAACTAACATTTTTCTCAAAGTTAAATAATTGATTTAGTAGGTAGTCTTTGTCAAAAAGGAGATCAAGTGTGAAAGAAACCGTGACACTACATACTGGACTCAGTATAAGACCTGTCTTAACTCATTTACAGTTGATCATGTAAATGTCTCTTATTGGAGAATATCCACTACAAAACTCCAAAAATTTTCAGACTCTTCAGAGATGTAACTAAAACAGCCATCAAAGACAGAACACTAATAAAAACCATCTATATATAGTACTGTCCTGTTTGGATAAACACTGAACACATAGTAGTTTTTGGTTTTCAGTCATGAGTTTCTGAACAGAAGTAAATACAAAAGCATCCTTGTATTATTCTATTCCCACTGAGCAAAGCAGAACATGGCATCATGCTTATTTAGTACATGCAGGGCATGCTTTTATATGTGAGATCAGTATAAGACATAGGGTGAAGTAGTCTTAACATGTAGACCTTCGTTTTGTACTGTATTCCAAAGGAACAACACACAGAAGAAAGGTAGATCTGTCTACAGCCGCAAGTCCATATCTATTAATTTTAAGATGCAGGTAGGTCCCTGTTAAAATTTTACATACCTATCTTCTATTGATTTCCTTTAGAATCTCAGGTGGGTTTGAGTCCTATTTAAATACCTAAATACTTGACTGACTTCATTCCACTTTGCTGACTTCCTTCCATACCACAGTAAGTATACTCAGAACTCTAATTCAGAAAAATAGCTGCTTCTAAACTAAGAGCATTAACACCCACTCCATTAGTCTCCCTAGAACATGACTCAAAATATAATTCTGCCCACTCCATCGAATGAATGTGATTTCCTGTTATTGAATCTAACTAGCTAAATACATTCTGTTTAAGAGTTATCTTGTAGATAAACTCAATAACTGCCTGCCCTGGACAATCAACAGCAAATTGTGGCTACATTTTTAGCTCACTAACTAATCAGCATTTCCTCTAACAGTTTCCTAGACGCAGTGCTGTCCAATTTGACAGAGCTCATTAGTTTTCAATTCTTGAGGAAAACAAAGTGCTGCTATAAAAATTTTCTTGAAAAGGCCAAATAAAAATTGAATTTGCATGCACTTTTGCATGCTGGAACTGCTAAGACTTCTGACCTTAAAGAAAAATGCCACATTTTAAGAACTACTGTAAAATACTAAATTTTACAATGGATAGAAACAATATATGAAATATATAGCACCATAGAAAAATGATCAATTCTGACTTGTAATATTGAGCTCAGTTGTCGTTGACTCACTCTCAAGAAAGATAAAGCAGAGATTGATGAATTTCAGGGTAGAGATAAAGGTAAAGTAGGATTTATACTGGATGAGAGATTAACCTAGACAGAACAAGAGTAACAGGAGATTTGATGGAGGTGTACAAAATTGCTACTGGTATAGTAATAAACTGATCAATCTCTCCTTTTATTAAACTTGTCCCACCATATAACAACATAGGATTGCAAATTAAAAGGCAATAAATTCCAATTAGAAAGAGAAGTATTTACTTATGAGAGACATAGCACTGTGCAAGGTCATTAAGTGAAATACTGTGGATACAGTTGAAAAAAAAGGCTAATGTTACAACCATTAATACCTTCTTTAGACATGAAAGTCATCATAAATTAGTATTAAATCTTATATCATGGGCTATATAGAACTTGCAATTTGTCCTTACATAGTTCTACTCATCTATTGGCTTGGTTCACTGACAAGGATTTTACCTCCCTCCATAGAACCTACTGTCAGCTGCTGCCAGCTTATTCTTTATAGATTTTAATTTTGTTTCACTGCCTACTGGTTGTAATTATCTCAGATGCATGAAAATAACATTTTATCAACTGCTTTTTATCCTTTTCCATTTGGCAAACATTGGTTACTTTTGTGTGTTTTGAGCCAAACTGAAATCAACACATCTGTTTTAGTTTAATATCTAAAGTTTATATAACAAGACCCATGCAGTAATATGATGTGTTTACAGTGGTGTTTCCTACCCAGTGAAATCAGGTCAAAGCACCTATGCACTATAGAACTTTACTGATTATAGGAAATCAAGGCCTTGATAATATATCTTTACTAAAAGATATCTTTAGTTATGTCAAACAACCCTTTTGTTTTTGCCAAAATTATCAATTACTCAGGAAATAGTGTGCTCAGTTAATTATTACTTTGGAGTCAGCAGATGGGGTACAAACAATCTTAGTTCAAGAGTTGCAGAAATAACGGGAATTGTTTTGTTTTACAAATTCCCAGTGATGAAGTATGCAACTTAAATAACAAGAATTGGGTAGTGCTTTTGGCATCCCTTGATACCATGAATAGCTGCCACTGAAACCAAGAATCTTTCAAGTGACATCCATATGCAAACCTGCCTGAGGACACATGGGTTGAATTTGCTTTGAAGAGGTGCAACAAAGCACAAAATTCCAGTCTGTTTTCAAATAATCAACCCTTAGTGATAAGGGTATTTGGATCCAAATACAAATTGTCATCAGTTTTCAGATGTTTGTTCAATGGCTTGAGGTTTAGTCCATACCACAATGAATAAACAAAAAGCAAAACTAGTAAGATTTAGACTCATGACAACTGTTTCTCAGATTATAGTATCCTCATGTCAGGACCCATGGGCATCCATAAATCTTGTCCTGATGAAGCTTGCCACTATCACCAACTTGATCCTGTTCAGTCAGACCTTGTGGGATAGTGCCTGGGTTGATAAGCACCCTGCCTCTGTGGAGGTCACCCTCAGCTGACCTGATTTATCCTCCCTCATGAAGGGAACATGCTCTTGCTGTTCCCTGACACCTTAGGCATGTCTTTCTAAAAATTTCAACAGGACTTTTGTAATGACAGTGATTTTCATCTGAGTAGATGATTTCTTTAACTTTAAACTCAGTGTATTTACTTTGAGACCAAACACCCATCTGGCATCTTCCAGTGTGGTTTTTCCCTGTGCACCAGTTTGTGCTATTCTGAGTACTTGTACCCACCAACAGAAAGCATGTATGACAGTGCTTAGGAGTTGAAAAATAGTCCCACAGTTAATTTCCAAGGAGAATGCAAAAGTACAGCGGTTTTCTACAACCATAATGACCCCTCCTGGAAATCCTTTTCAGTGGGTTCCTGGGACTGTGATGGGCAGCACAGACAACGAAGTGTGAACCCCTTCACTTATGATAGGTTCCTTGCTCAAACTCTGTATTTGGCCTTCTCTGCAGCTCCAGAGTTTAAATTGCTTTGTCATTGAGCTATTAACTGCATAAAAATATAACTTCTACGCTTTCTGCTGAACCTGTCTCACTGTCAAGAAAAAATTTCATAACTCATTGGCTGGAGAGAAAATACAGAAGAGAAAGGCTTTATTCTACAGCTTAGCAACAAGAGATTTTGATCAAAATGTCCTGGATTTTGGACTATTCTTCAATAATAGTTTGTGATTTCTATCAAGTAATTGTTTAACGTAAAATATACAAATATTTGAAAATGGGACGAGTTTCCTCCTTCTGTCTCTTACAAATTAGACTAAAAAACCTCTTCTAATGATACATTCAATGGACCACAAACCACCTAATTTGTTCAGTGTCTTTGGCTCACCTGGATTTCTTTGTCAGAGAAGTATTAACCTCTCATTCTGGTCACACCACAAAGATGGTTCAGCTATAACATAAGGGGATTCACAGCAGTGCTAAGGGATCTACATTTACTTCATGATAATTATACTCTCTGAGCCTACTCAAAGGGAAAAGGCCACCTCACTATAACTAAAGGTCCTTAAATTTATCAGGCTCAGGTCAATCTCTCAGTTCACAGAAGTGATCAAGAATAATTCTCTCTAAGTTGTGGAAGGTCTAAAGAGAAAACTTAAGACCACTATCTTTCTAAATTCCTTGAGCTGTATTGCTAGACTTAGTTGTTATTCAGAGATCATTCTTCACTCAGATGTTATGTGCTATATTGTCTCCATGACTTCAGCTGTACCTTTTCCAGTCCTGTATCAGGAGCTTCAAGTTCAAAGAATTCTTAGTCAAAAGGATGAAGCCCCCTACTTCACCACAGCACTTTGGAAAACCTTATCCTTTCATATTCAATATGAAGATGGCATTTTTCCATAATCCTCTTCCACAGTAATGGGTTTCCAGAGCTAATACTATGAACTATAGCAAATTTTGGAGCTATTTAATATGTTCTCTTTAGCAAAACCTACATTTTCCCCTTCTACCATGTTTCTTATTTTCTACCAAATCTATGTTTTGGAATTGTGAGAGGTAAAATTGGGCAATAAAACCTTACATGCTGATATCTTATGTTTTATCAGAGGAACAATTTATATTGAATAATAAGCAAAACAATTTTCACTTGAATGACTGACAAAAGAAATCATTGTTCATTCTTGCACAATGAACCATGAAAACCAAGTCAAGGTAAGAATGAAAATAGAGTTGGTAATTTCATGCTGCAGGCAAAGCACTGGGAACTTGGAAACTGTCTGAGCTCATTGTCACTAGATTTCATTGAAACTCAAGAGGATGTGCTCATGGAGAGTTTATCTGTACATTTTTTCTTGATTTTAGTCCACATAGTTTCAACTTTACCCTTTTTGGTCTCACTAGGAGCTTCAGATCCAAATGATTTCTAAACCTTAGAGCAAACTTCACTTTAAATCATTCTTCTCATGGAACTCACCTAGAGTTAAGCTTTTTCAACCCAAAATCATGAAAAAAAATCATCAAAAAAACTTATCTTAAAAGATACAATGCATTTAAAAAGGAAGCATGCCTTAATGATCATATATTAGTGTAGTTTTATTTCTACAGGAAACCAATATGAGAATTGGATAACTAACAAGATGCCTTGCGTATTTCATATAATTATGAAATATGCTTCTGACAAAGCAATTCTCATTTAAAACAGGATATGATTGAGAAGCCCTCACACACTTGCATGATGCCATCCAAGTCCTTCATGTTACTTATGAGAAAGATGAAACTCTGATAAATTCTGTTTGAGGTTCTACATAAATCATTGATACCTAAGATCACAGATATAGCTAGTCAAACAATGGCTAGTCAAATAATGGCAGGGAAAAAGTGTCAATTTGCTGACCAGGAGGACTTGTTAAGAGTAAGCTACTTGTTGGGTCTATTAAAAAGGACGAAAAGAACAAAGTGTAAGACATCATTATTCAATTATTATATATAATCACATGGTGCAGACATCTTGAATACCATGTGCCATGTTGGACCCCCATCTCAAAATATGAGAACTGGAAAATTTCAAGGAAGAGAAACATGGGAGATCGAATGTGTGGAATAGTTTTTGTGCAAGGAACAGATGATCAGACTAGTGCTTTTCAGCTTGAAAGAAAAGGATGCCCAAGGGAGGATGTGACAGAAGTCTACAAAATCAATAGCATAAAAGGGTGAATAGGAACTGATTGTACTTTGTACAATCAATACAAGAGCACTTGCTAGTATAAAACACAAACAATTCCAAGAAATCCCAGTTCAACTACCTACCTTAATATTCCACAGGACTAATATTTATCTTTAAACGTACACAATTGTCTGAAAATCTATCCATTATGTTCAACTACACAAGTGCTGTCAGACCCTTTCTGAACATTAGGACAACTTGAATTAGGTGAATGCCCACATCACAGAAGTGGAAAATATATACAATTGGTTTAGAATGGGGTTTGGCTTCAGTGCTCACTTATGGAATTAATTGCATGCATTTCCTACTTCCTTGATGTTTCTGCAGTGTGGAAATGTAAACAGTTTCCCAGACCACAGAAAAACAGGTTTTTCCTGACATTTCTTTTGACAGATCTCATACCTATCATGATCTCCTGGTAAAATTAGCTAACAAATTAAAAACAAGCCTTTTACAAAGGTTTTTGTGTTGACGTGGGATCTGAAATTGACTCTTTGGACATCTACTCTTGTCCTCTACTGCTCATCAGTGGAATGTTGTCCTGCCGATACTGTCTGATGGCAATTAATATGCATCCCTGCACATTGGACCAAAGGCTCTGGAGTATCCTCTGTTAACAACACATGAAAAACATTACTCTGATAATCCTTCGCAGTGGAGGCATACTAATCAAGTGACAGGATCATTAAAAGCACACAGCAAAGATACAACTTAAGGTGATATGACTGCAACAGAAATGCTGACAAGAATTAGGGAATATCAAATTAAAATCTATGGTGGTATGTTGAAAATAACACAGTTAAATTGTGTCACTTATTGACAAAGAATGTCATGGATGGCAAAAGACTTCATGGTTTCCCAAAATTATTTAATACAATAATAAAAGGACAAGACATCAATACCTATTAAGCACAGAGATAATGCTTATGATTAGGGAAACACATGAACTGCAGTCTGCTGGAAGTTCATTAACTATGACTATAGTATCCAAAAGTGGATACTATCCAAAAGATAGTATCACTTATCCAAAAGTGTTACCCATTTTTGGTCACTTTCAGATAGCAGTTTAGGTGGTTCTTTGGTCCAACCCACCCTGACTGTTCTACCTTGATACCTTCAACATTAGTTTCGGTTGTCACATGTAGACATCCTCTGCTTCTTTTTTCCCATCAGTAATTTTTTGACAGAAGTACTGAGCAGTGGGTAGCTACTTCCTTGTCAAAAACCATGGTAGGCTATGTCCCACTGTGTCCTACTATTATTTCCAAATTAGAGCACTTCCAGAATACAATTTGAATTCTGTGCTTTGCAAGAATTCTGCAATCTCTCTGCACATTTGGTCAGGCAACTGATACATTAGAGACAACTAATCCCCCAAGTGGACAGGTTTGTCCACCTAAGCTCTTGTCATGCTGTGGTTTGTCTTGGCCAATATGCTAACAAGAATATTAGTAATAATTCCTATTGTTATTACTATTGTGTAAAGTTTGTGTTGCCCTCAGGCCTCCATGAATATGCTCTGTCATCTGCCTTTATTCATCCCTTGACACTTTTACAAATGGTCTGACTCCCTGCCTGTGATCTTCTATCCAGTATTTACTGTATTAGCCAAGTGTCTTCATTTTGTTTAATCATGCCTCTCATGGTCCATGACCCAGTGCAAGGATAACATTTACCTATCTCAGTTTCCATGGTGGCAAGCAAATGCTAGTGGAGCATCACTATTTTATCTGGACACAGAGAATAACTGGGATCACCTCTTGCTGCAAGCCCATGCCAAGTTGAACATCAGAAGTTCATGCAACCAAGGTTTAGAGATTTTGAACATCGGGTTGAGAATAACTTGCAGATTTTGGTTACATTTACAATATTATGTGAAATATATGTATGTTATAAATGTTGCTGGGCTACAAAGAGGAAAATGGAGAGCAGAAGTGGATAACCAAGCCAATGATATTAACTCAAAAAAACATTACTCCAAGCATGTTCAGAAATTCTTGTAAAAATTGTAGCATTCAGATTCCATGATAAACAAGAAGGCTGGTCTCCCTGTTGCTTTTGACAATCTTCTCTGGTATCTGCCTTCCATTAATTCCTGTCAGGTAGAAGGTTAGTGGAATGACTTGTTTCAGCACATTGTATTCATCTCCTAAGAATCAGCTGCTATATCTTATTCTATGCAGTTTGTAAAAATGTGATGATTCATTACACTAGGTCTATATGTTAATATCTGTATTTGAATAATACAAAGATAAACTTTCAGGGCAGTATATCTGGCTTACTATTACATGAATTTATTATTTGCGTTAGTCTGGCTCATCATACTTATGGACCAAAATAGATACAAGTCATTGTGCAAATACAGAATGAAATGAAGATCCCACCAAGAACAGATTCAAGATACAAGAATTACTGGAAGTGGTATCTACCTAAAAAGGCAAAGTTTACCAGTGGCCCCCCAATGGCTATTTAGGATGGGGGTGAAAAAGGACTTTAAAAAGCACTTTGAAGGGAAACAGTGAAGTATTTTGAGTGGTGAGGTGGTAAATGCTGTCTTGTAACTGGAGAGTCATTGTTCTTAAACTGTGAAGTGTGTAATTGATACAAAACCCCTAAGATCTTAATTACAAAAAAAAAAACCTGTATTTTTCATTCCACCCATTTCACATTTCAGCTTGGAGAACATTCCCACCACCAATAACAGCCTGGCCAAACCACTTGATTGTGTCACTCTTAGTGACTGCTGTGGGGAAAGGCCATTTATGTCCTCTGTGGCAATGAGTTAACAATGACTTGATAGTGCTCCACCACCTGATGCAATCAGCTTGCTCTCCACACATGGCAAACCAAGCCTGAACTGTGAAATTGCATCCTATAAAATGGTAGATATCTCTGCAGAATAACACTTCATTGAAAGTTTGCAGGTATTTTTTGCTGACTTGGAGAATATTTATATATTTTCCCCTCAAGACGAGTTTTCATACAGTTATTTTTTCCCCCTCAAAGGCCACTTTCAAAAATATAAATGGTAATTATGTAAAACGTGAGGTTAGTGCTGAATCCCTGATTTTGGTAACTCTCTGTAGAAAGGCACTGTATCAGAAATTCAAACAGATCTTGGAAACAAAACAGAGCACCTCTTTCCAAAATCAGTTTCACTAAGAGCATCACACATCCAAATTAAATGAGTTCATGTGACATTTCAACAGTCATTAATTTCTCTTGATACTTTCACTTGCTAGAAAGGATTAAGTTATAAAAGATTACCAAGTAAATCTAACAGCCCCTTGTGGCCGAAAGGGGAAGGTCCTGCCACTTCACAGAACACCACAATCATGGAATGGGTAAGATTGGAAGGTACCACTGGAGGTCATCTGGTCCAACCTCCTTGATCAAGCAGGGGCATCCTAGAACACACTACTCAGGATTGCATACTGGTGGTTCTTGAAAATTTCCAGTGAGGGAGACTCCACAGCCTCTTGGCAATCTGTTCCAGCGCTTGGTCACCCACACAATAAAGAAGTTCATCCTCATGTTGAGGTGGAACTCCTTGTGTTCCAGTTTCTACCTCTTTCCTCTCATCCTATTTCTCTGCACCACCAAGAAAAGCCTGACTCCATCCCCTTGGTTACCTCCCTTCAGATATGCATCCAGCATCCATACACTTCATCCACCCATTCGCACGCCATCACCAGCTCTGGCGTTTGTCAGACTCCTATGTAAAACAGTTCAGTAATGTGGCAACAAAAAAAAAAATCCAAGAAGTTAAACTTTTTCTTCTGGGTTAATAAATCTACTTGACTGAAAAGAGGCTGTAGTGAGTGTCAGAGCTAAATCAGTAGCAAGTCATAAGTCTGGGAGTTGAAGGGATGGGACCTCCCCATTCCAGTAGAGATGGTTTAAAAAATTGAGGTGAATGGATTGGTAGGAGGACCTTTTTGAAGGACCTCTCCAGTGGGCTATGAATTCTTAAAACAGCTCATCTCATGCAATTTTATCTGAAGAATCACATACTGAGCCTTCTGCCTGTCAGTGGATATACAGCACTTTCTTCTTTAACCCAAATTTCCCTGTATTTAACTTCTGCTTGAAAAAAAATGTAATAGGTTTCTGGTGCAGTTATCTAGGCACCATGAAATGAGACAGATGTCATGGCCAGGCCAGGCAAACTCACTATTGCAACCAATGTCCAGACACAGTTTTGATACTAGAGTTCTTCCACTTTCAGGAATACATCATGTTATTAAAAGAACGAGTCATCAGGCCTAGAAGAATGCCTGGAAAAAATATACACTTTTGGGTATTATGTTATATGTTACTCTTGATAGATGCTAAACTTGAAGTTTTCATCTGGAATTATTACGTAGAACAATCCTGAACTTGCACTTATTCCATGTTGTCTGTTCTGCCTTTAGCAATCCCAAATAAAAATGGAATACAATTATCTCATCCCACTCTTCCAATCCTTTACAGAAGCACTGAGGACTCCAGCATTGGACCATGTGGTTTTGAAGACAAAAAGCAGAAACAGCAGCAGAAGTAATGATAGTAAAAAGTGTTGTAAACCACTCTAATACTATGCCCATTTCTTTATATTTGAGCCATAATCTGAGGCTTGGCTTAAGTCTTCAGGGAAGCTTCAATTTCTGACAGTTGGAGTGATGCTGAGAAATACAGCAAAGAAAGGCACTCATCCAGTGACAAAGTAGTCACATACAAAAAAATGATATTGAAGATAATGAAGCTGCTATAGTTTTAAACAAGAGGTTACTGCTTGAGAGTCTCAGTCTGCAAGATCTACATGACGTACCCATGGCACCCCTCTGGCAGCTTCCATAAAGCTTTTGCCTGCAGATACTGGAGTTCTGGTTGCAGCACTGGATCTCATTGATGAAACAGTCAGGGCCACACTACTCTCCTCTTTTGTATGTACCCCCAATATCACCTATACAGCATTTTGTCCATGCATTTGCAGAGGATGGGGTGCTAGTAATGCTGTTTCAAATGTCACCTGATTTGTTAGCTCTGTTTTTATTCTCTCATTCCCCAAAATAATTCAGTCATCAGAGAAGTAAAATTCAAATACTTACAAATGACAGTTCATCTCACAGCTGGAAGAGATTCTACCTGTGTTAAAACTGAGATTAAATCAATACTCTGGTTGCCTAAAGCAAATCTTAAAAAATCCTGATTCTTAATTCTTGTGCAAGCTGCCAGAGTACATCTCTGGGACATAATTTAAAGACATCCACCCTTCTCTGGAGACTTGTTTATGTTGCCTTGCTTATTAGGCCCCTTGGAGTGAGCTGACTATAATTTCTATCCAACCTTATACTAACTTTATTTAAATCTAAAAATTTTCCAGTAATGACAGTGAAGAATGAACACAGAGCCCCAGAAATCTTTGCCCTACGTAAATTTAGGAACTTAAAACGTCAGTAAATATCCAGGCATGAGGAAATATTCACTCCCTGTAATGTCTGCCACAAGCTAATTTGTTGAAATACGTGGAACCAAGCAGAGAATTTCCAGGATTTTCTGGACTTAAAGACATAAATAAAACAGACTGCATATATTTGGCAGGAAACCTACTTGACAAGGGTAAAATTAATCTCCATACCAAGCATCAATATCAGCCTGAGCAGCACTGATGTACCAGTTAAATCCTATTTCAAGAGTTCTGTTAGGACTTCATAGGGCTTTGTTTTGGCCTCTTTGAGTTGGAGAGATTTTCATTCTCAGTGATTTCTTTTCTTGCCAAGGTTAATTAGATCCAAGCTTTGGTTTGTTTTGTTTTTCTGAGCTGAAAGGTAATTTTCATTTCTTTTCATCTCATTGTAATGCTAAGGTATTCATCTGAAATTTGAATTGTAAAGAAAAACATAAAAAATCATGGGACTTGCAACAGTTTTATGTATTTTGGC
This sequence comes from Chiroxiphia lanceolata, assembly GCF_009829145.1. Taxonomy (NCBI): domain Eukaryota; kingdom Metazoa; phylum Chordata; class Aves; order Passeriformes; family Pipridae; genus Chiroxiphia; species Chiroxiphia lanceolata. The sequence goes on from NC_045639.1 coordinate 56,672,514, forward strand.
AATACTGAGAACAGATTGCTGCCAATAAACTGTTTGAGATAGATAGGAATTAATTGGAGTCATGTGGTTTTCAGCTGATGTTGAGGGGGGAAAAAGGACAGATATTAAACACAATTCAGATATTCTTCATACAAAGGTGCTTGAAATGTGGGATTTGCCATATGGTCCATATATGTAAACATGTTTCATCATGATCTACAGCACAAATAGCTAGTAATGTGGACCAACAAAAGAAAGAGAGATTCTGCATGCTTGAGGAGATCAGTGGCATTGCAGTGAGCAAATTTGCTGAGAATGAATCAGAAATTATGTTTATACAGTGTCACCACCTGAATGGTACACTACATTACCCGATTGCTACACTGCTATACTATACTGAGTAAAGTGGCAATCCCTACCACTGAGGTTACAGTCTAGTTCAGACTATTGAGGTCTAAAAGGATTATTGTCTGATAGCTGAGGGTGAGCAACTGTCTTGGTGGCTTCAGTCTTTAGGTCCACACAGGCCTATAAACACCTAAATAACTTCCAGTCACTAGACATATCTCTTATTGATATCAGCAATTCTAAAACTCTATGAGGAAGATATGATCTGTTAATTGAAACATAGATGCACAATAAAGTTATGCCTGCACAAATTACCTCCCATCAGCTGAAAAATGGTATGCATGATTAGCTCAAACTAAGGAGCTAAGGAATTTATTACTTCGCAGATGACCAGATTCAGAGCACATGCCTAAATTTTACCCACGGTTAACAGAGTTAAAGTGACACCTGACAAGTTTGTAAGCTACTATAGCAAATTCAGGCATGACCTTTGATTTCCACTAAAGCTAGTGTAGAGAGCTATGATTTTATCAAAACACACTGTATATGATTGGAATCTAGCCTTAAAGAAAAAGACTTTTTTTCTATAAGGCTTTCATCAAGTGGATGCACACTTGGGGCTTGTGAGTAAAATTCCAGACGAAGGCAAATTTCAAACTTTTCCAGAACCAGTAAAGGCCCCTGTGAGGGGAGGAGATCACTGCTACGTAAACTTACATCTTATTTTATTGAGGTCAGGATTACAACCAGTTTGCAACTAAGTCTTCTTACCAAATAAATACCACATTTCCTTTGCAGGGATTTATGAACAATGATTAGTTCACACGCAGAAGGCATGCATTACTAACTCACCCACTGAAGCAAATTTCATTCCCTAGGACAGTCAAACAAATAGCTTCCATCAACACCACATTCGCTTTTAAAAGACAGAGAATATAAGAAAACATTGTTTGAAGATCAAGAAGTAAAACATGCAATAGGTATGCTACTGTATATTTCTTCATTGTGCTACTGAATGTTTATTTTTAAATGTGATTGGTGTTGAATTTTCCTGGAACATTTTAACTGAATAAAGCTGCCTAGTCTCATAACAGAATTTCTTTTAGACAAAAACAACAATAATTAACAATTAGGACACAAGATTTGACTCGACAACTTCTTCCCCAGAGCAAAATCTATTACTAGCAATGCTAGGCAGCAATAATTTACAATCTTTCATTCACACCATATTGCCATAGTGTTCCAGCAGAGAGGAGACTATTTCCAATATGTGTATCTTTTAGGTATAGGAAAGCCAAATTTAAGGTAATGTCCCAATATATACGGCGAATTTGATATTTTCTGAAGAGAAAACTGGTCTATTTCTGGATAAGGATGGTGTGTGTATGTGGGTGTGTTTGTGTGTGTGTTTGTGTGCATGTGTGTGTAAAAGAATGACAATCCAACCCTGCCTTCAGATGAAGAAAATTTAACAGAAGTCTTCAGTTTTGTCTATGCTAGGCACATTTCTAGAATATGATTGTTGATAGATTCTCCCTTATTTTCTGAATGTATGGAAGGCAGCAACGTAAGTGGTGATGAGCCAGTTGAGTTATGAGTAGTTTATAGTTCAGACTACCTACCCTGTTTAAAGACCCACTTTCAATTTCTTTGTGAAATTCTGGAAGGTGTATGCTAGGTTGAACTAATCAACGTTGACTTTAACTCTGCATAATGACAAAGCCATGGTGTCTTTAAAAGCCAGTGTTATTTTAAATGTAATAATGGCTCAGAAACAGAGGTCTACACCATGGAGTAGCGATTGGTGGACTCACAATAATGATGGAGCTAGAATTGAAGACAAGGCAAACAGTTTTAAAGAAAGAAAGGGATAAATCTGTAAAACCATCTCACTGTCCACACAAAGCTAATTCTAAATCCCACTCAGCTGCTGTTTAACCTGGGAGATGCCTCATCCTGAAGGTCACGGAATCACAGAATATGCTGAGTTGGAAGGTACCCACAAGGATCATCGAGTCCAACCCTTAGCCCTACACAGGACCGCCTGCAAAAGTCACATCATGTGACTAAGACTATCATCCAAATGCTTCTTCAACTCTGTCAGGCTTGGTGCTGCGACCACTTCCCTGGGCAGTCTGTTCCAGTGCCCAATCACCCTCTGAGTGAAGAACCCCTTACTACTCTCCAACCTAAACCTTCCCTGATACAACTTCAGGCCATTCCCTGGATTCTGTCACTGGTCACCACAGAGAACAAATCAGTGCAGGTCTCTCTCCTTCCCCTCACAAGGAAATTTGTAGGCTGTGATGAGGTCTCTCCTCAGTCTCCTCCAGGCTGAACAGACCAAGTGACTTCAGCCACTCCTCATACAGCTTCCCCTCAAGGCCCTTCACCATCTTCATTGCTCTCCTTTGGACACTCTCTAATAATTTCATATCTTCCTTATATTGCAGTGACCAAGATTTGCTTTGCAGAGGTATCCAAACTAGTTCCTAATACCGAAGTGATTAAGGAATTCTCTCTAGAGAGCAATAAGGTTATAAGCCTCATCAGAGGAGGTCTCCTGCTAGTGTCTGGTGCTGATGACAGTATTCTGAGAGAGGAAAGAGGTTGACTCAGGTCTTCTTAAGGAAGACACAAAGACGAACCTGGACCTCTTGCATCCTAAGGAAGTACTGTGCTCACCGGAGCATTTGAGGCACAGCATTTCCCACTCCTTTCATTGTATATGTTTAGGCACAGGTCTCAGCAAAACCTATCTGGGAAGAGCTGGGAGAGCCATGTTCTCCAAAGGTGCAGCAGAGTGTAGCATTCTCCTAAGCTTTTTCTTAGAGCTACATTTCACAGGTCAGACCATTAGACTTTTTTAACCTTGTCCACAGCCAGGTCTCTAGGGGTCACTCATGGCATGAAGGCATAACCTGGCCTGTAGAATCACAGCACTTTCTGATGACACACTGCTTTCCAGATGATGCCTAAGTCATTTTGTGAATCTAACTTGAAGTCCACAAATTGGGAGAGGAACAGGAACAATGTCATGTAGAAATTAAAAAAAAAAAAATAAAAAAAAAATAAATAGAAACTGGGAAAGAGAAAGGCTATATTACCATTTTAAAAATGGTAATTTAGACATGAGTTTTGTGGCATGGAAGAGTTTACAAGCAGATAAGTTATATTATTTTTGCTGTGTTTTCTTAGTTTAAAATTGGTACAATTGAAAAAGAAAGAAGGAATCACAGTGACAAACTGAAGACAGAAAAAGTAATTCTTCATTTCGGATCCACAAAAATGAATAAGAGGTAAGTGTCATTTTAAATAAAGAAACATGGAAAAAGCAATGTGCCAGCAGAACACTCAGGTTTGCAACACTCTAAGTACTAACAAAGAAGAGCAAAAGGCTTAGCTGTAGAAAAACACAGTTCTGGAATAATTGATCTCAATCCATTCCACAGTCAGCTGCACTTTAAAATTCTCTATTTCAACGAGACCTCCCAACCTCCTCTTTCAGCAGGAAAGTAGTTTCTCCTCTACATGCAACCACATAGGTTCTTAAAATACTTAAAATATATTTCATTACAAACTTGTTCTAGGTTCATGGCCTCTCAGCAATATCTGTCAAAGAACTCAGCACATCAGTTTGCTCCTCCCAGCTGGGAAGTGATATGGGGCTTCAGGTAAGCCACTTCTTCTCTTTGTCTGTCATATATAAAACGAAGATTATGACAATCTTCATGTTGAAAAGACAAGGCAAGAATAGTGACATTATTCAAATTAATTATCACAGCGACTCCTCACCATACTATTTGCTTTCTGAACCTTCCTTCAAATATTTCAACTCTTCTGGACTGCTCAGTTTGAAATCTTAAACAAAGCATAGGAATAAATCTACTTGTAAATACACCATAAGAAGGACATTCCGATTATCCCGAAGTTTTATTATTTAACCTGAAGCAGTTGCAGCATTTCTTGTGTAGGTGCATGGAAGTGATGGACTTTGTTCACTGAGGGCACACATTTTTAAGCTGTCTTCTAGTCCAATGAAATGTCCTCAGAGAACAAAATCATTCAAATGGTTTATTAATGTGGTTGTGTATGAGCATCCATAACTGAGGGGATGTATCACTTTTTTTTTTCTGGTATCATTAATGCAGAACAACATTTTGTATAGACAGGCCTAGGTATATGATATTGTTTCCCAGAGGAAGCTTTTAACTGAAATCTAGAGAAGTATGAAAAAAAACCCTCTATTAGATAATGACAAACCATCAATATTCTTCAGGACAAGTGCCTTACAGCTATGGATGACTGTCATAGAAGCAGAGAGTGAGCTATTGTCATGTAAGCTATTTAACTGAGCTAAACTACAGAACAGGACACAGCCTAGATGAATCAGGGGACTGAAAAAAAGTAAAAGGACTCTTCATATGAAATGGGAATATGCACCACACAAGCCAATGCTGGTAGGGGGTCTCTCTCTGGGGACAAGGCTTGAACTAGATAGATTAAATCAGCTAAAAGCTATGACTGCAATTTACATTCTCTGTTTTGTATTGCACTGTGGTACTAGTAACAGTAGCACACAGAGGCTTTACACACAAAAAAAATCCTTTGTTTTGCTGAGGCTTGTCTACACAGGGAAATTCAGTAGTATCTTTATATCAGCATAACTCCTCTTGTGGACACTCTTCCTTCAGAATAATTTCAGGATAATTACAATTATGCTGTATAATTATGTTACATAATTATAACAGTGAATTTCTTGGTGTAAACAAGCCCTTACTCTTTAGCTAAATCTACTTGAACCTTCAGAATTATGTTGCTGCCTTTGCTGTTTACAGCCTTCTCAAACGTGTCAGTTGTATGCATTCCCAGCCCACTAGTTGTTGTTCATCCTAAACATATTTGATTGTTCTAATTTGTTCTCAGATCAGTCCCTCCATCCTCATAGCCTTATCTGACATACAGAGCATCATATATTTGCTGGGTTTCTCTTAACTTCAAAAGCAAGACTTTGAAGCATGGCACATATGCCCAGATGCCTTTAAGTTGCTGCAAATCTTATTTGTAGGATCTTAGAAGGAATTTCCTTCTTATTGTTGAGGAAGAAGAAGTCCAACTTGCTCACACAAGTGACAGATAAATTCTCCTTACAATTTCTCAAGGGTCTTACCATCATCCTCAGTCTCACACAGCTTTGCTGCAGCTAGCTGAGACAGAGGCCGTGTCAAGTGAGGTAACCTTGTGGGCTGCACTAGAAGATAAAAGTATCCATCACTTCTCCACATTAGCATTCCTGTCCTCCTCAGCAACCATAAGCTTCAGTGGCAGAGCAAGATTGGTCATCTTGGCTTCGGTGACGGTGCAAAGTCAGCAGCGTTTTCATTCTTGTTTTCTTAGCAGTCTGAGAAGCGAGGTATACTGTTAGCCAGGTCACAAGTCCAGCATTTAGGGAATGCTTCTATACCACCTTGTTTGGAAGTGTGGCATGACACTGAAGAACTTTTCCCTGATATTCATACTAGCCTCTAAACAGCCTGCAGCTTATTTACTGCAGAATATTCATACCAAATTTCCCCCCCCCCATTTCTAAACCAGATTGTCAATGATATCACTAATACTAAGAGTACTGATGTTAATAATACCAAATAGAGCTAATAAGCTGTTATTTATAATTTGCTTGGCCTTGAAATTGAAAGCATTTCTGGAGGAGTTCTTGTCATCCCTGGCACTCCAGTAGCTGCAAGGGTGGCCTGTTCACCAGCCAGGGAAATCAGGAGGTTCTCCTGGACTGGATTGCAGCAGGCTTATAGGTGTGCACATCAAAGCTACTCCAGAGTTTAAGGAAGGAAATATAGAAAATTATTCAGTTTTGCTAATGGGGTAAGTTTAGAGCCTTAATAAGTGATAAGAAGTAAACCATACATTTATTTGTATTTCAGCTTCAAACTCTCGCTCAGTTTCATTTTGCAATCACAAATATACTGGTAAATTACTGTTTTTTCTTCCCTCCAGCCATTTCATTTTCCATCCAAGTAGAGCAAAACTTATTTTTTCTCTGATTACAAGGAGAATACTGAAGCTGCTTTTTGCTACTGCATTCAGAGGTTGAACTGTGTTAGTTCAGAAAGATCATGATAGGGCAAGTCACAAGGGAATTCTGCTGTGTCTCTAATTAGCTGAGTTACCCAAATAATGTAGAAGGTCATCAGAAGCCATTTTTACTCTGTTTCTCAGATAGGGAGAGAGACTATGTTCATCTGAACACTCTAATCTTATTTTAAAGAAAACAGAAGGAAAGGAAGATTTTTATCCATTCTGATAATTTGTTACATGCAGCAGTGCAGCTGTTTATGTCAGAAGGCGGAAGTGGAAGAAAGGCCTTTGTTTCTGTTTGGCAAATTTTCCATGACACTCTCAGTAGAAGAGAACTATTTTATTCTGTAGGGTACAACCCTCACATGGGAACGCAACAGCAACAAAAAAAGGCTTAGCTGATTATTTGGCAGCAGGTTAGTATTCTTCATTAGGTTATTTAAGTTTAGCATTCCTCTAGCTTTTTCCAGTGGCAGGAATAAAACTTGGAAGTATATAGAAACTCCTACTCTTCCTTTGTTCAAGTGTGAGGACAGTTCATATAGACATTTTACACTCTCAAGCATTTGAAAGAATTACACTGTAAAAAAAACAATAATATTCTCTTGTATTCAAATGCCTGCTCTTAGGATTTATATGGATGCAAAGAATATTTATATTATTATTGCTTAACTGAGTTATCATTGTGCTTGGAGCTGTACAGCAGAAAAAGAGTAACACTGCATCAAAGACTGAGTAGGTGGATGATGCTGTGATTCACAGTGTGGTACGGAGTGCTTGGGCCGGTTCTGTCCCAGAGCCCTCAGGTGGGATTGCAGAGCAGCGAGGCACCAGGGCTAGCACAGGCACAACAAAGTCAGGGCACAGGCAGCATTCACACGGGGGAAACAAAAAAAAGATAGTTTTTTAGACACTATAAAACATAACAGAAAGAAACGGAGAAGAGGAGGGTTTGCAAATGGAAAGGGTTGTGTCCACTGAACATGCTTGTAGATTTCTATTGGTGAGAATAATAACACGCATATCTTTTACGTAAAAAATACTGGATCTCTTCAAAAGTTCAGGTTAGGATAATATAAGAAGGGTAGCCAGTAACCTATTTTTGCCTTAACGAGTGTCTGTATATCATGTTCAGAAGAGTTCACTAAGAACTTCACTTCTATTTGGACTCGGGAAAGGAGCTTTGTTCAATTAGCCTCAAGGGTCTGTTAACACAAAAGTCCACTGATATTAGGAAAATTATATTTATGAAAAGCTAGTTGTGATCATGTCAGCAACTTCCTCATGAACTGAATTGTACTGGGGAAATCAAGATAATAAAAACTTGCCAAGTGGGACTAAATAATTAAATTTTAAATAAACTATAATTTTCAGTTGTGTTGTGACTCTAATAGTTGAAGGAAAACATTGAGAGGCAGGAAAGCGCATGTTAATATAGGAATTTAAGGATAATAAGAGAAAGTACCAATACTGATTAGGATGATTATGATGATTATAACTTCCAGTAACATCATAATGAAAATTATCCAGCCTAGTATGCTCTCAGAAGTTATATATTTAGTTAGGCACTAGGAAAAATCTTTTCATGCTAGGATGGTTTATGCAGTTACGGTAGAACTTATAAAGAAATAAGTAAAGGAATAGAGCTAGTTGATGGGAATAACAATGCTCTGTGCAGAGAAAAAGTTTGCCCATTCAAAAAGATCCTCCAACCCCACTAAATAGGAACAGAGGAAAGTAAAACATATATTGAGGGGAGAGGAAAATATATTGATATAAATCATTCAGAGGTAACACTGGGCAGCGTGGTGACTTCAGTTGCAGTCAATATTAAGATTTATTAATCTCAGAGATAAATATTGACCAAGGTGATGCCAAAGTCAATATTTAACTTCAGGGACCATAAATCCTAATAGCAACTGTAAGGAGTAGTCAGTATCATCTATGTTTGATATATATTTTATTGCCTTTTACAAGGATGTAAAGGTTTCTTAAAAGAGAAGCTGTTTCCTTCATTTTGAAAAGGTCCTTGCCTTGCCAGAGCAATCCAGATGTATATGCTTGCCTTTTCAAAGGTCATCTAAGGATTGGCATGGTCTCAAAATTGTGAGAATCATTTGAGTGATGAAGAAGTTGCCTTATTTAACAAAATAAAACCCAAGAAAACAAACAAAAAACCCAAACGGTTGGCAGCATCTTTTGAGATTTTTGTTAGCTATGAAATGCTGTCGTGCATGCAACATGTTGCTAGGTTATTTAACAACTTAGTGGAAAATAAACAATAAATTATGTAAGCTGTCTGCAACTCTATAGAAGTTTCTTAATTTTCCACTGCTCCACTTCAACTGGATCCATAAGATGTTCCGTACATAACGGTTTCTACTATATTTACAAATTGTTACATTGTATGTGTTACTGTAATCTCTTGCACATTGTATTTTTTCTGGTTTTGTTATTAATATTTCTATTAGATCTGCTTCTAATATGTGAGCTATTCTTTAACCCAATGCCTAGAGTTCACAGTGTTATATAGAAGGATATTTATCTCAACTTGCTATCTCCTTCCTCTTTGCTTATATTAAAGAGATGGCTCTGACAACCACAGCTAAGTTAAATTCAAGTTAATAAATACAAATCATCAAGTAAAAATCCCCATGAGATAGCAAATGATAATGTAGTTAACAGTCTTGGAACATTCCTAACTGTATCAGTGTTCTCCCTAATGTTCTGAGGAGATTTCTCTCATTACATTAGACAACGTTTGTTTTCAAAAGCCACTGCATATTTGACATTCACTTTTCTGACACATGAAAAAACACACTTACTTATAATAAAAGATTACTTGGACAGTTAAAAGATTACTACAGTGAGTGAGTCCAACTCTTCCTGAAAACCAAGTTTTTTTAGACCAATTTATAGGATCTAACCCAGCACGAGAGAATGATTTGACACAATTTTATGTAATAAGGCTTTAATTCTATAAAAAGAAGGCTTTATGACATTAAGGAGCAAGACAGTTAACCTCAAATGGTTTATTCATGTCAGCACAGTCCAAGGATGTAATTAGTTGTAATGTCCTTACCCCCAGAGTCAGGGGTTTAGAGAGGCAAGAGACACCAGTGGTATTGCCCAGCTCCTGCTACTCGCTCCCCAGGGGTTTGGGCTGTCTAATTTTACATCTCAGGGTCCTGACAGATGATGGCTTTCCTTTCCCAAAATGTCCCTACATTACCAGGATGACTTAGGGGGAGATTTTTCATGCCTGAGAAATAGTGAACATACATAGGTATATCTAAACCAATGCTGAGCTTGGTGCTTAGGCTTCAGCAGTGCCTCAGGTTAAACACTTGTTAATAGGTGCTTGTTAGAGGTAGTAAACATTTGGCAGTTTTAGTCTGATCATTTCCAGGACTCGTTAAATTTTTGACTGTCAGAACAAAACAATCAGAGTTGTCTGGAAACGGATTTCTTTATCAACCTTTTTCTCATGACTTTCCCAGTCTTCAGAACTCTGCAATTAAATGATTAAATTTTACTGATATTAATTCTCTTGGTTTAGGAGATGGCAAGGCTTGAAAATATGGTAACTAGTGAACACAGTAAAAAATCATGTACGTTTCTCCCCATTATGAGTGCTTGCAACTGAGCAAACACTGATACTGGAAGCACTCACAAAGTTTACACTTGCTGAGGGAGTACCATCCGAACTTTACTATAATAGTAAGTCAAACATTTTGTTCATTTTAAATATCTGCAATTATAAACAGTGGTGATAATACTGGGAAAGAATGCACTTCAGAAAGAGATGACTGTGGATATGATAGCACTCTGAGATAACATTTTAAGATAAGCGAGCTGGGGGGAGGGGGTCCTTTATTTATTACATCACAGCAATGTGGCTTTTGAAATGTTCACTAGGTAGCTGTATTTACAAACTGTAACTTTTGATGACTCTAACACAAAGAGAGGGAGAGTCATCCCAATGAGGGGGGTGAAGGGAGGATCACTCCATACTTTGTGTTTCCACTATGTGTAGTCATCATCTGGCATTTGGCTGGGGTGTAATAACTTGGTGTCTCTTTGTTCCCCCATACAGAATGAAGGCTTTAATCAGTTTTGTCAGAACGTTTGCTCAGTTAATCTCCTAGCAATGTGTGATGAATAATCTGCCTATTGACTGTCTCAGCAGTTGGTGGGTTCTTCACCCTCACCCCATGGTGAGACGCATCTAGTTTCTGTTGGCTGCTCATTTTCCTTTAAAAGAGGAGCACTGTTTCTCTTCCCAGCCCCCAGCAGGCACATCCCACCTATCCCATCCTTTTTAGCCTCAGACCCTTCTTCTCCCCTTCCCCTCTGGAATCTGGAAAATGCTGCCCGCCCACTCTGGGTTTTGTCCTTGGATAACTACTCGTGTTCAAGTCACCTTGAGCTCTCATACCATAGAGTGTTCTCTGTCTGCTGAGCTTCCTATCTTTATTTTCATACCAAGAAAAACAGATTTAGGGTGAACAGGAAAGTTTTGGCAACAACTGTCATCACATTATCAACACAGTGCTAGTGATGAATAGTTCTGGAGGAAAGAAAATGCCATAGGAAGCTCTACTTCACTGGGACAAAAATATAAGGGTAGATCTGAGAGCTTCCTTCATCATTGACTTGGAAGAAGAAAAACAAGGGAAAACCCTAATCAAAATATCAAATCTCAGTTGCCTGCAACTGTGAATTGACTTGACAGGAGAAAAATCCAAGCCTCTGTCCTGCATGTGACTGCACACAACTGTGGGGTCTGCTTGTGCCAGCTCTTTGCAGAGCAGAGAAATGTAGGGAAGCTTCTTACAATGGTTGGTAAAAAACGCCTAACAAAACACCTCTGAAAATAAAGGGTTTCAGCTGCTCTCTCAAGACAATATGGAGGAGTCAGTTCCTAAATTAGGCCAGAAATAAGACCAAAAGCAGTGTAGATTTTTGAGACATAACTTTTGGTTATAAAGGCTGACAGGGACACATTGCACACTGGGAAGGATAAAGAAAACATTACATAAAACATGGATTTGAGGAAATATAAATTAATATCTTCATGAGTTCCAACTGTGAGGTCTTTTCAGACCTATCTGAAATGCACAACTCTACTACCTGTGAATAAGTAGAGATGCACTGTTTATGTAATATTGCACTTGTTACAGAACTTCCTTTATGGACAAGTAAATCTGCCTTAGATCAAGCTCCAGCTCTGGTAGCCAGATTTCACCAGTGACATATGTGAAGGCAGTTTTTTTCTAATTCTTATGCAATTTGGATTCAGTGTCTCACTTTTGAAGGGTGTTCTCTTTTTCAAATTGATTATTCCCTCCTAAATAAAAGTGGCTACAGCTCCTCTTTGTATGTTCCTGTTTTGTTCTCTGCATTGTCCCACAAAGATACAGCACTATATATATATATATATATGTCTGCTTTTGTCGCAGATGAACGATACCAAAAGCCACCTGCTTTCTGTGTGTTCCTGAATACCACCAGCTCAGAGTTCACATTGTCTACATTTCACACCCTTACTTGCTATAAGGGGGTCCTGCCATTCCCGCTTTGGTGATGGATCTCTGAACCATCTTGGCTGCAAAACCAGGAGGGCTGACAGGATAGATGGAGCCAGGCATAGCCTGTCAGATCCCAGCACACAGCAGTTAGTGTATCCCCAAATGCGTCCTTTCACATTTACATTCAGGTCTTAACCAATGCTTTCCCTAGAGGCATAGCAAGTGAATCATTTCAGAGCTCACAGGAAGCACAGATGGTCAGCAAGAATATGATACGTGATGATATCTGTGCATAAAAGTATGCATATTTGAATGCATGTGCATGTCTCCTTGGAGCAAGTATATAGAATTTTGCTCCTTTTCTCGGGTTCTGAGAAGTTGTTTTCAGCTTGAACTTAGTGTCAAATAAATCTGGTTTATAGGTCACTTGTGATAACTTGTGACCGAGTCGCATAGCACTTGCTTCACAAGCAGATACCATCGCATATTATATCTTCAAGAATTCCTGATGCAAAAATAAGGAAAAGATTTCAGATCTTCTGCTTCTGTGTTTTGAAGCTTCTCTTGCAACTGAGAAATTTTCTAAAATAACTGAAATGCTTCATAAAGCACCTGACACAAGTGAATTATGCTAATAGAATGTGTGTGTGTACTTTACCATAGATGTATGTCTCATGGTTCCTGTTCACACCTCAGCATCTCATTCACACATTCTCCAGAGAAGAATCAATCAAAAGCAGGGTGCTAAATAGCACGCCTTTAGTTAACTAGATGTCAGAAGTTTCTATGAGTCCAAGAAACAGGGAAGATGCACATTGTATGGATTTTTCATTTCACTGTGGAAAAGATCCTACCCTCCAAGTCTCTGAGCTCTCTCCCCAGCCCTCACATTTCCAAATACTTTTCTCTTTCCCACTGCTTTCTTTCAATGAATATCATGCATTCAAGGTTCTTTCCCACCATGTGACTTGCCATTTCATCTGCTCCTCCTATACCAGCTCATTATCCTATCAGAGATGTTTTGAAAAGCTCTGTAGAAGCTACTTTATGAATTTTCAGGTCAAAAAGTATCGCCTTGCTACCTAAACATGAACAGAAATGTTTTGGCATGGGAAAGTGATGCAAGAGGACACTGATAAGAGAAAAAGCAGCAAGTATGCACCTTTTCAGCAGAACACCTGTGCTAATCTTAGAGCTCTCTGTTTCCAGAAGTATAGTGTCTTCATCATCTAAGTCTTTCCTCTGTATTGTAGACCAGTATCACACTCAGGCCCACAGACTCCTCTCATAGCTCTCCCCACCAGGCTGGGTCTGGCAAATAGATGCAGAGAAAGGGATAGGCTATGCCTAAGGCCCTACTTTCTGCCTTAACTTCCTTATGCCTTGATCTGACCTTCACTACAGTTTCATACTGTACCTTGTTCACCGAGCCAGAAGTAGCAGAGCTTTTGCTGAAGAGTTTATGTCTTTGAAGTTCTGTGGTCAGTACTCATTTTCAGCAACACGTGACAACCTTTTCCGAACAGATCAGAATTTACATTTTAGGATCTGTCACTTTGACTAGAAAAGAAAGGCTTCTGTATTTTTGGACAAAACCACCATGATTCCAATTCTCCCACTATACTCTGCAGCAGTGACCTCAGTGCCAGCTCTGCTGCAATGATGCTATTCCCCTTGTGATAGTTTTAGGCCTTCCTGGAAACAGCTTGTAGGTAGAAAAGGGGTCATACCTAGGTATTCCATCCCAGTTTTCTACATAAGCCAGGGTATAAATAAGAAAGGAAGAGAAGCCTTCACTCTCTTCTCTTCTGGTGAGGCTAAGGAACAGTAGGTCCCTGCGTTGATCTCGCTTATCTGGAAGTTGAGGCCTGCAGTGACTGCTGTTGTCTGCCATGGGGAGGTGGAGAGTGCTGGCTGTGTCTGGCAACTCTACTTTTCTTGAAGGAAGTGGTAAGATTTCATTTTGCTAGTTCTTTATTGTGTTAGTTCCCAGGTTTCAAGTGTGCATATCTGTTTTGTTTTGTCCCTTTTCCCTTTCCCTTTTTTTGGGCAGTTTTACAAAGTATTCTTACTGTATATAATTGTGATATATGTAAAATACATATATATTTTGGTAAAATTTGCTTGCTTTGGTTTCTTTCAGTTTCTACAATTTTTCTTTCCTTTGCCCAAAAGGGGAGGGGAGGGAAAAGGCTTTCACTAAGTTTCGGAGACTTGGAGGGAAGCCAACTCCAAACTTGGTCACCCCGGTACTCAGCACTGATGAGGCCAAACCTTGAGTATTGTGTCCAGTTCTGGGCCACTCAATTCAGGAAGACCATTGAGGTGCTGGAGCAAGTCCAGAGAAGCTGGTGAAGGGTACAGAGGGTAAGTCTTACAAGGAGCAGCTGAGGGAGTTGTGGTTGTTTAGCCTGGAGAAGAGGAGGTTCAGGAGTGACCTCATTGCTCTCTACAACCACCTTATAGGAGATTGTAGCAAAGTGAGAGTTGACCTCTTCTCCCAGGCAACAGGATGAGAAGACGTAATCTCAAGATGCTCCAGGGGATTTTCAGGTTGGACATTAGGAGGCATTTCTTCACTACAACTATGATTAAACATGTGAATGAAATGCCTGGGGAGGTGGTGGAGTCCTGGAGGTGTTTAAGAAAAACTGGATGTGGCACTTAGTGCCATGGTCTAGTTGACATGGTGGTGTTCAGTCAAAGGTTGGACTCAACGATCTCAGAGGTCTTTTCCAACCTGACTGATTCTGTAACTGTGTGATTCATATCTGCCCCCTCTTTCAGTAAGTTAACAATGTTAATGACTAGTCATTGGTTATCCTATATCTCAAAGTAACCTCTTAAAGCAGTAATTTCACATCACTTGTTCAAGCTAACTCCAGTGTGCCGGTGCTAACAACTGACCTAATCCCCCATTTCAAGTAGAAAACTTGCTCCTCCAGTCTTAGAAAATTACTGTACTATAGCATATAAGCAAATTGTCATATAGGAAAAAAAAAAAATAGATGCTCTCTATATTTTCCACAGTCTCTCATGCAGTGTCTCTGGACTCATCTCCTTCCTTTTCTGCCTTCATTCTACAGGCTTCTCCAGATTTTTTATCTGAGGTACAGATTGTAAGTTTATTCAAGGTACTTACCATATTTGCAAGAACCATCACAGATCTCTCACGTATTTGGTCTAGGTGCGATAAGAACATTTGATCTTTGTACATTAGACCCACTTAAAACCTGTCAAAGACATAAAGTGGTCTGCAATATAACATCTATTCTGCAGTGCAAGTGGAGCTGGGTGGTTGGTTTTGTCAGCCCTTTAAGACCAGATATCATGATTGCTACCTCAAGACAGCCACAGCTTGGAGAGGCTGGCAAGATGCTGATGTTGTATGACATGATTTATCCTGCAGGGAAGTAGCTTTGTGCTCCTCCGTCAGTGGAAGGTGTCCTGAAGACAGCAGAGGTAAGTGCTCTAGGTAAGGCTACAGCCCCTCAGGCTACATCTGTACCGGTAAAATAAGCAGTGCCGGGCAGGCTTCGGCACTGAACCTCGATCATCTCCACTGTTAAATTTGTAGAATGATTTTGACCCAAGCCGACTTGCACTCACCCAAGCAATCTCCAGGAAGACTTCTTGAGCTAGCACAGGCCAGGGATTCTTACTGTTAGAAAGCCTGGCTACAACCACCTTGCTCTCACTGGGTAAAAGTGTTTAATCTTGTGGGTGCAGGCAGTCCAGTGGCAGATGACTGCAGCAGCAGAGGGATGGACATGTTTGGTTTACTAATACAGATGTAGGCTCACTGTCTAACAACTTCCTGTGAAGTTGAAAGTGGAAACTTCTGAAGGAGCCCAGCAGGTTCCCATGGCCCAGATTGCCCATCTGCTAGCTCTGAAAAGTCAGATTCTGAATTCTCTGCTGAAGTCTTCAATGGTATTGAATAAAAAAGGGGATGAGACAAAGCAGATACAATTCTCCAACCTCCAGATTATGATCCCGAGGTCTGTACGCAGAGGGAAAAATGTAGATGCCTGGGTTTCCTTTAATAGATTAAGCAGTCTATTTGCTCACATTTATCACATGGGCTAATGTAAGATTTACTGTCCATAATTAATCAACCTTAGGCAAGAATATTAAGCACTTCTACTCCATTTTTCATTTTCAAAGTGCTTTTCAAACACTACCTAATTAAACATCAGGACCAATTATTTCCAAGGTACTTTACAGACACTTTTAAAAAATGAAATAAGCACATTTTAGCAAGTACATGAGGAATCTTTTTAAGTCAAAACAGCTCTATTTCAACCTGCTGAAGCAACAAAAGCAGTAATAGGACAGAGATTTCCAAACAGACCAAAGTAGCAGCCAGTTAGTTCTGTCCCTATGCACACACAAGCCAGTAATGCAGCTTCATTCTTAAAACTTCTCTTTCACACTTTCAATTTGCCTCTGAGAGGACATTTTATTAAAGAGCTGCAGAACTGAGATGAGGAAGAATTATCTCTTTGCAAGAGACAGATGTCACCACTGGGCCTGGGGCTCTGATTCACATGCTCAGCAGTAATTCATGAGGTCGCACCTGTAAGTCTCACCTCATTTCTTTCACAGGAGTAGCAGAACAAGCTGTGTGTTCATGCAGCTGTAGTGTCTTCACCTGCAAGGTCAATCCAAGGCCTGGTATTTACTCACCAAAAACTGATCCAGTATCCTTCCCTCATGACCAGAAATACAGTCAGCACTGGCAATTTTTGACCACCTCTAAGGAGAAATCTGGGTGTGGTGGGCAGTGCCTGTCATCCCACCTTCTCCAGAGGTATATGGATGCCCGTGGGCCTGGGGCTGCAGTGTGTTCTGCCAGACAGTTTTCCACTTCATGTTTGGTATTAGTGTGATGATTCCTGAGCTCAGGTTAGCAAGTTGCCTAAGGAAGGGCAGCACAGTACAGGTTACCTAGGGGCATGTACTGAAATTGTGGTGATTTAAATCAATAGGCCAGTTGACCACAGATTTTGATTGAGAGTGGACACAAAGCCCCTCCTGTCCTCTCTGTTACAGAGACTGTGCAGAGGTAAGGTGTAGACTGCAGAGGTGGTATGGTGAGTCTGACAGGTATCATGAGTCAGGGTTGTCATGGCTTAATAGCAAATGCTCATTTGTGTCAGAATCCTCCTCACCTTATTGGTGAAGAAAGGATTAACACCCCATAAATAAGCAAACAAGGGCAGAAAGTGTGACATTTCCGAAATGAGATAAATAAAATCAAGAAGCCAAATATTCTTCATTCAGCATTAAGAGTTTATGATCTCCAAGCTTGGTCCGGAGCAGTTCTGGTCAGCGATACCTGAGGGAGCTCTATATAAGCCAGCTCCATTACTGAAAGTAGCATAGCCAGGCAAACATGAGCTCCACCACCTCACTAGCCCTACTGCAAAGTCAACTATATTAACTCAGATAGTGCATCATACTAATGTTTCTTCACTTCTTCTGGGGCCAAGGCAGTTCATGCAGCATGGGTAACTCAGTGCAGCACTTACATGAGCTCTCCAAGTACATCAAGGCAGGGGACAGCAAACTTCCAGGGATGGTGTGTACCAGATGGTATTTTTCTTTCCCAGATTAGAGGTTAAACATGCTGGTAAGAATGCTGTGGGATCCATGAGAGACTGCCTCTTACAGAAACAATATGCTACCATTTTCTATCACCATTAAATTGCATCTGTACAAGGCAGAAGCTCCTGCTGCTCTCAGAATGAGCCAGAAGGTGGGAGCCACCAACGTCTCTCTCCAGATGGCACAGCCCCAAAATCAGCTCTGTGCTAGCCCTACTGGTGTTTTTTAAAAATTGACCTCCATGATGCTAATGGTTTCAGTGCTCCAGACTGTGAATAGGCTGCAAGAGTCACAGGGATGTAAAAAAAGTTCTGCAAGACTCAAACTTATGGCTGAGGCTTTTCTGCCTTATCCTTGAGTCCTGTGCTTGGGCACAGCTGCCTTGCGAACAAATTACAGAATATATTCTGGTTTACAAGTAAGCAAACCTACCTTCAATTCACAATGAAATAAGTCAAGTGTCTTTCATAAGAGTGCTAAATATTGGGCTTTGGGTTAGACTGTTGACCTACATGCCTCAGCTCCCTGGCTGTGAAATGGGAACAGTCTTTCCAGCAGGGACATTGCAGAGAGAATTTAATTTCTGCTTATAAAACACTACCACAGTAAAGTGATAATAAGAGTGTTAGTTTTACTAAACTATTTAAAATATCCAGAGTAGGAAAAAATGGTCCCAGCCTTCCTTTTGCTTGTACTAGTGTAAATAGAAGCAATTGTATTGAATGCAACTCACTTTACATGAAACTTAATTGAAATCAGTCCTTACTTCTTTCTGTGCAATTAAAAGGGATAACAGGATTTTTTCTGATCCCACTCACAGCTAAGTGACATCAATTTTATATATGAGGACCCATTTATGGAGCTTTTTTGTTTTAAAGTTTAACTAGTTTCAAGGCTTACACAAAGGCCTTGGATGTTTTGATTTATTTATTTCAATATTCTCTCTTGGGAAGAGCAACTTGGAGGATGTACAGGCCTGAGATTGAAAATAATGCCATAAAACAATACCTAAAACTGTTGGAGAAGTCAAAGCAGCAGATATTTTAACACTTAGTCATAGTTATGTATAAACAAGAGACAAAATAAATTGCATCTACCTGTGTACAGAGATTTGTGATTTAAGTTTTGCCATATATCCCGATACGTATTTTTACCCCACTTGCAAACCTAACTGTTCCAGGAACCCCGCATAGTGGATACACAGCTAAAGGTTTCGTTGATCACAGTTAATTCTGTTACAATGCCTTTCCCTCTAAGGTGGAAGCTGTTCATCTCAGCACCACTTGGAAGGGACACAATGACTGATAGAGTTTGTTCCCAGTCCACTGCAAATGTCAAGTGTAAAGTGTTAGTTAAGCCACCAGACTACATCAGGCTTCAGTGATGACAGAACTCAAGCTTTGAAAGTGATATTGTTTCAGACAGAAATAAAAAAAATGGAAAAGACAAGCAATTCTAACTTTTCCATTCCTAATACCTTGTTTTCCAAAAGTGATGACAGCAAAATAATTTTTGTGTATTTGTTTATAAACAAGCCTGAAGGACTGAGAGGGCTCATTTCATACCACCATATGAAAGATGAATGAAGAAGGCCCAAGGATGAATAAACCAGTATCAGGCCAGTACCTATGCTTCTAATTACTTCAGAAACCTGTTTTCCCACCAGTAAACCTGTCAGGATCCCTCCTCTTACGGGTCTGTGTCAGAAAAGATACAATAGGACAGGGGGACCTCAGGCTGGATCCATATGGCAGCTGTTGTGTCCTCCTTCCAAGTGGACAGAAAGGGGAAACTTCCTTTTACTTCTGATTTGATAAGTTAGGTGATAACTGGGGCTCAAAACAAGACTGGACTGATCATTTTTTCTATATTAACTTGCACTGCAGCATGGGTTTTACAGGCAATATTCTTACAGGAAAGCCAGTCAGATATAAACACTTTGTACAGTGTGACTTCCAAAACAACAAGCTTAAAATCTAGTACTGTGTAAGCCTGATTCTAGCCCTCTTATCTCCCACTTCACAGCATGATTGAAAGAGACTAGAACAAGCGGATGTGAATGCAAATGGTAAAATGATAACTGTGATGGTATCATTCCAGATTAGATACCTGATTAAACACTGAAGATAGTGGGCCAAGTAATGCCATACGCTACTAAGTAATTCCCTAGGCTTTCCCATGAATTATGGATCTAGGTTTTGTTTCAGGGAATTTACAAGATATCGTAATATAAATGGTCACTACTCAAATACACAAGTCAGAAATGCAATCCCCGCAGCAAGGAGACTAGGATACTTTTCATCTGCCACAAATTGTGAACTAGTCAGTGTTTGCTTTGGAGCTACTTAACAGCTGTCCATTATTGCATGCCACATTTTTTTACTCTGCACCTAAAGAATCAATCACACTCTGATTAAGAAGGGTAGAAAAATACGTTATTACAAGACATCCAAAGGATCTTGGAGGTTTTAGTTACTTTTATTTTACAACTAGCTGTTTATTTCTTTTCCAAATGCCAAGACAAAATCTCAGAAAAAATATAAATAGTTAACCCTTAGCGCTTACAGAAATGCAGTCAACTCTCCAAATTCACAGAATTTTCTTAGTCTTCAGCTTTGAGTGAGTTCCTATAGGTCAGTTGTTGGACGGGTGGGTGGAAAGGGAAGAGGGAAAAAAAAATTGGGGAGGGAGGGGAGAAAAGAGACAAAGGAAAGAGCGGGGGGGGGAACATAAGAAAACAAACGCTAGCAGGGGCTGCTGCAGTAATGTGTGATGAAAAGACTAGCAGCTGAACCAGTGCATGAGACTGTTCTGAAATTAAAAACAACGTGTATGTGTTTAACACATCCTATGTTATTTTTTACTTATATTAAAAAAAAAGGAAAGAAAAAAGAAAAATAAAGAAAAATAAGAATTCCAGCTGGGATTGAACCTGCAGAGACCCTTGAGCAGTTTGAATAATTATAGACTTGGATAAATTATAGTTAAACCATTTGTTTCAAATGTGCTACAATCAATAACTAAACCAGCAACAACCTTTCCATATAAAAGAACTGTTGCTGGCTTTAGGATAAGTACAATGAGCTGCAGATAGTTACTGGCCAGTCATAAACCAGGTAATGAAAAAAACCTTTCCTCCATAAAGACTGTGACTTCCAAATTTCAGTTACCAGAAAAAATAGCTGTATAAATTTGCTTGCCACATGTACTAAGAAAACAGTAAAGGTATTTTCCTAGAATAACAAAGGCAGACTTGGGTTTTGTCTGTAACATTCATTATTTTCCAGAAAAAGAGTTGTCTCAGTAATAAACTAATCCTCATTCTTAAGAGACTATAGAAATAGAGGAGGAAGAAGTTTTACTTTTGTGTTAACAGTGGCCAGGACATTCTTCACATCTTTGTTTAAGAGTTTGCCTCGCACCCTGTTCTTACTGAATTTGCACCAGTTGCTTATAGCAGGTACCAGCTAACATGTCAGATGTTCAAGCCTTTTCCTTTTTCACAGATGTAAGCGGTGATATAAGGCACAGATTCATGTTGAGAGTACCATGGGAATTATTGTGAAGCTTGTTTTATTATTCTTATTTGGATATGAGTCCTGTAAAAATCCATGATTTGGCAGCAAGCTCAGTGCCATGAGATTTTTCTGTCCAGCTATGTCCTGCAGGGCTCAATGCAGCTCAGTTTGACCACAGGATCTGCCAAACATGCCTCTTAAGAAAGGATAGGGAAAGAAGACACGAGGATTTGATGCAACTTGAGGACTGGGAAGAGGCTTGCATGTGCCAAATGTGCTAAGAACACCAAATTGCTTGATTCTATTAAGTTTAAGGAGCCTAGAGGAAAACAATGGTACTTCAGTCAAGCTTGTACACCATGTCCATGTGCTACAAACCAACCACAGGCATGTTGTAGAAGTCACATTGCCACACTTGCAAGAAGAGCCACAAGTGATCTTCCAACAGTAGTCCCACTTACCCTTGCCAGTCACAAGGACAGCCATTTATTTTCTTTCGGCAATTCTTCTGCATACACAAACACAAGCATGCACACAGCTAATGTGTCTAGCCAGCACGTTCAACCCTTTCTCATACACACAAAGTCAATTCAGTATTCACCTGTGGCTGCCAGGATCATCACTGAAGTTTGGCTGCCCTCCCTGAAGTCCTGCTGCTTTGGACGCCTCCACTGTATTATTTAAGACAGTTGGGGCAAGGGAACAGATGCTTCTGCAAGGTCCTTTTATCTAATGAAACAGAAGTGCTGCACTAGTAAATAGGTACCTGTGAGAGCACACTGAAATTGGGATAAAGGTAAAATGCAATTATTTTGCATTTCATAGTGAAATTTCTTCTTCGAGAAAAAAAAAAAAAGAAATCACAAGGTTAAAACTAAAAAGAAAGTAATAAAATTAAGAAACTGGGAAGCATAATGGAGGATCTAGTTCAACAAGAGGAGAATGTGTCAGAGCAGGAAAATTAAACTCTCTGCTTCTACTATGATCTCAGATTGGGCATTTTTATAACCAACTCAGTAAGAAAGTCTGCTTTTTTTTCAGCAGTGATCAGAACAGCAAAATCAACTTCTTGGACTGCTTAACTGTAAAAGATGGGTGCTGGAGAAGTCTTGTGAGACTAGGGAAAAGCAGTACAGCCCCAGTTCCAGGGCTAAGGAGAAGGAGTCTGACCAGATATCCTTTCCTAGAAAGATGAAAGACATTCTTACACACCAAAATGACAGTGGAACCATGACCACTAAGTAATGGAGCATTTTGTGTCCTGAAAAGAGGTTTTCAACAACTGGGCATGGACAGAATTGCAAAATTCGTAAAAAAAAAACCCAAACAGCAAAACCATAGTAGAAAGATGGAGATGTTGTAATGTGTTTGAACTGGAACAGGTTCAGATTTCCTATGCAGTAGAAGAAGGATGAAAAGTTTATTGACACCTCAGTAGTAATACCCAAGCCTCTAAGATGTTAGGAGTAACTGAGTTGCTGACACCAGGGCTAACCAGAGAGCAGCTTTGGATGGGAGCTGAACTGGGCGCATGGAGCTTGCCTCCCCTCACCTGAGAGACTGCCCCATCTCCATAGCACCTCAGCAACTGCAAATCAAGAGATGCTAAAGGCAGTAGACACCCATTTATAAATGCTTGGTATAACTAGTGAAAATAACTTCTGGAATTAACCTTCTACGCAGATTTTCTTTCCACATACTCTGCAGTCTTTCAGTTGTGCCTTTTCCTAAGGATATCCCCAACAATGAGGAGGGAAAGTGCAGTTTCTATTATGAGCCTTAATGCTTCAGTTTAATATGACAACTCCTCACCTGTTTAAAAGCATGTATTTTTGGACCCCGGGCCAGGTCACTGTATTCAGATCTATATACAATTTATCAAGAAGATCTATATGACACTACTACGAATATGATGCTGATATATTGGAGGAGTCCAAGACAGGATGGAGTTTTCGAGAGACACTTTTGACTCTGCTAGAGAAAATACTGTAAGACGGAGAGTATGTACGATGGTTAACAGAGGAGTGAGGAAGGAATATTGGAACAGCAAAAATTGAGGTTTCTTTAATTTTGAGATACAGGGTACAATGGAAAGCAGAGAAGATAAACAGAAAACCAGTGGAAAGAAATAGCATGACTGTCAATGAAACATTTTTAAATTACAGACTAATCTCATAAACACTAGATAAAAGTACTTAAACCTTCTGAATAAGAACCTGAAACAATCAATGAGACGAATCAATGCAGCAGCCAGAACAGGTGATTAAACTGACTTCTTTGGTTGCCAACATCTATGACTTTATGAACATCTTATAATGTTATTAACTGATGGCACTGCCTCATCATCAGTCCTGAGAATTCCTAGTAGGTAGATCAGATAGGATGAAGCAGAATAATACTGACAAAAATCTTGTACCATAGGGCCCTCAGGAATCTCTGTGAGAAGGGAGAAAAAGGTAACAACTGAGACATCACTGATTATGAACTTAATCTTAGGCATCAAACTAATACATATTTCTCAGAAAAAAGTGGACAATAGAGTCAGAAAAGAAAACAGAATTTAGAGTTAGTGAAATAAGAAAAAGATGGACCACTATCACATTCCTGTGTAAGTTAAGTTTTCTTTTCCAAGAGGAATATAATCATAGTGATGAATGAGGTGTCAAAATAGAGATTTGATAGTTTTCCAGTGTTTCATCCAATAAACTTTTAATTCTTTACCTGTTTTTTCTTTTGTGAATCTGTTCCTCCATATCATTATAGAGCATGTCTGCTTATAACCAGTCAGTATCTTCTACTGCTTACTTTCATCCTGATATTTCCAGTGATAATTCTCTAAAAACCCCTAAATAATGTGTCTGTCCTTGCTGTTCACAGTCTTAAAGTGTTTACTCAACATTTGAGATTTAGTTGAAGTTGGACAAGCTAGATAAATTTGATTCTTTTAATCTTTTGTCATAAACTAATTCTTCTTGTCTCTTCATGATGTTCCTTTTTTGATTTATCTGCATTTTCACTGACATTATGAGGTTTCCAGAAAACAATCCATGATTCTATGTATGCCCTTATCTATGCCAAAAGTTTTATGGGGTCTCTGAATAAAGCTCAACGCTACCAAAAAACACTGCTTTTCAACAGGGGGCTATGACAAGGTCCACTTCTCCTCCAAAAGTCAAAATTTCAACTACTTCAAGTTTTAAAAGTATAAAAATATTTCAGTGCAATCTAATAATTTATGAGACATTTGAGCTTCACCAATGACATTGACTTGTTTTCCAAGTGTTGGATTTGATATCTGTTGTCCTGATACCACCAGCCATCCTGCAGGTGGCTTTCATATAAGGAGAACCTGCTAATTAATTCACAAAATCATCGCAGTCATGTTAGAAACTGAGCAATTTCTCACTGAGCACACTGAATTTTTGGGCAGAGCAGTAGTAGGACTTTCTAATTTTCAGTAAATGGAGGGAGGCTGGGGCATAGTCTCCTGCTTCCTCTGTAGACAGCTCTGAAAACTTTTTTGAAAATCTTTCTCCGCATCATCTACCTAGAAATAATTCTCTAACACCTGCTTGGCTTTAAATATGCGAATAGAGTAGTGACTTTGATGGCAAAATCCAGATGTTTACATTCGAGTATGCTTTAAATTGTTTTGCTAAAGCCTAAGGACAAAGGAAACAGTTCAGAAAGTGCATGAGCAATAGAGAGTCATTGCCTATAACCTGAAATGAACTCAAAACTTTTTAGCTTGGCTATTTATTTACTTTAATATTCTCACTTAACTGTAATTCCCGCAGTGAGAATTACTGCAATGATGTGATATGCAAGAACAGTCTCATGATACTTTCTGCACAAGCAAAAGTGGAAATCTCACAAGGGAATTTGATCTTGAAAGATTTTTACCCTGATTTTTAAATGAAAATGCTTTGTTGCGTTTTTGGATTAGCTTCAAAAAATTTTGATACCTCCTTCTGAGGTTCACCAATCGGTGCTAATGCAATGATCACAGTTTCGTTTGTAATCGTTCACTAAAAAAGAAAAAGAAGAGGGCAGAATACTCTCCTTGGGGGGAGGGAACAAACCAGCATCCATTAGTTTGCATCAAGAAAATCACATATTTTTCATGTTGCTGTTAATTTCTCATCCACCACTGCTGTTTCCCTACCACTTCCCGTCAGTTTCACACTGAGGATGTGTTATGAGACTGAGTGGGGACATGCAAATCATGCACATATCCCTGGAAAAATGCTTGGTAAATCTGGCTTTTCAGTTTTGCATTCACTTGCCAAAAAAATATTCCCTCATCCCCCAAGCCCTCCCTTTGCCATGTCTAATTTAATTTCAAAAGTCAGAAGCTTAACAGGGGCATAAGCTTCCTAAACATGCTGTCATCTAACAAGGAATGCGAATTCAAAGCTTATAATTATTCTTTTCTTTAGGTGCAGAAAAGACAGTGCCATCTTCTAGATATTCTTGTTCAGAAGTGCTAATACAATGACAGGGTTCACATGGCTGGTGGGGACTTTATCCCCCTCCCTGCCCCGGAAAGAAAACAAAACACCAGATATAAGGGGGTTTTGTCTCAATCCTGCCTTGCCAACAAGACATGAGGCTTTTTTTGCTGATGCCAGAGGTTCTAAGTTGTATAAATATTCCGCATTTCTCTGCAACAAGAATCTAAATGGCTCTGTAGAGCGCTCAGGGCAAATGAGAGTTACTGACCTGCTATTTCTATAACTCTGTTATTTTATCTCTTAAAAGGGACTTGCATACACTGAATTTTCAGTTTTCAAGTAAAAATAAGTCACTTACTTTCAAAGACATCCCCTCTGCACCTCCCTTTTCTTCAAGTCCCTAGGACCTTAAGGACACACATTTTATGAGTATGAATACATCTATGCATGTTTGGGAGAGAAAAAGGGAAATCATAGAGATATCATTCATTTTAACCACTAATTTTGAAACATCTGGTGAGCCTGGAGTCTCTAAGCACAGTCATTTTGTGCCTTTTTTTATCACCGGTGAGGAATTCTTGCTTAAAGTGAGACTTAAGTATTTGCCAATAAACCACAGTAAATACTTTTTTTGTCTTTTTGTACTCCTGTGATGAGTGGCCTTCTTTCCCCTTCAGTAATCACTGTCTAAAAAAAGAAAACCTCCAGGCACACTTCACTTCTGTCCCTTCCCCCTGGCAGAATGCCCAGCCTCAGTATGATGCTTTTAAACCCTTCCCCCCACAGACACAAGGTTTCCACCACATTATTATCCTGTACAGCAGAGAGGGGGAGGCACGGCTGTGGGATATGATACCATTCAGGCAAAGACACACGGAGATAGCTCTTTAGAGTACCAAATGTTTTTGATTCTATGTGTATGCATGTATCCTTACACATACGCACACGAGAGAAATCTTTTTGTGTATTATAATTCATAGTTGTCTTGGTTAAGAGAACTCTGCCACAAGGAAAACATGATGAATATACAATGAATTCAGATTACCAGGCAGCCTGAAGTGTATGTGTATATGTCATGTGCACATGCAAGTGTGCTCGTATAATGAAAATTCAGCAGTAGTTCCACCAGGCTAAGAGCCAAAAAAGAAAGAAAAAATAAAGAGCTTTTCTATTGTTGTGCAACGGGCAAGTTGTCAGATAGTGTGATACAACATCCTTAACACAAGGAAGCTACTGGGAATTGAGATGGTGCAGGACAATTCAGGACCCTATCCCGGATAAACTGGAGTGCTATCATCACCTTAAACAACTCTGCAGACGGGTGACCAGAAGAAGAAGGCTGCATTATTCAAGGCATTTGGATAGAAAAATTAAACTCGGATTTACTGTGAAGAATCCTTTCAGTGCTATGGCTTTATCAGTCATCCTGAGAATCAATATGGTTTTTCTGTATCACTTTTACTGCTGCAGTAAGGCAAAGATCTTTTGTGATAAATTCTAGCTTATTTTTTTCATTCTTGTTCCCAAGTCAGCAGTCCACCTAGGTCATTCAAAGCTAAGTGCCTTGTTTGCTTCCTTGCAGCCCAGTTCTAGTTTTCTGGGTATTAGCTCAAAGAAATTGCCCAGAAAAGCTAAAAAACCCAAGACTTCTCCTTTGCTGATGCTAATAGCATAATTGAGTCTGATATCTTTATTTAAACTTGCTCATAGCACAGTTTCAATAGAGAAGAAAATAAATATAGAGACAAGTGTATCTAACTAAAATTAAGATAACCTGTGAAATGACACGAGATGAGAAGATACTGTGATACTGTTTATCAAGGGAAACCTTGAGGCTGTGGTCAATGACACCAAATGTTCAAAAGCAGCAGGGGCTTAAACTGTCCCTCCTCCCTGCTCCCAGCTGCTTGTTCCTGTTTCCATCACCACAACCATTTGCAGGGTTGCATCAAATCAGGAAACTGATCTACTTAAAAACAACAACAACAACAAAAACAAACTGAAACAAACAAACAAACCAAAAATCGTCATCATGGCTAGGCTTCACAAATGAAGATTTGAGAACAAACCAAAAAAGACAAAAAAAAAAGGCACCAAAACACCCAAACTAGAAATCAAACAATAAACCAATAGAAAGGAGAGAGACAAAATCAACTGCTGAAGTCAGAAATGTCACTAGTTATTTTTTATCATCAAATCACTGTCTTAGGCTACATTTTCAGGTTTTTGGTGCTGTGTAAGATGCTGTCAGGCTACACTATGTGCTTCATTACACAAACATCTACAACCCTTCCATTTATGCCACCTTATTTGTACCATAAGCTGCATCCACGAAAGGATCTTTCTTCAAAGGTTAGTTTGGTTTGGTTTGGTTTCTTTTCCTGGAAAGAAGATAAGGAGGGTTTTTTTGAACAGATTATTTGGGAGATCTAGTTGAATGCAGCTGCACCAGTGCAAAGGGTATCTGCTAACGGCAAGGAAGGAAAGCAAGCAGGATGCTGAGGACTGGGTAGGAGGCAGAACTGATAGGTGAAAGCTTCATGAGTAGCTTTAGGCCCAACATGTGGTTTTGCACACACAAATTCAGCTATAGGCACTGCGCTCACCCTGAAGTTCAACACAACCACTGCACTCTCAGGCAAGCCAAGCCCTAACAAGACCCTTTACACAGGCAAATCTACTGCTGAATTCGATTCCCATCTATATTAAGATCAATAGGAAAACTAAGGCTTGAACTTCAGGAAAACTGCGACACTGCTTGATACCGCAGGATGGCACTTAACTGTGGGAATGGGTTGGCTCGGTTAGAGCATGGTGTTAATTGTACCAAGGTTGCGGTTTCAATCTCCATACAGGCCATTTGCTTAGGAGTTGACCCAATGATCTTTGTGGGTCCCTTCCAACTCAGAATATTCTGTGAATATTCACCACAGCTTGGGCTGAGGCAATTCATAAACCAGGTGAAAAACCTGACCACACCTTTTGCATTTGGAGCTGGCTGCATTCAGATGATTAGCTTATGTGAGGTGAGAATAGAAAGCTAAATGTTGACACTGCACTCAGTCAATCAAATCTTGCTCCTAAATAAGAAGGATGCCTTGGGCAAGACCTAATCGACCCAGATTTCAAGACTGTAAAAATACTCTAATCCTGTTTATCTGCTACCTCTCTCAGGGAAAAGCAAATCCTCAGTGGATTCTCAAAGCTTCTCTCCTGTACATTACTTATGTTTGGCCAGTGAAAGAACAGAGAGTCACTTCTGCAGCTGGTTACCAACAGCTTGAGCTCCAAATATCAAGCCCATACAGCAAGTTGCTTGCAAAGAGTATGAGAAGAGGTTGTGGTAGGTGATTTTAATAATGAACACATTTTCAGGACAAAAAAAAATCCTAAATAAGATGGTCTGCTCTCGCACATCCTGGGCACAAAGGAAATAACTAAGTTCCCTGTGTCAGTGGCCAAAGACCATATAAAAAACAATTTAACATTAACTGGGGAGATCTCATTCCCTCTAAGGCAGATGTAACACAAAGACAAATTACAATTACAGGGACTCAGATGTCCACAAGCACCATCCATGATCCTCACTGTAAATCTAGGTTAATTTATTTATTTGTTTGTTTATTTATTTATTTATTTATTGAAACATGATGTTTTTCATTATAATTGCTATTGCTATTGCAGATCCTGAGCAAATGTGTGGAACAGCATTGACTTTACAGAGAAAGGAGAGGCTGTGAAATTAAAACCAGTAAGAAAAAGTCCTACACATTATTAAAATTCAAAGACTGAATCCTTTTGCAAGAGAATTGCATTTAGAATGTGAAATAAAGGTTGTCCCTCATGGACACTAAAATATCCCTCGTGTAGCCTGCCTCCCATGGAGCACCCGCTCTAGTGGGAAGGAGAGCAGGCTTAGTGCCCTTTAGGCAAGGAAGGGAGACAGGAGGCTCAGAAACTCAGACCAGCTTTTTTCAGTACAAAATCCAGAGCACTGTCCCTCTCTTCCATAAAAGACAGTGCTTGTAGCTACTCTAGTAAAATACAGATGTCAAATATTCTCTTTATTATTTCCCCCCCCACTTTCAGGACTCTCAAAGAGTTGGCAAAGCAGTGTAACACTATGGTTTAGATTGTGCAAAGTATGTTTACCAAGGCTGAAAGGAATTTAGTGCATACTCCCTGCCCCAGCATTTCTGGGCTTGAGAAGGGTTGAACTAGGCAGGGAAAGAACTGGAGAGTTAAGAAAAAGAACTACAAAACAGGCAAATTTGTTTGACACACATACTTTTATTTTATTCTTTAATGCCTGGACAAAAGCACACGAGACACAATAAAAGCACATTTTTTTATTTAAATTATTTCCCTGGATAAGTTGCTGTTGCTGTTTTAAAAATACTTGATTTCAATAAAATTCTACACCCACTCCCAAAAAAACTAGAGACAGAGGATAGATCTTCTTTTAACAGGTGATACGGGGAGGAGTGCTTGTTTTTTAGCTTTTTTTTTTTTAATAAAATAAACAATTTAAGCTACTCGAGGAATGCCACAGCCATAAACAGCAGTATCAGTGCAACCAAAAGGTGCCACAAAGTGCGTCAGGGGTGCCAACAAATAACAGGGGTCAAGAGATAGGAAATGTGATTCACAGTCTCCACAGACCAGATGAATCTCCCCTCAGAAGTGCTTGTCTCCATTACTTACAGACAGAGCTTTGCCAATAATCAAACTTAGACACCAGACTTGTTGCTGTTTGGCATCTGGAAGCAGTAGTGGAAGGTAAGTGAAAGTTTTAGGGGGCGTTTCAAAATGTTACACATCTAAGGAACACAGCAGTTCACATACATTCTACATGGTACAAGGCCTTGATCTCATAAGGTACCATGCCCTTCTCTTCAGTCAGGGAACTGAGCGTCCAGAAAACACTCTGCATCTTTGCAAAATCAAATCCTAAATCTCAGCTTAATTTTTTGGAAAAAAAAATTGAATTGACAACCATGCCAGAATTGTTCTTAACGTAATGCAAAGTTCACAAATGCAAACTGAAAGTTTTCTGCATGATGGGGGTTAATTTCTCACAGACTGGAATACTGTGTTCTGTGTTGTGTAAATTTGACTACATGTTTGAGCACTATTATTATTTACTCATCAGATGAGCTACATCTGCTGCAGCTGAAAAAGAATTTGTTATACAGACAGGTACTATCACTTTGTGTTACTTGTCTGTACTGATGACAGAGTGCTAAGACATGAACTGTATTTGCCTGCAAGTGGTCAGGATACTGCTTTAACTAGTGAGCCTGCTTGTTAGAATGTGCTTCAGACTACACGTTCTTCTATGGAAAGAGATAGACTCTTCCATCTGCCTCATTTTAGACATCTAAAACTAAGATGAATCACTTCCTTAAAGTGTCTGTATCTCTCCATGGAGTTTACAAAGTGTCTTGGACAATGGTCACACACATAAGTCAGAAGAAAAAAGTCCTTCCTCTGCGATTGCTTTTTCCTACTGTGGCAAACTATTGTGAACACTCCATCTAAATATTTGCATTCATGCAATAACTACAAATTTCTATAACTCATGTTACAAACCCACCACAGTTCCCCCAGGCAAACCATCATCATCACAAGATTAACTATTGCGCCCAACTCTAGTGGTGACTTGTGCTTCAGCCAAACAGGATCTTTATCATATTGTCACCAGATTCCTTTCTGCAGGTGCACACTTACCTGCCATAGTTCATGAGCATCATATATTTAACTATGGAGGAATAAATAAGGCATAAAAAGACTTTTTATGAATACTCCAGCCACATTCTCAACAGATTTGCATAAAGTCACATTCACCCTGTCTTTCCTTCTTCACTTTCAATGCAACCTCCATGAAATACTCACATGAAGCAGAATTTGGGATTATACATTGAAATTCCCTCAGATCTTAATTTTGCTGCCTGCTGCAGTTACGGGAATAACAGAAATTGTTGTGAGTTATCTCCATCCAACCTAGAAAACAGAAACAATACTATATATGTGAAGAATTACAATTGACAGACCCAAGTAGAACACAATACAATTCACAGACCTTAAAATATAATTAGTTAGAGTTGTCAGACCAGCAGACCCATGAATTACATGCCCAAAAAGTACTTAGCCCAGCAGGACAATAATGTTAGTTAGATCTGAAGATCCTCTCACCATCTGCGAAATACAAACAAAAGCGATAGCCAGAATGATGGGAAATTTTGCTATCAGATATTCTGTTAGTGAAAACCAAGGCATAGTATTGGTACAAATTGTTTTCTCACTGGTATTTATAGAGTAACAGTTTGCGAACCTCCAAACCCCCCTCATTTTTGAAAATAAAGACAATTGGTTTCCCTTTAAGTGAATGAGAGTTTTCTGGCTCACTATCCTGACTTTTAATCTGAAAACTTTTTTCCTCCAGCTATCACAGCCTAAATGTGCAAAGACATAAAATAAGTGACTCTCTTGCACTCCTCCTAGAACAACAAACAAAAAACTGAACCGGGGAGGTAGGCACCTCAGTAATAACCATATGCAACCTTTTGTTGCATTAATAATAGTCAAACATGCAAAACTTGTCAAAAAACCCTGAAAATCTCTTCTCTGAGACACTTTGAGGTCTTGGAGGTTTGTACTCTTTCTGTTTCAGCATGACACGCATTGTTTTTTTGGCAACATGATTGTCTTTGCTTCATTGTACGCCTCAGGGAAAGATACCATTTAAGGTGCCACATTTGTGGCTCTTTAGGTATCAGATAGCATACTTAAGGCTGGCTTTCCAGATATTGAGAAATTTAGTCTTCACTGCCATGTGGGAGCTTCATGGCAATTCATCCACTGTCGGAAAGGATTTTTGTTTTCCCTTCCCCTCTCATAGTACATAAGCTTTATAGAAAAACATGACAGTTAGACATGAGGCAGGCAAAAGTAGCACAACCACTATTGCACCGTTACTGTTCTTTTTATCTCTCCCTCTCTCCAGAGATCCCATGCCTTAGTTTTTCTCCATCATAGCACTAGATTTATTGCTTCAGTAAATTTCTACAGAAGGAGAAAAAGAAGACACTTGAAGACCCTGGGGGCTACCAGCATGGATCCCCTAACCACTCAACCCTGTGTAGCAACAAAAACATTCCCAAGGGTTCGGTTGTTTCACCAGTGCTAAACCAGAGCAAGTGGGATGAGCAATGGAGGGGGTGGAGTGAGATGGGAAGGAAGAGGATGCACATTTGGAAGATCAAGATGGAAAAAGCATCTGGAAAGAGAGGGGAAGAAGGGCTGGGCGTATTCATGTACGCAAGGGGCATGTGGATAACAGGAGGAGGAGCAAAGGAAGAGGGAGGCAAAGGCTCGCCACTCTGCTGGTGAACAGTGTGCCCATAAGTAGTCTGGGTGTCTTTGGGGAATGAAATGGTGCTGCCCTGTCTGTTACATCTTTTGTATGACTTTGAATTCAAGTAATACATTATGTCCTTTCAGATATTTTTTAGCTTGACTTTGTGCTGTATTGGAATGTAGTATATGACCGTTTTATCTCCTTCTCTACAGTAATTTGCACACTAAAAGAAAGAGAGGTATAGAGATCCTATGAGATGGGCCATGGAAATGTCATACCATGTTCAAAACTTTAGTTAGCACCACTGTGTGCTTAGTTTAAAATCTGACAATTCCCATTCTTACATTGCACTTCATTTAAATCTGACATTCCAGTTACCTGGAGTAAGTGCTTTGATGAAGAAAAACTCGGAGGGTAATCCACCAGGACACATTAAATTGTTGCAAGTCATAAAACATCTGCACCCAATGGCAAGCTATAAAGCTGAATGGATAAAGCTATTAAATGCATAGCATTGCTGGTCTGAATTCTTCTCCCTGTGAGCACACTCAGCTGGTTCACACACAAACGGTTTTCTCATGATTGTACCATGAGCAGCTCACATAATTATGATTTTCAGCAAGGAATTTTGCTAGCAAGAGTGGAGTTAGGACAAATTTGCATGTGTTCTAGTGAACACAAAACAGAGCATATAAGATTCCTCCAGTATTTACTGAGCATATAATAAGGTTGTCTTTTCCCATCACATTTGCAGTACAACATTATAAAATTACGAACACACCAAGAATTAGCTAAAATGAAATAATTCTCAGGTAGAATGGAAAAAGCCACCAATGCAAGAAAATTGTATATTTTAGAAAGCCATGGTCTTTCTGTGTATCAACCCCCTTTATTCCATTCCTACTTCTGTACAGGGAAATGAACAGGCAAGAAGCAGTTACGCCCAGTTCCAGCTCTGCTCTGAAGTTCATCAGAGCTACCAGTGACCTGCATGGGCTCAAGAAAAGCTCCTACACATACCCTGGTTAGCAAAGATCAGGTAGAACACAGAATGAAAGGGTTCTACCTTCTTTATATCCAAATACTGTTACTGCCTTTGCCGGCTGAGGCTAATTAGAGGTTGGCATAGGTTTCTTTCCAACAGCTTTAAACAGACATGAAGTCACCCACCCAAGTATGGTTCCAAGGGACCATATTTAGTTTTTTAAGAAACTGCTTTTAAGAAAGCAGTCCTCAAAGGGAGTGAAGCAGAGATATTTTCTTTATAGTCTCACAGAGTCCTACAGATTTTGTCCAAGAGAGGTGACCTTGTGTTCAATCCACTCATCTCTTCCCAGCACTGACACCCAACACATAATCCATTCAGTGGAAATCACATTCAGTAAAATCTGTAATAATCTCTTCCTTGTCCAACAATCACCATTTCTTCCTTATTTTCCATGTGTGGACTGACAGAAAACAATTTCTTGTTGCCAGAGGGCCCACAGAATCCAGCCTAGGTAAGGACCAAGATTTCTGCTTCACCAGTATCTTCACCATATTTTTTCCACTCAGAAATAGAATAGCAAAGAAATACATTTCTTGCCAGACATTCTCCAAACAAAATCCTGGTAAGTCAACTGAAATTCTGTTTTCATAAGTCAAAATTCCTGTCATCTTTACCAGTGGCAAATTCTTGACTCTAAAGAGTAATTTCCTCTACAAACCTTTGCACTTTTTACAAAGTAGCCTTTTTCAAAAACAAAATGTTAAACTGAAAAATGTCCATCCTACTATGTCTACCATATTTCTGGGTAATCTTGTCTGTAAATATTAACTCAGCTACCACCTATAGCCTGAGTAATCACTTAAGCAAACATTCATTCAGTTGCTATCTCTGAGCAGGCATGTCACATAGCTATCTTTTGGCTATATGTCTATCTTCTTTAGATCAAACAGAAGTCCCAGACTGATTCTCTATTCACTCAAGCACAATATCCTTCATGCATACTGGACCACCATTTTACCTGTGTAAGTTATCTACCACTCAGATCGCTCCTCAGGTCTTCATTTAAAAGGTATATTTAAATTTTGCAGATGCTAGCTGCACAGCATCTCCAGGGCTGGTCTTACACTGCAGATATCTGCTTACATAGATAAAGCAACTGCATGAGATTGCATGACAGTATTCCTATATTGAAAGTAGTATAGGAATTTAGATGGTATAACACTGTCTAAAGACGGTATTCCTATATTAATGCATTTCATTCTTTCCCATACCATCAATACTGCCCTTATTCACTCATTAAAATCTTCGAGTTTTCTTCCATGTTTTTCTTTCTATTTGTGGGAAGCCTCTAGTTAACAAATACATTTCATTATACACTTTTAATTCTTTCTTAGTAAATGCTCTTGCCAATCAGTTTGCAGAAAGGGCTGTCAATGGTTTAGGTACTGGTATGATGAAGCCACTGTCTATTGTATAGATCTACCTTACTACTTTTTTAGATTCTTCTATTTTTCTCTAGTGATTCGATTTCACTTATAGTGTAGCTCTTTACAGCAGGTCTTCCCTTGAAGTCTTAGGTCCGTCCACTGTAAGGCAACTAGCACTACTTCTAAAAAAAAAAATTAAAATTTCAATAAAGAGAATGATTTGAACCACTGCCATTGTACCTGTATATTCCAACACAGCACCACTCTTTTACCTGTGAACCCAAGCAGTATTTCTCACACTCCTGTAGTTCCATACAAGCATATCGAAACATTTGTCCTTTGAGCATGGTACAACTAACTATTCATTTATGAAAACCCACTCTTTTGGAATAAACATGTTTTGGAAAGTCACAGATAATGTCATTCACTGTTAACTCTCCAGGAAAGGAATGCATAGTATGTGTTGCAATGAAGACATGCGCTTCAGTTACTCTGGGAAACACAGCAAGGAAGTTCTTCAAATAAAAATAACTTCAATATGCTCACCATTACTGTAAGTAAGACTTTATATCATGCCAGTGAAAAATACCTGAGTTTTTTCTAACAGAAAAAAAACCCTGCATTTCTTCTAAGAGAAAAAAATACCATAATATTAAAAATATTAAAAAATTGTTATTGCTACATCCATTTGATGATATCTGTGTAGGAATTACAGACTAAATAGATATTACCATATTTTGGCATTTGGAATACTTCCTTAATGGTAAGATTGTTTTCATAAGATATGCCTGTTCTATGTACACCTGTCAGATATTTGGTATTTTGTGTATGGTTTATTCTTTTGCACAAAAAACTTAGAGTGGCATCTCTGCAACAGATATCTCACTGCAACTTCTGTAGCTTAATCAATTGGTTGGAGTAATGTATCCTTGATTCACGAACCTTGATAGCATCTTGCCTAAAAATTGCCTATGTATACCATATTATTTTAAGGAATAGCATGATTTTAGTAGTCTGGAAATAACTTCAAATATTTCTGAATGTCTGCCAACCAGGGCTAATTTTTTTATAGTGTAATCTAGAAAGATGTATTGGACTATTTTACCTGTCTCATAAGCCATTTTATAGTTTAAAGGTAGGTTGTAAGAAGTATTACTGTATTTTTTCTTTTATCTTTTTCTGTAAAAAAAAAAAAATAACCTTCCTTGTAAAGCCATCTATTAAAACTATTTTAGTGAAATTATGTAACCAGCCAGAATAACGCTTTATTGGTACAACTTGGCAAAAAAAAAAAGCATGATCTCTTGTTCTATTAAAGGAAATGGAATCCATTTTCATGTACTAGAACCACTGTGATTTTAGCTCCTGCCAACCATTGCTGCAGTTTACGGAAATGTAAAAGGAGATAAGGTAAACCATCCATTGTAGTAGCTATGAATGAATGCCAACCATGTCCTGGGGTGCATCAGACCCAGTCAAGGGAGGTGATTGTCCTGCTCTACTCTGTGCTGGTGCAGCCTCATCTGGAGCCTGTGTGCCATTTTGGATGCCACAATATAAGATATGAAGGAGAGTCCAAAGGAGGGCAGCAAAGATGGTGAAGGGCCTTGAGAGGAAGACATATGAGGAGCAGTTGAGGTCACTTGGTCTGTTCTGCCTGGAGAAGAGCAGACTAAGGGGAGACCTCATTGCAGTCTACACTTTCATCACAAAGTGAAGTGGAGGGGCAAACGCTGATCTCTTCTCTCTCGTGACTAGTGACAAGGCCCATGGGAATGGTATGAAGCTGTGTCATGGGAGGTTTAGGATAGATATTAGGAAAAAGTTCTTCACCCAGAGAGTGGTTGAGCACTGGAACAAGATTCCAAGGGAAGTGGTCGTGGCACCAAGCCTGACAGAGTTCAAGAAGCATTTGGACAATGTTCTCAGGCATGCGGTGTGATTCTTGGGGGGGTCCTGTGCAGGGCCAGGAGCTGGACTTATATGATCCTTTTGGGTCCCTTCCAATTCAGAATATTCTAGGATTCTATGAATTAAATTTAGCAGCATGTAAAATTTCAGTTTTGCTGGTGTCATGGATCTTTTACTAGATGTATCCTAATAAACAAAGTTCCAGAAGAGATGACTCAGACTACCTCTAACTCAGTTTTAAGACCTTGACATCAGCTTAAAAAGTCATCATATTTTTTTTCTTTTTAAATTATTTTTTTTTGTCTAATAGTAAATTTTTGAATCAATAACTTGGTTTTTGTCTTGGACTAACATTGGTCAGATAATTAAGAAAGTTAATTCCTAGTATGGAGTCTAAATGGCTTACCTTTCTTCTATGACTCTAGGAAGTAAACACATTCCAGTATAGGCTTCTAAACAAAAAGCCTAATTTTCAGGGATTCTGAACACCTAATCTATACCCCTTGCTCAGAGTAGGGTCAACAAGAACAGGTTGCTCAAGACAACATCAAGCTGGATTTTGAATATCTCAGAGGATAGCCTCTCTTCCTGGGTTTCTTCCAGTGTTTGACCACCTTCACAGTAAAAGAGTTTCTTATATTTCATTGGAATTTCCTGTATTTCATTTTATGCCCACTGCCTATCCTGTCAGTGGACACCACTTGGGCTTGGAATTGCTGAAGACAAACCTTACCAGTTCCTTTCTACAGCTGAGTTTGGTCAGAAGCAACTTGTTCCTCCTTTAAGGATTCCTGCCACCTTTGCTCCCCA
Source organism: Chiroxiphia lanceolata (assembly GCF_009829145.1). Taxonomy (NCBI): domain Eukaryota; kingdom Metazoa; phylum Chordata; class Aves; order Passeriformes; family Pipridae; genus Chiroxiphia; species Chiroxiphia lanceolata. Next base: position 56,710,543 of record NC_045639.1, read on the forward strand.
GCCCAGGGGTGGGCACAGGGCCCTGACAGCCAGGGCCTGTCCCCGCACCCCAGTCAGGAGGAAGACAGCTGGGGCGCACTAGGGCAGCCTCAGCCCCTTGTGCCAGGCACCTCCCTGGGAACATGACAGGATGAAGCTGAGCTGGGAAATGGACATCTGGGTAGGGGTCAGGAGGATGCCCACTGCAGGAAACCAGGGTCAGACAGTGTTTCAGAAGTAAAAATTCTCCATTTTAAGTGTTTTTTAATTTTTGTATTTTTTTTTCAGTCAAAGTAACTTTACAAAATTAGCAAAATATGTGAATAGTTCATCAACCATATCTATATCATACGACAAAAAAATATTGCTCATATATACAAAATACATCCAGGGAAGTTTTTATCTATCACATGTTTGAAATTAATGTGCTATATCCTACCCTTTCCAACCCCAAATCTAATATTGTTGTGGCCAAAAAAAAATTTGCCTATTAGAACATCAGAGTGGAAATTTACTCTAATTCTATTTTTAATTCTAAATTTTAATGAACTTTAAAAAAAATCCAAGGTATTAATAATAGCCCTTTGATATGGATTTTTCAAAATATATGATCCTGGCAAAGCCCATGGAATCCCTTTTAAATAAGCTCAAATACTAATCAGTGTATACAGTCTGTAAATCTCATAAACTGCTGCTTCAAATTATTGTAAATCATTTTGTTTTCCAATGTACATTTTACAAAAAGGTAATACATCAAGGACCAATTCTTTTCTTAAAAAAAAGTCTAGCCAAATACACACCTCAAACTGAGACTAACCTGGATCTCTTCAATTCTGTCAAAGCCATGGGTTTCAGGAAGGCTTTGTCAGAAATAAAATGGGGATTGAGAATGTGGATAAAGCAGCTTTCAGACGAAGGGCCATGTACTTAGCTTCATTTTTAGCTTTACTTTCACTTAGCTTTATAGGTATCTCCAATCTTTCCCTGTGAAAAAAAGGTCCTGCATGTATTTCATCACAAAATCAGCAACAGAATTATTACTTCTGTTAAAATATGGGTACAGTTGAATGGGACCTGCAATCTTTATGAGGATTTCCTATTCAAATTAATATAATGGAGTTAGCCTAAAGGTTCTACAGAGAGGATCAGTTGCATATCCTGGAGTACATATGGAAGAATGTAACAAAATAGAAATTGCCCAAATGATCTCATCTTGCCATCAAATCCTTGTGTAGGTTATTTTTTTTATCTAGCCCTATTTTACATTAAATAATCCAGACCTACAGAGCAAAAAACTAAAAGCTCCTATAGATAAATAAGAGGAAGAACTCCATGAAAAGGATATTATTGAAATTTGTAGGCTTATATTTCCAGACCAGAGATGAAAACAGGGGACTTTGTTTTCCCATTTAGCACAATGGAGTTTGTGATACAAACTTTGGGATGACACCTTTCCCCTCAACTTTTTACCTTATGTTTACATCACACTTTGTGGCACATGATTTTTCCAGATGCTGAATATATATTTAAAAGAACAAAACAGCTTTTTTTTTTCCCTACAACAACCCACAGAAAAATGAGGTCCCTAGGTAGTAATCTTGGTTTTCCAATTTATATTACCCTTTGGTCCCTTCATTGTGCAACGCTATATATTTTCATTGGTGGTAGTGAAAGATATGTCCCCTTTTCTTTTAATCTAACTTCAAAAAATAATGCAAATTAGGTCATGACCCTGTACTCAAGAAATTTCTCTAGTCAGTTATTGAGCAGGATGATTATTCAGTATGGTTTCTTTAAAGCCTTAACAACGGAATAAGATTTTACTTGGATCATAGTTCACAACCATGGTTATTTGTGTCAAGGTCTTCTGTAGGACTTCTAAACTCTCCAGTTTTATGTGCAACACTGACCACAGTCATTTGAATACACACCAGCTCATTGCAAATAGTTATTGATAAACTCAAACAAAAAGTTGTGCACTTGCTCATTTGCAACACCAGTTACCAGTCCCTAACTTAAACTACCCAACAGACTGTTCTTTTTTTCATGCAACTTATTCAAGCTTCAGAAGTTCATCACTCTAGAAGTGGCATGACATCACTGAAGGCAGAGACTTTCCAAAAGACTGTAAGGTTTACACTGGATAAGCAACTCAGCATGAATCCCAGTACTCCAGCAAACCAGTTAATTCAGCTGTTGTGTGTACAACCAGAAGAGTAATGAAGAGCAGAGATGAGTAGTTAAGCTCAATATAGGATACCAATAGAAATAATACTTATTTTTAAATTCTGATGCCCACATTTTATAGCTTTGATGAACTGGCAAAGGTACAAGGAAGAGTCACAGAAATTATCTGGGTACTGTGGGAAATGCTTTAGAGTGAAAGAGCTCATTCTATTTAGCTCAGCAGAAAACATGCCAAGGGATTAATTAATTCCTTTCATAAGGAGAACTCACCAGTTACTGGAGGGCTTTAAATGTAGTAAAGAAAGAATAAAGACATCAGAAGCTGAAAACTGTTCTCAAGAAAACGCAGGTGAGGAATCAAGCACAGAGTGCTAGTGAAGGTGATTAACTGTATGAACACCCTGCCAAGGGAAGGAAAGGACTCAATCTCTTGATGTCTTTGTATCACAACTCCTTTCTGAAACATATAGCTATATCTTTGGAAGATACAAATTCCAAAAAAAAAGAAGATAAATTATTGGAACAAATTAGCTAACCCTTTCTTAGATAGTTTGGTGTAATTGTGGCTTAATGACATCTATGAATTAGTATGTGTCTTTGAAATGGAAACAGAAAAAAAGCAGACTAAGAGCAGCAGACAAAGCCAGAACACAAACTGGGAACACAGCCCACCGCCAAGTCAGGAGAGAGCTGTATGGGATAAGTGCTGATTAGAAAAGAGCTCAACTTCAAGGAAAGATAGCCTCTCTCCCCATTTGATATTTGTTGCACGAAAGAAAAGAAGCCTTTCTACATTTTTTTTTTTAATAAGTAGGATTTTAGCATCAGCTTCTCTTTCCTTCTGACTTCGCCAGAAATCCATAATCTGTTGAGTAGTATAACTGCTCAAGTCACAGAAAGATAACATTGAGTTTTATGAGCTTAGTACAGGGAGTAAGAGGTAAAATTCAGAGGCCTGTGATGTGACTAAAACACTTTCATGATCTCAGTCCTTTAGTTCTGTGAGTCTATGAGTTTTCTGAATATTTCTTGATATGTCTTTCCTGCTTACTATAGCAGATCTTAATTGGTGGCTACAACTGTACTGCTTTACATTCCTCATGCTCTTCAGGGCAACTTAACATTGAGAGCATATTAAAGGTAGTTGGGAGATGTTCATGCAGCTGAAGCTGATACAGAGAAAGGTCTCCAAAGTTCATTTGTTTTCCCTTCATCTCTAAGTGTGCATCTTCATTTCCCAGTCTACTGAGGAATTTTTTTCTTTTTACTATATTGATGTCTCCAGACAGTTTTGCATTACATTTGACTGGGATTGTATTGATTATAGGATCCTTGTTCTTCTATTCAAATGAGCCCTGTTGAGATGTACCCATAGACTGGGCAGATCCCCATTGCGTGTTCCCACCAAACTTATCTCAATTCAGTTCTCTCTAAATAGTTTATGAAGGTTGGCTGGTTTGAAGCATAATAGAATTACACTAATTCATAAAGGCAGAGTTCATTGAACAATATTCCTATGATTTATTTTGATTATTTGTTTTGTTCCTTAAAGAATGTGACAAATCATTCTTGAAAAGATTTGACAAACTGTAAAGTTCACCAAAGTGTTTGCTTTGTAAAATATTGGTTTAGATATTAATTTACTACCTGTATTAAAATGCATACCTAGGGATTTCCACGGACCAAGCAGTACACATCAAAAGATTCCTGTTATTACTTCTCACCCACGATACAGACACAGGAAAAATTTGCCTGAAGTACCAGTGGTAGTTTGAAAAACTTAGAAGAATAGGGTTTCTCCTGAACTTTCCAGTACTTCTGGTCACAGCTGCACAGTACAGGATCAGTCTTTTTCCTGTATTTCAGGTGATTCTAACACAGTTTCCAAAAATTAAGTATATTATTCAAATCTGTACATGCTTTTCTAACAAGACAACTATATGTATTCAGGTGCTGTGTCATCAAAGCCTCTGAACTTCCACATTTGTTCTTTTGATGCAAAAAGACATATTTTTAAACAGACAGTTCTGCAAATGTAGCCTTGGTTCTGACTGTCAGGTGTGTCTTTGGGGAGTCTTGCCTCATAGTCCACTGCAAGAGTGTGCAGCCAAATATTGGTCTCTTACACTTGTGCAAGGCTATTGCCTTCCTCAGCAGAGCCCAAAGACAAAATAAATCCATGTTAGCTATTCTGTTCATAGTCTTAACAGGAAAAGTTCAGATCTCTCAGAAGTAGTTGCATTGGCTCTACAGGGCTGAAAAGAGGAAACAGGGATACAGATTTATTTCTATGCCACTAAAGTGAATAAATATAAGGGACCAAGTTCAAGACTCAAATGGGTTGAATAAGGAAATGCCATTTAAATTGTAAAAAACATCTCTGGAAACTCTCCAGAATGGAATGTGTTCCTATGATTTTTAACAAAAAATTCAGAAGAAATAAGGGTTATAATAACATGGTTTCCCACCTCTATCCTTCTGCAGGTCTGACTTTTACATCACTGATAGTGATGCTAGTAAAGGAGTTGCATGAATGAAGCCTGTAATTACATTGTTTAAGCCGTGTTAACTTTTATAATATTTTCCTCCTATAAGATTTAATGGAATATAGATTATAGTTAACTCATCAAAATCTGTGACTATCAATAGGTAGAGTCTGGCACAGTAGATATCTATTTCAGTTATGCTTTAGATGGGATTGCATAACACTACTCTCAGTCTTTTGTTACTTGTATCATCCTTCCTGTTATGTGGCATCTTTTACACTATTCATATTCACATCTTGTTCAATCTAAAATGCATCAGAGCCCTCCATATCTTCCACAGCCAACATGCAGCTTAGCATCAGAAAAAAAAGCATTATTAAACTGATTTGCCAGGGCGTTTTATTCATGGATGTAGAAAGCATTCTGTGAGCTCTCTGAAGGTGGGGATTTAGTCTTTAGAGAATTTTGAATTTGTTTTCAGTGAATTCAGAAAATGTATTCACTAGGATTATCTAAATATTCCTTATATTTCAGACAAATCAGAACTTAAACTACTGAAAATAAACACTGGTTTAATTTGATAATTTCAATTTGGTTTAATACTATATATCAGGTACATGTTAAAGTATTTGAAAGTGAAGACATTAGACTTCATCCACAAAAAGGGTTGCAAGGAGGACCCAGGAAACTACAGGCCTGTCAGCCTGACCTCAGTGCCTGGCAAGGTTATGGAGCAGATCATCCTAAGTGCAATCACGCAGCACCTACAGGATGGACAAGGGATCAGACCCAGACAGCACGGACTTAGGAAGGGCAGGTCCTGTCTGACCAACCTGATCTCCTTTTATGATCAGGTGACCTGCCTGGTGGATGAGGGGAAGACTGTGGATGTGGTCTATCTGGACTTCAGCAAAGCCTTTGACACCGTCTCCCACAGCATACTCCCGAAAAAGCTGGCAGCCCACGGCCTGGACAGGGGCACTCTGTGCTGGGTTAGGAACTGGCTGGAGGGCCGGGCCCAGAGAGTGATGGTGAACGGTGCTGCATCCAGTTGGTGGCCGGTCACTAGTGGTGTCCCCCAGGGATCAGTGTTGGGCCCAGCCCTGCTTAATATCTTTATGGATGATCTTGATGAGGGGATTGAGTCCACCATTAGCAAATTTGTTGATGACACCAAGTTGGGGGGCCGTGTGGATCTGCTGGAAAGCAGGAGGGCTCTTCAGAGGGACCTGGACAGACTGGAGAGTTGGGCTGATTCCAACGGGATGAGGTTCAACAAGGCCAAGTGCCAGGTCCTGCACTTTGGCCACAACAACCCCAAGCAGTGCTACAAGCTGGAGACAGAGTGGCTGGAGAGCAGCACATGAGTACAGTATACGATTTCCTTCTGAATCTATATGGATGTTCCCCTGTAGTGTCTTAATGGTACACCCACATCTAGGTACAAAATGCATTTTGAAAGCCAGGCTAGTCTGCCCCTTATGACTATTCCAGAAGGGAATTCCAGGTTGCAATGACCCAGCACTTCCAACAAAATGTTAACTCTTGGTGATACTTTATTCCCATGAAGTGTCCAATAAACACAAAATTATATAGGTAGTTTGGAAGGGACATCCTGAGATTGTACTAGTCTAACCCCTCTTCTCAAGCAGGGTCACTTAGAGCAGGTTGCCTACGACTATGTCCAATTAAATTTTGAGTACCTCCACAGATAGACAATCCACAGCCTCTCTGGACAGCCTGTTCCTGTGTTTGATCACCTTCACAGTAAAAGCGTATTCTGTTGTATTCAAATGGAATTCCATGTTTTAATTTGTGCACGTTGCCTCTTGTCCTGAGCATTGCTGAAAAGAGCCTGGCTCCTTCATCTTCAGTCTTTCCCATATGGTATTTCTGCACAGTGATAAGACCCCCTTCAGCCTTCTCTTCTCGTTACAGAAGGGCCTGAACAGTCCTAGGTCTCTCAGACACTCTTCATACAACAGATACTCCAGTCCCTTAGTCATCTTTGTGGGCCTTCACTGCTTCTACAACTGGTAAAACAACTGCACTTTTGTTTTACACATTAGGGCTACAGCAACCAGTTAAGTTTTGACTGCATGAGTTATGTTGTAACTTAACTAATGTATTATAAGTATTATTCTTTTTAGTGACTTCTTGGAAGAGAATTAGTAGTTAAAGCTAAGCTGTGGGCAAAGCTCTGCTGTCTTATATTACTTTTGTTTGTTTAAGTGGCTAATAGGTCTGCAATTGTGATTATGATGCATCTAGAACATTTCAAGGATTTTCACTAGGGTCTTATTGACTTCAAACTACAATTACTCATTGATCAAGTGAAAGGCTGTGTGGTAGTACGTTATTTGAAGGTGAGAATGAGCCCCATTATTCTAAAGGGCTCCTTTACCGCTAATTTTTTTGGGTTTGCTTTCATAACTGTTACACAGCACTATCCAAGTGACAGTAATTCATTCGGTGAACAGTTTGGTTTTTCTCTTTTCTAGTCTATCACCATGTAAGATTCTTAAAAATTAAGTAAACAACAGGCTAGGTCAGTAACCACAGTGTTTGAAGTTACCACAAGCAACAGCACACGTTATATCAGTTTTGTGACTAAAATACACATTGGTTAAGCTCTACCTAAACTAACCAGAGACATAGTGTTAGGGGCATCTTTCAAAAAAAGAAATACATGCAGAACACTCTTCAGAACAAAAGAACTCTCCGTGAAGATGAACAATCTTTGGTAAACAACTAGCCTGTATTTACATTATTCACCATTTTCAGCCAAGTATTTTTTCATGTAAGATATACAAGATCTGACAGTGGATAAATAACTGTGGGGAACAGAAACCCCATTTACAGTGAGATTTGGAGCCATTTTATGATCTCAGTAAAAGATAATTTCTGAACATGCCTTGCATAGGAAACTAGCATTACTGTTTCCATGGCTTGTTACATATTCTGCCTGCATTTCATTTAGGAAATAAACATGTGTTTCTTTACCACCAAACTTTAATACATTTCAGGGGAGAATGGCTCTTTTTTTTAACTGTGACTCATTCTTTGCTAATTCAATCAAGCTGAAACTGACAAAATAATGGAAGATTTTGGAAGTATTTTTACCATGTTTGTCACTCCACCAAATGACAGTGCAAAGTTCCCTCGTCTGAATTTTGATCAAATACTTACCAGGAATGCTAAGCCTTTCAGAATCCCACAGTACCTGTTTCATGGCATGTGAGTTATTTGCTTTCATCTCCCCTTTACTGTATAAAAGAGGATCTAAGGCTGTAAAACCTTCAATACAGAGATTCATGCAGCTGTACATAACAGATCCTTCCTCTCTCGTCATTGCAGCACAACATCAAACCAAACAAAATGTCTCAGAAAGCAACAGTATTTGCAATGAGGCTGTCATAGATCTCCCTTTTCGTCTTTGAAAAAAGTGGCTGAATGCCCAGCACCTGCCTCCTTACTGACATTTTCTGAAACACCAAGGTAAAAAATCAACCTTTGTCAATATCATCACAGTGAATTTTTAGAAACAATGAAATTAAAAGCCTCAGTCTCTATCCTTGCTTCTTGAATACGGGATTAAAATAAAGGACACATGATTTTATTGATTTAATGAGGGATGGAAGCTTCAGTGGAGCATTCCTTATGATTAGAGAAGAAGCAGTGCTTGCAGGTCTCACAAGTTCTTCCCCATTTGCTTGGCTTTCCCCATTTCTTGAGAACGTGTTTTCATATTTGGCTGTTATGATGACCCACAGAGTTCACTCCTGTGCTGCATGAAGCATTCAAATGCCTGCAGTGATTTCAGTCTGTCTCTCTCAACAGGAAAGAAAGAAAGACTGAAGGGATAGCAGCACAGTTCTGTAGACTAAAGAGATGAGGAAGAGCAGATAGAGAGAGGGAGGAAAAAAAACTTTTAAAATGTTAGATAAAACACCGCAACAGCAACAGGAATAACACCTCCTACCTAAGAAGTAGGCTGTGTGCAGAATGCATTAATCTTTTAGTATATTTTATCAGATAGGATTCCCTCCCCCCAGCTATGAACTAAGATGTAAGCTAAAGGAGTTCAGTCGTAGTGCTTTGTGGTAGATTGATTCATGAACAGTGAGTTAATCTCTTCCCTTAGACCTTTTACCTTTGGGTTGGGTTTTTTTCCTCTCCGTATTCACATGATATATAATGACATTTCATATGGTAATCTCTCCTCCTTGTAGCATTGCTCTTCAAGATTAGCCAGAGAGATAAAACACAATGAGCAGTGCCTTCCCAGGAAAACAAAAAAAACCCAACAAAAGGCAAAACCAAATTGAAAAATAAAATGCATTTCTTATTGTTGATTTGGCAGTGAGATAACAGTAACAGAGTTACTGAGGTTTGGTGTATGTAAATATAACACAATTTATGACATAGATTTATGTCATAAACACCTACAGTAATAGTTCTGTGTACATAAATACATATAAATAAACCATATATACAGCATTTACTTCACCCACATGTTAAACTTTCTCCATTCCCTTTAGTGTTACTGTCACTAGGCTCACAAAGTTAGAAAGTGCCAGTGCCCAGGCATGCAGTTTCCAAACCCAGCACTTCCCCCTCCCCATTTTACTTTCCCCACACTAAGCTACTGTCCCTTCCCCCCCCATCACCATTACTCTCCATAGGTGAGTGAGCCTGAAATCAGGGGGCAAAATCATTTCTTCCCAATTACCTTAAGCCAGGTGAGACAACCTCTCTCAAGGACTGATGCTAAAATATGCACACAGTTCTGAAGTCTAGACAGTTATGAAATATAGGTGTAGGGCTCTGCACGTACAGAAGAGAAATGCATCCCAAATGAAGTGCTTTTATTAAAGAAGTATAATCACTGGGATAACTAATTACGTCAATACCACATAGTTAATTAAACCCATTATAGTTACTATTCCCATGGAGGGGAGGTCAGACAAAGCAGCCATCCCCCTGACTCTGCTCTGCTAACAAAAGAGAGAGAAATTAAATATATTAAACAATGCTTCTCATTCAGGAGTTAACAGGGTTCATTGAAAGATCTTTAAACTAGATTTGAAGGGGGAAAAGGATAAAACCAAGCTCACTAGAGATAGTCCTGGGGTCAGCACACCAGTGTTTGAGGGACAGTGCGCTAGCGAGGTTCTTTGGTCTGACCTTTCAGTGGAGGTAAGGGATGGAGGCACATGCACAGCAAAGGCACAAGGGTTATTGATGTGTTAGAAACCAGGGAAGCACCTGAGGATGGTCATGTAGGAATTAGGGTTTCTCCCCACAAAAATGTGGTGGAATCAATAGCCTAACTGAAATGCATCTACACCAACACACACAGCACGTGAAACAAAGAGGAGCTGGAAGCCATTGCACACCAGGAAAACTATGACATAATTGCCATCGTGGAAACATGGTGGGATGACTCGCACAACTGGAGTGCTGCAGTGGATGTCTATAAACCCTTCAGAAGTACAGGCAAGGAAAGGGAGATGGTAGAGTAGCCCTGCATGTTAGGGAGTGTTTTATTGTCTAGAGCTTGATGACTGTGATAATAGGGTTGAGTGTCTATGGATAAAGAATAAGGAGGAAGACCAACAAGGCCAGATATCCTGCTGAGAGTCTGCTACACACCATCCAATCAGGATATGGAGGTAGATGAAATATTCTATGAGTGGCTGGGGGAAGTCTCACAATTGCTAGCTCTTGTTCTTGTGGAGGATTTCAGCTTACAGGATCTCTGCTGGAAATACAACACAGTGGAGAGGAAACAGTCTAGGAGGTTTCTAGGACATGGAATATAACTTTCTGAGACAGATGGTAAGAGAGCCAAGTAGGCATGGCACCCTGCTGACCTGCTACTTTTGAATAGAGAAGGATTGGTGAGTGATGTGATGGATGATTGGAGGCCAGCTTGGACACAGTGATCATGAAATGATAAGAGTTTTTGATTCTTGCAGAAATAAGGAGGGGGATGAGCAAAACTGCTAACTTGGACTTCTGGAAGTCAGACTTTGGCCTGTCTAGGAGACTGATTGAGAGAGTCCCTTGGGAGACAGTCCTTAGGGGCAAATGAATCCAGGAATGCTGGATATTCTTCAAGAAGGAAATTCAAAAGAGATGTCCCCAAGGCCTGAAAGATGACCGAAGGGGGTAAGATTGGCCTGGCTGAAAAGAGACCTTTGGCTGGAACTTGGGGGGAAAAAAAAGAGTTTATGACCTTTGGAAGAAGAGGCAGGCAACTCAAAAGAACTACAAGGATGTGAGAAGTTATGCAGGGAGAAAATTAGAAAGGCCAAAACACAACTAGAACTTAATCTGGCTATTGTAAAAAAAAATCAAGTACATCCTCAGTAAGCTGGCAGATGACACTAAATTGGGCAGGAGCGTTGATCTGCTGGAGGGTGGGAAGGCTCTACAGAGGCATCAGAACAGGTTGGATCGATGGGCTAAGGCCAATTGTATGAATTTCAGTAAGGTGAAGCGCAGGGAGCTGCACTTGGGTCACAACTTCATGCAACACTAAGGGCTTGGAGAAGAGTGGCTGGAAAGCTGCCCAGTGGGTGAGGCCACACCTCAAATCCTGTGATCAGTTTTGGGCCCCTCAGTTCAAGAAAGACATTGAGGCTCTGGAGCGTGGCAAACAAGGGCAAAGGAGCTGGTGAAGGATCTGGAGCACAAGTCTCATGAGGAGCAGCTGAGGGAGCTGAGGTTGTTTAGCCTCGTGAAAAGGAGGCTCATGGGAGACCCTATTGCTCTTACTGCTACCTGAAAGGAGGTTGTAGCAAGGTGGGGTTGGTCTCTTCACCCAAATAACAAGAGATAGGACAAGAGGAAATGGCCTCAAGTTGTGCCAGATAAAGTTTGTGTTGGATATTAGGAAAAATTTCTTCACGGAAAGGGTTGCCAAGCAAAGGAACAGAATCCCCAGGGAAGTAGTTGAGTCCCCAGCCTTGGAGTTATTTAAAAGACATGTAAATATGGTGCTTACAGACATGGTTCAGTGGTTGACTTGGAGTACTGGGTTAATAGCTGGGCTTAATGATTTTTGAAGTCTTTCCCAGCCCAGACAATTCTACAATTCTATGAAAAGAGAAGAATTTAACAACTACGCAGTCACTCAAAAAAGAAACTCCACAGAGGTAATTTATGTCTCTACATTTGTATGGGACTTCTTCAAATGGACATCTTAACAATGCCCTGTAGTTCCATTCGATTTGTGCTTACTGAATAGATGAGGAGAAAATACCAGTCTGGCAGAATTGTTCCAGAATTTCTCCAGTGACATTTGAATACATTTCTTCAACAGTGGATATATTTGATAAGTGACCAGAAAAACATGACGTACTCTTGGAAGATAATGAGGTTAGCACTGCAACTCAGTCAAATCTCATTCCTTTCATCTAAAGGTTGCATAGATAAAGATGGCATCATGGGATGTCCAGAAGTACTAGTAAGAAAAAAGTTTTTATTTCTGTTCCCCATCATTCCTCAGAAAAGTTTTTAAAGATTGCTATCACCTGTCTTATGACAAAGGTGATTATACTCTGAATCCAGAGACCAGAGTTTAAAGTCTGAGCCGTAGGGAGTTCTTGTGTAAGAAATTCCAAGTTCTTATTTATTATTCAGTGAATACCTAAAGCAATAATAACTAAAGCACATAGTATAACATAGTCCAACAATACCATAAAGATCCCGCAATTTTTGTGAAGGAAAAGTATGAGTTCACAAGTCTCAGAAATACACTTATATGTACATGCATGCAGACAAACCTTCACAAAGTTCAAGAGGTGATTCCACCAAGAAATACAGGCATTACAAGCAGCAGTGTTTTTGATAATTGTCTAAGTGAATGTTTTTCAACTTCTGAATCACAGACTCTTAGGTATCAACATCATTCTCCAAGGAAGTTGCTGAGTGGTGCCCAAGAAATATATTTTCACATATACCATACAGCAGTGTAGATATAAGAAGTTTCCTCTGGAGTACTCATCTCCCTGGAGATTTTCGAAATCCACAAGTCAAAAAAAAAAGCTGATCTGATCCCACCTTGGAGGGAAAGAGGGAAAGATAAGAAAGGGAGGCAAAGGGGGAGGGAGGAAGAAAGGGATAAAGGAGGGAAAGTTGAGGGACAGTAAGCACTTAAAACTTTAATTTTTGCCCGAAAGAAAAATAGTATAACCTAGGATTTGCAGGGAGTGAAATTTTGCTGCGAAACTGTTTACCTACCTGAGGCAACTCACAATTTCTTAATAATGACCTACCATCTCTTAGCACCAACCAGAGTCACCATAATGGTACTATTAATTTTATTACATTATTGGTTTATATGGTGCTAGAAACTGCATTTCTGTATACACACATGCAAAAAAAGTTGGGCTTTCCTGAAAAGCTTAACATCCAAATAGATAATAAAATCATTGAGTAAAAGAAATTAAGTATTATTAGTGCTATTTTAAAATAGGCAAATGAGCAATCAAGGATGTGTTAGTGTTGTACCTTACAATGTATAATAAAAATCCCAGACTAGTTCCAAAAGACCTAGTTTGCCCAAAAAGCCTATAAAACACAGCTCTCTTCAGAGATAGCAACTCAGAAATTATACTACTTCATCATTACAACACTACACCCAAGTCAGGATGAGTGCAGATGTACCACTTGTGACAAACTCAGTGTCACACAGGAAACTTGTGGCGGACACAGTTATGCATGAGCTGGGAACATGCTGGAAGGGAGGCGAACCTGTTTCATGAAGTTTCCAAAGGAAAACAGAGAGTGACTACATTTTGTTGGTGGGGTACAGAACACCATAGGCACCTGATCATTCTTCAGTATTGAAGCCTTTGTTGTGGCCTTCAATTTGTTATGTTTGCTGAGTCAGCTTCAGTCATAAGGTTCGTCATGAGTTCAGCTCAAGTCATGATTCATTAGGGACTAGCTGCACTTCCAAAATTAGAAAGAGCCACGAAGGAAAAAACTGTCCTGTTTATCTTTCTGGGTGCCACCTTGTATTCCCAAAGACAATGTGATTATTGTGAGTTCAAACAAAATGAGATGAGAGAGGGTATTACTTCTCATTGTCTATGCAACCTAATCTCAGTGAGAGCTCTCCACAGGAATACTGTTATGCTGTAACAGGAAAGACATTACTATCTTAGTACAACCACTGCACTCTAGCATATCACTATAGCAAGTAACCACATCAAATACCCAAGCCTGCTAGGGAAAGTGAAACCCAGAAGGATCAATAATCAAGTAGGTCCTACAGTGAGAATACCTAGAACGTGGAGAGCCTTGCAGTAGGCTGGAGTGAATAATGGCCTATTCCATTCAGGTGACCAAAAGCTCTCTTCAGTCTGTTTCCCCCTAAACTTAGTTTAGGCCAACCCAAGTCTCTAGCTGCCCCTATAGCATGAAATACTTTTCAAAGCTCAGGATCACAATTTCAAAGATCGTTCCCTATGCTGCCGAGCGGTGAAAATGGTCCTTGGCATGGTTTTTGCTCAGATCACTCAAAACTCTCTCAATTAATTTCCAAGCATGATTCAGAAATTAACTCATAAGATATTCCAGTTATGCACTTAGACATATCCAAATTATTTCTTTCTTTGTACACCAGCAAAATTAAATCATACAGAGACAGCCAGACCACGCCAACTGGATACAAGGTCAAAGAAATGGCAATGATACTGTTCATTTTACTGTACAGAGGTAATTCAGTTTGGATATGACTTAATCATTGGTCCCTAGACAGTTAGACATCATGTCTTACTGCTTTACTGATTTAACCCTTAATTTCCTGAACTTTAACTATTAATATTTGAAAACAAACAATTTCTAAATTGTCAAAATGTTTCAGAGATGTCAGAACAGTTTTTGAATTCATGTTTCTTCCAATATCTTCATGCTTTTGCTAAGGTTTGCTGCCATAAATTCATCCCTGTCAGCAAGAAAACTGTGTGATCAAAGAAACAATAGGCAAGTCCTATATGGTTTGTTTGAATTTTTAATTGGCACAGAAGCGGAACAGGCATTTAAGAAACAAGCTCTTCACTGAAGTGCATAGAGTAACTTTAAGGTTCAAGATATTGTTTTTATTCGTCTATGAAATCTAATCATACACTGTCAGAAAAAAGTGACTCTGAATGATATTTTTACTGTTGCCACATAACAGTTTCTTAATTCCAAATAGGACAGCTGTACTTGTCAAATGTTTTCACTGATACAAGTGCTCAGTCCCAATTCAGATCAAAGACAGACCTGTGTGCTCTCCCTGTCAGAGTGCTAAGACCAACTAGAGAGAGCTCCAGACACCTACCAGAATAAGAACTCACTGTGGAGTTAGTTGTAGGTACCGGTGTTTTTTAAATGCTCTTTTGAGAACCCAAGAACACTAAAACTAAGAAATCTGAAATAAAGACTCTTATTCCAATATTGTAAGGCATCAGAGAGTAGTTTTTGCTAAAAAAAAAAAATTGATCCCACTGTGTACATTTACAAAGCTAAGTATCTTCTAGCTCCCTGCCTTGAAGCACCACGTAAAGACCTGCCAAGTCTGTCTCTTTGTTAAAAACTGACCATCTGACTCATTTGCCCCAGAAGGACTCTACTTGTCACACAGGAGGCTTTCAGCACATGAAGCAGGAAGACACTAGCACTGAATTCTGTCCACCTGTTGCAGAAGCTAATAGAGTGAAATTATACATAGATAAAGGCTATGTTTAAAAACTACTCACTTTCTAAGCAGTTGATTGAAATTATTGTCATCACCACTAAGCATAAAAGATAGTCCAAAACTCCAGTTTTCCCTACAGGTCCTTCCACTTAGCAAGACAAAAGAATACATGCAGAGTAGAAGTCATGTCCACACCTTGCTATACAGAAGCACTAAAGGGGACACATCTGTAGCAGTAGCACAAATAGCCAAGCCTTCCTCCTTCAACTCTCTGGTTTTTATTCAAGCTGCATTTTCTCATTGCTGGAAATGCTACTGCCCTCTGAGCAAGCCCAAATGCTACAAATACAAAACAACTGACATTCCTAAAGGTGAACTTGAAGACAACCTGCTCAGATTCTTCCGCGCGCACCACCATTTCTCCTTCAGATACAGACATTAGCTCTGACAGTCTTAGTGATGAATGGGCTGGGTGTTGACAGTTGAAGATGAGGAGCTCAGACAGAAGGAGGCTCATCAAGTCCTGTGATGCTGGCTTTGTACTGGGAATAGGCAAAAGAATAAAATGCACATGTTCTGTGGCTTTCAAATTCATCCAAAATAGTCATTCGATTTTCTAAGAAGTTGGTTGTCAATGTGTCTTGCATGTAGGCAGGAGCATGACCATACTGTTGCAATGCTGTCATTAAAGGTTAAAATGAAAATAAAATGTTTCTATTTCTAATCAACTAATAAATTCATCAGCATTATAGGAAAAAAAATGAGAAAAGGAAACGGAAAAAAAAAAATCAGGTTTTCTATTCCCTTCTTTGCTACATTTGTCAAGGTAGGAAAGGTGCATTTTCATATGCTAAAACCACCAGACGTGCCTAATTAACAATCTTACTAAGAGTATGATTCAATCCGTCTTCTAAAACAATATTGCCTTAAGTTGGCAGAGCAATACATACCAGTCTATTGGTAAATCACAGAATTAAAGGAATGGAAATGAGCATTGAAGCTGTTCCTTTTGCTGCACCTCAAACAAAACCAGCTATATCTGTGTCATTTCTTAAAAAGATCTATCTAATATATACGCCAACTGCAATGCCACAACCTCTGTGAGTAACCCCTTTTAGCTCTTAGCTGTCCTTATCATTATAAGGTTTTCATAATTGCCTCGCCTACTGCTTCTGTCTTATCCATCATGAACAGAAAGCATGGCTGGCTTACACATCTTTCATTTATTTGCACATCACCATATGACATCCCTCCTGAGTCCTCAAAAATTTCTCAGTAGACTGAAAAAAGTCAATAAAACCTCCTTCATGTTTTGCAGCTCTCTGATCACTGCATTTGCCCTCTTCCAGGCTCTCTGGCTAGTCCATGCCTTTCTTAAAGCCCAAATGTGGAAACTGTGCTCTATTTGAGGCCTCACCAATGCCAAGAAGGATCATTTCATACCTGCTGCACACCACAGCTCTGTTTAACAAGAATAGTGCAATGATTGCCTTGTTTGGTAACAATATGGCATGTAAGCTCTTATTCGGGTATGGTTCTCTATAATCCTCATAGCCTTCCATAGGAAACTGCCACCCAACCAGTTCTTCCCACTTCATATTTGTGTAGCTCATTTTTCCTAACTGGGACTTTTTCCTTCTGGAAAGTATCCATTTCTTTCTGGAGAGAACATCAGTGCCATCACTTGTACACAAAGAATCTGCACAGTCAGAGAACAGAACAAAGCCAGGTGGAGTCAACTGTAAGGTTTTCAGTGGGTTTTGTGAAGTTTTCATTGGGCTCTACTGGCAATATCATCAAGAATGAGAAGCCATAAACTACCACAGACATTCATCAGGGATTAGGCAGGTACATAATGGGGTAGGATCTGCCTAAAAGCCTAAATTGAAATTCAAACTTGTTCATCAAAATTTAAGAAACCTAGTCTTTCCATATTTCTAGAGTTAACTGGAGACTTCATATAGATCATTTATAAAAAACATATTTACCTTGGTGAATTCTCTCTTACTGAGGATCACATGCACAACCTGAAGTCAAGACTTGCATAACTGGTGGCAAAGTAGTTCCTTTATATCCACTTCACACGCTAATGAATTGCCATCAAAAAATTTAAATATATCTACTAAACAAGATGCATTTACTGAAAGGTATTTCATAAACATGGTTGTCTAATAACATTTCTGAATGCATCCATACCACAAAAAAAAAAAAAGGAAAAAAAGTGTGTTACTTTTAAAAAATCAAACAATATCACCACCAGTTTAATTAAACACAAATTATGATCATTTCTCTCAAGAAATGCAGCAGCTAAGAGTCCTGAGCCAGAAAACCATTTATTCCGTATGTCATGCTCTAGGAATGGACCCAGAATGATCTGGCTAAACTTTTACTGGTCAATCATGGGATATGTTGCTCACAAAAGTAATTTCTTCTTTGTCATCACAGTGACACAGTTTTATTGTCCCCACTGGGTGAAAGGACTTGCACAGACATTGTAAAAAGGTGTTTTCATTTTTCTTTATGTCACGATGAATAAGCTTATTACACATAACAATGTCCAAGGCTTTTCTGAAACCTACTGAACTTTTGGCTTCTCCTGATGCCTCAAGATTGGAATCACCAAGATGTGGGCACCACCCTGAGCACAGTTTTTTCCATGTAATTGCCACAGATTTGTGTGGAAATAACTGCATGAACAAGTGATCAGTTACATCACTTACAGACTGTTTGCACCTGCAAAAACCCAATTTGTTTTCATAACCATGTTAACCACATATTCATGGAATCACTTTTATTTTTTTAACAAGGCTTTTACATGTATTTTGGTGGGGGAAAGCCCTCCATATTTAGTGATACGCCTAAACAGACAGGCAAACTTGATGTTATTTGAAAACAGCACTATTCGTAATGTGTTAGTTGTTGCCACTCAAGGGCAGCTGAGACCAAGCTTTATAAATCCCACCCAACAAGCTTATTTTTATCAAGCATTTTTGTGTGCAAGCAAACTTAGTGAAAGGTGCCAAAGTAGAAGTGCACAAAACCAATATTCCTTGTTTAAAGGGGTGATACTGCAGCTGTGGAAACTTTCTCTACACTTCCATGCCAATTTGACTCATCTCCAAGCTCATTGCTAAGCTCAACCATGTTGCTGATCTAACCAAACTCATGCATGTCCAAGTGACAATTTTCAAGTGCAACCAAGGGATGAGTACACAACCTGCAAGGAGTTTCACATTCATTCATGTACAACCTCAATTTTGGAGGAAAAAAAATTAAAAAAATTAAACCTTTTATTGCAGTTAGTGGGCACCAGGCTTATTAATGGCAATTCATTGAGTTCCTATTCAGTTTTATGGGCCTGCCTATATTTCTTTTTCATTTGGCTATGCTAAGGTTCTGACCACCATGGCAAATATTTGATAGTTTTCTCAGCAAGCTCTGTGCTCTGCAGAGCTTGCACAGTACTACTTATTATTAACTGGTTTCCAAATGCATTCTCCTGTAACCCAAACTAATATGTGAGTATTATACCTATCAACCCAAAGTATGCAGAAATAAAATACTTGCAATTAGTTCATGAAATCTTTATAAGTTTGATTGATTAAGGCTTTCAAGTTTTAAATAAAATACTTATCTGTATAAAAGCAACACTGGTTGTCCCAAGTCACCTGCCTGTTATATTCACTTCATTTGGCTAATATACGGAGGTCTAGGAGACACACCATCTATAACGCTGCTGCTTCCTTTGAGAATGCACGCAGGATCACCCTTGAGGAGAAAAGACAACGCAGAAAGAATCGTGCCTTGCAGAATATACACCTAAGGAGTCTTTCTACTGTGCCTTTTGCAATCAGACAGGTCTATCTCGTATTGATCTTATTAGCCACCAGCGTGCTTGTAACGAAGGTGGATAGAGCCTTCCTAAATCTTCGTTCGCGAAGCCTAGCCATGATGATGACGAGAGCGTTCTGGAGTGCAGTGACAATGTTTAGTAGAAAGAACACTTTGTGTCTATGCAATCAAAAAGAATCCTTTTAATCCATTAATCTTAAGGCATTTCACAAGTACATGCTAAGCTTCACAACTCTCCTAACAAGAAGAACCTCAAAGGAAGAGGAAAATCAATTAATGCAAGCAACACTAGTGGACAACTCTTTCTGATGATAGTGTCTGAAATGATTGATGGTAATTACTGATGCTGCTAGCTGAACGATCTCATGATGAGGAAATTCAGAGAAGTTGCTTCTGGAAAGCAAATGACCGAGCTCCTGTCAAAAGTGTGCATCCAAGCTTTGCACACAAAAAAGAACTGGAAGAGGGACAGTTGCCACTAAACAGAAATCCATACAAGAAGAGACTTAAGCAAGCTTTCTCCACATAATTACCCAAAATTTGCTGCTATATTGTATAGCCACTGGTAATAGCCAGTCCTATGCCTGGCATTGAAAAGGTCTTTGCTGAAGGTATGTTTCCAGACTAGAAAATAAAACATTCATCATACTTTCCCTTTATTGGTTGTTTAAATACTCATCTAAAGCTTCAAGTTATAACCTATTTTTGAAGTTATTACAATCAGAGTTTCTCTACAAAAAGGTGTTTTAGAAAATGAATATCCAATATGTATGTCCAACAGATAAAATTAAATGTCGTTAACTCTCAGGTGCACGTTTTTTGACAATTCCAGATAATTGCTTTTAGAATGCTTTAGAACACTAAAAATCTCATGTAAGTAACTCCTCTGTTGTTCATTTGGTTAAAAAAGATTACTGATCTTGACATTTTTCCTTTACAGAGTCTCATAAAATAGATATTCTTAAAAAAAAAAAGTAATATAGTTCAAGAAATTGCTTCTTTTTTATAAATAGAACTGTATGTATGGTCACTCTTTAAAATTTTGCCAGCTGCCTTAGATAATTAACTTAATCACAGTATTTACAAATTGTAAATAGTCCCTGTAGTAAGTTTGGAGCTATTTAAGAAACACAGCAGCTAGGCAGAGATCCAAAGCATACTGAATTGTGTGGGATCCTTTCTACTAAATTTAGGAGACTTTGCATTGGGCCCTTTTTGAATTAGTTCTTCTCCCAAGACAAAGTCTGTAAGTTTCAAACATAGCTCCAAAATCTTCTTCCTCTGTCTTCAATGCCTGTAATTAAAACCTGACCTCTTCTGAAATTTATCAAGGGCACTATCTTAAAAACAGAGGATATTTCAGTGCATTAATCAGCCAAGCTTCCTGAAGGCTTATGAATAGACAGGAGAATACACCTGGTAAAAACCAGATACTGCACCATGTGCATATGCATATAGTACAGTGGTTCTACAACTGCTGAAGGTGTTCCCATCAAATGTTATAGCAACATTCTAACACTATAGCATCTTCTAATAGGCCCTTCCAGTGGGAGCCAAGTTCTGCATCTTCATGTCACAAGTAGCCAATTTATTACTTAATACACAGAAAGAAAGGGAAAGGCAGAACCGATGAACTATGTATTTACTATTTCTCGTTTTCAGGGCTTGGCAAGAGGAAGACACAGCCAGCAGCACTTGATGACAAAGGGTTATATTCTGTGCCTGGATATTCTGGGCAAAACCTGCTCTGCTCACAGCTCATTGCAAAGTGAACTCTTGCAGTTCCTACAGAATGTATTTAATTTGGTCATGCAGCCCACTGACCTTGCTACCAGTGAGAAAAACAGGGCTGTCAGTCATGCTTCAAACAAGTAAAACAACTAACACATTCCCAGTTCCTCAATATGTCCCAGTACGGGCACAAATACACATACGTGCACACACTTCAACATAGCCTGAGCCAATACCATTAAAAGTTCACGACTCAGTATGTAGTAAATGTGGGTGTATAAATATATTTATACAAACGCGTACATATGCACATAAAAATTTTTGAGGAGTTAACTGTGCTACTGTAAATATGGAAATACATATTCATTCCCTCTTTTAATCATTTACACAAGAATGCTTTTAAAGACCAAAAATCTGAAAAAGTAAATACTATTTATTTTTACTACCATATTTCTCCTGTCAATCATATTGTCTCAGCTTTTGTCTGTTCTTTCAAGTATCTAGACTCAAATTAAAAAAGATTATAAATATTAGACTTATTTGACAGAAAAATAAAACAAAAAAAGCTCCTCAAAACTTAAAAAGCAAACAGTCGAATAGATATAATATTTAAGTTTGACCCTCACTATATTAGTGCTTTGCAACTAGCAAGCTAATGACTGCTTGTGAGAACCATTAAAGAGAGGGAAATCATTAATGAAACTTTGTAAGGGTATTATTACCAGCTAAACTGGCACTGCAGGAGACCCACCAGAAATCAACATAGAGAAAATCCCCATGGATGTCCGTTCTCACCAAGCTGCAGAGTGGTAGTGAAGTCATCGCTACAGAAGTCACGGAGAGAACAAACTCTGCTTTGTCCATACCCATCAGCGAAGTGGCCTGTGTGAACCATATTTGAAGACAAGCTACATTCCTATAGAAGCACCCTCTATTCACTGTCAGACAAAGATCTCTCCTGGCCTTGGGAAACACAAGCAAGACCTGAGGTTTCAGCAATTGCAGCAGACCAGGAGGAAGACAGTCAAATTCTGACCTTTGCAATTTCTTTGCCAAGTCTAACTGGTTTTGTGAGGTTGAGTATGTGTTGATTATGGTCTCCAGATTTCCCACAAATAACCAAATTAATACCTGAATTTGTGACTTCATGTGTTGTCTGATCATTTTATCTGACCGCAGTCAACCTCATTTTTCTCTTTCTCCTAATCCCAGAAAAGAGATTATCATATTCCCTGAGACTCTCAAGTATCTCTGAGTCAAACACAGAGATCAGTACAATGATCCTGAAACCTAGGACCTGTGAAGTTTTATATGAATACAAAATTTGTTCCACACAGAAATCCCAAATAGCACTGAAGCTGGCAATTGCTACTGTTGGAAAAAATGTGGGAAGACAGTCATGCTGACATGCTTTGCATGCTTCATCCTCAAGCATACCTGTTTCGCCCTAAATTTTAATTAATGGTCACCTAGGGAAGGGAACAAATTGACATTAACTGTGGGCTGTGGGTTATGCATAATTGTAGGCATTGCTGGTGATGGTCAGGCACACAGCTTAGTAAGTTATCAGGTCTCTGCACTTCCTGACCTCAGAAGAACGTCAATTAAGGAAAATTATTGACTTTTTTGTGTTGCCAGTCAATCAGAACCAGACTCCAACACACAGGTAGAAGCAGTTGCCTGTGCACAGCTCATTACTAACAGTCTGCTCTTTCAAAAGGCCTCCTAAACTTTAAGGATCTCATATTCCAAATGAGACTATTTAAATTACTGCTTAATGATGAAAAAGGGTGCAGATTGAAAAAGAAAAAAAGTCCATTGTTCGATCAGAAATTCATTCATTTGGCCGATATCTTGCAGATAAAGCATCTGCCTTGAGAAACTTATATTGTTTATTTGACCTCCTATTTTGCATTATAGTGGCATAACAACTACATGACACCATATCAGAGAACGAGGGCAGCACAATAAGACTCACAAAGCTGGATTTAGGGAAGGCAATATACTTCAAGTCAGATTGGGTATCTGATGGCAAATCTAGTGTTCTGTAGCTGGTCAAGCTGTTTCAGATGGCTTACACAACCAATATAAAGCTATTTATTTATGTTTGTATCAATGGATAATTCATGGTAGATCTGTTGAATAATTTATTTTAAGAACTCTTTAATATTCTTTAGCATTTTATTTACCTCCTATAATGGTGTTTAGACATATTAAGCATTTAGAATAAGATGTGGATAAAATCTAAAAATCCCTATCTCCCACAACTTCAAAGTAACACTCTATTGAAGAAATAAAGGCATATGAAGGCCAAAAAATACTTTCCTCTTAAAATATTCACTTCCGGGATGACTTCTGTGTCATTTGTACTCGGCAAACAAGATTGGAAACATTTTGGACTTCTTTCAATTCTGCTGAGGCCAATTCAGATGTTGAGTGCAATATTTTTATTTTTTACTTTCTATTCACTCAACTCTAGGCATCACCAAAATCTGCCTCTCTTCTTGTGCAGTCTTACTCCATTAGTACAGAGGAATACACAAAATGTTTTCAGCTGAAACATTCAGGAAGAAAGGATAGCCAGTTTATGTAAGAATAACTCATGAAACTATTTATTAAATATTGCCAGCAAGGCACGAAGTATAATTACAGTCAGTTGTCTTCCATTCTTCTTTACAAAGATGACATGTTCTCATTCTTGTTTTCATTCCTCATGCTTTTGTCATAGTCACTAGCAGTAACAGTGACCAAGTTCCTATTCTTTCCAAATAAAATAAAGTAAACCCGTGTTTTGAGTGAGGACTTAGAAATCCGGAGTGAAGTCTAATTGATGACTTCTAGAGTGAACAAAATATCTGTTAAGGAGTTTGCAATTCAAATATACATTCTTCCTTAAATCACTTTATCTCTCCCCCTAGATACCATTCTAAATGTGAGGGAGAAATAAAGGAACAAAGGAGTAGAAGAGAGGAAGGACTATTTTGGCCTACTAAGGAGCTGCAAGAAATAGTACCAGTTGAGACCAAAGCACTTGATCTATGCCACTCCAGTGCACAGATAGAAGCCTGAAAAATAAAGGAGAAGGAAATTTTATTTTCTGAGAAAGAATATTTCAAGAAAGTAAGAAAAGCACATGCTAGTGGGGAATGTTTTTAAAAGCCTCTTTCAGATCTTCTTGGCAAATAATGTTGTGTTTGATTTGGTTAAAAGCAGTGCAGCTTATGCCTTTGGCATTCAAATTTACATGCTAATAAGAGTGTGCTTATAAACTTGAATAACCGCACTGCACAGTCCCAAACACTGCACCCCTGAATCTAAAACCTGCTACTGTCAACATATTTATGTTTTCCAGATCTCTCCATCTGCAATCACTTTCCTTACTATGAGCAAAATTTCCAGTCCTTTACAGCATACACACAATTATTAAACTTTAGTTCTGCTCGCCAAAAATCACAATTTTTTTATCATCTTCACAATTCCATATCAAATACATTCACTCTAATTATGGTTTTTTCATCAATTTGCAAAGCTTTACAAGTCCATGCTGGCTTCTGAGAGTGAAGCTGAACTTCCTTCATTTCACTGAACATGCTCAACAAAAGAAACTGCCGACCAAAGTAACTCGTATTTATACTTGTGCAGCCCCATTGGCTTCAAATTATACTTTCTGATACCCACGTATAACTCAAGTTTCAGTGCATTATTGCTGGTGCAATTGATCAGACTGTTGACAATACACATTATCTGAAGAAGAAGTGGATTAGTTTCCTCTTTCTCCCTCACATCACACCCAAGGATAAGGTTTGTTGAATAAAAAGTTGCTACTTTCCAGATCACTTTTCACACTCTGCATGCAATTTAAAGAACTATCTGTTGTGCCTTATGATTTTGTTGGCAATTTTGAAAGCAAAAAAAAGTGCTATTTTCCCTACTGCTGCATCCTACCTGATCTGGAAAGTCCTCAGGGATACTGGAAAACACAAGGTAGAAGTTGCCCTTAGTTAGCCAAATCAGTCAGTGAGTATAGACTGATTTGTTTGTTGCTAATTGTAATTCCTCCAGATTCAGTCCAAGTTCTTCAGAGTGATAAAAGTTTTCTGCAGTGTCAGAACAGTGCCAGTGCCTTTCAAAACTCATACAGAGAAACAGAAAGATAACAAAATTCTGATAACCTTTGCATCACTGAGAATTTTTTTCAGGCTTGGACTTCATCATGAGAACTTATAAATGCTGAAGAGACTGAACATATGAGATCTTTGTTTTTTGGTAGACACGTGGATGACAGAAAGCCTGTTGATACTCAGAAATGATATAATCAGTTTTCAAATGACAAAATAAAAACACAAAACACATCCAAAAAAATCACCCTGAAGAGATACCAGAACTTGTCACCAAAGTAACACATCTGACACGAATCAGTGGGCAGTGACATGATCTATACTTGCCTAAGACTGTCTTGGGACTTTGGCAAACCCCTGAATGCTAGGCATTTATGGGAAGTGAACAAACTAATACTGGCATAACATAATAAGGAATCAGGCCTAATACATTGGAAGGTCCTGGCATTTTTACATTTACTACTAATCCTGTAGTAGGTCTGATTCTAACTGACAGCATGTGGCATTATCACAAATGTCAGTTGCATTATTGTTGCCACTTTCACCCCCTAATCTTAGGGAAAGCAGAGCTGTTAAGATGTTAGAAAAGAGATAGAATATTTTATCTTGATGTTATGGACATATGATCACTTGTAGCACTCTGCTATCATGAAAGGGAAAAGAAGTGCTAAAGCTTCTGAGTTACTCTCATAAGATTAAGCAAATTACCAGATTGATAGGTATAAGTGGCAGAATGGGGGAAGAACGGCTGTTAGCTAAGCCTTTTCTACTGCATCTGCTTCAGGGGAGGCGAGGTGTGCATGCATGTGTGCACACATAGCGATGGGGTAGTTTGAGGGGCTTACAAGAGATTACACAATGTTGTAATGGGATATCAAGGATTTATCTGCACGTGCTGAGTGAGTTATATGAGTCATTCTAAATACTCCCCGTAAAACATGACTACCATACCATCTTGGATTATTTTTTATATATATATATATATATATATATATATATATATATATTCATAATTGAGTTTCTTTCAGTTATCCTATTTTCTCTAAGAAATAAAAAATGAATAATATCTCCATAAAAACTACAGAGAAGGAGGGAAAACAATTGTGACCAGTAGAACAGTGTGACAAATATCAGAATGGACCAGGATGCCTGAGAGTGCTGCTGAAACCTTTTAGCCAGACCAGCCATATTGAGGGCATAACACACCAAACTAGTGACACACCATTACACTCAATGCCGTCGTTCATTGCAGCTCCTAGTTGTTTTTCTGGGACTAACACTAAGAATAACATACCAATCACTCCCTCACAGATTAAATAGAAAAAATAATATGATTTGTGGGAGTGAAAGACTAGTAATCTTTTATTTCTTTTACTCAGGATGGCCTTTTCTCATTTTTGTGGGTTTACATTCCAGGTAAAAGGAGTTTTAGGATTAAAAGCATAATACTAATAGCACACAGTCTTTAGAGAGAATAACATTATAGCCAGCTTCAGGAATTTTAAACTTCAGTTGATCTTAAAATTAATTTAAGTAAATTTAGGACTTGTAAAGCTAGTAAGAATATGCTCTTGACTGAGACTCTTTGGGATATCAGAGGCATTGGTTGTAAATTAACATTTTTGACATTTACCAAACATCCTCCTAAAGCTTCTTAAGATTAGGCAGTTCATGTTACGATCAACTTTGTTTTAAAAAAATAAAATCTTTGTTTGAACGCCAACCTTTGCCCTGAGGCACATCTGCTGAGGAAGAGACAAAAACAGGTTACATCATCTTGTTAGTTTAAGATGAGGCCCTCAAAATATATATTGAAAACAGAATCTTAAGAAATCACATTTTATTTTTATTATTCCAGGAATACTGAGTTGGCATGTTTGTTCTTGAACTTACAGTGCCAAAATTAATACAATTATGTACAAAAGCCTTGTATTATACAAAATACAGTTTATATTTTCAAAATATTAATACTTGGCAGAAGAACTTTTACCATGGAAGAATTTCAGCTTGCCTCACAAACAACCAAACTTACTGAATAACCCTACAAAGAAAATAAGAATGGTGTTATCTGAAGTATTTATTAAGTGAACATGAGAAAGAATAGAAGGTTGCTCTCTCACTAACCCACAACGAAACAGAAATGGAAAGGCAGACCCAGCTCTCAGGGGTACTTCAGTAATGGGTCATTATTAGCACATTGTTGAATGCTTGGGTTCAGATAAATGTCTCAGCACTTTGCTGAAGTGAAGTCATGTTCACCATGTCCATGCTCTCACATCTGCTCTCAGTTCAACACAGTCATGGTAGAGCTCTCGCTGCACAAAAGGTGCAGTGGAGGCTGTAAACCACCTTTGATCAACACACACACACCTTCCAGTAGCATCTACAGGAGAACCACTAGTAATCAAGGACTGATGTGACCCAACTTTGCCAAAAGTAAGACTCTACCCCCTTGCTAGTCACTGCAAGAGGCACAAAGGTGCATCTCTCCAGCCTTTTTTCCTGCTGAATGCTCTTCCTTGCCCCTCCAGCTGGGAGTGCATGGATGGGCTGCTTCATCTGTCACCTGAGTCTGGGAAGCGTGAGACTAAGGAGATCAGTGAGCAAGATGAAAGAGAAGGCATGGTCACTCATCTTGAAAGAACCCATTTCCCTTCCCAAATTCATCTTCTTCAGTTCGTCCATCTTCCTGCCACCTCCCATTTTGAAGTGAGGTGCTTTTCTTTCCTTTTTTTCCCTCCCTATCACAGTCAGATTATCTGACTCTTTCATTCACCCTTTTCAAGCATAACAGTGTTATACACAGGCAAGGGTAGAAAACATACTTTGTTGTGCTGCAGGAATAGTAACATACCTGCCAGTGCTCCTCCAGTGAGGTAAGACACTAGCATCTTGTATAGATTTTAGCTTTGGAGGAAGCTTACAGGAGATAGTAAAATAACTGCAGGTGAGATTTCCAATATCAAAGACCTCCTTAGACCTAGCTGGTTGATGCAAACTACTGTATGGCATTCTGGTGATCTTGGTATTGTCTTGACAATAGAAACCACCCATTATTTTTTATTCACCACTTCATAGGATTTAATACAGAAAATAGCTCAGGAACTGTATTTCTGCATCCTCAGGCACCCACAGACAACTGTCAGTGAACACTTGCCCCAGTTTTCAAAAATTCAGAATTTTAATGTCATTTTTATTTCCATGAAATCTTCACCATTTTTAGCTGTTCAAATATCATTGTTTCAATAAAATACTAGCACTGCAATGTTCCACAAGAGCCCTTTAAAACATGTGAATTACAAAATGTTACACAAAGAGCATTTTGTCTCATTCAAATGGAACAATAAATAAATTAATGCCAGGAGGAAAAATACATTTCAGACAAGAGCTTTTGCAGCGAATTTAATTATTGTATGTCCAGCTGACATATAATCTTTAGTGAATTAAGTGAAAGAGCTGGTTCCTCAGAATAGACTCACTTTTCTTATGACTATGATGGAGAACTTACTGTGTCATGTTAAATCATTACCAAGTAATGATAGTTAAACATGTAGTCATGATGATTACACATGCCATGGAGCTTATGATCTGAAAAATTCACACCTGAGAAGCTTCAGAATTAGACAGAATAAGTTAATCACATAAATCCAAAAGACAAGAAAACAAGACAGCCAAAATCATTTGGCTTCTAACTGTAGTGTTGGTCCAGTTGACTCCTTCACGCTTGCCCAGAGAAGAAAGAAGTGGGTTGAGTTCATAGCCCAGATCTCTTGGCTATCTGGTTGGTGTCGATCTAGAGCTCAATTGAGCAGTACAACTTACGGTGAAGTTTTTTTAAAAGCTTACTGTGCTACTATATGCACCAGTAAATCTCCTGGAAAATTAAATATTTCTCTGAGTATGTTGCTGGGAGAGCAATCCAAAGAGCATGAAGATCTTATGAAGACATCCTTGTTTTTTCCAAGAATCTTCAGACTGAGATTTTCCATGACAGTTAGGTGTTTGAAAACACGCAGTTGCAAAACCTGGCAAAACCTCCCAGAATACCTTCCTTCAACTTCAGGCTCCCAGACACCATGGGAAATTCTGTCCCTCAGTCACAGAAGTCAAACATCAAGTAGCTTGACCAGATAATTTAGCTACTTCTTCTGGAATAAGTACTTTATGAAAACGTCATCCTGTATGATTGTCAGACGGTAGCATTCTCTTATTCTCAGGTTGTTTGGTCCAGGATTTCACTCAAAACAGCTACTCTTTCAATTTATTTTTATTTTGTACTGTACCACATGTATTAAAACAGAAATTAGAAGCCTGAAAACTCGCAGAAAAAAAGCTGCTAAAAAAAGTATTAAAACAAGGAATTACATCCCCCCAAAGTGGTCCAAATTAATCAAGGAATAGTTAAAGTGAAGTTGAGCATGGTATTCAGCATTACTTAATTTCTAGTCCTAGCTGATACTGATGGAAGCTTGTTGTTATGCGACGCCTGCTTAATGATCCATGAGATACGAATATATTGCCTAAGTCCATTTCTCACAGTGTATATGTAGGCGACGCACAGCAGGGCTAAGACAATAGCCACAACTTAATACCCTGGTTAGCAGTATATCTACACAGCCAGCTGATTGAATTATTGTTCAGAAATACCCTAACTACCCTTAAATAAGAAACAGAATAAATCGGGCTTTGTGATTCCGTTCTGTCATGGCTAGGTGCTTTCCAGTACTAAGGGAGGTTCTATTAAGCTACCTTGGATATTTCTAGTCTAAGATGCAAGCTGCAACATAGACATAGTAATGAAAATGCTGGCAACATGAAGCCACAAAAACTGAACCACCTGCATATCCTCAGAGTCAATCCTCTCCAAGTAGGGCTCAGACAAGGGTGGGAAAGTAAGTATAAAAGTTGGTGGAGCTTTTCCTCTGGCAGCTTTCCAGGGACACTTCACCCACCTACAGAGACTCTGTGCAAGGGCTTCGTCTAACTCTAGACCCTACCACCCTAAATGAGAATATATCAGTGTCCTACACTCCCAGTCAGGGAGTGCTGCTTCACCACTAGACAAACATGTCATCTAAATGAGATTATTATATCAGGCATCTCATGCTAAGCAAAGCACTATAGTTCCAGATAGTTCTTTGGCTCCCTGCACGATGGAACAGCTTGGCAATACTTGGAGTTTCAGCAAGTGATATAATTTTCAACTCATTTCATCCTGGGCTTACATGGTGATGGACAGTCAGCCTGTAAGCCTGGGAAGCACGAAGGGAGTTTGTTTGCTTGGTCTGAATCTCTAGGGTACGCTCACTGCTGTTCTAATGTAAATGTTTACGAGGGATGCAATAAAATATTAAATTAAATGAATAATTGATATTTACTTTATAGTAATTCAGAACCTTGCCTGTTTGAATAAAATCCATTATTTACAATATTCTACTTAACTAGGAGTGATTTCTCTTTGTTCATGGCACTTACTAATTACTTGTTCCATCTGACACGTTTTCCAGCCAAATTGAGATGGTTATTGCATGTCAGTGTTTACGGGCTTAGTATCCATTTTCCAGATACTCTGTAACATGAAAAGAAGAACTTCACAAACATATTTCTTGCATGGTAAATGATCTTTAATGAATCTTTAACATACACAATCATTATCAAGATGTAGGTATATTAATTAAGGCTGAATGATGGGAAAAGATCCTCATAGTGGTTTATCTAGCACACAGCTTGAATTCAATACAGTAGATTTCTGCTCATAATATGCATTATGCATGAATACTGAAATGACAAGTTCATTTAAAAAGCCCCCAAATCTTAAAAACTACATACTCAAAATGCATCCTCCAGAAAAACAAATAAATTCATTCCTTAAATGGTTTCAGTCATCCAATTAAAGAACAGAAACTGAACCTCATGATTAATGCAAGCCCTGAAAAGTGAGTAATTAAAATTGACAGTCTAAAACAGCACATAGCTTGAAAATGATCCATCCAAAATATCCAGAGAAAATTTACAAATTCCAAATACAGGTGATGCAAACAATTCACTTCTTTTCCAAATAATTATGCAATCAGTTCAACTGGTATTGCCCAACTTCACACATCAATTCATGTTACATATCAACAGCCTGCTAACGTGCCACTAAGCCCAATGAACACTCATGTTTTGTGCATACTTAGGTAATTATGGAATGTGCAGTGAAGAAGGAATCTCATTTCCCTGCTACACACAGGTGTGCCCCACAGAGAACTTTCACAACTGGTCTTTTATCACTGCAGTGTGAGAAACACCAGGAAGAGGAGGAACGCTGGATGTGGGTTGCTGCCAGAAGTTCCACCATCAAATTGCATTGTGAATCTGCCTTGCAAGACTAAAGAACAACATTATAATACATTATGATAAACATGACATAACTCAGGAAAAATGCTTTTTACAAATTAAGTGTCAAGTGTCTCCTCCTTGAGACATAATCAATGCAATTGTGGAGTAGTTGAAAGGCAGGCTGCAGGCATTTAGTCTCTTGAAGAATAGCTTTGAAGAAGGGCTCCAAATAATCATGTGGGTATCCTGCTTGCTAATTCTTATTGATAGATTAAAAACTAAGTGAATAATTGCATTTATGCTGGCAAAATATCAGTCACCTCCTCTGGCTGATGCTTTACAGGTAAGCAAGAGGAGACTTCTGTGATTTTGTAGTGTTACGCCAGCAAAATTAGTCTGGAAATATAAAGTGCCAGATTGCAATTTATAAAGTTATTTCACCTTTGAGTGAACTCTGAAACTTTGCAGGGAGTTACTAGGGAGCTGACATTCACAAGAAACAGTGGACTGAACTTCTGGAAAAAATCACTGATTATTTCAGTGATCACGTAGAGAAAGACCTCAGAATACAATCCAGCTTCCCTTTAAGCTGATCGGAATGCAAAAATAATTACAAATGTATAACCATTGAAGAAATCTTTGTTTTCATTATTGACTTTCCAATTTTTAAGCTACTATTTTTGGCGGTTAGTCTAGGCTACAACTGCATGTATGTGTTTTTTCCCTGTATTCTATCTTTTTTATACATGGGATTTTAAAAGATGTTATATACAATTACATTCAGGTTTTGTCTACAATTTTGCAGAAGAAAATTTGTATTACTTAGAGAGGACCTAACACACAATGCTTCTGCTTAATTGTTATTATATTGTCCTTATCACAGACATAAAAAACTTAATCAAATTCAGCAAAATTATGCTGGAACTGAAAAAAAAACCCCACCTTATTTCCAATCCTTTATTCCTGTTTTGCACTGTTTTCCATGTACACAGAGAAACCTTAAGGTAGGATTGATAAGGCTAAACATCTATGGCTTAGAAGTATGAAGTACTGGTCTAAGTTAGTCACACAGAGTCTTTTGCAAACCATAAAAAAGAAAGGAACTTTTAAAACATGAATCATGTCCCATAGTAAGCATCCTTACAGGCCAAGTGAATTGCCTTCTGGGAATATCTGTTTTTCTTCACAAATTTTAAGAGTAGGGGTGTCTACGTAGCAAAAGTCTGTGATGAATACTACTGGTAGGATTTCATTTCTAATTAAAAAGAAAACAAAAGTCTTCAAGAAAAATTTGTATCCACATATTAGGAGCTTCTGTCTAGCAGTTTAACCTAAACAGAAAATCAAGATGGACAATCTGAGACATGGTGAGAAATAATGCAATTAAACAGATAGAAAGAAGCACAGTGCCATGAATATTTTAAAACCAGCCCAAAACATTGTGGCTTCTTCAGGAAACCATCTAAACTAGGCAGTATCACACATTATGTTCACACCTGCATTTCAGATTGAACACAACCCTACCAAAGTCTTTCACAAAAAGTCCGGACAAACTGAAACTCAAAGTCTATTAGTTTTTGCAGGTGGTCCTAAATTTTCCATTTGGGAACAGTGCAAAGATCAAAAGTATCAAATATCCCAATGAGTTGAAGAGTCTGGAGTACAAGTCCTATGAGGAGCAGCTGAGGGAGCTGGAGGTGTTTAGTCTGGAGAAAAGGAAGCTCAAGGCAGATTTTATTGCTCTCTGCAACTACCTGAATGGAGATTGTAGGAAGGTGGGGTTCAGACTCTTCTTCCGGGCAATAACTGACAGGACAAGAGGAAATGGTATCAAGATGTGCGGAGCAAGGTTTAGAATAGATATTATGAAAAATTTCTTCACAGAAAGGTTTGTCAAGCACTGGAACAAGCTGTTCAGGGAAGCGGTCGAGACCCCATCCCTGAAGGTATAACTGAAGATATTTAAAAGATGTGTAGATGTGGCGCTTAGGGACATGGTTTAATGGTGGACTTCGCAGTGGTTAATGGTTGGAATCAATTATCTTAGAGGTCTTTTCCAACCTAAACAACCCTATGATTCTAAGGGATTTTTCTCATGGTATCCAACAGCCTGGATGAAGTCAGGCAGTCACAAAGGCTTGAATAAGCTCAATTTAATTTGATTTCAGCTTTACTTTTACCAAGAACCAAAGGTTTCTAAGAAATTCTGTCAGTGGTGTATCGCGTTGGCATGATCAAGTTTTGGTAATGGGGCCTACAGGGATGGCTTTTGTGAGAAGCTGCTAGAAGCTTCCTCCATGTCCAGCAGAGACAATGCCAGCTGGCTCCAAGGTCGACATGCTGCTGGTCAAGGCTGGACTAATTAGAAATGGTGATAACACCTCTGTGATAACATATTTAAGAAGGAAAGAAAAGTTATTGCACAGATGTAACTCTGGCCAGAGAAGAGCAGAGTGAGAATATGTGGGAGGAACAACTCTGCAGACAACCAAGGTCAGTGAGAATGAGGGGGGAAAGGTGCTCCTGGCACCAGAGCTGAGATTCCCCTGAAGTCCATGGTGAAGAAAATTGGGAAGCATGCCCCTGCATCTCATGAAGGAGACTCACCCCCACCAGCAGGTGGATGCCCAAAAGAGGGTTGTGAACCTGTGGGAAACCCATGCTGGAGCAGGTTCCTGGCAGGCACCTGCAGACCCATGGAGAGAGGAACACATGTCAGAACAGAATTCTTGGTAGGACTTGTGACCCTGTGGGTACCTGAAGGACTGCACCCTATGGAAGAGTAACCCATGTTGCAACAGTTCATGGAGAACTGTTGCCCATGGGATGGACTCACATTGGAGAATTTTGTGAAGGACTGTCTCCCATGGGTGGGACCCCAAGCTGGAGCAGGGGAAAGACTCTTCTCCCTGAGCAGTGGCAGGAACAACCTGTGATGAACTGACCATAACCTCCACTCCCCATCTCCCTGCACAGCTGAGGTGGAGGAGGTAGAGCTTGGGAAGGAGGAAGGGGTGGGGGAAATTTTTAATTTTATTTCCGATTATCCTGCTCTGATTTTATTAGTAGTAAATTCAACTAATATCCCCAAGTTGAGTCTGTTTTACCCATGATGGTATTTCGTGAGTGATCCCTCCTGGGCCTTACCTCAACTCATGACCCTTTTGCTATATTTTGTCTCCCCTGTCCACTTGTGGAGGGGAGTGATAGAGCAGCTTTGGTGGGTGCTTGGCATCCAGCCAGGGTCAACCCACCACAAGTGGCCTAATAACTGGTGAAATTGGAGTAACCGCTTGAAGTAAACTACTCCAGCAATTAGGGTTCCCATATCAATGCAGGCCCAGAAACAGGGAAAGAGATTATTCAGCCCTCTTTTTTGAGGAGTATGTGTGTCCTTCCAGGAAGAAAGATAAAGGGATGCCATGAGCCTGAGAACATATACAAACATTGCTTTCTAGAAACATTAAAAATCTTGCTGCCTGCCAGACATAAAACACATCAGCTACATTATACAATGTCCTTTTCAAGTCAAAGTGCCTAAAGCTTCTCTGTGTCTCTTTTCAGACCCATTAGATCAAGGTCCAATTGATTTTGATTGCTTCTTTAAATCCTTGACTTATTTAATGTCCAAGTATTGTCTTTTTACTGCTGTATTTCGCAGTCCGGTATCCTTCAGGGAGGTTTGACATGGATTGCTCCAGTTTGCAGTTAAAAGGGGCAGCAGTACCATGGATTGTGTGACCCTGCTATCTTCACAAACCACCTTTTCTCAAATTGTAAACAAGAGCTTGCTGAGGATTTATTAGTGGATGTGCAGAGTAAACAAAAGCCTACAAGGATCGTGTCAGATTACACTACCTGCGAGTGGTGGTTTGCAAGGCTCTCTGAAGGAACCTACTGCATTTGTGAATTATTGCAAGCCTAGCAAAATCATGCAATGATGAGAGCTGAAGAGGATACTGGGTAATAACTTGACAAATCATTCTACATCCTCCGCAGACATAACATGCTTAGTAATATCTGAATTTTTACGCTCCATCACTTTAAAACGGCTAGTTGTAAACACAACTAAAACTAAAAGGATTAACATTCTTTAGATATTTCACCTAAATCAGCTACTCCAAAGGAGGCATTTAGCCCAAGCATTTATCAGGTCTTCAACTTTTCTCTGTGACACAACACTCAGAAAAAATGGGAGCTACTTTTTAAAATTTGTTGCTTGTGAAAATGAAGGATTTATAACCCTAATTAGAGCCAAACACAGTACATTGCAGAAATTTACATTCAGAACAGCGTTCTTCAGCTTGAAACTTGAAACACCCTATATTCCTGGTCCTTCCTCAAATCAACATTATTGGCTAAAAAAATCATGAAAATAGTGGTCATAACATATTCATGCCTTGCTCACACTTGGTGAATGCTCAGTGAAGAAGGAACTACCTTTCTTTTTAAACACACCTTCTGAATTATGGTGTGTCCCGTGGATCACCTTTCACAGACATGTATATTTGTTCATTTGCTTTCTTAAGGAAGAGGTTCCAAAAATTAAATCCATGTTAGGGAACATATAGAGCGCTTACCCTAAAAATACCAAATAATCCCTTCTCATGCCTCCCCAGAACTAGAGCTGACCTGAATAGAATAATTCAGACTATTTTCTGGGAAATGCCTTAAACTATGACCCATGGCATGATATTGACATAACCTATGTCTGCTCTGTGGACTCCAGGAGCATTTCCCAGTTTTGGTAACTGTCATTCCCTTCCCTACACAGACTCACATGTCCTGGTTCCCATGTATAAATACCACTCAAAAAAAGAACATACCAAAGTGAATGGCATTGACTTCCACTGGGAAATGAAGATGGATACTGGTGAATTGGGAAATGAAGACTAGAGAATCAAATGTTATTTATTTATGGATCAAATATGAAAAGACCAGCACAAAAAAATTCCATATATTCATAGTATGTTTCCTTGAGCTCCAGATACTCATAAATCTGAAGAAAGAGTTAAAAATTTCGTCCATTTCTGCTGCTGTTAACAGGGAATCAACTCAGCAACCCCTGTTCATTTAGAAAGGGTCTATATGCAATAAAGGAACATAATCAGAGCAAAAAGGTTCAAAAAAGAAATTCTTAAGTCATTTTTTCACATGTTCTTCTACCTTTGGATAATGAGCATGCTATCCAAACAGCTGACTATACAAAACTGCCAATGCTGTGATCCAGACAAATAGTGATGAGCAGCTAATCAGAAACTGACCTAAAATAAAACCTGCACAGTATTTTTTAGCCTTAAAAGTCTGTCTTGCCAGACTTTTGACTCTCTGAAATGTCTACCTTCATACTTGACTAGGAACTTTTCTCATGCAGGGTATGAACTAGTCCAAATTAAAGAAAACATAAGTAGTAATACCATATTATTCAGGGAGCTGCTGCAATCTTCCCTAGGTTTGTCCTTCTCGGGGGGAAATAGAAAACTTCCAACTGGCTTAGGTAGTTGCTGTGGTGTGAGGGACTCCAGGAGCCTGGTCAGATGCCCCACTGGAAGCACAAATTGTCAGGATCCTGAACACAGGAATGGTCAATGGAGAAAAGGAGCAAGAAAAATTAGGGTGGGGAAAGGAATAGAGCTGCCTAATGAGATCTTAAACTCATAGCCCTTCTATCAATATTTGTCAGGGCCTGAGGCAGAAACAGGCTGCCCTGTTTCATGGTATTTGCACTGTCTTGCCCTGCACTCACCCTGCTCAGTATAAGGTCTCAGAGAAGGGAGAAAGCAGGACTTTCCAGACAAAACTCGTCTTTGAAAGACAGACCCTATTACATTGCCTCAGCTATATGCCTGTAGTCTCAGCCACGACTTTGACCCCTCTGTGTTCACCTCAACTCAGCTCCATGGCTCTCCCAAAGTCAGGTGGGCTGCATGGTCTCCAGCCACAGGTCTGACACAGCTCCCAGACTCCCTGAAGCCAAGTTTGCCCTTCACTCTGAATTTGGCTACTAAGTTCATGCTTTTGGACTATGATAGATCACTTACTCATCTCCTGAGTGTCTTTTGGATGACAAGTATTCCTTGGAGGCATGTATAAATGGGAGACTGCTCCACACGTCTGCTCCAGAACAATTGGAGGAGACTAATGTGTTTTCATTGGTAAGAGAGCTGGGCAAGTGTCTATGTACAAGATGTAAAATGATATTGAAATAACAAAGTGTTTACTTAAATTCACATTGTTCAAAAAAAAGCAACCTTACCTATTTTTCCTTTT